>NC_084964.1:11332353-11932353 GCF_949316205.1 Platichthys flesus | reverse complement strand
AGCAGTTTAAAACCAAAAGATGATTCAATTTATAATAATTACAACAAATAATGGATTTCATTTAAAAAGGCTCTTATTTTCCGAATGCAAGTCAAATGAGCGTTATCCTCTTTTACAGATTATTTTTACATCAAAGATTTTATATTATTATTTTTTATATAACTTTGGATTATCCATCCCTTTGATGCCTCATCAGAAAGATGAGGGTGTACGTTTGACTCAGTGAAAACAACAAGAGCCACGTTTCTCTCACCGCTGGTCTCCCTGCTCTGCTGTTCTTCTTGTGGTCACGGTGGAATGTAGCGTGAGAGACGGCGGCTCGCACACTCATCCTGTCGTAGCCTCAGGGCGAGGATGTACACTCTCTCATACTTTGGGGTTTTGGATCCGCGCAGGGGGATTTCTGCATGTGCTTTCTTTTTAGTTGTGGTTAGGGCCCCCGACAGAAATCCCTGCTCGAAAGCGGCTCGCTGAAGAATTAAACCTCACTGCGCCTTTTCCCCCTCCTGCAGGTCTGTGGTATTACCTCCAGGGGCAGAACCGGCCTTGCCTCACTCTAATTGGCTCGCCCAATTTCGGGTACCGCTCGGTTCACCGTGACCTGGAGGCCCAAATCGCCATCGTCACGGAGAACGAGGAGCTGCAGAGCCAGCTGCAGGAGGTGGGTTTGGTCTCTAACCGCAGCGGGAAACGATGCCGACGAATGAGGTGAGTAATTCTTTCCCGAGCTCACACCTGTGTTCTCACCTCTCAGGAGCAGGAGACCTTGTACCAGCGCTCCAGCGAGGTGTCCAGCTCCACGTTCGAGCGGCCGGACCGCCACGTCAAGCTGTGGGTGAAGCTCGTCACGCCCCTCATCAAGAACTTCTTCTGAGACGCCCTCAGGTACAAACACACACAGACACGGACATGTTTAATTCATAACTGTGACTTTATAATATGTCAGAATATCGTGAAAACGTTTCCATGGAAGTTGAAAAAGGCTTTTTATCAAAAACCTGTCAACTTAATTTCCCAGATGAAAACATATAAAATGTTTAAACTATATAAATATGGAGTTAATGAATAAGTGTTTAACAGGATTTCACAGTTTTCCACAACCAGTGAAAAGAACTAAATACAAACATAAATCAAAGATGAAATAAAATCAGAGTTCTTATTTGAAAGGATCCAAATTTGTACTCTGTTTCTTTTGTTTTTATTCCGATTTTTTTGCCTTGTTGACAAAATAGAGCCTTAAAAACACACACACACACGGACACACAGACACACACAGACACACACAGACGCAGTAAAACAGGCTGTGGCTTCTTAGAAATGTCTGCAGTCATTGTGGCGAGTCCCAAATCACAGGTCCCGTCCTCGTCTTCCCAGCAGCCCAGGAATCACAGAAGCGAGAGCTGGGACATTGCGCCGGCTGATTCACTCCTGTCAAGAAGTGAGTCAGCGCGTTGTCATGGCGCTGATCTGTCAGTCTGGTTAACCCCGAGTCCTGTCGGGACTTGGCGAGCTGGTGTCAGAGGCTTCAACGGCCCTGAACCAGAGTCAAGAGGCAAAGTTTTTGTTTAAGGTGGAGATTGTAAAAAAGCAAAAAGCGCGGCTCAATCTGAGAGGAAGATAAACAGATTATGAAAAAAGTCAACTTGTTGCCAGAAGGGAAACCGTCTAGATCTCAGCTGCAGATTGAGGCAAAGCCACTCGGCAGTCAGTTTTTTTTTTCTCCTCCAGTTTCTGAGAAGAGGAAGTGTCGCGGGCTGGATAATGACGGTAAGTGGGTGGTGGCTTATCACTACCTGGACAGAGTTGAGAGAAAAAAAAAAAAAGCCGAGTTATCTGTTGCCAGAAGGAAGCAGCCGTAAATAGATCAACTGTCAAGGGCCTGAGCATAATTCACAAATATGCACAGAACAAAGGAGGATGTTCTCGGTGATGATCCCCTGCTCAAAGTCACGTCGACCTTTTTAAAAGTGCTAAGTTAATAGCAAAGATACGACTTGGGATAACCTGGAGTTACAAACCTTTACTGATCCACTGACTGATAGAAAACAGCTTGTGAGTTGAAAGTATAGCTTTCCTTTTTTCTTTGATTTGTGGAGGTTGTTTAGTTTTGATTCAGCAGCCTTCCCCCCTGTTGGAACTTGGCGGTAAGCACAGTTCGGAGGAGAAACCCTGGTTTGACCCAGGAGCCATTTAAGGACAAAGCTGGCAATTTGATAAATTTTATCGCATTTTCAACAAATCCCGTGAAAAGACGACAACCGCCGATAACCCGATGGATCCTGATAATTAACATCTGTGTAGACAGAGCCCGACTGATCTGTTTCCTCTGCTCCTCAAAGCTTTCACTGATTAAACTGGGAAGGATGGACTGTTTTTAATGGGGTTTATTTAAATTAGAAAAACACATTATTGCAAACCATTCCACACAAAATACAACTCTATAATAATTGTTTTCTACTTTTTCTACATTGATGGATAAAACAACCACTGGGAGTTTTTTGTTCGTCCAGCAGCTCTTTCACCCTCGCTCATTGTTTGTGTCGGTTCGGGAACTGTGATGCCTGATCTGTGTGTTTTATCGCTCATCTCTTTGTTTTCCTGACAAGAGGAAAAAAACAACTCGACAACAGCTTTGCCGGTTAAAGGGATAAAAGGTCGTCTATTGTTAGAAGCCGGTGACAACAGGCTGGAGCGCCTCCAGGCTGAAGGGTTCACGCACAGCTCACGTCCCAGCATCGACAGCAGTCCTGGTCCAACAGGCTCGTGCGTTTGCGATGGAGCTCACTGCCCTCTAGTGGCCAAACTCCCGTTTCAGACATTGAACCAGGGCCAATGTGTGCCTCTCAGTTAGTGGTTTACGTTTGAGTTCAATATTAATGAACAACAGGCTGTGAACTGATTTTCTTCATTAAACTGAACAACACAAAAGATGTGACTTTGGGTTCTGGGAAACTGTGATTAGATTAGATATCAATTTCACTTTATTGTCTGAATCTCTTTTGAAATTTGTCTTCATCCCGTGGTTTGTCCATTGCCTCACATAAAAACAAACAAGACACAACAGAACAAACAAGAAATACAAACATTAGACACAAACAGATGATGTGGAACATGGACCTGTTTGTATATAAAACATTATATAATAACATTAATCCAACTTTTACTTTTAATCTTTTTATATAAGGAAGATTTTAAATTCCTGCTAATAAACAAATTTGAATTTTTTTTCAATGAAACTAATCTGTTTACTGAATAGTTGATACGCCTGTTTATAAACAATACTATTAATAGATTTGTCTTTGCTTGTGTTTTCAGGGGAGAGACTGTTTTGGATTATCTCTGTTTGAGGCTGGTCCGCTCCAGAACGAGCCGGGAGTCGCACTCTTCGGCTTCACATCGACCACAACCCTCGTCAGTGACTCACACGTGCACTCCCACTCACAGGAGCGGAGAGAAGTGGAGAATCCAGTTTTTTTCCGTTTAAGTTCCAGTTCCTTCATATCGATAACTCCGTTAAATATTGACTCATCTTTCTGTGGACGTCTGGTTGCGAATGACTGACAACAAACATTTCAAAATGAAAAACTCCTTCTCCCCCTGCACGCACATCCCGACAGGTTTACGTTGCATGTGTAAGAAAGCAATAGAGGCCCGGATCAGTGAGTGTCCCCCCCCCCCGATGTAATTGAGGTGAGCAGACGGGTGTGGTGACGACTTACGATTCCTCAAGGAGCCTTAATGACAGTTTTTAAGAGATCGGAGTGTGTTTACAGCTCTGCCCACAGCAGTAATCAGACTTTAACTGTACATTTACTGTGTGTTATTATCTTTGTAAATTAAAGGATGAAGAGTTTTTCAATCACTCTGAAAGTTTGTGTTTTTAATTTGGTGAAAAGGAGGATTTTTTTTTTTTTTTACCTTCAATGTTTTATCTTGGGGTAAAAGAGAAGAAAAAAGGGTTTGAGATTATTTTTATTGGGGGGGAAATACACCCAAGCAAAAAATCTGCATCAATAGTTTGGCTAAACTGTTTTTAATATTGTCAGTGTTTACTTTCTGGCTGTGTTCAATACAGATTTGGTCCAAGTGGCACAGAATGCAAAGTTTTTCTTCACTTAACTTTGTTTAATCTAACACAGTCTGAATTAAATCCACCGGAATTATATGAAAGTACCATAACATTAAAAAGAATGATCAAAAGACTCGGTGTCGAATGTCAAATGAGAAAGAAAATCGGAGTGAGATGTTTTGTTTTGTTTTAATGAGACAAACGTGAAACAATAAATTACAAGGAATCTGGATGAATAAATATTTAGGAATTTTTGTTTTTGCCTTCATTTGTATGAACAGTGCTTTGACAAAAGAGCAACAGCGGTAAGAAAACAGGCTTTAGAAAAACACCACACATTTATATGGCATCACACCAAAACACAGTCGTCCGGAGGAAAGAGGCCAGGAGGGAGAACCAGACTGAGGACGTTCCTCAGTTCAAGGCCTCAACTCTTCAAAAAGTAAACTTACTGACGTGGATGATTTTAGAAGCTTTGTAGTAAACGAACAGTATTTTGATTCATACCGTAATTGTCCAGCATCATATAGCACAGTTATCTTCTGTCTCTCCTCAGCAGACTGGACATAAAGATAGACATGAGTTAGTCTGGATCGCCCCCTGGTGGCTGACTGCACTAGGGTCTTAAATTGCGCTTACACTTCTTAAAACCAAAATTGGTGGGTATAAACAGTTTAGTTTTTATGCAGCACAAAAAAATTCAATTGACTCTTTTCCCCTTTGGCAGTAGCAGAGTTTTCCTTTCAGTTTTTTTGAAACCTTGTTTTGCTAAATTAGTGCGTTCAACCACGTTTCTCGTTTCCATCGCCGTCTACTGCACTAGACCCAGGAGGGAGTGTGGATTGAATCCACTCCCACTGCAGACAAAAGCCAGATGTTAGTTGTTTTTTTGACCAGTAGAAATGAGGCAATAGTGTCGGGCATGAGCCAGCTCCGGACTCTGACTCCGAATGTGCAAGACGGCAGCCTTCCTACCCGGGATAGTTGGGCTTCATCTCTAGATAGTGGGAGGACATGGAGACGTGTTGTCCATCTTTATATACAGTCTGTGTTTACACACTGATTACACTTCTAATCTGACTCAAATCATTTCCCGCTCGCTCCTTCATTTTTTCCCCCTCCAGTTAAATGTTTGGATACCCGCAGCCGAGTTTAACAAACACAATCTGTTTGAAGCTACTTTGAGATGAATCAGACAAGTTTCAAATATCATTTCAGCAGATCTGAGGAGGAGTGGGAGACTTAACCAGAGATCACAGCTCGGTTGCAGCACTGCAGAAGTGTGTTTGTTTAAAAAATAAATAAAAAGGAGCCGTTGGAGGATTTAAATAAAAAGGTCTGAGTGAATCATTTCATCTGGGGATGAGAAATGAGAGATTCAACGTTCAAACCTGCGACGAGACGGGTGTCAAAGGAAGAGCCAGGTTAGCGGCTGAATCCCTTGTGCCAGGTCCAAGTGTCACTGCAGCAGCAGCAATATCAGGTCCACGTCCACTGTGCTGAGTTCAGGAGTCAAACCTGTGTAAATGTTTAATCCTCTGCAGATCTACAGCCCCTTCAGAGACGACACCTTCTTCTTCCGAGCAGCCAGCATCTCGTAGAACGGGTCTTTGCTGATGGCAGCCCTGCAGGTGGAACACGAAGGAGGGTTAGATGCAAAACCTCCAGGTAGTCATCTTCATCACACTCATCATCGACAGGAGGAGAGGGAGTTTGAACGTGACTCACTTGATGCTGGCGATCCACTCGTCCTTCTCCTCCGTGGTCGGGGCGGAGATTCGGTAAAACGTGTGGTTTCCTTCCACGACGCGGCCGTCCGCCTCCGTCTTGCAGGCCTTGATCACCTGATCCTTGTGGTTGGGGATGTAGAGCTCGAAGCAGTTCTGGTGAGAGAGCAGCACAAGCAGGATGAGTCAGGGTAGGGTCAACAATAAAAGTCTGAAAACACAAGTTAATTGTGTTTTGAGCCGGAGTGAATAAATAGGACAGAGAGTTTAAAAACAAAGTCTTTAAAGAAATACTTTGTGGTCAAATGCCTTTTCTGTGCATCAGCAAAGACCAAACCAATTTGAAAACACTGCACTTAGTGTCATTTTGACGAAGCAGCTAATGGATCCAACCTCAGCAGGTACAGGATATATATGATACACACGTGCTTAGGGGGGATGAAGGTGAAATAGACTTAACCTCAACTAAATGGTCAATTCAGTGCCTCAAATCACCCTAATCCCAAACTGCATGTCCAAATACCCAGAGAAAACCTTAAACCATAAACAGACCCCGGTCAAACCAGGATTTGCACCGGGAACCTTCTTCATGTGAGGCAACTTTCTAAATGGTTTTGCCTCCAGCCCCTCGCTATGTTTAAGTTGATATTTATCTGGTGACCTCTTGTGCAGAGAGAAAGAGTAGAAACGGTCAGTAACATGACATAATGAGGCAGAAAGAGAAGAGAGGAGAAAGTGTTTACCGGTTTCTTAGAGTCATCAACTTCTCTGATGCTCAGATTTTCCAGTGGAATAATTCCTCTGGGTTCCTTATCCTGGTAAACAAAGAAAAAAAAAATAATGACAGTGTGAGAGATCCAAGTATAACTTCCTGAAGCCTCCGTCTGTTTTAGTATTCCTCCTCTTACTCTGGCATCGAGTCAAAACTGGAATTACTCACTGTGGTGTATTCAAAGTAGTAGAGGCAGTTATCTGTGAGGATAAACCAGCGTCTCTTCCAGGTCTTAACTCGTCCACCTGAGGAGAAACCAGAGATGAGCTGCTGCTTCACCGGGGGACAGCGGACGACAACACTGTGAAGCACACTGAAGACACAAATCAGCCGCTGACACAAAAGCCTACTGATCGTAAAAAGCTGAGGTTAGAAAACGCGGGTCAGTGGTCAGGTCGAGGAGGCCAGCAGTTAGAAGCAGACGTGAAACAACTTTATTCGCCTTTTCACAACAAGCATGGTGCGAAATCGTATATGGAAATTAATAAATCTGTCTTTAATATGACTAAAGCTGTGATGTGAAGGCGAATGCACACAGACAGTGGCGGGTAGAACAGCGGGGAGGGGGCAGCTCAGAAGCAGGGTAGTGCGTTAAAGCTGGGGAGTATGAGGGTACGTACCTCCTGGAGCCAAAACCCATGGAACACAAACAAAAAGAATGTCAAAACAAGAGTTTTAAAAAATAACTTTGAAACTTTCAGTCAACTTTATTCACTGTTTCTACATGGTTTATCCTCTTCATGTCCACTAGAGGGCAGTCCAGCTGAACAAGTTAAAGTTTGAATGATATGAACCATTTCATTTTTTTCCCTGATGCACATACCGAGTTTCAGGAGCCAGCCTTCTCTGTCGGGGTTGAAGAAAGTGTGAGTGAGGTCGTTCCCATCATCCTCTGGGATCTTAAAGGGTTCGTTCTTGATGCTGTCGTACAGATTCTACAGAGAGGGAACGATAAAGGTGACGGGATGAGGGAAGGATAGAACCTCTTTTATACACAGTCTATGGTTACAAGAGGCTTTACTGGGGTGGTTTATCAATATGTACGACATTGTTTTCAGGATTCACACGAAGATTCTCTTTGCATCTCAAAAGCCTCTTTGCAAATATTTAAGAATGAAATGGGAATTTTCATTTTGGCTGAACACAAACACAGCTTCTGTGGACATGTATCAAAGTGGGGACATTTTCCTAAAATTTTCTAGAAGGACTAAATCTGAGAACGGAAAAGTCAGAGTCAGTTGCCTCCAGTTATTTAACAGAACTTTTCCTGGAAGAATCTCAGCGAGGAGCCAAAGAGTTCAACTTGCAAAGACGAGATTAAAGGGCCGATGCTGAAGATTATCTTGTTGTTGAAACAGGAGAATGTGTAAATGTGTGAATTGAACGTCTCTCACCCTGAGCAGCTCCTCTGGCAGATCTCCTCCGTCATTGATGCCTCTGTTCATGGCTGTGAATCTCTGAACCGGCGGTTTGTCCTTCACGTTAGGGTTGTGAAGACTGGTGTTCAACATGATCACAGCGAACGACAACACATAACAGGTATCTAGAATCAAAGACAGAAATAACATGCATAAGTGAGACTTAGGTTGTAAATAACTAGAGTTTCATTTATGTCACTGATTTCTTTGCTGGATTCAACTGGCAAATGTAGCTTAGTCATTATTTCTTGTGCTAACACATTTATTTTTGAAGTGAAAAGCTTTACAAAGTCCAAAACTTACCTTTTTAAAAAGGCTTTCTATTTTATTTGAATTTATTGATTTCCAACTATTGTTGAATACTCTATTCCATTCCTCAACCTTGCATAACTTTGCAGTGAAAAGTTCTTTGTAGTTAAATTATTATTAGTAATTAGCTAAATAGTCCAAAAATTATAATTTCCTTAGATATGAGCAGCTGGTGGTGGGAACTGAGACCAAAATGTCCATTAATTTTGAATTAAAACTGAGGATACAATTGTGTAAGAAATGTGTATCTGTGTTTTTTATCGCCACCTCCTCGTTCCTGAGTTCTCTCCGAGCAAACACACACTCTGGTACCTGTGCTCTGAAACACTCCAGGGTTACAGTGACAGTATCGCTGGGCGAACGCCTCCATCATGCGGTCGATCTTCTGAGCTTCGCCGGGCAGCCTGAAGCTCCACAGGAACTGCCTGAGCGCCTGGACCAGGTGCAGGTCCGAGAACTCGTGCAGGTCCAGGAAGGCGTGCAGAACCTCGATGTTGAAGTCATCTCTGCACGACGCCAGGAAAAATGAAATCCCCCCCACACAAACCAAAAAAAAAAAGAACACACCCACATGCACATGAGGGAGGGAGAAGGGAGTAAACAGAACAAAAACAGGATCAACAACTGAACACAGCTTTGTTTAGCTGGGAGTTGGCAGCTGAAATGGATGGATGAGATGTGACGAGTCAGATTAATGGATCATCTTTCAGAACTGCTAATGCAACATAAGCTCATATTTACAATTTGTTTTAGTTTTCTGACGAGGCTTGGTTTCACACACAAAATATTTGTAGCCCTAGAAAAAGTCCACGCATAGAAATTATCAGTATTCTTCTTTTCTTTTTAAGAATAATCTATTATCTGTACTTGTGGTGAAAAACAGATATTACTCATGGAAGACATTATGACATGTACAGAAGGAAAATAAACTAATAATGTCTGATTTCCATTTAGCTGCTTTTACGGTGCTGTTATTCTATCATGTCCTGCTGGGGATCCCTTACCGCTCCCCCAGGTAGTCCCCGATGGCCGTCTTATTCAGCCCCTCGCCCTTGTAGAGGAACTGAGCGATGTCGTCGCTGGTGTTCTTCAGCAGGGAGCTGTCCACCAAGAAGCGGATGCCCTGTAGGGAGAAATCAGAGCATGCAACCGTCATGAACCAAAAAATAGAAATCATCCTCAAAAGATCCGAGCCGGTAAAGAAACAGTTTTTCACTGGTTGTGGCTTCTCCTAAGTGAGGTCCTGTTTTGATTTATTACAACTTTGTAGAATTGATATGTTGGACTGTTGTCCGGATAAAGCAAAATATGAAATCGGCTTGGACGATTTTCCAAATCTTTGAAATACTAATGATTCACTAGGTTTAAGAAATGCTGATTCCTTCTCACCTTCTTTGGGTCCATGTTGAACTTCTTTCGGCCCATGGCCATCTGTTTGTTCCTCTGCATACTTTTCCTACAAAACAAATTAATAGTTTAGAAAAGGAACTTCAATGAACTGATTACCAAACACACTTTGACAGCTTTTCTATCCAGGAAATATTGTCCTCATTTCTGGACAGTGGGAGGAAATAGAGACACTTTGTCCATCTTTTGATACAGTCCATCGTGCAGGCGTTCATGGTTGTTGACTCAAACACTTGGCCCACCCTGTGGCAGTATAAAAGTGAGTAGACAATAATAAGTGAATTAGTATTTTTGGGTGAACTATCCCTTTATTTAAGGACCTAAATCCCACAGGGCAGTAAACTCCTCTGTTCTGAGAGTCATGCTGATTTTCACCATGAATGCACCTCCACTGAAACAAAGGTTGAGTGGACCATGTCCACCCACACACGTGCACAGAAATGGTCGTTGAGAGATACTTTACCTCTCTTCAGTCAGGCCCAGGTTGTCAATCTCATTGGTCACCTCTGCTATCTCATCCTTCAGTCTCTGAGAGCAGACAGAGGGAGAAATGACAAAAGAAGATGAAATGGATGAAACCGAAATTGTTCTGTTTGGCTTTTGAGCGGAGACACTGGACCAAAACAAGCACAGGCATACGTGTGATACTTGTGTGTTATCTGAACTGTGACCTCCAGCTATGTTTTGATGATCTGAGCAACAGCAGAATTCATTACACACCCTCGTCTGTTCCAGCTACATCTAGCAGACCATCACAACCACACATATACTTCCTACTGACGGAAGGACCCAGTATAAACACTAAAAAGTGCAGTCGTGATTCACTCTCTCACAGTCTGACTCCTCCTCAGCACGAGTTATGTGGAACAGCCACCCTCTGCAAAGAAAACCTCTCTAGGAGCTGCAGCACCTGCTCTGGGGTCAGGGCCGACCAACCCGCCTCTCCTTTCCTCTCCCCTGTGCTGACCTAGATTTATCAGCCCACTCCCCCCTGACACCCTGCCTGGTCTGTTTGAGTGTCACATTGGAGAAAGAAGTATGCAGGATCAAAGACTTTGACTGGCTTAGCAGAGCTGATGAGAGGCAGGAAAGAACCGGGAGGCGAGAGACAGATGGAGAAACACTGAGCGCAGCAGAAACGATAATGGACTGAGGTAATAATAGAAGAGACACAGAAGTGGACAAGGCCGCAGTTTCAGATTAGAGTCATTATCATTTATAACCACCCCAATAACTATAAACCAGGCTGCATCACCCTCGCCGACGGTAAATAACTCTGGATTCCTCCAAGTGCGTTTCCATGGTTACAACGGCGTATTAACAAACGGCATCCCTCCGTCTCCATTACTGGAATATTTCACGGCTCATTAGCCATTCGCCCCCAGGGCAAGATGGGGCGGAGCTTAAGAGGGAGACGCAGAACGGGAGTCGACCTTGGTAATAAACTCCATCAATCTACTGAGAGCGTCGCTGCCCTGAAGGCATGTTATTGTGATTCTTTGTATGTGTCTTTGTGTGTGTGTGTGTGTTTGTGTTTTGGATTGTCCACTTGACTCATGCTGACTGAGGGCGATGTTTTAAAGCATTTTATTGACTGCAGTTTCTTTAGAATATTCCCTTATTGAATATTTTTGGGGTAATTTGTTTGCCATCGTAATTTAAAAAAATATTTTTTTAGGTATAGATTTAGGATTAATATTTAACAAAATATTGCCTATATTCAGACGGCCAATAAGAATTCCGCATATGTAGCATTTAATTACGGGGGGAAAGTACCCACATATAACAGTCCTGCCACTTTATTTAAGGTTGTGACATTAACTGATGCAGGAGGTTAACCTGTCCCTCAACGCAGGAACAGCCGGAGGGCACACAAAGAGATATATATATGTATAAATATATATAGGTGCAGCTCGCTCGGTCTTAAATGAGTACAGTGACGCTCCAGTTTTCATACACACACTGCCCGAGGCTCGCTGGTCTAGACATGGACGAACAAATGGCTTTCACATTTTGAGTAGTCTGTCTAAATAAATAGTGCCCCTATGAACACTGATGCTTTTCTCTAGCTGAATTCAGTCCTCCTGTTCATACTCACCATTAAAACATCCTTTCCTAAAGTCAATATAATCCACATCAATTGTAGGGAAATCACAAATATGTTTTCCAAAATGTTTTTTTAGTATCTCTTTTTGTGTCACAGTGTAACACAGAGTATTCACCCTCTTAGACTCTAAAAAAAAATGCCAAAGTTCTACTTGAAGGTGTAAACATCAGTAATAACAGGGAGCTGTGAGTTTAATGCTGTATTGCACTTACTCTCCTGAAGCCTTTCATCCATTAAAACAGGGAAACAACTTTAAAGACTTTGAATACATGTTGCACAGAACGAGGACAGTGCGTTTTGTCCCACATCACTGACATTGTAAAACCGTGAAACTATCGCTTCTAAAATGCGATGTCACAGAGAAAGAGACTTGCAACAGTCCAGATAACCACAGGGTTCACTGCAGGGACAAACATGAGCTCTCTTTCATGGCTGCCCTGCTGAGAAAATATTTCATGTGAGCAGTAATGACTGAGGACAGAAAACAGAAATAGACTGAAGGCAAAGAAGTGAAACTCCAGATGAATTCAGCTCGATATTTGTTTTTGGAAGACCAAATCAGGGTTTTTTCTGGCTTCGATCAAAATCAAGAACCTAGTTAAATATTGAGTCGGACCTGGACTTCGATCGTTTAGTACTGTAGTTTGTATTAGGGTCATTATCCTTGTATGCTGATTAATCCCTAAATGACGCAAATTCCACACAAAACAAACTACTGTAAAAGGTCCAATGCAGGATTCAAAGGGATTTGGATTTGACAAGCGGATTCTGAAGTGCATTCAGATTGGACAAAATGCATTCAAACCTCATCCCTGGCAGATCCTTATCATGGGCTCAGGACATGCCTACAGTGTAAGAGAGATGAGGTCATGGACAGTACGAGTGCTGCTCTTACTTGAATGTCCTGCAGCAGCTCTTGTTTTTTGCGGCGGATGCTCTCCAGCTCCTGTCTCTCCTCTGGACTGAGGTCATCAGGAACTAAGGAGGAGGGAGAGAAACACGAAGGTCAAACATGAAAATCAACTTTTCTCTCTTTCTCTTACACACACACACACACACACACACACACACACACACACACACACACACACACACACACACACACACACACACACACACACACACACACACACACACACACACACACACACACACACACACACACACACACACACACACACACACACACACACACACACACACACACACACACTAGGATGAGAGACCTGAGAGTCCCTCTGCTATGGGTCACTATGGCAACACAATCTTTGATCCATCAGCCATTAACACCCCCCCCCCACACACACACACACACACAAACACACACACAACCACACTGACATCTTAGTCTCAAACTGGACGCAGAAATCCACCCCCTTTGTTTGTCCCCTTTTTTTATGTACACACACGTGCTAGAACATATTGAGCATCGGAACAATAACAATAATCATGTATATCTGTTTAGTTGCATTTTTTAAACTGATAAAAGCAACAGTCATATTGACCAGTGCTAATTAGCAATTAAAAAAATAAAGGCCATGAGGTCATTTTAACACTTTACATTAATGACAGAAAATGTTTAGGTGTAGGACGGTGGGAATCTGAACCCCTCTACAGAAAGGAATGGAAGAAAACATCTAAATCTAGATGATTTTTAAACAATACCACATTCAAGCATTATTGGGGTTTAGCCTGAATTCGCACAAAGTACAACAATTTTTTTTTAGCTGCTCTTTATATGAAGCCGAGATTACAAAAATGTAAATCTCTATAAGGCTACTGAAATCACATAATTCAAAAAATATATATATATATCCGCATTTATTGAATAAAAACAAATGTCTCACATTATTTAGATTTCATTCAGACGCAGTAAGACCTATAAGGCTGAAACCAACGATTCCAAGAACAATATTTGTTTGGATCCTCAGCCTTTAAAACAAAAAGGTGAAAATGCCTGTCACTTGATCTCTTCCTTGGCAAAGTCTTAACTGTCATTTCTTGTTAATAGTTACATTACATTGGTTTCAATAACCAAATGAATGATAGTATGAAAATGGTGCATTAGGATAGAAGGGATATCTTACTGTATCTGTTAAGCTCCCTGCCGCCCTCCATACAAACACACCCTAAACTGTGGAGTGTGTGTGTGTTCTGATAGAAGAGAAGTTAATGTGCCCTTAGACACAAACACAATATCTGCAGGGCAGCGATAAAGAGAGGAGGGAAACGCAGATCTGTCAGTGACTGACTTGTGGTTTTTCACATGAAAACATGCAGGAGGAAAAAGAGGGAAGAGAAAGATAAGAAATGAAAAGCAACATGAAAAATTGTGCTTGTTTCATATTAATGATTTTCGAGTGATTTTCCAACATCCATATTAAAATGCTTTAACGTGAGAAAAGGCTGAATTTATGTCGAGCGACAAGGAGCAACGGAGGACAAGTCCAGCTGTGCTGCTGCTGCTGTTTGTCGGCCTCATTAGAGGAGTCACGCTGAGGCATTCAGGTGAACTGTTCACTTCTCTTTGCCACCATGACCAAGTTACTTAGCGTCAACTCAGCGAAACTACTTCATTAAAGAAGAGGAGGCGCAAGTATGGCTGGGTGCTACAGCTGATGTCACAATCTTAGGTCACAGTTCTGCAGATTAAATATATATATGATTTTTGTCAGTGTCTTATGACATCTCTTTTTCATCCTGAGATATTTGTTTTACTCCAGTGTCTTGTCCGGTGCGTTTAGAAACATCGTTGACGCACTGACCCGCTCGCTGTGAATTTTCAATTGATCAATTCAAAATATATTTCTGAAGAGAAGATTTCCTGCTTTTGTTTATCTCCTATCAGAGGACACTAAATAATTTGCAGGTTGAGATGGTTTTTCACACAAAAGAAGAAATTTCAAGACATAAACTTAAGCTCTGAGAAGGTTTTCGACAATTTCGACAGTTTGTAAATTAACTGTTCAATTGATAAATCTAGGGAAATCCAATACAAAAAAAACCTCAATCTTCTACTACAGTCCTCCTCTAACCTCTAACAAAAGCCAAGTTCAGAAAAGTCTAATGTAGGATGTGACAGGTGTTGCAGCCTTGGATACCGGTATTATTTACATACTACAAACACAGAGACAGTGACGCACTCGCTCATAATACACACACCCCTTGCCCAGAAAGAAAGTGTTAAGTAGGTGGCTCCTATTATAAACCTGAGAATGAGAATAACACACAATTGTTAGCGGTGAGGCAGTGAAGCTGGCGTTCACGCTCTCTCTGGCTTTTCAGAGAGAGAGGAAATAACATGCCGGTGGATTAATGACAGCTCGCGAAACCCTGTCATGTCATAATTTCACAAAAAAACACTCACATTCAAATAACAAAGTGTCTCCAGGCTCCTCACCCAGCTGCTCTGCGACGTCCTCAAGTCACGGTGTGTGTTTGTGTTGGCCAGTAATGGGACACCCTGTCATAGCAATGATGACCAGCTGCTCAGGGAAACCAAACCAATGTCCAGACTCAAAGTTCACGCTTACTTCCACTCGGCTGCTTGTAAATTAGACAACACAACACATCCTCTGACGATGCAATGACGGCTGAAACAAACTTCACTAGTATTTCAGCAGTTACCAAACGGGTACTGTGGCTGTTTGTCTACGTTTCATGAGATTTCAGAGGAAGGCATGACCGCACACACACACGCACGCAAGTTGCTGAAAAGGGTACTATTGCAGAAGTAACGATGACGCACTTAACGCCAACACACGTGTGTCATAATCCTGAGGTGCGTAGCAGAGAAAGCGACTCGGTGCTGAAGGACTTCACCAGCAGTCTCGGAGGGCCCAGTGCAGCCGAAAGCAATTCCTTTTTTAAGTTTTCACCCAACAAGCTTTGATTCTTACTCCAGCACCGATGCCAGTGTCCACCACACAGATTTTTTGACTAAAACAGCCAAAAGCTCCCATGGCCCAGTAATAATCCAGTCCTGTCTGATCTTTTCCAATCCCAATCCTGTGGTCCTCAATCGTCCAGCCTCCCAGCCTCTCTAATCCTCAGGCACAAATTCCAGCAGAGGAGCGAGGAGGGGAGCAGAGCCGGCAGCTAAATGAGGATAAGGACGAGGATGACGAGTATGTGTATGTGTAAGGGGGGGAAACCCTTGAATTATCATCTCTCTATGCCCCCCCCTCTCCCACCTTTCTGTCCTCCTCGACTCCTCCCTCCTTCAATGAATGGAACATCAAACACAGGCTCCCCCATGTGGACGCCGGTGCCCGTGGGAGACAGGGGTGGGGAGGTTCCCCAAAGGATACGTGAAATGAGGATGGTGCACAAGTGAGGCTGACTCATCTCTCATATTTAGGAAAATAACAAATAATTCAAAAAACAACAGCTCTCTGTTCTGGCAAATGCAAACCAGTCATCTTTCTCCGCTCATCACATGGGTTTGCTCAGAGAAATGGACCCCCACTAATAACAGAATGGCATTTGGCCTAGGACCCGAGGCAAAGCAGTTTGCTTATGGTTAGAAAAAGGATCTGAATCTCATAAAGAGAGTTTCAGCATCGGGGCCTGTTTACAAGGGAATAATTGTCCACTTCAATGTTCACAAGGCCATAATTGTCTGTTTCTAACTGTTCCCAAGGGCCCGTGGACGACAAGCTCAACACTGTGATATAACCCTGTAGTTATGGTAAACTCCCTGGTGACTGGCCGCATTCACGCAGCCTGAAGGCAAGAAAGTCCAGTTAGTATGAAAGCAGAGAGACAGAAGAACAGCCGAGGATAAACAGGGGCTGAACAAAATGTGACCTGAAGTAGAACATCCTGATGTGACCCAGAGAATAGGTCAGACAATATATGTTATTATTTATGTATAAAAATACTATTAAAACCGTTTTAAGTGGTTTTGAAATGTTGTTTAACAAAAGAGACTTGTTCTGGACTCAGAAATGTGGGTTACATCTATTTTGAAAGTACTTTTTGAAGCTGTATTAGCCATTGACCCATTTGTGAGTGATCAGAAACAATCCCGGTCGCTTAGCTTGGGTCTTTCTCGCTTTACAGAGTCCACCTTATATGTGGTTGGTATGGTAAGCCTGTACTGGGAGCTTTTCAGCCTCATAACACTTAAGCACATTTTATAACATGATTTCACAATGACACAGTACAGGCAATGCTTTTAGTTTTTTGGACAGTAACTGGAAAACCACATCCTGTCACTGTGAGAGGAAACACCAGTGCAGCTGTGAGGAAGCCTAACTAAAGTGTTGTTGATGTCTTCTCAGTCAAATCCTCCTCTTGTCTCTGTCCATAGTGACTCCTTACAGCCTCCTACCCCCCAGTGCCCAGCTCTCTGGCCACATCGGCTGGACAACTGGGCAGAGAAGTCCACGCATGCAAAACCAACCCGGGCAGCCGAAGTATTTTTGGGAGCAATCGCTTGTTTCCCAGAAAATCAATGGCTGCATTGACTGTATTTATAGACCCGTGAGTTACGAAGTGCTGCACAATACGCGTTAAACCCCCATGAGGTCTGGCCTCAATCCAGATTAATAATAATGGCTCCGTTGTGCCAGCTGATAAAAGACCGCCACAGAGTCCTAAACAAACCGGGCAAGTGACTGCGTGGCGCCGTCGCTGTGTACACGGCTAATTAGAAACACACACTAAACTTCCCCTTAATAGCCAAAGAGTGAGCGTCGGTTGTGTAGCACGAGATAAAGTTAGGCTAGCCGGTTAGCATCTGAATTAGCCTGTGACGTGCGTCAAGCGGCTCAGACAACTCACCAACTCCGTCCTCCGACTTCAGCACCATGTCTGCGCTGCTGCGGGACGCTGCTCCGCGGAGGAAGCTGGAGGTTCTTCACTTCTGTGGGACTTTGCAGGTCCGAACCACGGGTCCGTTCTGTGTCAGTGATTTACCGTTAGACTACCGACAACTGTATGTGTGTGTGTGTGTGTCTGTGTGTTTGTGTGTGAGGAGACAGCCGGTGCTGTGCAGAGCCGGGGGCGTGGCTTCAACTAAAGCAGCCAATCGGAGAGTAGATTACAATCTAGCCATCTAGCCTACCATCCATCCATCCATCCATCTATCTATCTATCTATCTATCTATCTATCTATCTATCTATCTATCTATCTATCTATCTATCTATCTATCTATCTATCTATCTATCTATCTAATCTGTCAATATTTTCTCTCTCTCTCTCTCTCTCTCTCCATCTATCCATATGTCGGTCTGTCTATCTTTGTATGTAAGAGTTTCAACACTTCTCTTGAACAGTAAAAAAATATATCTCCTGCATTGAACTTTCAACACACACACACACACTCTCACACAAAAACACTTTTTCAGTCGTTAATCACGTGTATGGAAATGTTCTCCTTTGTGATCACGAGGCGTTCACTGAGACAGGAAATGAAAGGATGGATTCCTCCACACTCCACAGAATTATTTCCATGTCCTGGAAGAAAGTGAAACTGAACAGAGGCCAACTCTTATCCAACATGAACCCATGAACTATTTCAATATGCACGAGCTGAAGCTCTCAGGATGAGCCACACAGTCCCCTGACTTGAACGAACTTCAGAAATCTGTGTGCATAAATTACAGATGCTGTGTGTCTATTTCTGAATATATTGAAGAGAGTGTTGTAGCTCGTCGAGGTGGAGCACATTTTAATTTCTTTATTAGCTTCATCTATAGCGATATTTTGTACTCCAGATCATTTTTGATAGATACCAGATAAATGTAATTGTTTAAACATCATATTTCAGGTTTTAGCCTCTGAAGCAGAAGGGGGGTGAAGAATAAGACTCAGACTTGTTCTGTATCTTTGACTCTGTTATGTAATATGATAATTCAGATAAGTCTGTGTGGATATGTCATTTGAAGATCTCGCTGCTATGTCTTTTTATTATTCCTAGTATTATTTCCATTCTCGCCATGACATCCTTTGGTCTTATTCTGTAATAAATTGAAAATAATTTGGACTTCATATTTTATCATTTTGTTACATGGTTTGCAGCCTTTACATTTTGGCATTTGTCACATTTCTCTCTCTATTATTACCTTAGCCATTTTTTTTTGTGTCTGTTTGTGTGATATTTCGCAGGATTATGCAAAAGAGGCTCTTTTAATGGAAAATCAGGCGTGTATAGAGAACTACTATTTTTGAGTGTGTGTTATTTGGTGCAGATCCAAATATAGATCAATATCTATTGAATTTGTTTGCTGTTTCTACTGAGTGCCATTCTATTTCTAGCTTTTCTGCATCCTATGGGAAATGTTTATGTATGTAGAAACAAAAGTAAATCAGTGTGTGTGTATCTGCTCATAAAATCTGTTTTAATATGTTAGGGCCTTAGAGTATGTGTTTTCATGTTTTGTACCCCTCCACCCTGAAATGATGAAAGATTTGGCAATAAGTTTCTCTCCCTCCGAACAGGAAGAGGATACACGACACACCAAGAAATAAAAATCAACCATCTCCAAAATAGTATTCCCCACCTGCTGAATTAAGGGAGACATATTATTCCAGATGGGTGTGAAGCCTGGAGGAAGCAGGTCTGACATCAGAGGTGGATGGCTTGTGCGCGAAGGAAAGAGGAAGGGAGGGGAGAGGAAAGGAGCTGCTGCAGCTGTGCGCTTGAATCAGCGCTTTATTCAGAGGTTGGACGAACCAGAAACAGGATGTGCTCAGGCGGGGTGAGGACGAGCTGATGCAGTTCAATTTGTAAGGGTCATCACACCCAGATGCGAAAGATATTTATAATCCTCAAGTTGAACTGCTGTACTGCGTTTTGAATAACTATACGAGACGGCTCAAAAGGTTTCTCTGTGAATCACGAAGAACAGAGGCCTTGACGCAATATTACCAAGAAATGAGAGGAAATGACATGGAGGGGAAAGTGCAGCATTATTGAAAGATAAGTCCCGAGAGCTGTCAGACAAATGGAAATAACCCTGGCGAGTTGCATTGTGTAGGAAGGGTCAGCGTGAAATGCAGCTTGAAAGCACCTGCACAGAGGGAGAGCAGTGGGCAGCGATTGTGTCACTATGGCACCCACTAGAGAGGAGGATCCTGGACCAGAGGGTGATGGGTGTGCGTCATGATTTCAAATCGAGCCCACCACCATCTCACACACACACACACACACACACACACACACACACACACGTGTACAGACCCGCACATTGTTTGCCTGACTAATTTGTGTACATGACCACAGAAATGTCAAAAACACAGCATGATGCTCACACACATACACGCTCACACACACACAAACACACACACACACACATTACACAGCGCTCTATATCTTGATAACCTAACAAATCACCACGGCAACTGAACACTTAGTGCCAGTCTTGCTCTCCACTTCTCGCAGCGTTTGTTGGCCACACATTAGGCAATCAAGAATCGCACAACGCAAAACCTGACACACAAATGCCTGTAATATGAGCAATAACGATTACAACTGATTTCTGAAACACCTTTTCTACCCTGAACCAATCAAGGTTGATTCAGTCCATTATTTTGTGTTGTTTAATTTGAACCATCATTGCCCCACATGCATGGTATCTTTGTTTACAGCACAAAGTCAGCTGTAAGTATGACTTGTCATCTAATCACTTTAACAAAGCTACCAGGCTCAGAAAAGACACATTACACTGTCAGAAAATCATAAATCTTTCATCAAAATAATTAAAGATGTCAGCTCAACTTTGTACCACTTACACACACAAAAACAGCAGAAATATATAAGAAATAAAATATGATATAGTGTGTTCAGATGTGAAGTGGTTTATTTTAACAGTTTTTCTCAAAATAAAATTAATGTTAAGACTGCGTCACATCCAAACTTGCAACTTGTTTTCTCAGCTATCCTCTACTTGATATACAAGTCAAGTTGCATTCCTGCATATATAACATGAATAAAGAATTCAGAGGGTTGATTTACACAAATGTGAGAGAAAGTTCAAAATCTGACCTGAATTATTCATAAGGTCATAAATATTTCTTGAGACAACAGAAACAGACGTGTGTGCTCTTCCTACCTGTGGCTGCAGCAGGTCGCACTGTGGAACAGAGAAATGCCTGGAAACTGGAGGCGCACAGTTCACTGACAGTCCCCATCACAGCACTGTGTGTTCACCAGCTCGGGACTAAACAGCAACCTGTCAGCATCTCCGTGCTTCAGGACACCAGAGTCAGCAGCGAGAGACCAGCTCGTTGAAGAGCTCGTCCAATGAGCTTCAGCGATTTCTCCTCCGACTGCCACCAGACTCTGACAGACCCGGAGAAAGAAAAACACTCTCCTCTCACTCTCTCTCCTCCCTCCTCCCTCATGTTCACACACTTGACCTCACTTCAGCCTCGCACATCTCACACTATCGCTACTATGCACACAAAACCTGTCAGTTTACGGTACACAACATGTTGGTGGATATTAGAGAAAAACCCAACCCACAATATTTCTAATAATGCCCATGAATACACACACACACTCACACACGTAGGCCAACTGGACACCCACCCACTGCTGTGACACTTTGAACAGTTGTTAAAGTATTCTTGAAGTGATGACAAATGTACACATACATGCACGCAACCACGTATCCTTCTTCTTCACACCCACACACATACCAGAGCCCTGCAGTTTAAATTAGTCAGAACTGAGATACACTTAGAAAGGCATATGATTACTTTATATTGTGTTTGAGTTGCATTCATGTGCTTCCCTTTTCTAATAGTAGATATAAGCTAAGTCCTTTATTGATAACGCATGAATGAACTTAATTTGTATAAAATTTGATATGTGATCTTTACATTGTTTGTTTCAGCTTGAGATCTTATGTAATTTAATGATTTTTGTGTGTATCAATCCATGTGGTGCTGTGTGACAGAAGTGAGTTTATATATTTGAACAATACTGACTAAGTCATTTGAAGATCAGTTTATATCTGTTTTAAATTTATGATTTGGAATTTGCAATTTCTATACTATACAGCCCAAGGTATAAGTATAAGCAATGATGATACCAGTGGTAGTTTTATATCCAAAGTTAGATTTCATACTTTTTATTTATAAACCACTTTTCATACACAGAGGTATAACAATAAAACATTTCCAAGCAAAATAACAGCAGCATAAACGCGATGAAAAGAGGTAATAATCTGATGAAATATAAAATGAAAACAAATAAAATAGCATCACAAAACCAATGAGTCTCAGGTTCACTGTGTTTCAGCTTGTTTTTAATTTTTTCATCCTCTGATGAACCTCAGCAGATAGATTCCTCTTTGGCAGAAACACATCTCTCGCTCTGTTTTACAGCCCTCTTTTCAAACTTTCATAAGGGTGCAGACCACTGGGAGTCCATCAAATTTAGAACATCTCGCTCAGCTCTTCATGCTCTACTAATCTGGTCATTATGTGTTATGGTGAAGGCTGTCTGCCACTGATGGTGAAGATGAAAAGTATTTGTAAAGGATATGCTCTAAAACTCATGTATTCACTACGTATTCACTGTATTTCCTATCAGCAGCATTACTGTAATTCTCTTTCTCCTGCGCTCATTAAATCTATTTGTGTCCTCCTATGTCTCCTCTCTGGAGAGCCGACCTCCTTCTGTTGCACTTGACCTCATCCTCTCTCGAACTTTGTGTGTCACTTTTCCCTCTACTGTGTTTTCATCTCTCCCTCACCCAGAGCTCCCTCTTCTTTTGCTCTCTCTCTGAACAACAACAATCATACAAAAAACAGTTGCAACGGTCGAAAATTTGAAAAAAGAGGTTTGACACTTTTTGCCTTGGTGTTCGGGGAGCACATTTCAACAGGATGATGGGACTGATGTCAGGAGCTTTAAGAGAGGATAAAGTGTTTGAGGCAGAACAGAGCGTCCTGACCTGAGAGATGATCCACAGCAATGAGACAAAAAGAGGAGAAGGAATCCAAGGTTTTCTGTGGCAGTTCAATCGTGTTTCATATTTCATCACCAAGACTAAACAAGGGAGATTTAAGAAACTCAAAACATATTACATAGAAAGAGACTTTTTAAGATATTTTCTTGGCAATTTCCTCTTATTGACAGGACAGTACTGGTGGGAAATGAGGAGACACAATGAAGGAAGAGACACAGTAAGGGGACTTTCCAGAAAAAGACATAACTGAGAAAAAGAAAAATCCATTAAATCTAAGTGAATTCAAAACTAATTTAGATCTGGAGAGGAACACCCTGAATAATTTAAAGACCACAAACCAATAAACAAATGATTCAGCTTGTGTGTAGTCACATTTAAAAGATCCACCCTTATTGTGTACATTCTTCAGGAGTTGTGAGAGTACTGGTTCATCCTAGAGCGACGATTATGCACGTCACAATAGTAAGTTATTGAACGTACACGTCAATTAACTGGAAATGTCAAACCATCCCTCACATAAGTAACATCTCGTGAAAGTGACTGTGATCTTTGTTTGAAGCTCACTAGAGCAAATGTGGTGCAGCGTGTCGGTGGGATGACACATATGTTGTACATATGACAATTTTATTGTCTGTTTCCTAGAAAATCTTCAAAGTGGGTTTTAACCAACAAGTTGTCAATAAAAGCAAATTAGGATAAAGTGCAAGGAGGTTAGGGAAATAAACAAGGGTGTATATACAGTATTTATATTAGACGAAGAAACATGATGACACGACATGACACAAAATGAAAGAAACATTTCTGTAATATTTTCTAAAAGTGTTTTTCACTTTTTTTTTAGGTTTCACTGCTGCTGCTATAATGATGCCAGGTTGTAGTCTCCCCTTCTCCCAGAATAGTTTAATGGCACCAACTGGAAACTGAACACCAGCAGCTGTTCATCTTGCAGCGGATGGGAATGTGTATCAATTCACATTTTCTTCTTTTTGCACTTGTTCTGATGGAAACCAGGCGAGACGGTGGATAAATTTCCTTAAATGTGTCACAGTTGTGTCCACATTTCAAAATAAACTGAAAACATTCAGGAAGATTACCTAAAGTCAAAGGCATCGTATCAGTTTTGTCTGTTGGTTTATATATTTGGACGTTTTTCTTCTTGTTATTGACTCATTTTATCTACTTAAACCGAATCTTTTCATTAAATGTGCTTCATAAATATGATTTCCATACCTTCCTGTTTTCAACGATGGGATCCGATGAGTTGAGGAATCCTCTGCTCTAGTGCTTTTTAAAGAAGCTGCTGTGTCCTCTGGTGGCCAGAGGGTGGCATCACAACTATAAGGTGGGGACAGTGTTGATGGGGAAAACATTTTTTATTTACTGCAGGTACATGACAGACCAGCTTTGTTGAATCAAGCTGACCCAGTTTTGATTAAATGTTTTATCTCAATAGGTTAAAAAAATACTGTGGGTTTTGAATTTATGATAAAAATAATAATAATATAATAATAAACTTTATTGTTTAACCTAACTGTTGAGGTTGAAGAAAACAAAATAAACATAAAAACTGTATCATATACAAGCAGCAAAATAACAATTATAATAAATAAATAGAAAAAATGGTGCTGTAGAAAGTCAACATCAAATGAAACCCAACATCACATCACACTCACTTTGTCTCCTCATTTGATTCATCAGTTACGAGTCAGCAGATATGTTCATGTTTAAATAACAAATTGTTTGTTGTTCGTTATTGTCATAGAGACGCTTTGTTGTCGTAGGTCAACATTACACAGAAAAAGGTGTAATCGGTTTGTAATCGTTTGTGTGTTTTGTTCCAGTTTGGACCGGAAGTGTCCATTCGGTGTTGCATCACTTCCTGTCTGTCAACTCTGTCTTGGGTAACCAGGATTGCAAGCAGAGGTTGAAGCAACAGTTCCCAAAAAGGGACTGGTTCTGCAAAGGGAGACGTCAAAGTAAAAAGTCAATCCAAGAAAAGTGGCAAAGGACAGTTAGAGTGTACCTGCATCAATCCAATTCACTTCCAATACTATTCAATTTACTCCCACTCTCGTGACTTTTACAACCTGACCTCAGTGTCCAAATTAAATCTCCATGTAGGAAGACGAAACATCTCCTCTGACAGCGGATGACTATCGCTGAGGAGAGAATGAACAGAGATGACAAAACCAGCCGCTCTGGGATCAGCCGGCACATTTCTCAAATACTTTCCTGGTTGAGTAGAACCCCAAATCTATTTAAGTGTAAGAAGTCTACTCTTCTCCCAGCTCAGCCCCTCCATCAGTGTTGTGCAAGTTCACACCTCTCATGAACTAGTTCAAAGTTCAGTTCATACAAGTAAACATGAATAGTTCACGTTCATACTTCAACATTTAAATTCTTAATTAGTTCATAGTTCATTTCATGGCACATCCTGCGCAGAAGCCCATTTTTTCCCCCTATTTTTATATTTCATTAACTTAAATTTACATATTGTAAGATATCTTGAAATTATTAGGAGAAATCCTGCCAATTAAGAGTACAGTCTATTGCCAGCTTGAAGATAAGATAGAACGGGATTTGAACCCAGGTCCTTGTTGTTGAATAACAAACGCTCTACCGACTAGGCCACACCACCTGATGACTGCCATGAGGAAATAAGTACTAAAGGAGATGGACAAATTATCCTGTGTGCGTGTCCGTGTCATTTTATGTTGCTTTTGATAAACACTTTAGAAAAAGTATTTTCTACTTTACTACATATATTTGACAGTCTTACTTAAAAGTTACTTTTATATTTTTGGCTTTTAGATACTTGACGATTTAACCTACTTTAAAAACCTATTGTTAGAGAATAACCCAGTACTTTACAACCTTGTCTTCAGACGCCTTACAAGAATCACAGTCTGCTGTGATGTCCAGAGGGTGCCCCCTGCTGGCTGCTGGGTTCCTCTGCTGCTCCATAATGGTTTGTGCAGCTTGTGAATAACAAAATTTGTCCATAAAATTTGATGTACAACAAGCAATCAGTGCACGACAAAAATAAACTAATATACAAAAAAACCTATAGACTAAGTAGCAGGGGAAAATTAGCTTTTAATAAATGACTTGATAAGTCGACCAACAGAAAATTAACCATCAATATTTAGACATTCTCAAAACATTTCATTCTACTTTTAATTTCCTGTTGTGTTTTGTCTAATAATTATTAATGTTGGTGACATTTCCTTGATAAATGGGTGGAGGTTTTATTACCTCTGCTAAGGAGGTTATGTTTTCACCTCTGATTTGTCAGTCAACAGGTTTATGTAATAAACTACTGGACCAATAACCACCCGACCTGGTAGAAGGAAGCTGCATGGATCAGAGATGAACCTATAGGACTCTGTTGAGCTCCACTGAGTGCCAGTCTTGTGAATGAATCTGGAAATCAATAAACTGCTTATTTTCAGTTTATTGATGGTAATTTTAGGCAAATTAGCGCAATAAAAAAGAGATCTATCTAAGTTATTCCAATTCGTCCTGACAGTAAAATTAATATATAAAATAACTGATACATGGTGCTTCATGCAGCACAGGCACAGGGTATAAAGTATTTCCCTTATTGGGTCGGTCAAGTGACTCACACGGGCAGCGTTTATTCTTTCAAACAGGTGGTTTTTATTCGATAATACTGAATATTTTTTTAGTCCTTTGCCCGGACTTACACAAAGCATCGAACACATGCACAGTCCTCTATTCACACAGGGTACCCATTTCTCGTTTCTCTCCAAACAGGATTAATCGCTCTCACTCTCACTCTCGCGTTATTCCAGCGCAAGAGGACCTTCTCATCTCAACACTACAGCTACAGACATCGTAGACATAGACAGCGAAAAACACAAAAAAAAAAAATCATGACAGGTATAATAATAACACTGAAAAAATACAAAGTAATGGAAAATGGAAAGAGTTTACTTTTAAATTATGCCTCTAATACTCCATCATATATATATTTTTTTTGTTAATGTAGCTTGAGGTGTATAAAACAGCACTGTAAACTTCAATTGAGTAACTTGCTTTCTAGGACAGCGATAAAGCTTTTCATTAATAACTTGAAGGAGCAGGAAAGACGAGTCAAAGCGAACATTAAGCGCGAAAAGACATTATTACTCATGAGATGAAATATATTGGCAAATCATGAAACTGCTGTTTGCATTTACAACCAACAGATAGTACAAAGACACTGAAATAACATCCCACAAACTTTGTTTATCTTTCATACATAAATCTTCTAAAAAATTATCCCTTATATCCGAACCTCGCACACACCACCTTCTTAGTTTTCTTCCCTTTCACTGCTTTCACCGTTTTTTTTTTTATATGTCACGACGAAGATGACAAGGATACGCTTGCTTCTGTGAAGTGGGAACTCACCAAAATAAAAGCACTCAAAATAGGCAATATCTGCACCTGAGGGCGGATCTGTCGGTCTGGGCGAAAGATAACAACTGTCACATCAGAGTGCTCAGGCGCTCGTCTTTACTGGAACTCATCCTCAAAAAAGTGCAAATCTAGTTCTAATGCAGTAAATAATAATCATCAAGTAACAACAAAAGTATATGCATAGGTACTGTACAGCTACATAGTGGGGACAAAGGAGGGAGAGAGGTGAAGATCTGAAGAAGAAGAAGAAGAAGAAGAAGAAGAAGAGAAAAGAAGAGGGATGGTTTTGTTATTTTTCTCCTCATAAGCAGGTTTCAATTTAGAGCGCTCATCCTCACACAGCATAGACTGGTCCAGTGAGGCCCGTGACGGTCACAGGCTGCTGTTACAAATCACTTTTAGAACTACACCGGACGAAAAACCAGGAAACGTCAGCCTATGCAAGATGATTCGTGAAACAATTATAATCGTGAGGGGACATCCAATGGCTCCGGTGGCCAAACAGCTCCCAGCAGAGAGGATGAGAGAAGCAGTACACTAATAGTTTCCGCAGAGAGGCAGACAATCATTTAAAAAAAGGCAACTTGGAATTTGGCTTTGGAATAAAATGGAGGATGAGGTAATAAAAGTAGAAACATGATGGGTAACGCATGATCGTCCGTAGAGAAGGGGGATTTGATTTCGGGGAGCAGAGCTGCAGAAGAGCTTTGCCGGGCAGGAAGTGCTCTGTCTCAACAAGAATTTATAAATCCTCCTGAAGCCAGCCTCAGGAGGAAGTTACATCATCACTTGACCAGTCTATGTCTCTTGATGCTATTTTATCTGCTTTTACAGAGACGCTGTGTCTGAGAACAACCTCTGAGCTCTCCGCTGACGTCGAGCTGTGCTGAGGTGAAAAGTGGCTCCAGCTCCGACTGAAACGCTTCGAGACGACCAACACAAAGAGAGGCTGGAGATTGTTTTCAGACCAGCGGGTAATTTCAGTCACATTAGCTTTACTTTTCATATAAAAAAAAAAAATCACTTTGCCTGATGCGGTTATATTTCATGTCAATGGAATCGTTTACATTTATTTCCGTCAGGCTGTGCAGTGAGCGGTCAGGCGTGCCGAGTGCCCTAGGGGTCCTCAGCGTCCAGGAACTCCTTCTTGGGCAGTGCGACGCCGCGATACCAGGAGCAGGAGCCGTCCGCCCGCTTCACGCAGGCGTAGTGGTTGGCCTGCCGCCCGTGGACCTGCTTCTCGATCATCAGGTCCGTCCACAGACACTCCTCGGGAGCCGAGATCTCGCAGGGCAGAGAGGGGCAGCGCACGATCTGCAGAAACACACAAATCAATATCTCTATTCTGTGTGTGTGCAATCTGCTGAGGGGTATAATGTTCCCAGATCAGAGTCATAGATTTCACAGATAGGGCAGCCTTTCTTTTATCTGTTTAAAATGCCGCTAATGCAAATGTTTTTTTCTGCTGAGTCACATTCAAAGCCTTTAACAGGCTTTTATTTTGCCAAAACCACAGGAAATGCAGTGTGTTACAGCAAATAATGAAGCCTGCAGTCACCCACGTGATATGCATTTACACTCATTTCTGGAGTTTCTTCATCTACTCCCACTTATCCGTGGTTGGAGGCAGCTGTGGCTCAGGAGAAAGAGCGGGTTATTCACCAACCAGAAAGTCAGCGGTTCAATCCCCATCTCCATGGGCCAAAGTTTCCTTGGGTAAGTTACTGAACCCCAACTTGGCCCTGACAACAATGCTGGCAGAGACCGAGTGTGCTGAAGTGGTTTGTTGCTGTATTAAAATGCACTTGCTGTAAACAGGTGTCACCAAATCAAATTGGGACTGCATTTTTAGGACAAGAGCTTTTATATTTCATAACATAATAAAATTGGTGCCATGCTCATGTCTATAGAGTAAATAGTCTGAAGTAATTAAAGACTGGCTCTGTTCAAAGGAAACACAATCCTCCTTTCAGCAACTTTGAAGCTGATCAATAAATGCATGACATATTGTTTGTGTGAGCTCTATAAAAACAGAGCTGTGTTTTCATGAAAAATTATCGGAGGGGCCGGTGGCTTCCTGTGGTCTCTGCTTACAGCACGGGGTAAAAGAAACAGTCCCTCGCAGTGAATAAAAGATGGTTGTTTGTTGTTGGAGCTGTTGTTCTGGCTCATGTCTCGTCTTGTTTTGCCTGTTATGTCTGGTTTTCAGCTCCAGGCGGGAAATAACTGCAGCTTCTTTTATTGTTTTTTTTATGAGGACAAACTACAGTCTCACGCAAACACGCACACACACAAAGAAGGCACCCTGCTGCATCTTACCTTGCATTCACAGCCCATCTGGTAGCGCTGGCTGAGGCTCTTCTTCTGGGTGGCGCTCAAGGAGTCCCACAGCGTGATGTAATCACACAGGGTCACATGCATCTGCCCGCCGGCCTCGGCCTTGCCTGTGAAGAAAGAAAAACGGCAATGAAAGCGTCAGAGGGACCAACAATAGACTGTACATCGTAAAGACGGACGACAGGACGGCTCCCAGAAGCCATCATGTCACCTCGAATGACCCCTGGTGGCTAGGTCATAAACCCCGCCTCCAGCCTGTCGGTGGATGGGACAAGGGACAAATTAAAAAGTCATAGTTGGTCAAATATTTGTAATTTAAGCTGCTTTTTATTACTTTGATAAATGTTCATGTTCATCTCTCCAACCTGTTTGGTTATAATTAACTATTAGACAGTATAAATGTTGTGATTGACAGCTGAGACTGTTGATCGCTTCTGCGCAGACTCAGGCTCCAAATAATGTAAAGAGAGCATTATTATGGGATATATTGGCCAATTTGTGGATAGTGCGAGTATTGATGCTTCGTCCGTCTTTACAGACATAAGATTGCACACACGGCTCCTGGTGAGTGTAAACTTTCTCATCTGACAGAAGGTCACCAACCACGAGCCTCAGATTCGCATGTACCACTGATAAAATCGGGGACTTCTCAGCGCGGTGCCTGCAGGCGTCAACACACACCACTTGTCCTTGTGAAGGGCTGGTGCTTGTTTTTCACGCTTTACTGGCACCAGTCAAAACAGGACGATGTTTCACGTGGAGTTCTAAGGTCGACCCCTCCATCTGCATGCAGAGCAACTCTCAACATGCTCAAGTTGTCCCGGTGTGTCCTCAACGCAGACACGGCTCACTCACATTTCACTGGATCTCGTCCAAGTCTTTTTACCCTTAAAACTAAAGAAAGGATGAGTCACTGTGAAACAGACGCCCCCGTCGGCAGAAACTTTCTTTCCCAACGCTTGATTCCAACATCTGAGAGAAAGAAAAAAAAGAAAAGAGGAAGGAAACGCTGGCTTCAGCAGTTCCTCTCCGTACAACTCTGTGTAATTAGGGGTGAGTGTTTGCGGGTACATCTCTGTCTGAGATGAGGAAACCAGAGCGCGCATGACATCATGGTCCCCTGTGTCTCGTCCACTCACTCTACCATGTCTGTCTGAACACTGCGGACTGCCTGCGCTGCCTCAAATCACAATACCAGCCAGGTTTAGCGTGCAGCCACTAAAGGAATACTTTGACTTTTCAGGAAATATGCTCATTGACTGTCTGGTGGAGAGTTGGATAACTGTCCATAAACACAGAATTTGCCAACCAGCACCTCTGAAGTTGCTTCTCTGTCACTGTTAATAGTCTTTTATGTTTAGCTAAGTTAAAGATATCCTGTCTGTAGATTAATATTTAACAAACAGATATGCAGTATCATCAGAGCAATTGCTTTAAACCTGCACTGAAACACATTGTTTTGGAAATCCTGAATCTGCACCAAAATTGAATGACTTCTTCTCTGACCCGCACTGCATCCTCACATCAAGTATTGTTGAAATGTGTTTGGATGTTTTCGTGTAATCTTACTCACAAACCATCCAACAAACAAACAAACAAACAAACAGAAAGGGGTGAAAATGACCTTTTAACTTCCTTGGTGGATGTAACTAAAGCTCTGATATGCTAAAGGCAGCTGTAGAGTCAGGTTATAAATGAAAGAAGTGAAATATAAGTTAGTTTCTGGCTCTACAGGCAGCCTCTGTGTTAAAGATGACATCTGTGTAACACAAGGTCTTAGACAGGCATTAGGACTCCGTACATCCAGTCAGCATCCTGCTCTCTTCAGGGTGTGAAAGATTTTTATTTTCATTTCATGGTCATCCCACCTTGAGCGGGGGGAGAGGGGACTAAACAGTACGTATCTTTAACATCTCCCATGAGCCTGAGACGACAGACAAGGTCACTCCCAGTCTCCACGGTTTACGCAGCAGCGTATCATTACACATAATAACATCAACAGTAACTCCTCCGAGACACAGAAGGTCCCTGCTTGTCTTTAAACAGCCTCGTGTTTGTCTGTCTGGATGTTAACAGCTGCAGGTCAATATCTGTTTATCTGTCTCTTTGTGCAATCCTATTGTTTTCCTATTTATGTCTATTCTTTCACTAAAAACTGAAATCATGATTTACTTCAGCCGCAGGGCATTTAAGCGATACGCCAAGCTGACATAAAAGTAGAAACAGACCTGAGATCAGGTACTCCTTCTTGCCAGCGGCATCCAGGGTAGCGCCACACACAGCGGACACTGGAGCGGTGAACACAGCCTCGATGTCCTGGTTCGGGCCCTTGAACATCTGGAACAAAACCATGGAGGGAGGGGCAGGTCAAAGGTCAGGAGGAAGGGCTCAAAGTGAGACTGCAGAACCCTACAGTGATGATGACCGTGTTCTTACCTTGATCTGTTTGACCTCATACTGGATCCTCTTGATGGGGTTCCCGTAGACATCGTTCCCTGAGTCCACCTCCCTCTCCCCCACCACCTTCGCTCGAATCACTGTGAGAGAAACACAGAGGAACACGGTCAGCTCATCTGTAGGTTGTTTTCTCAATTAACCTGCGAAATGTCACAAGTCACATTTTCAATCGTCTTGTTTGTCGGGGTAAACAGTTAAAACCATAACATATTTAATTCACAATCATTTAAACGGAGAAAAGCAGGAAACTTTCATAATTAATGAATATTTGGACTTTCTACAGGAAAATCTTTGAAGAATCGGTTTCTGTAGTTCAACAAATCAATTCATCATCTGATTGTTGCAGCTCTTAAGACAATAAAATAGATAATAAGATTTCTAAATGAAGAAAAGCAGCAACTGCAATGCAGTGAGAACATGACGGTTTGCCATTTTTTCGAATTCTGAAAATAGTAGCAGATTCCTTTTCTGTCAATCAACCAATTAATGATTTAATTGGTTGAAAGAAAAATCTACTACTACAACTCTGATAACCAATTCCAAGTATTTGAAAGGGCAAAGGCGACAATTTTCTTATTCTTACACATTTGACACTGTGACATGTGTCAGTTTTCAGTCATAGACCAAACAAACGAATAACAACTTGTCCGATTTTACAACAATGGAAACATCATCTACTTATCGTTAGCGACGTGATCTTGACTTCATGACATGACCCACTGAAAGTTGATGATACTCATTCATCAGCCAACCTTCAGATTCTTATCCACAACCTCCAAGGCTGAGAAAAAGGCAGATCGGACAAAAGCCAAAACAACTTTCAGAGTTGCAAGAAGGCTCATGGGCACAATCCACAATAAGGCATGGCTCTGATGAGCTTCAGCATCTGGTCCAGTCAATGAAAACCAAACTAAAGGATCCCATTAGTCCTAGTCCTGTGAATCAAACACGACCAGGAAACAGGTCCAGAATTAAGATAGAAGAATACAACTTGGAAGCGGATACATAAAGAAAGACTTGGCCAGAGGCAAGTTTCTCACTGTGTTTGTGTGTGTGTATTTTATTGGCCTGAATGACTACATCAAGCTTCAGCTATGCTGATGGCATTTATTCAGAATGGAAAATATGAGCAATAGAGTGAGAGAAAAAAACCCCCCATAGAATAAGCAGGAACAGGGGACATGAAAACACAAAAACGCACACAAACTGCTGTTGCTCTTACACCCTTGGGTTCAGTTAATGGTTTGGAGCCGACACAAATATGAAGGTTCATGGCTCTCAGAGTTAATAGCGTCTAGTTTTTCGCCTCGTTCCAGCGTTACTTCCGTTTTCCTTTTACATTCTTCCCACTGCAGCTAATTATGAAAGTGAGGCAGATTTGGTATTTCGTAAGCAGCAATACAAATTTTATGGGAATCTTATAAACACTGTGAATAAAACTATACACCATTCTTTTTCTCATAACCCAATTCTGATTATTGGGCTGATGGGGTTAGAATGAATTCACATTTTTACAAATCCATCATCTTTATAAGATGTTAATTGGATTGTGTTGATAGATTGTTGTGCTGCCCCCAACTGGCCTAAAGAAAAAACTACTGCAGATATACGATTAAAGACACACATCAACACATGCAGGTCTTTATCACCTCGGAGTAACAAGCGGAACCGTTGTCATCACTGATCAATGGTCTTAGTAGATTATGTATTTGTGCTGGTTCCTCACATTAAAACCTCTGCATGCAGGTTCCACTCTGATGCTAATGCAAATATGCCGCGGCAACAGCCAGAGTGCACACATAAACACACACATGCAGCAGTATACCTGGCTGGCACTGTCCTGCATTCCTCCCAGTTTTTCCACTCTCATTTCCTGACCTCGTTCTGAGCCACAAGCTAATGAGGAGAGAATCAGCAGCAGGGCAACAACACTAAGGAGCAAATTACACCGTTGCTCACAATGCATTGCTATTCTGGGAGCTTTATCCGTCTACCTCTGTGATGCAGACATGTTTAACATCTCCGTTTCTCCCCTCCTGCAATAAAGCCGGAGCGGATGGTCCCGGGCGGTCTAAGGAGCTTGTTGCGGAGGCAGCAGACTGCACAGTGTGATGCTGAACTAGCAGGATGACCAGGGGCCTGCGGGCAGCCCGAGCTTCGCCGCAGATTGATCCCACAGTTGTCGGATCAGCAGTCAATCAGCCCAGAGGAGCCCCCCCCCCCAAACCAACTAGTGACCCACATTCAGCCGGGCTCCCCTACCCTCCTGACCAGGACGACGCTTAATGACTTATACATGCATCAGTCTTGCACTACGCAATGTTTTCCATACAAACCCCCAATGAACACACACACCACAGTCTAAGTGCCCCCCCCCCTTACACTCTCCATTCAGTCCACCGCAGGACTATCCATTTCTTTTTTCATACTCCAGCGACCACCAAATCATCCCCGACTCTCCTGGTGTGGTTGAATCCAGCGTCAGACGTACGCAGGGCCTGTGTTTAATGTGACATTGGAACAGAGACGAGTCGCCCTCGAACACAACTCGGCCTGCAGCTCATGACCTCTGGCAACATCTGGATGAAGACCATGTGCAGCATGGGAGAAAGCTCCCTTTTTTAATATATATCTGAAAATAATTTTGGATAATTCAATATTTTTGTATAAATTGAAATTCACTCATTTGGTTCTTTTTTTTATCATTTCTAATTGTAAATACTTATTGTATTTTATATTCACTTGTTTGTCAAGGACATTAAATCTGGAACTTTTTGCGAAAGACAAATAAAATGCTCTACAAAGCTCGGGTGATAATTATCAGTGAGGTCTACCTGGACAGTAATATTCAGACTTATGACCTCATTCTGATGTTTGTACGAGCTTCTAATAAAATATTTAATTAATATTTCTGTTTATATGGGACAAACTATAGACTAGTCTTATTATAATCTAGATTCAGGTTAAGGCAATCGGAAAATGCAGTATAATAAAATCTGAATATTGCTGTCCATGTAAACAAGGACAAATAAAGTCTATTGACTGAGAGATCGGTTTATGACAGCTCTTCATAAACCACATATGAGGGATCCTTGCACTGACAGAAAAAAACCTGATCCTGAAGTGCTTCATCATTAGTGTCTTACTGATACGACATAATGGCATAATCGTGTCAAAGTGTCCTAAAAGAGCCAGGTAATGGGTTAGGGTTAGGGGTTAGACTGGAGGCCACCATCTCTCACATGGACTGGAAGTGGTTGGCCAATTAGACTGGGCTTTATCGGTGGCTTAAAACCAAGTTTCTCAGACAGAGGCTGAAGAGAGGAGCTGCAGCAATGGGCAGGATAAGGAAAGAATGAAAAGTTAACATTAGAGCATGTAAACCCTTTTCCAAGTAAACCTTTTCCAAATAATGTCCCAAAGTAAAATGATGAAGCTGGATATGAGCATAATGTCTGATCTAACAAAACAAGACACCACAATGAGCCTTCCGAGCAGTGCAACTTCAGTGGAGGAGAGAAATGAGAGAAACAGAAGCAGAACAAGAGTCAACACTGCCATTCCAGCTGATGGAGAAAGCTATTAGGAAATAAGTTGCAATGTTTTGGCTAAACTGTTGAGTAAACAGTAGGTGGTAGTTGGCTATGCAGCGAAAGCAAAAACATACATGTAGCACCTTTAAATAAACGCTGGCTGAATAAGCTCATCCCGCTAATTTATTTCTAAAACCCTGAGGATCCACCAGGCTCTTCTCAAACACCCTCCAAAATAGATTCTGATTCATTTTCAATGGATAAGCTTGAGGTCTGTCGCTGTGTCTGAGAGACTCGGGGTCTTATGATGCGTGCATGACTAAAACATGCATATTCTTTCATAAATGGAGACGTCTCGAGTGAGTGTGCATGTGCTGTTGCATGTCCACTGCTGTTTTCCTCCAGAGAGCAGGGTGATGCTGGTCTTCCTAGACGCCCAGTCTAAGGATGGACTGACTGGGAAGTTCCCCTCTGTGGGCCACAGATTTATTTGAAAAGAGGATGTTTGTGTCTCTATCAGTGTGTGTGAATGTGTGGTAAATGCATGACACTTCTTGATTTTAATGGCCTGTGGGGTGACACAGAGGATAATTTAGTATGAAAAACAGAAGGTGACACACACACACCAGTAAACTCACACGGCTGGTTTCTTCATGCACAGTGTGTGTGTGTGTGTGTGTGTGTGTGTGTGTGTGTGTGTGTGTGTGTCTGAACGAGCAGGGAGTGGGATCCCACTTCACCAAAAAACAAACACTTGTCCGACCACATTAACTGTCGACAGTGTCACTTTGTTGGGCAACCACACAACAACAAGTCCTGGAGGTTTCTAACCAGGCAGTTTGAGGCTCTTAGATCTTCAAAACAAAGAAACAGTTTCATCCTCGGATCCGCCCCGAAAATCGTCACCCGACAATGGCCTCGGCCATCGTTGCCGTTTAGTGGTGTGCGCGGCCTTTAAAGCACGGCACCCTCCCTCCCTTTTGCGAGGGCTGACAAAGGCCTTATTGACTCAATTTCAAAACAACACAAACCTCACATACACCTCCGCTGGGAGACATTCTGTCTCTGGGAGCTGCCACCTCAGCGGGCGCTTGAGTCACACCTGAAAATAGAGCTGTCTTTTTGCGATACGAAATTGCAGATAAACATCAACACACAGTCACAAACATGCACGGACACACTTGGGCATGAAAGAAGGAAGAAAAGATGCAGCCAGAGTAGTGCGGTCTTGAACTTCCCTTATTCTCAAGGATACCAGGCATTTTTCTACTTCGACCGTGACTTTTATTGGGTTTTTTCCCCGAAACACGCCCTGAACTGACAGCCAGATGTCACTGTGCATGTGTGTGTATGTGTGTGTGTGTCTGTGTGTGTGTGTGTGTGTATGAGAGAGAGAAATAGAGAGACTCCTCCACATGCATGGCAGCAGGCCGCACGGTGTCTATGTGGGCTTTGAAAGTCTGTGTGAGTGCGAGTGTGTGAGTCCACCGGAGCAAAGTTGGGAAAATCCCAGCAGCATTCCTGTAATTCCTCTCTGCACCACCCCTCACAGGAAGAAACAAGGCAGGAATGGATATTAAAAAAGGAAAAAAAGGAGGAAAGGAAAGCTTGCTCTGTGACATATTCTGCGGTTGAGATTTTTCAAACCCCCCCTCCCCTGAAATTTCTCTTCACTCTCTCCATCCCTTGTCCTCCTCTCTGCTCTTTCCCTCCTCGTCTGTTTCCCCTCTCTTGTGCCACGTTGCCCTGCAAAAGCCAGGAGACGCTGCTTCTTCTGCTGCTGCTGCTGCTGCTGCTGCTGCTTCGTCCTGGAGCTGCCGGAGGGTGAAGCCTGGGTAAACATGCACAATCCAGCTCCAGCTCCACAGCCTGAGACATTATGTTCAGTGGTGGGAGCAGAATCCTTCCTGGATATTACACAAACACAGTGCACTCACACCCTGACATGCAGCAACACGGCGGCCTTACTCAGGATTTTAGAGGCGCCTACTGAGATGTGATAATAACGATTAAGTTCATTCAGGTTATTATCAAATCGATGAATCAGATTTGTATGACCCAGATTCACAAATCACAAATTTGTCTCATGGGGCTTATCAAGGTGCGACATCCTCTTTCTCTAACCCTCAACAAGAGTGAGGAAAAACTCCCAAGAAACCTTATCAACAGGGGAAGAAACACGTAGAGACCTCAAAGAGAGTCACATGTGAGGAATCCCCTCCCAGGGCGGACAGATGTGCAATAGATGCTGCGTGTAGCTGGGAACAGCAGCAAAATAAACAGTATTTACAACATTGATTAGAATAAACAGCGTGTCAATGTTTAATGTGTTTTTTCATGAGAAAATGTCTGACAGAGATGAAGGGAGCAGCAAGGAGTTGTCAGTAATGGAAGAATACTAAGTCATCAGTGAGTATCATGGCTGCAATTTTCAACTCCAAAATAAGCAGGTTTGCATTTGTGCATGCGTGTGGTCCCTGCAAATATCCCTTTCCCAAATAGCCACCTGGGTCTAACAGAGGTCCACTGTTGTAAACATGACAGGGATAAAAAAAAGTCATGCGTGTGCAAGTGTGCAGGCTGAGTGCGATGCAGTGGGCCATGGCCTTGTGGAGCAATACCCTCCACCTTCCAGCGGCTCCCTCCAGCCTCTGTGAGCCCGCTCAGCACGCACCAGAGGCGGCTGCAAACCACCGATGTGTCCCCCGTGATCCGAGCCGGAGTCTCATGCAGCAACACGGGCTGAGTAAACAACAACAACAACAGCAGGAGCAGACTCCCCGGTGCTGTACTCACCTACGTCGGCGTTGCAGAACGCCTGTTGCGGATGAACCGGAGCGCAGCTGCACGCCTCCGCCAGCTCCTCCGCCCGCCACAGCATCAGCAGGGCGAGCGTGCACAGGACGCCGTTAACGGGAAACGTTAACATGTTGCTGAGCACTGGTGGTTGTGATGGTTGTTTTCGGTTCAGCCTCTTTGTTGCTGCGCAGATACGTTGCGGTGCAGATCCAGCGGCTGACAGCTGCGTCCTCCTCCCCGGCTTCTTTTCCGATTTATTCACCGACCTGGCGACGTCAACAACACCGGCCTGTCTGCTCGCTCAGCCCCGCTGCAGAGGGGGGGGACACACGGTGGATGCGCGGGTCACAGTCTGCTGGGGTCTTCTCAGGAGTGTTTTCTTTTCTGGGGTCGAGCTGGGTTTTATAAAGACGTGTGCGACTCCTCCCCCCGGCAGTGACGGCTCTACCGGCAGGGGGCGCTGCCTCCTTCTTTAAGAGACGATAGGAGCCAGGAGAGAGGGCCAAGAGGTCCCGCATAATAATAATAATAATAATACAAATAATAAAAATAATGATGATGATGATGATGACGAAGATATATAGCTTTGTATTGTATTTAACTTTTTACAGTCATTAAAAGGCTTTTCTTCCTTGCTTTTAATTTAATTTGCAAATTATATTAATATTATTATTATTATTAACAACAGCATCCCAACTCTTAAATGATAAGCACTTTAGAAAATAGATAATGGTAATAAAGTAATCAAATATACTATCTACTACTACTACTACTACTACTTTTACTATTACATTACATTACATTTAATTTAGCTGCCGCTTTTATCCAAGGCAACTTACAATGAGTGCATTCAACCCCGAGGGTACAGACCCAGGACGACAAGAATCAAGAAAGTACTATTAATAATACTGTAACTACTGCTAGTAATAATAGTAATATTAATTTGGCTCAAACCCTCCAAGCCTCAAAGAATATGTAGCATCGATAATGGATTGATGAATGAATAATAACAACAACAATAATAGCAATGACAATTATACGCTTTGATTCAGAACAGAAACGAATGAGCGTCGTTATCGTCAACTTGACTTTAAAACATTTCATCGTCAGCCCTGCCACAAATAAAACCCTGCCCCTGGAAAGCACTGTTCCCCTCTGCTGTCTGACACACGCACACACACTCACACACACAAACAAATGCGCACAAACGAGAACGCTGCTCTCTGCTGGAGGGTAGTAGCACATAAAATAATACAGTTAAGGCCAGCATTTGATTAAAACTGTGGCTCCTCAATATTCCACCAACTTGGTCTTATTATGTAACTCAATTTTAGCGAGGTCTGAATAACCTGCCAGGAGTTATATGTATATGGACTCTATCTATTTAGTGCTTTGCTAGACTCAAAGTCACATTCACCCAGTCACACACATTCATATTCAAATTCATATTTGGCAAAGATCTGAATGTGTGGAGTCTAGTTGCCAATTCTTTACATTTCATGTATGTGTTCAGGCCGAGACTCCTATCAGACTGTTTGCACTGTACAGGCAAGTTCTGCCTGTACAGAACTTGCGGCCCGCCATCGATTTTAAATTGCCCGCCTAAAAAAACAACAACAATTTAGTAGCACTTAAATGGCACTTAATTATAGCACTTAATAGTTTTGCTCTAGTTTTGAAGAAATTGTACTCTCTTAATTCTTGTTGTTCTGGGTTTGTAGAACAACAAGAAAGAAGAACAACAAGGGCAGGGGGGCGTGACGGCGTGAGTGGCCCAGACCTTCGTATATTTTTCTATATATGGCCCTCAGGATATAAAGTTTGGACACCCCTGCTTTAATGTCATAAATCTAAGTCCCCAAACTCTTCAGGGACGTGATTAGATATATACTTTTTCACCACATTAGAAAATTGAGCAGAGTTTTCAGATTTTTTTTGCTATTTGGTCCAAAAAACTAGGTTTGGGCACCAAGGTGTATGACTGGGGCTTTAGAGATTGGGTTCATTTAGAGATTTCCATTCCAGATTCAGAAGCCAAAATGCAAAGCTAGGCTCAAAGTTTGTTAAACCCACTTTCTGGAACAGGCCCAGTTGTATTTATATCTCTCCAACTGCTTAATGCTCAGCAGCTATGAGTCTCTAATGTTCCCCGCTAGTGCAGTGACCTGAAGTGGACATGACGGAAACCATGCAACCATTAGCTGGGCAGTGTTTTGTGCTAATGGATGGACTCACATGGGCCCTGGAGGATGGAGAGAAATTTAAGGAGGGAGCGAGGGATAGAAGGAAAGATAATACCAGGGATAATATGTAGAGAAAGTGAACACGCAGACCCTCGGACATGGGACTCTGAGCTGCTGTGTGAGAAGCCTGAGCACTCTGGTTAAATGCAGCATCATCAGTTTCCCGACATTGTATCATAAGCACTTTGTGTGGAAGAACACTGGGAAAATAGATTGTGTTGAAAATAAGAACTATTTTTGTTGAAGATTAATGTGGAGGTTCGGTAGTGCCAAATACAAAATACTACTTAACATTTGAAAAATAAACTATTTTGATGTTTGAAAATGCATCCGCCGCAATATAATTCTAAGTGGTATATTGATTGTGTAACTGAATATGAGATTTACTTCTTATTTTTATTTTCCAACTGGCCCACATAGTGCTGCTTAATTTTGAAACTTAAATTCTAAATTGGTTTTGGAGTTTTGAATTTAAAACACCTCCAACTTTTCATTATCGACAATAAAAATATTGTTTCTAAAATTTTTTGAAATTAATTAAAGTAAGATTTTCAGCCCTGTGTGCCAGATGTGATATTGTCCGTCTTACCTTCGCTATAGGATAGTATCCGGAAAAAATCCACAAACATTTGATCACATTAATCATCAGCTTCGTTATAACTTTATTATAAAAAGATATGACATAAACATGAGGTTTCAGCCACAGGGGAAGAACATGGTGACGGCAGCAGTGCAGTGAAAAGGTGAGAAAGGTGTGGGCAGCAGAAAACTGGACTTGAAAACAATTTCCTTTAAAGACAGGAAGACAGGCCAACGTTGACTCATTAACCAGTCAATGAGGGAATGTTTATATACTGCAATTTAATGCTATACATGAACAGGTAAACAAATAAGTCTTTATTTTTTTACTTTTTTTAGTCTTATCGTGAAAAGGGGCCTTAATGGGTGGCAGAGGACATGGGGGGATCAGTCTTTATATAACAAAATAATCATCATCATCATCATCATCATCATCATCCCCACCACCACCACTATCAACATCATCATCCTCATATTTTGACATAAAGATCTACACGATATCTTCTCAGTGAGCACAAAGCAAGGAAAACATTTAATCACATTAATCATCAGCTTCGTTATAACATTATTATAAAAAGATATGGCATAAACATGAGGTTTCAGACACAGGGGAAGAACATGGTGACAGTACTAGTGCAGTGAAAAGGTGAGAAAAGGTGTAGGCAGCAGAAAACAGGACTTGAAAACCATTTCCTTTAAAGACAGGAAGACAGGCCAACGTTGACTCATTAACCAGAATGAGGCTATTTTATTTACTGCAACATACATCATCATCATCTTCACCACTACCACCACCACCATCATCATCATCATCATCATCATCATCATCATCATCACCATCATCATCATCATCATCATCATCATCATCATAATCTTCATCATCATCTTCAAATTGAGTATTGGATAGTTTTATCCGAAACTATCAAGAGCAAAACCAAAAGCTGTACAGAGGTTTGGCTTTTAACAGGCTTCATGACCGTGGTGACTTATTGCTTAGGAAAAGCTAAAGTGGCGTTACTGCAATTACAGAACTGTCTATTTAACGTTGGGCAACATGCCTTATGTACGCTCGTAACACGAGCACGCACCAAGTTGGGGGATGAGGAAATGAGCTCGGGGGGGGGGGGGGGGGGGGGGGGGATGTGGTCCAGTGTGAGGGAGGGAGGGCTCGAGGCAGAGAGAGCTGATCAATGAGCCCAGCCTAGTCCCAGGAGAGCAGAGCCATCAGAGGAGAAGACCACGGTGAGCTTTGTTTCCCTTCTCCTTCTTTCGCGCTTCGGTTCACTTTGAACGCAGTTTCTGAAATGTCTCCTCCAAACGATTCAGTGTTTTCCTAATGATGGAGCGGACTTATTCTCCCTGCAGGGACCACGATGGAGCTGGCTCTGCTGCTGTGGATGGTTTTGACCCTGACAGAGAGCGCATCGGCGGAGGCAGATCAGTACAGCCGAGCGGTGGTGAGTAGAAAATAAATGTATATATAAAAAGTTGTAAATACGGGTCTGGCTGCTCTGTAGCCTCCCTTCGATTTTGCATTTGTATGTATTCTGTGTTGATAAACCGGGAATTTGGTGTAATGTTAACTTTCAATGCATTATTTCTTTATTTTCTTGCAAAAAACACGTTGCTATATAACGTTAATGATGTGTATCACTTAGTTTTAAAATATGTCCTTTTAAATGTGACAGCATTAGACATATAACCGTGTCAATTTAATCACAATATATTTATATCCAATGATATATTGCATGTGTGTTATATCTTTTTTGAATGTAAAGATTAATCTCTGACTCATATGGGGTCATATTGAGGAAATGACAAACAGGGTGCCCGGTGCACATGAGGCGCTCTAGGGGACCCACAGGGGTTTGAAAATCCCACAAGAGTTGATTTTGTGGACTATTAATTGAAATAAAAAAACAGTTTTTGCAGAGCAAAAAATACACAAAGTATAATCTGTCTTCAGCTGATTACACTGACAAACATAAAATTCCATAAAAAGCAGGAAAATCGCAGTCTCTCACCCTCAGTTACTTCCTTAAAAGCAAATTGTTTTTTGGTCCGCTTATGAGAATCTGCTTGTTATGCATTACTACAGAAAAGGGTCACTTCTGCTTCCGTCCGTATATTGTGTTGCATCCATAGGATGGTGTCGAAGGAGATGTGAGTGTGCAAAATATGTGACTGCAGCAAAACAGTTTTTCAGGTGCAATAATACAGACTTTAAAAAAAAGTTCTGTATCACCACAAGAAAAGAATGAGAAGCGCATTGTTAGGGACACGTTTTTGCAACATGAAACCCATATACAAGACGGTTGATGGAGAGGAAAACACCTTGTCCTTTCAAGTGCGGCTACAGTGGAAGGGTGGAGGCAGTGCGGGAGGAAGGGCAGGTTTCTAAATCACTTTGAAGAGAGAGATTTTGCTCGATCAACACAGATGTGTGCTCATTTCCGTACCCACCTATTCTCTTCTCTTTGTTTTGACGGTTTTAAGCAAACTGAAAATGTCACGCATAGCCCTTCAATATACCAGGGGACAACAGGATCATTTAATATTTATGAGAAAGGAGGTTGACACACTGCCTTGTGAGGCACATGCTCACATGATGTAGACTGATGATCTAGAGTCATAAGTGGAGCAGTGTTTGTGTCCGATAGCTTCCATTACGTCACCATCGGCCTGTAACCTTTAATTCAAACTCATGTAAGAGATGGTTTTTATTATCTATTGTTTGAGATATACATGTCTTTTTCTTCCTCTGTTTTCTGCGCAGGATTGGTTGAGCCGGTATGGTTACCTTCCTCCTCAAGACCCCCGCACGAGTCAACTGCGGACCAAGGAGGGGATTGAGAAGGCCATCAAGGTCATGCAGCGATTTGGAGGCGTCCAGGAAACCGGGGTGCTCGGTAACAATGTCTTAACCTCTTTTAAGACAGCACATCATGAGTAGGACATATTTTATTTCAACATCCAATATGTGATCAACTTCTCTTCTAGACAGCGCAACCCTAAAACTCATTTCCACACCACGGTGCTCTCTCCCTGACATTGTGGGGAGTGAGGACATGCTGAGGAAGAGGAGGAGGAGGAGGAAGAGATACGCCCTGTCAGGCCTCAAGTGGCATAAGACAGATCTGACGTGGAGGTGTGTTTCCTGTCCTGTCACTCCTCTGTATATGACTCACAACCACAAACGGGAAGATTTTCTGTCAATGCCAAAAATAATCAACACCTCAATCACACCATAACTAAATTTAGTTTTAAACCTAACCACTTTATTTTAGGATTAAGAACCTTTAAAACAATATTTGTATTTTTTCTATTTGGGGAAGTGTATTAGTTGGTCTACTTATCCAGAGTCACACAGATTTATGGCTTTTTAGCTTTGAGGAATTTCTGCAAACACAAATTTAAAATATGCATATCAGTCTCTCTTGACAAATATTCAAAGTACATACACGCTGTTCAGATCTATTACTTCCACAACCATGGCTGTGAGAATATTCAAGTTACATTTGATTATTAAATTATAACATTAATTGAAATTTACCAAGATCCAGATTCAGATTACAGGATAAAATAAGGTTCAGAGTCTGAGCCAATGGATCCCAGTGAAGGATGTAACCTTTCAAACCCTTTAAATGAGCGTTTGATCGTGTGGTATGTTGTGTTTTAAAATCCAAGACAGTACTTTGTGATAAACAAAACACAAAGAGGTTAAGAAGGAGTTTAGAAGTTTGTCAATAACACTCCACTACACTGTCTGCAGTATCCAGAGCTTCCCATCGAGGTCTAACTCACCGAGGCTGGATAGTAATATTGTGGAGAACCTCCTCTATCACGCCTTCAAAGCCTGGAGTGACGCGGCCCCCTTGAGTTTCCGTAAGCTGCAGAGTGTCAGCGGCGGGACCGCAGCCGAAGGGGACATCAAAGTGTCTTTTGACCGTTTGCTGCACGAGGACGGGTACCCGTTTGACGGGAAGGGTGGCACCCTGGCCCACGCCTTCTTTCCTGGCAACGACAAAGTGGCGGGTGACACACACTTTGATGATGATGAGATCTGGAGCTACGGAGGTATTGACTGGATGTAATCATGATAGAGGGATGAGGGCTCGATGACCTGAACCCTGCCCATATAGAATGTAATGAACGTCCGATTTGTGGACGTTTGGGATCTAACACTTGATCATCATATTCCTCAGGTGCAGGCGAGAGCACAGACTTGTTCACAGTTGCAGTGCATGAGTTTGGTCACGCTCTGGGCCTTTCCCATTCCTCCACCGACCCATCCATCATGAGGCCATATTACCAGGGTCCTGTGCAGGATATTGCCAACTTCAAGCTGGAGCTGGACGACAGGATGGCTATCCAGCAGCTCTACGGTCAGTGAACAGTCAAACTGCAGAAACTCTGTTATGTCGATTAACTTAACACCTACACAATGTGTTGATGTGTTGTATTTTTGTCAGATCATCCCCTTGATACAGTGAGGTGAACAGAAACTCCAGCCAAAGTCACAATTTAACCTCTAGGGGACCTTGAATATCTCAATCAAATTTTACGTCAAGTATTTCAATGATTGTTAAGATATTTCTCTATGAAAACCAAAGATGTTGACCTTATGGTGGCCCTACAATGAAAAGTCAGGGGGTCGCCAATGGCAGTAGTTGGCATCCAATTTCATGGCAATCCATCCAATAGTAGTGAAGGTGCTCAAGTCTTGAAAGAAGTGGTGGACCAACTGACAGAACAACACTGCCTTTTTCTCTTCTGTCATTTTCTTCCTGTGCACTAGGTCATTTTATAAGTAAAATTCATAAAAATCCCTAAATGTTTGCTTTTCAGTCATGTCATTGATTAATACAGCGTTCCACTAAGTCTGTGATAACGCCAATAAGAAGTCCAATGGATTTTATTCATCTGTTACTAATGTGTGCAGATGTCAACAAACAGTTTCCTTGCATATCATAAAAAAAAACACAGCGGTTGCACCTGTGGCCACAGTGAAGGAAGTGGGTGGCTTATTGTTTTTCCGGCGCGCTCATTTACTCTTTCACCTCTTCAACATTGCCTCCTGTCGCTATTCTGTGTTAGGTGTGAAGGACGGTGGGCCACCAGGGGGAGCTGACCCTGACCCCCCACGCCTGCCCAGTCCACCGCCTCCAAAACCAACACGGCCGTGAGTACAGAGCCAAAAACCAATAAATCCCCCACTACTGTACATCCTACTAGACAATAAGCACTTAATCATTTGCATTTTATAAACAATTTATTTTATATCAATGCACTCAGTTCACTCCTGCATGAATGAATGATGACTAATCTAAGACCAGAGATGGAGATAAAAGCCTTTTGATTGATCCTTACTGTAAAAGGTTTTGTCTTATTGCATCCTTTAGTGAATAGTTAATACATAGCATTCTATAGAAATTCAATTTAAAAATAGAGTTTCAATATAATGTCGTCTATCCAGTTCTGAGCCCTCCTACAGTGAGCGCTGCCAGGGAGGATTTGATGCAGTGGCTAATATCAGGGGAGAGGTCTTCTTTTTTAAAGGTGAGTAGATTATAATGCTCATGCAACGTAAGGATATTCAGGATTGATATTTATATAGTTGGTCCGGTTGAGTGTGCATTCACTCTCTTTTCTCGGGAAGGTGCACACTTCTGGAGAACTACGCGAGACGGGTCCTTGCTGTCACTCAATCCGGCTCAGATCCAAAACTTCTGGATCGGCCTCCCGCCGGGAACAAACAAGGTCGACGCAGTGTATGAGAGGAAAAGTGACAGCCGAATCATCTTCTTTATCGGTAAGGAAAGAAAGTGGAGCTGGATTATTCTTCTGATGTCTTCATTCAATGTTAATTGGATGTCAGTTTTTTTTCTTTTCAGTGGGTAGACTGACCATATAAACTGGCAATCTGGCAGATAAAGCATATTCTAGAATGTTCTCTTTCACACCTTACTCCATCTATCCAGGATCTCAGTACTGGGTCTTCAAGGACACGGAGGCCATGAGCGGTTACCCTCGGCCCCTCTCCGATTGGGGAATGAGAACCAAGAGCGGGGCACAGGTGGACAGGGTGGATGCAGCCTTTATCTGGGCTCACAATGGCAAGACCTACCTGTTTAGCCGAGGGGAGTTTTGGAGGTTTGACGAGAGCCGTAGAGATGAACAGGGGACCAGGAATCCGGATCCTGGCTACCCAAAGGAAACCAGCCTCTGGGAAGGAGTGCCCTCCGACATGGATGATATCATCAGCTGGGGAGAAGGTAACGTCAGAAATATGTGTTGAGTTTAACCAATGCAAGACAAATAAACAAAACCAATGCAAAGGGTGATGAAAAACAGGTCGACAGAAGCTTCTGGAAGGTATGAAAAATTGTCAAAATTATAATAGAGAGCTGATTTTTAATCAAGATAAGAGGGAGTAACCACAAATCAAACAACTGGCTTGAGTAACAACTATCTGTCACTTTTACAGTTTCAGACCAGGCCGGCATCCCATTACAAACAGGCAGATTTAGAACAGGCACTGCACCAGCACAGTTACATTTGAAAAACAAACAGAAGCTTAGATACTTGATGTCGGTTTGTTCACAGGAACTTACCCCACACATTCATCTCAGGTGACGAAATGCTTTCACTTCCTGTTGTTGATCTCATGCTATTCCTTAAATTGACAGAGTTAATACCAACAAATCCAGCAATGAGATCCCTTTAAACCATTAAAGGTTCCTTGGACTCTCTCTGAACAAACAGACACCATGTTTCCATTCAGTTTATAATCTGAACCACACTGTGTCATCCTTGAGCCTGAACAAACATGTTGAAGTGAGTCATTGTCATGGTCTTTGTTGCTGCATTGTGTTTGTGCAAGTGCAGTCGTGTCTGTGTATCGCTCACCCTGTGATACAAACAGGAACTCACTCATAAGACATTAGTAACAATTAGTTTGTTGCTGGCTGACCTGTGTGTGCTGAAAAACTGAATAGTCCCTCCGTTGCCGCTGCTCTTTAGGAGATGCCTACTTCTTTAAGGACAATCTCTACTGGATCGTAAAGAATGGAGGACTGAACCAAGTTGACGTCTCTTCTAAATCCATCGCTGTCGACTGGCTTAGATGTCCTGCTCCGTCTCCGACCTCCCCTCCTCGATTCCCAAAGGAGTGCAAGTGTGACTTAAGGGGATCATCTTCGATACTTAGAAGCAGCTGGATCATCCTGATTTCAGTTTTATTGGCAATTAATGAGTTTATAAGAAAATAGAAATGTGCTGAGGAAGGCCACATAGGCCATTTTTATACCACCCCTCATTACACTGGAGATAATACATTAAATTGAACGGATATGGGATGGATGCTTTGTTTGCTCCGAACCTGATTGATTTGTTCTTGGCTGATTTGAACGCAAATTTGTATTTATTCTGATTGTCTTGTTTTTGTTTTGTCTGAATATGTGTTTTTTATTCGAGTGAAATTGAACACCGGCGGCTGATAGTTGAGGTCCTATATTAAATGACAAGGGTTATGGATAGAGCAAAAAATGGGAGTAGGACTAGAACAGTTTAGATTTTTTTTCTACTCCTTTTCGGGCATTGATTGCCTTATTTTAATTATTCAATGGCATTTTGATAAGAATGCTGTTTTTTCGCTTACAAGCTCTAATATTTTCTTTCGAGTTCTTTTACATATTAAAAAAAAAGAAATAAATCAAAGTATAATTATGTAATAAGTGGGGCTCCTCACATTATTACATACTCTCAGTACATTACAACCCACAAGCTGGTTTCCAACCACCAACTAGCAATAAAGGAAACTTGTCATGTTTGCCTTTACAACAGATTGCTGCTCAAGTATTGGATCACATGAAGCCTACATAGGAGAATGTATGGAAATTCAACAGAATGGAGAGACAACTTTTTCCCGTTTGGTTATATGTTTACTGCCCATAAAATTAATATAAGTAAGACATATTGATGAATGGTATTATACATATTCAAGCTGTATTTTTTTATATGTATGTTTTTCTCAGGTCAAGCCAGATGTGGTTATAAACTGTCTCCAGTTTGTTGTACTGTAGCTGCTGGTCTATGCAAGGAGTCAATTTGTCGCTGTTAAAGTATTATCAATAAAAATATCATCATTAAAATGTAAGTGTTCTTTATATAGGTTTGCTTTTTTGTCCTGAACTTAACTATAAACTGGTTCAGAATTTAAATGGTGAGCTATGAAATTGAACTCGTCATGTTTACTTTTATGAACTGAACTTTGAACTTGTTCATGAGAGGTGTGCACTTGCACAACACTGGTTCTAGGCTAGTTGGTGAATAAAAACCAAGTTCTTATGCGTTGACATTCTAGAATGATGCAAAACCAGTTGCCCAATCGACATTTAAACAACTACATTACGAAATACCATTCGAAATTTCCAGTTCAAACAATAAATCCAAGATATCTTGAAAAGGGACACCTGATCATTCTAATTTAGATATTTAATAACTCACAGTTTGGCTTCATGTTCAAGTAGTTAAACACAGGGATAAACAAGTTGTAAATCTCAACTCAGACCTTAATTACACTTTGAATGACAGCTTGACAATTTGGCTGCATTTCATGTGTAAATAATACATCCACCGATGAGGATAAAATATAGCAAAACATAAAGTAATATAGCAACCCAACCCTTTGCCAAAATGTAACAACCAATTTTAAACTCTCAAGACAGATACATGTATCAGGCAGATTTAAATGGCGACCAAATATTGCCACACTCGGATTGCGTTGCCTAAATAATTTCAAAATCACCATTGCTAAAGCTACTCAGTAAACTTGGTGCAATATCCCATTCTCAGGCACCTGAAACTAGCCTTGTCAGCTCAACCCTGGACGGGAGCTGTTGCCCATATCGTGAATGCAAGATGTGCAAGTTTGAAAATGAAAAGCTTGTTGATATTTGTTGTAATTAACAATGATAACATATGAGGGTCAAACTCATTAGAGCAGCAACCATGATTATTTAATTTGACCTTTGAACAATGTCGTGATAACATTAATATTACATCAAGTTACATTGGAAAAGAACAAAGTCATCTCATGTTGAATTAAGGGAATTTAAGGCCACTTATGACAAGTAGTTCAGTGCAGACTTTATGTATTAACAAATGTGTCTTGTTTAGTTGTGGGGAAAAAATCAACCCACTTAGAAAACATGTCAACTATAACCAAGCAGTATTTTTTCCCTTGACATCTGTAAATGCTCAAATGGTTTGTCAGGTGGAGGATGTGTATACTGTGTATGTGTATGTGTATACTGTGTATATGTACGGGAGAGGCGGTGGTCTAGTGGCAGAAACTTGGACTATGGGCAGAGAAGGTCTCTGGTTCGTCTCTGGTTCAACTCCACGGAGAGACAACAAAAGACGAACCTGGATTGATCTGTCCAAAAATCCAAGAGTCTCATTACCCTGTCTAGTGCCCCTGAGCAAGGCACCTTACTCCCCCAACATCTGCTCCCCGAGCGCCGTACATGGTCGCTCACTGCTCTGTGTGTCCTGCACCAGATGGGTCAAAAGCAGAGGTTAAATTTGCCTGCCATTGCATGGGTGTGTTGTGCATGTCTGTGCATGTGTTTGGTATGAATAAACATATCTTAATCTTAATCTATGTGAAGTCACATTTCTTCTTAAGTGCACGCTTATCACCTGAGGCTCTAAGTTGGAGTTCCTGTAAGTGAACCGTGGGGGTGGTTGAGGCCCCTCTGGCATTCCAATGTGACACTGGCTTATTATTAAGTGTGAGCATCGCATTTGCAGACTGAAACCTGTTTGGGGAGGACAGTAGCATCAAGCATCTGAGACACCGGAGAATGATGTGCAATTGGTTTGCCTGATGATGTAAGGAATTGTATGTGTTTCCAAACTGTGCCAAAATCATGCACTGCACCTAATGCATATCTATTGTCAGTGTAGGTATTCACCCTTTTCCCTTTAGCCAACTAGCATGCCTCAATATGAGCAGTGGCTCTGCTGCTTGGTCAGAGAGAGAAGCAGGGAGTGGTCATGCAATCAATGTATCATGTGCTGTGACTACAGTGAAACCAGTTTGACTTGTCAGAATCCTGTATTTTTAAACACTAAGACACTTGTGGAGTGTTATCGGTCCCTGCCAGTGTTTGTTTTCCTTCCCTTTGATCCATTTCCTTAAATTAATTACCCCCCATATGATATAGCCAATAGTAATTTCCTCTTGTAATTACTTGATCTAAATTTTTCTCTCTACCCTTCCAAGAGGGCCACTCAACCGGATACAATCTGAAAATACAAGAGGCTGGAACACCAAATTTGTCTTTGTGTATTTTAATGGGGGCTTTCTGCAGACAGGACCAACACTACTCTTGGACAAGGCTAAAGTCAGACAAAATCATACAGGAGACAAACAGGTTCCCCAGGAACAAAATAAGTTGCTGGATTGTTTTTGATTACAGATACTTCCACAGAGCAAGACTCAGCAGCACCAGCCCCAGAGAGCAGCAGGTTGTGGAGGCAGAGCTTTCAGCCTGTGTTGTGACTGGTTGATCTGGCTGGATCTCTCTGAAGACATTCGTCATTAAAGGCGATGAGCTGCCGTTGACCTGTACTGTATTGCTGAAGAGGTCGATCTGGAGACAAGACATAGGGCGAGTTAGCTGCATTCAGTCACTGTGGGAGTATATGTACTTTATGTTCTGGCCACTGTACGTAAGGATGAAGAGAAACTCACCAAATCCTTGCTGACTTTGATCGGCTCCTTGAACACAGTCCAAACGACCACCTCGTTGCAAGCAGGGGTGGTCAAGGAGCCAAGGTAACGATAGTACTTAGCACGGTTCACCCCAACAAGGAGGTCATCCAGTGAGATTCCAGAAGGAAGTGCGAAAGTTTGACCTGAGGACAGAAAGATGCGCTCTGCAGCTGACATCATTTTATACAGAGCAATTGCTAGAAAAACTCTAGAAGACTAAAACATCTCCTTACCTTTGTTTGTGATGTTAGCCAGATAGGAGGTCAAGGTCTTCCAGCTTGCAGGTTCACCAGTGGCATTGCCTGACATCTCCTGAAAGAATGCACAAAATAATGAATTAGACTCAAGCTTGTTTGAGCCCATGCATGTATTAATTCAGAAGAGTAATGAAACTAATGAGAACATCCAAAGTGGTGGAGTCAAAGTCCACTGACAAAAAAATCCCCCTCCCACGCTGCTCTCAGTTTGTCCATAAAGACTCGCCTTAGCTCCAACATCTTTCCATTGAGTGCTAAGATTGGCCTTTTCTGAGATCCCCTAAAAAGAGACCCAGTAGTGGTTGCATATGTTGATATATGGGATGGTAGAGGAGCCCAGTTGAGAAAGTACACATTGGCTTTGCTTATAGATGCCTGAAAAAGTGTTTTAATTATGCCAAAATGTTACCTATAAAAAAATCTTTATGTTCAAGTGTACAAAGCAGCACCTTTACCATTCTTGGAAATACTGTATTAGCTGAGGTCCTATATCGAGTCCATACTGATAGATTTGATTTAGGTGATCTAAAGTGACTTTCCATGCAAAGCAGGAATAGACAGATTATAGTCTGAGTGTAGTTCCAGTGGGAGCCAGTCATTCAAACACAGTGGGCCAACTGGTTTATCAGAGCAAACTGGGCTTTAGAGACAGGAGCAAAAACCAAACTTTTAGACAGAGGCTGAAAAGAGGAGCTGCAGGAATGGACAGACTGGGGAACTTGATGCATGGGAACCTGAATATGTGCATAATATGTTTCCTCTCAGTAGTTGAATGTTTGAATTTTCTCACCTCAATGAAGAAACCAAGAGCAGCAAGTGATGTGGAGTCTGCAAGCGCCTGGGTTAAGTTGCCATTTAAGGATGACTTGAGGTTTACAATGTGCAACTATGGGAGAAAAGAGAAAAGAAATGTTAATGAATATATTTCTGTAAATTTAATATAATGGAATATATATATACACAGACACACACCTCCATGGGGTAGCGCTTGCCATCCACTGTGTGCTCAGAGCCTGGGATTGAGGGGCCATTTCCCCAATGCAAGTGGAATTGCAGGCTGTTGTAGGCTTCGGAGAGACCTCCTCCTGAAATCTGAACACCACTTGCAAATGTAACCTTGACTGGAAGATGTTAAAGAAAAGGATGAATGAGTGCTGATGACAATACAACCCAAGCAGGATAATTCATTTGTAAAGATAAAAATGTATTTCATTTGGTAATCCCCAAAAATGACCAGCTGTCATTTAGTCATTGGTGTCTGTCCTCACCTGTCTTGCCGGTATTTTCAAGGGTTTGCTGTGCGGTGGTACTGCTGAAGTTGGTAAAGGTGAATTCTGTCAGGTTTTCATCAGTTTTGGCAGCTGTTGTGTTAATGTTAATGGGCGACTGTCGGGAGCCATTACAATGTTTGGGAGCGATGGTTTCCCAGTTGGTGTCACCTGTAAAACACAAACACAACTTTGAGTAGCTGTAGTGGAGCAGCTGAGATGTTGAGGTTGGTAGAGATTACAGGAGGTCACTCACTGCAGGTTGGGAGATGGTAACACCATTCTGGAGGTGGAAGAGAGCGTATAAGTATCACTTAACAATGACAAGTAGTCTCAATGGAGACGCAGCGTTAATCCAGAGAGTCATAAATCCAAGGGGATGAAGAAACAGTTCAAATACATACCAGTTCCTGCAGTGGCACAATCAACCCTTGATGTGAGGGCGCACACAGTGAGGACAAGGGCTACGAGGAAGATCATCTAAAGAAACAGTCACAGAGAAAAAAAAAAAAAAATCCACCAAAATTAATGTCAGCAATATCAAATCCATGGTAAGAAAATGCATGATTCAAATGTGTTAATACGATAATAAAATCCCCCCCCTACCAACCCTAACCCTAATTATAAACACCCTCTTTAATTATAAAAATAATCAAAGGCTGAAAAGGCACAAGTTCCTCTGAAAGGTCCAGTTGGAGTAGATTCAGTTGATTTCATGTCACCTGAGCAACACAGGGTCTTACCTTTGACATGCTGTAACGTCCTGTGTGTCCAACACCCGTGGAGCCTTGCACTGCCTCTTTTTATCCTCTCAGCCCCTCCCTCAGCTCTCTGATGAGCTCTGTCTCTTGTCAAACCCCACATAGGGCTAGAAATCTACTTATCTAAAATTATGACTTCAATGTTACTTTGTACCTTTTAGTTAAATGATTGAAAAATTATGTATTTATTCAACATCTTATATTTAAGGAAACATATATTAATGTTTCTTTGACATTTCCAGTATATTGAGGCTAATTTTTGCTCCTGAACCAAAGCAGTGTCTATCAGCTGTTCAATGGTGGAAATGTCATGACATAATATCTGAGGGGAGGGTTGGGTTGGATGTTTGAATCTACCTGTGGGCATGTTACCAGTTGTTCTAGACGAGGAATGTATGCACTTACAGTTCAAAAGATAGACAGGGACAAAGAGATCTTTGCCAGATAGAGGTTCTAAGATGTCATGACAATTGCATGCAGGGGTGGATCCTCTCGAGATTCAATTAACATTTAAAAATAATTTAAACTCATTTAATCAATTACAAGTCCAAGCTCCAAACTTCCAATTTCTTTCAAGGGCAGTCGGCTGGTTGTATGGTGCAGGAATGCTGTATGAGGAAATAGACAACCGCTGTTTGAACCCTTTTAGCCTGCAGCAACAAGCTGTCCCCAAAGTAGACAATTCATAAGAGTCCCAGTTTAACATTACTGCCGGTGGCTCTTTTTGCAAAATGAATGTGTGTAGGGTTAGGACCTTCTTCTGATCTGACTTAACATAAGTAACCTGCAGCTACCAACACCTCTGAAACTGCTCATTCAGCAGACTGCCATGGCCAGACCTCTGATCAGTCATGTGCAAATGAACCCAGTGTTTTTTATAACAATAATAAATATGATAGAAATGATATGGAATACTCAGAGTGGTGAGGCAGTGCAGACCGATTGGTCCTCTTGCTAACATCATGTTATGGAGCTTTTTTCCTCACTTTACTCAAGAGCATGGTCTTTCAGTTTGAGAGCATGACTTGTTACATGAACATGGACTTCCCATTGCTGTATATTGTAAAAAGCTCCATATCATGTCGCCATTTTTGAATTGAGTTGAAGGAACGAACGCGGACAATATCTTTCTTTCTTTGTTGTAGTTCTAAAAGAGAAAGTAATCTCTCTACAAAATCTATCATAGCCTTTTCCAATAATAACCGCTTAGAAACACTCGCCATTGTTTTGAAGTAACCAGAGACGCCAAAGAATTTGCAACTAAGAGTACCAGAAACCGGAAGACACTAAACACCAACATAGAAACTCTACTGCCAGGTGCGTAACTATATTCGAAACAAAAGCCTGAATTGGGCTTTAGTTTTGGAATGGCCAGCGGGGGGAAGCTCCTCTTCTTTCTCTCTGTGTTGGCCTTCATGGATTGGAAGTGCTTCCCTGACTGCATCCGGATGACCAGTCCATCATTTGGGTGTTCGTTCAACATCTGTCTGGCTTTGGTACAGAACCGCTTGGTGTAGATGGACTACAGGTCAGGGAGCTCAGCGCGGATTGTGCCCTCAGCTGACCGCACCACCCTCTGGAGAGTCCTCCCATCCTTCCCCTCAGGAAGCTCTGGAATCGGTGCAGGTGTAAATTCAGTTATTTAGCACTTAAGATGGTAGCCAGTCTCTCCAGTCTCTCCTGTTAATCCTGAAGGGTTGATAGCTCCTCTCCTGCTACATGCTGTTCTACACTATCAACTATGATGTGTTGCTGACTTTCAGGAGGTTTTTTATTCAGGCACAACTTCTCTAGGGTTTTAAACTCCTCCAGGTTGGTATTCTAGTCGTTGTTAGTTATCAGAGGTCCACAACTTTGACAGTGTTGATAGAGTTGAAGGTGGCAGCGCAGTCATGAGTGTACAGTGAGTACAGCTGGGGTCTCAGGTCACAAACCTGGGGGGCTCCAGGGTTGCGGGTGATGGAGCATGAGACATGATTGCCCACCCGTACTGCTTATGAAGTCAAGAAGTTACAAGTAAGAAGTTAGAAGTCAAACACTTACGGTTCTAACCTGTGTATCTGATGATTTACATGACATCAGACCAATTAAATTCACCTTATTAGTTTAACTTCAACTATGGTTTTGTTCAGAGGCAGCATCAAACATATAGTGTTTAAAAGATTAGCACAGACAACAACAACATCAAGGCACTTACGTGTCGATAATTGATAATAATAAATGAATACCTTTATTTGTATATATGATGAGAGGCATTTAAATTTGTATTATATGTAATAATATTCTTCATGTTGGACACACATAAAGTAATGCCAGAAACACAGGCCTCCTGTGAAACACATATCACCCATTTGACATTACAGTGTCTTCCCCTGGAGCTATGGAGATTGCCAAACTGGTTTGTTGATGTTGGATTGTTATTTCTACATTTTTGACTTAATAGGCAAGGTGCAGCAGCACTTCACTTTCTCATAGCTCCTCATTGCTGTCATTTTGATTTCAGTCATAAATCAGACGTCCAATAATATGTTGTCCAGTGCAGGCTATGAGGGGTGGAAATCGGTTTTCATTGTTGCTTAACAATGATCTGAGGAGGCAGGGTTTAAAGGAGTAGTTAAAGAATTAGATGTGTTTTAATGACCTGAACCATCAACATGACATTAACGAGTTGAATAGGATTATTTTACATCCCCCGTGACTTACGCTTGCCAAAAATAAAACATTTAAGTTCCTTCATTCGATCAAAATGTGTTTTGACAGTTTAAACCGACAAGAGGAATCATCCATTGTATGGAATTTTAAAAAAAATACAACCACGTGCCGAAATGGAAAGGAAGATTCCCATAATGTTGTAAGTCATCATATGTATGTAGAGGACAACCTTTGTTCTTCAGTGTCTGGGGTTCATGTTACATGTTTTCACAGCTCCCCTGGTCCCCATGGGAGCGAAGCAGGAAGTCTGGTGACAACGTGTAGGGAGCAGCCATTATTGGATGGTGGTTAAGTTGGATGGATCTGTCCAGGTGCATTAGGTAACGCTGTCATCCAGGGTGTGACCTAGAGAGGAACAAGAATTTCTACATTTTAAAAATCCGCTGCTGACGTAGGCCCCCTGAAGGTGGGAGGAACACCTAAAAAGATTCTCATCAGTCTCTCACTCTCAGCCCGAGTCATGCTGGAACGAGGGTTTGCAGTAACAAACTTGTAATAATATGGCGAGATATCAATATATTCAAGTAATGTTTGGTGAAAACTACGATGCTTTGGTGTTTAGGAAAATGTTGCCACAAATAGCCACTAAAACAGTCCTTATTCACACAGCTGCCACTTTTTCCCCTGACATCAAGCTCGGGGTTTGAGGCTCAAATGCGACAGAATCAAAGTTATTGCTGTGATCCAGGTTGATGCAATAGTTAATCTGAGGCCTGTTATCAGAGATGGAGGTTACCTTCGTTTGATCCTTCCTCTCCCTCCAAACGCCCAACAACTTCAGCTCTGTGCAAAACAACCACACCACACATCTCTCATACACACTCAGGCGCAGAGCCTAGATGACCAACTCATTGGCATGGCTTCAGTTATTTTTGGCACTTGACTCAGGATTTTAAAACTGGAACGATGGAGACAGTAATGTTTGGCTAGGTTTAAAAAGAAAAAGCACCCCAAGGTTCTGCAGTTGCAGCTGGGGACTTGAACACTTGAAAAATGTACATTTGTTTTTTTTCTTTTAGGTTTATTTTTTTTACTCACCTGGCCTGGTGTGTTTGGCATCTCAAACCGGATAGTCACGAGCCCACTTCACATCCGACACCACAGCTGGCATGGTGATCTGTTTATCAGGGATCAAGTTCATTTTATTTTTTGATTTGATTTGTGAAATGATTAAAATTTTTATCAAATTTATCACAGGTTTCTATGGATTAATCATGATTAATCACATTACTGATTTCTCTGTATATTTTTGTGAAAACAAACAATTTATGACAAAAGACGGATATATATATTTAACATGTTATAATAATCATAAATAAACAAAACAATGGTGCTGCAACTCAGCAGTTCTTTATCAGTTCTCTTTGCTATTCCATATGGGAAATTAATATAATCTTCATCCTAAACAGAATTCAGGCTTCTTAGCCATTGTATGGTTGAATAAAACTTTTTTCTTTTCTTTTTAAATCAAACAGAAATTATTTGAGCCATTCTTTTAATAAGGTTGAATTTTTTTTATATTTTTTGTCAAACAACCATTAACCACACCATGACACAATCTAATGCCTCTAAAGTTCCTCTTAGCTAGTCGTTCTTTAGCCAGTTTGGGAGGTAAACTAACTTGTCCTCATTCTCTGAGAGTAAAGCTGACCGCTTCTTTTGCACAATGTGTCCTGCGAGTGAAGCTGGTTTGGCGCATTGCACTTGAACACCCCTCGCATGCTTCACGTTGTGGTGGTACTTTAGGCTGGTATTACTACTGTGACACGATAACATCTTCCCACAGAGTGTACATATCACCTTGGTTTAGTTGAATGTTCGATCTTTGTTTTTTTGGAACACGATCTTCCCGTCCAGAAGGTTCATCAGAATTATCCATGTTGTTTGTTTGATTGAATGGCAGCTGCCGTCTAACTGCATTAGAGCGGCGACTAGTGCAGAGTGGGCGGAATTGTATATATTGTATATTGGAAGGTCCTTGTGCGCATGCGTTAAATGTGTTTAAGGATTAATTAATCCTGTAATTTAATCATGACGCGTTAACGTGTTATTTTTCACAGCTCTAGTCAAACACACAGTTGCAACTTACGTCATTTGGAGAATGTATGGCATTGTCAACGAGAAAAGGATTGGTATGCATAAAAGAGCAATTGAGAGAGTCACGCACCTGCTGATACACAAGTCACAGGTTCAAAGAAATGTGTCAGTGATTATCTGCCTGCCAGGGGCTGATGGCTGTCACGTAGAAGATGAGCTATCTTTCTGTCTCTCTTATTTGCAGTCATTATCTAGTTTTACCCGATTTTTGCTTCAGACTACTTTTATTATTTCTCTGGAAGATTTGGCCTCTCATTGTTATCTTCCCCACTCACAGGATTGTCCCGACTCATGAAAGGGTCAATTTAGATTTATCGAACGGCCATCCAGCCAATCACGACGATTTGAGCAACCCCTTAGGTCAAAGAAGAGTAAACGGTTTAACTTCTCTAAAGTTATGCGGGTGTGTGCAACAGCTTTACTCAACCCTGCATGGCTGTCACTTCAGAGGTATGAAACTTCTGTAAAACTGGTTCAATACATCTTTTGTGACCTGTGATGTTGAGTCTCAGCTGACGTTGAGTATTTATCGTAAGTTTAGAAAAGTCTGTCCAATGTTATAATCTTCATTCATTCCAAATGCAGGTCAGGTAGGAAACAAAGTTCATGCAAGTTCCTTTCTTTCGATCTGACTCTATTTCCATCTATCCACTAAGTGCACCCCTTTTTACAATTATCATATTATGCATATATTTTTATATTTTGTATTGTATTAGTTATCAAGTGTAGTAGAAAAATTTACTAAACATGGTTTGACAAACTATGTTGTTTTTTGGATAGTAAGTTTCTGCAGCCCTGTAAGAGACTTTTATGACTTGTATTTACATACACCAAATGCTTAAGCCTTGAGCTGTTTTATGGTGGGAACTGTTTATTACGTGAATAAGGTGAGACCATTTGTAACTTAATTACCCATCAAAGGAAGTAGTGTATGTCTTTTTATCACCTAAGGAAAAACATGTGAATTAGCATAAGGTTAAGATTCCTTTCCCTCCCCCACCATGGAACCTGTCTGAATTGGTTCAGAGGGACAGCCCTCAGTCCTCCTATATAAGATCTGTGTTTCTGACTGTTCTGCATCCTCACTCTGAGATCGAAAGGCGGAAAAACGGAAGTGACTGAATGACTGAAACTACTGTTAATACGATAGAAAATACCACAAAATCCTCCATTGAGACTTTAAACTGTTCATCTGAAGGAAACACTGGACGGATTTAAGAGGGTGTGTTTGCAACCAGAGAAAACGGGTGGTACTTGACACCTCTTCATGCGTGGTCCACAGCAACAATCGACTAACAAACACAAACGCACAAAAGCACAAACTATGAATAAGTTTATACGCGCCACAGAGATTTGGCATTACATTTCCTTTCACAGTGAAAATAATCTTTTAATTCATGGGTGGCTCTGTAAACTGATAGCCATTGTAGGGATGTGGACGAATTGCCTGTCTCATGGCGGTGCCATTGGTGTGTCATTATACTTTGACTGAATATCATTGAAATAGGAAAATGTAAACATGAGTTAAAAAATAAGTAGTTTGAGTCATGATGGGCTCTTCGGTACAGCCAGCCCCAATCTTGAGCGCAGTACTGGGTGTGACCATAGGAGGGCAACGGGGCAAAGTCCCCAAGGTAGATCAGTCTTTTAAAATACATATCCAAGAGATCTCTATCGATATCTATTCAATATCATTTGTACATTGTTAAACTCCTGTCAATATCAGTATTCGTCTAGGAAATCTAGTTTTGCTCAACCTCTAGCTTCTTCTTCAGGTTAACCTTCTCTTCAGCAGAGGTTGTGAAGTTATGTAAAAGTAAAAACCTATTATGTTTGGTATTGTTACTCCCCTGTGTACAGCGGAAGCAATGCGAGGACACTGAGTTACTAACTGAGCTCACATGTGGTAGTGAAAATATTTCATAATTCAGACTATTTATTTCCAAATGTATTGTCTGGTCATATTGGCAATGTTATGTGGAAAAAGGTTACTAAACATCAACATGGTAACAAATGTTTTAAAGGGGACATATTATGCCCATTTCCGCACATTGATATGGTTCCTTGGGGTCTTAATGAAATATCTAACATTTTTTGGTAAAAATACCACAAGGATAATTTAAAACAGCACCTTTTTACTCTGTCTAAAACAGCCCTCGTCAGATCGACCCGTTTTGAGGGGCCCGCCCCCATCTTACCCCACCCCCTTTCACCCCTCCCCCTTCTCACCCCTCCCCCCTCTCATGGAGGTGTAGGACATAACGTTTTTACCTCCACTAATTAGCCTGTGTGTTTGAATGTGTTCTCCCTACAGAATGTATTCAACATCTATAGGGCAGATTATGGGCCTTTATGTCCAAGAGGAATAGAGCAGTAAGTTTTGTTTTTTTTTATGCATGAGATATCAGTCATTACTTTGCTAACTGCTGTCGTGTCAATTGTGGACATGTTACATATCAAACGTTAAAAGCACACAACTGTTTCTATAAACTTTTATTGTCAGAAAGATTGCCACAGAGCTTTTTAATCATAGTTATTAAATGTACTGGCTGGGACAGAGGTAATAAATTCAAAAAATACCAAGTATAATAAAAACATTGATTACAAAAATACACTTTGTGCCATCAGTAGCCAAACTGTAAACAAAGGAACACTTTATATTTGTGTGTCACCTTTTATTCTCTAAATACAATGTAAACTTTGCTCAGCCGTTACAGGTATTTGGCATACAGAAGCTTTGTGAGCTGGTGTTGAGGCCATCTGGGTCGGAGAATCAGCGTGGTCCTGCCCTCCTGCTCGGTGCTCCAGATACGCAGTGTTCCCTGATGCTCACATAGCTGGCTATAACTTCCTGCTTGTCAGGTTTCTTATACTTGGCAGAGAGATCCTCAGGTTTTGAGATCTTCAGCACCTCATTCACATATGGGGCCAGGTCCTGAAAAACCTTGTGAAAGATGAAGTCCAACAGGTTATCCACGTAATCTGTAATATAAATTGGGGGGAAAAGTTGGACATTTGCACTTTTTTGTATTTATTATTTTCTTTTTATAATTATATTATTCTATTTATCGTGAAGACGATAAATAAATGGTCTTTAAATATTGAAGACCATTTAAAGACAGCAGTTAATTGATATGTTATTTATGTTTCACATACTATTTTTACATTATTTGGATTTTAAATAGAGCCTGTGAGAATCACGGAAGGCTGCATCTGCTTTCACCGGCTTTGTGTGCACTCACCCTTCTTATATATTACATCTGTCCCCCGCCGACCCACAGGACACACCACAAACAGCTCCAGGGGGCAGTTTTCATAGACAATATATTACATTACATTACATTTCATTTAGCCGACGCTTTTATCCAAAGCGACTTACAATAAATAAATATATGTGGGTGTCTTATGAACAGGGTTGGAAGATTCCATTCTATTAGAAAGACAAAGATTTCACCAAAAGGCTGCAACAGCTAAAAAAGTGTAGGATGGTAATCCATCTGATTATTAAAATGTTTAGATTAAATATTGAGTCACTCACGTCACGTCTGCTGACTCAGTCAAGACTGTGCTCGAGTCATCAGGATCATAGGTAGCATCCTGTGGCTCACCGGAATCCATACTTGAACAACTTGGGTTGTCCTCTCCCTCCTCCAAGCGAGGCCTCTTACAGCTGAGGTCCATACACCGACATCAGTGCAGCACAGTTTTCTTTGTGCCTATGATAAAACAGACACATTATCCATGGAGTCACAACAAATGAGATGCTGTTACAACTTTAACACGGAGACAAAATCAATGACATGACGAATTAACTGAGGGTAAACCAACCTGTACTTTTGTGGTGAGGTCGCAGTGTTTTCATAGAAGGCTGCGTTCCATGTGTGCGCATCTTTGGTGGGTCCGCCTGGCATGCTACGTGATGTAGCCTAGCACCGTGAACAGATGTGCTTGCCTGAACACCAAAAGCAGCAATGCTATTCATGTTTGTCTACTGTCATGCATACAAAGATACAAGGACACATTTTCCCTAACTAGGGCTGATAATGAATAACCGTTCTAGTCCCGCACATTATGACAACAACATCCTCCGGTATCTTGAACGAGCGGCAGTAGCAGCAGCTGTAGCTGGAAGTTAGGTTTGTGAGTGTTGTGCTCTCCACGCTCTTCCCCCCCGCTCGCGTGTCCTCCCGTTAGTACTGTGCCGCTGATTTTTTTCCCACGACAGCACTGGGCTGGAAGTTAGCTACAACCGGAGCTCGTAGCAGCTACTACAAACTTCCGTATCTAACTTCAAGCTACAGCAGCTACAACCGGAGCTCGTAGCAGCTGCTCCAAGCATCCGTAGCTAACTTCAAGCTACAGCAGCTACAACTGGAGCTCGTAGCAGCTGCTACAAGCTTCAGCAGCTACTACCGACGCTCATAGCAGCTACTACCGGGGTTCGTAGTAGCTGCTACGGCCCCTCAAGCGGAGGGGGGGAAGAGCGTGGAGAGCACAACACTCACGAACCTGCCGTGCGCTCACGCTTAAGTGGACTCCGACGCCGTCTCTACCTATCCCCCACCACTACTTACTAGCCCCCACCCCCTCACACACGGCACAACATGCTAACGGCACTAGCCTCTACACAAAATGTCTAAAAGAAGCAAATACCAGAATTAAAAAAAAAAAAACGTACATTTCCCTCGTCTTCAGTATTGCGATGGAAAGATGGCACCGACCCCTCTTTCAATAACAACCTTTTTAGAGAATCCGTTGTTATATTGGCCCAGGTTGATAAAACAGTCCGATTCAAAGTGGTGGCAGGAACGTTGCCATCATATATGAACTCAATCCATCTCAATCTTGTGTCTTCTGAAGCTGGAGTCACATGAAGACATTTGTGCAGCCGACCACTGAGCATCTCGGTTGTCGAATTCGATTCATGCTGCTAGTTAGCTTATCCAAGTGTTTCCAAGGTTTGCTAGAATGAAATGGCTGCCGGACACCGATAGACTGTCTAAAAAGTGGGTGGGTCCATCCATGGGTGAGTCGAGTGGAAGTGGGGGAGTGCATAGAGCTATGGGGGCATGGGCATGTTGCCACTATGACGTCTATTTCGGTCGTAATTCCATTGGACGCACTCAAGCACATAGCTTCTGAAATAGAGGAACCACAACAAATCGCGCAAGTTGTTTTTTTCCAGAGTTTTTGGGATGGTAGACATGCCAGATACCCAAAATAATGTGTAGAAGCACTACAAAAGTGGAATTTTCAAATGTCCCCTTTAATGTGGTACATGAAGCAAATAAAAACAAAAGTTTTCAACAATATCCAAATAGCCCAGGATCCCTATGTTTGAAGTTAGAACACACAAAAAAATACCTAAAATGTTGACTTTATTTATGTAAATTAAATATTAAAGTAAAGATACTGACACTGACAGTGAAGTGAAGCAGAAAGAAAATATTTTCAGTTCATTTACTTTCATTCAAACCTTTGACTGTCGTAAAGTGTTGATCTCTTTGATCATATCAAATACCTCGTTAATTATCTGTCAAGTTAACCGTTAAATATTTCTTTCAAAGCGTTATTCAAGTTCCTCAAGTAGGTTAATGTTTGCATATAAACCACCTTGGTCTGTGTTTATCCTGTAAATATTAGACAAGATTATCCTGTAAATATTATTTTTTATTTGTAAATGACACACAATGACTAAAGTTAAAAGCACAACATGGAAAAACTGCAGCGTCAAAGCCATGTGTTAAAAAAAATTGAGAAGTGATCTTTGAAACAACCAGGCTTTCATGTCTTCTGGGATAACTCTACTGATGAGCTCTCTAAAACCATGTCTCTGTTTTCTGGCTTAAGTTCTGCCCAAGAGAAACAACAGGGATTAAATGTCTTAAAATAGAGCAGGTAAAACAAACTCTACATAGTTTACAAAGACAAGCAGAGATTGATGAATAGTGACTGATCATTTTACATTTTGACACGTTAAACCGGAGCCCACAGTTCTGTTCCTATTCTGTTCGGAGTAGGTCAACACAAGGTTAAAAAGGTGTGAATATAAGATTGTGCGTATCATTGCAAGACACAATGGGTTTCATTAAAGTGATACCTCATTCTTTCATTACACCGACTGAAACAGGTTTCATTTTGATTCATCAGCTTGGCAGATGGCGACATTTCATGTCCTAACAATGTCTGCACCAGGGAGGGGAACATTCAGCAAATCAAGTTACAATATCAATTCATTAAATAAAAATACGTAGTTAACAATTTGTAACTCTCAACACAAGGCCAATGTGGTAAAATACTGCCACTCTCATATTGCATTAATGATTTTTACGATTTCAAAACCACTATCAGTAGAGCTCTTCAGTAAACATAGTACAATATCCCTTTCTCAGATACCTGAAAATAGCCATGTTAGCTCAAAATGGACGTGAGCTGTGCCCGATTCAGTACTCAAGTTTTCATGTTCATAACATGACTTCTATACTTGCAAATGTCCAGAGATAAAAACTTGATAAAAACTAATTTAGTAATAAACATGACAAGTGTGATAGTCAAATTAATTAGAACAGCTGTCAACATTACATTTAATGTCCGTTAAACAATGTTGTGATAAAAATAATATTATATCAAGCTAAATTGGAAAAGAAGAAGCAATTGTGCTGTTGAGGCTCTGTTTCGTCTTGAATGTAAGAAGAACGATCACATGTACATGTTGCATCCTATATGTTGCATTAAGGGCACTAATGACAAGTAGTTCAGTGCATTCTTTATGTATTAACAACTTGGAAAGGGCTAAAGTCAGACAAAATCATACAGGAGAAAAAAAGGTTCCCCAGGAACAAAATAAGTTGCTGGATTGTTTTTGATTACAGATTCTTCCACAGAGCAAGACTCAGCAGCACCAGCCCCAGAGAGTAGCAGGTTGTGGAGGCAGAGCTTGCAGCCTGTGTTGTGACTGGTTGATCTGGCTGGATCTGTCTGAAGACATTCGTCATTAAAGGCGATGAGCTGCCGTTGACGTGTACTGTATTGCTGAAGAGGTCGATCTGGAGACAAGACATCGGGCGAGTTAGCTGCATTCAGTCACTGTGGGAGTATATGTACTTTATGTTCTGGCCACTGTACGTAAGGATGAAGAGAAACTCACCAAATCCTTGCTGACTTTGATCGGCTCCTTGAACACAGTCCAAACGACAGCCTCATTGCAAGCAGGGGTAGTCAAGGAGCCAAGGTAACGATAGTACTTAGCACGGTTCACCCCAACAAGGAGGTCATCCAGTGAGATTCCAGAAGGAAGGGTTACTGTTTCACCTGAGTACAGAAACACAACCTCTCGAGGGACTGCAGCTGACATCATGTTATAACAGAGCAATGGATCCAATTTAGTCTAGAAGACTAAAACATCTCCTTACCTTTGTTTGTGATGTTAGCCAGATAGGAGGTCAAGGTCTTCCAGACTGCAGGTTCTCCAGTGGCACTGCCTGACATCTCCTGAAAGAATGCGCACAGGAAATGTTTAGGTTCAATTGTTTCTTAAACACAGCGGAGGAAAGAAGTGTCTCATGTCCTTTGCATATTTAACACAGCGCAGTAGTGAACAGTTGCATGAACTTAAAGGGTCAGCGTATAAGATTTGGCGACACAGTCAAAGTTGCATCTGACTACCCCTCACCTCACCCTCCCCTTCCAAACATGAAAGAGAACCTGCAGTTGTCTTAAAAACTCAGAAAGGTCTTTAGTTCCGGATGTTAATTCAAAGTAATTAAATATAAAGGGGCCATTCTTGGGTAAAGTAAAAAAGTATTTGTACAATAGTACACACTAGTGAAAACATGACTGATTATTTTGTATCCAATTTATGCCAACAGATCCTTTTCACTTGAATCTTACACACTGAACATTTACAGAAAACAAAATAAAAGCTTTTGAGGTTTTGAACCACATAAAAGGTGCAGTCTTGTTTCGTCACACACCTTCACACACTCACTCACTCACTCACTCACTAACAATCCGTCCTGAGTCAGTGCCAGCAAGCTATGCAAACAGATTATTCCCACTTCATGGCCTTGGAATGTATGGGATGTCGTTAAAGTTTTCCTAATGTTCAGTTATTTGAAATGTATGGAGTCCATTTCAAAATGTCCCATATATTTAAGAAAATCAATAAATCTCTTTCTTTGAGTTTTTAGCCAGGACATAATATTGGCTTATCACCATGTCCCTCCGCGGAAGAAGATTGGCTTTCCCAGCAAGAAGGGAGGAAGTCAGTTATTTTTTTCCACAGCAAGCGGTAGAGAAATGCTGATGTCCTCCCATGCTGCTCGGAGCTTCAGTACACTTTCAGAGATGTAATGAGGTTCACGTTTTAAATTCCACAGAATCAGAGTTAGTTGAACCGGCAGTGGCTGCCACTTTTCATGAGGTCAAGGAGGAACATCGTCCAAACCAACATAAAAAAGTAGATAATCAACGAATGCACCTCACCTCGATGAAGAAACCCAAAGCAGCAAGGCCATTGGAGTCTCTAACCGCCATGGTTGTGTTGCCATTGTAGGATGACTTGACGTTTACAATGTGCATCTGCGGGAGTGAAGAGAAAAGAAACACAGTCTCAATTTATTGCTGTTACGTGAATTTGTAGCTTCGTATGAAACACAATATTTACCTCCATGGGGTAGCGCTTGCCATCCACTGTGTGCTCAGACCCGGGGAATGACGTTCCATTTCCCCAGTGCAGGTGGAACTGAAGGCTGTCATAGTTGTCTGCAAGACCTCCCCCGGAAATCTTGAGACCGCTTTCCAGGATAGCCTTGACTGGGGGAGGTAAAAAAAACAAAAAAACAATAAGGAAAATAAAAACAAAACTGATAAGAAACGAGAGAAAACTATAAAAAGGCTTGGTGTTGGTCCAGTGCTATGTAAGCAAGATTCCTGGATGATACATTTTCACACTTTGAAAAACACCTCCCTAATGAATAACCTAATGCAACCCTCTTTAATTGGGGATTAAGCAGATGCCAGTCCTCACCCAGTCCTCACCCAGTCCTCACCCAGTCCTCACCCAGTCCTCACCTGTCTTGCCGGTGTTTTGAAGGGTTTTCAGGGCGGTGGTACTGCCGTAGTTGGTGTAGGTGAATGCCTTCAGGTTTTCATCAGTTTTGGCAGCTGATGTGTTAATGTTAATGGGCGACTGTCGGGAGCCATTACAATATTTGGGAGCGATGGTTGCCCAGTTGGTGTCACCTGTAAAACACAAACACAACTTTGAGTAGCTGTAGTGGAGCAGCTGAGATGTTGAGGTTGGTAGAGATTACAGGAGATCACTCACTGCAGGTTGGGAGATGGTAACACCAGTCTGGGGGTGGAAGAGAGCGTATAAGTATCACTTCATGATGACAAGTAGTCTCAATGGAGACGCAGCATTAATCCAAAGAGTCATAAATCCAAGGTGATGAAAAAACTGTTCAAATACATACCAATTCCTGCCGTGGCACAATCAACCCTTGATGTGAGGGCGCACACAGTGAGGACAAGGGCTACGAGGAAGATCATCTAAAGAAACAGTCACAAAGTCACTGACCTATTTATTCTCGTACAAATTAATGATCATCCACATCCACAGAAATCACAATTTCAAAAATCTAAATAAGAGAACGAATAAGCCTATTTTACGCTGTAGAGCAACAAATAATTTGTCATGTATGGACAAATACTCAACACATCTTTTCAAATAATTAAAAGAATCATAATTTATGATGCACAATTTGACTATGGTAGAGAGAAGCAGTTCTGCTAAAAGGCCTGTTTCAGATTGTTGAATCAGGTCTTTGAGATGACTTGAGCAGCAGGTCTTACCTTTGACGCACCTGTACGGTCCTCTGTGTCTAACAGCTGTGGGGCCCCACCCGTCCTCTATTTATTCACTCAGGATCTTCAGGACCATCTGAAAACACACCTCCTCCCAGACACATTTTTCTTATCACAGGCAGAATAATCAAAAGCACTATAATAATGATAGTATAATGTTTCTATTGCTGCTTTATGGACCAAGAGGTATTCAATTTATGAAACATTAATAGAACGTTAAACAGGACAGAGGTGCTGCTGAAACATGGTCAAGTGAACAAGTAAAGCCTTGAGAAGGGTCAGCTGCTAAAACAGGCACAGAAAAGTGCTCATACTGTAGGATCCACTTTTGTTGATTCTTCAACAAATATATTTTGTGAACCTGGATCCAAATGATATTCCATCATTTGGTGGAGTGACAGCAAGATGTCCTCATATGACTGGATCACCGCCTTACACAAGCATGAGGGAATGTTTTTTAATAACAATCAGAACGTTTTTTTTAAGCAAACGTGTCCATAAGAATTGAAGATATTTTGGTGTGAAAAATTAGTTTAGACATTGTCCTATGTTGTGGTCAAAAGGATTAAAATGCTCTATGTTTTGAAATCTATGTTTGAGGTAGGGTGGATAGCACGATCTAGCTAGTTATGTGACTAGTAATTACAGATGATGCTGGAATGTATGCACAGACAGATGAATAGATCGATGGACAGACTGGCAGACAAAAAGATCTGTCTGATAAAAGTTCTGTGAGGTCATAAGTATGGCATGCAGCGGTGGATCCTCCAAAATGTGGTTTGGGCTGGCAGCTGACTATCAAAAGAAAGGGCGTCGCAATAAGCGATGGGGAGGGAAACGGCCTTGCCAGTGTGGAACAAGAGGAAAACCCCCTACAGACCATTTTTACTCACTAGTTCAAATTCATTTAAAGCAGCAGCACCTGAGAGTTTGTCCATTTCTCCACAACTGTGAAGAAATCTTGGCATTTATCCTTTGAATGACAATAGTTTGGTAAAGAAAATTTGTTTTTCAGAACCAGTTTCGCTGCATAATTACATGTCAACAGGTTTTGTACAATCTCTTCAGTAGCGTGAGCTGGTTACACCCTTACTGGGTTTGTACAGTAATTTTCACTCTTTACTGGACTTGGCCTTTCTTCTTATGGTAAAAAGCACCCCTGCTAGTTAAGAACTGTTAGAAACAGAACTTTTGTTTGTTTTATTGATAAGTGGTCACCAACGTCAGACTGTTGACCATCTACCAATGACCATCTACTGTGCTATTGCACCATTTCCTGAAGCAATGTAGCAGAACATTAGTTACTCATTGTTTTGGAAGTTAGGCTGCTAGTTGTACCACTGTGGCACACACACAGGTGACCTTCAGCTCAAAGCACGTGCCTTCGATGATTTAAGCAGAAGGTAGAGGGTCACTCGCAGTGAGCATACCTGTGCCAAGGCTGTAGTGTAGAAACAATACCTTGGATAAAAAAAATTATTTAGTAGCACTTATATGTAGCACGCCATCTCTTACATAAGGCACAAGAAAATTGTACTTTCTTGATTCTTGTTCTTGTTTGGCACCCTCATGGTTGAAAGCACTTTCGCTTTGGATAAGGCGGTAGCTAAATGAAAAATATTTCCCAATAACGCCCGTGTCTGCACGTCATGTTAATCGCTCAATGATCCATAACTGCTTATTATTAAGGCGTTGTTCTTGAGTGACTGACATTTTAATTTTCAAACATACCATCCTCACTTACAAGTGCTAGAACGGGATTTACATTCCGGGTCCCCATTAGCTTTGGTAATGAAACAGTCACTCGTACTCGGGAAGATGGCATCAATACAATTATTTATTTCAGTTTCACCATAAGTTCTCATTTTCCTTCTGATTAATTGCACCCACACACTGGTTAGTATGATATAAATCAGTGTGGTTCCCTCATCATATTTCAAGTTTAAAAGAAAATCCATACAGCATATGATATATTTTTGTGGCTAGCAATCTGTGGGTGAATGTGAACAAAGAGCACGATAACACCTGGAAGTTTAATTAACCCGATTAAGATTTTTTACATCAAACTTCTGTGGTCGGCATACAGTCAACATCTGGATTATGAGATCACAGCATCTAACTGCATATTATATAACATTTTCCTTTGCTAACAACTACTGAATTAACCTTGAGAATACAAACAGTTAATACTACATATGATTATCCTTCAGAGCAATTTCAGGGAACCAAGCTTTTTTCAAGGATGCAAATTAGATACAATGGTGAAAAGACATGCCGGCAGCAGAGACTTCATGACGGGTGAAGAGGTGCTGGCTTGAGAGGATTTGTAGACCGTCCTGCTGTTAAGAGTCTGCAGAGCCCGAAACACGTTGTTGTATCTCATCTGAGTCGGGAACAGCATTATCTGTGGGATAAAACCAAAAGTTAGCTCTCAGGTGGGACAGAGTGATGTTGGAGCAATTCTTTTAACTGGCTGGCTAATGACTTAATCGCTGTCAATTAAGCTGCTTTACTAGTTGACTTGCTCAAGCAATAGTCAAAGAGAGGGGAAGGGACAAGAGTAAACAACCATCGTAAGGAACTTTAGAGTAGGAAACATCAATGTGCTACACAGAAACAGCCCAGGTTCCAGGATTGAGGAAACTCCACCTCGCCTCAATGATGGGCCTGGCTGTGCATCCCTATACTTGATTGATTAGCTTTTACACTTGTGCGTGCGTCACAGGTCTGCCGATTAGGTGCATGGGGTAGCAGTCATCTTCAAGTGCAGTACCCTATACACTAATTGAAAATGAACATCCTTGCATTCAAAACACATAAGAGTTCGAGGACTGTGAGCAATCCTGCGAGAGACTTCATCTAGGATGAACCTTCCAAAAAGGCGTTTTTCCACACTGCAGTCGAGCCAAACAACGTCTCAGTTTGAGCCACACCAAGACCATCTCTTTTGGTCCGACAAACCAAGTTGAGGTCACATAAAAAAATTCACACATGAGGAAACCACCATTTGTTTCCTGTGAGAAACCTGATACTTTAAGCACGTATACACTCAAGCCAAGATTGATTAATCAAAGTAGTCATCAAGGACACACCTGTCCCCGCAGGGTTTTAAACAGGAATCATGCAACAGTAAATGAAAGAATGCAGGAACATAAATTACCTATTATATGAGAGGGCACTCAGTCACATGTTTGTCTTTCAGCTGTGGACTGATAAGGGCCAACCCAAAAGCAAACAACCACTGATTTCACCGACAACAGTTTGAGTCGATGCAGGTGAAATCAGCGTAGCCAAGTGGAACTGACGTCTTGTGCCGCACAGACCTATCTAATCAGTAGATAAGAGCGGCTGCACCAAGCAAGGAAGGAAATATACATGTACAGATTTTTCCTTCCTTGCTTGGAAGGAAAAATCCTTCCAAGCAATTACCAGTACAAAGTCTGATTCATACATGCATCTGTGTGTGTTTTGTGTGTATTTTCTAAGCCTTTTTGTAAAAAAGTTGACTTCCTCGAGTGCCATTCTGGTATGCCCTGGCAAAGAGTTTTTGTTTATTCATTTGATTTGCATGTGAAAAGACCTATTTTCCTAGAAAAAAATGAAATAAATCAGAAATACATATTGAATTAACTCTCTGCATCATTTTGTTTTGGCTCCAGAAAAGAAAAGAATATGAATGAAAGGCTTCCCACCCTTGACAGTGTTGTCCTGTGCGGCTGCACCAAGCAAGGAAATGTATATACAGATTTATCAGATGGTACAAGGAGTTTTTGTAAGTTTTATCGTTTCAGTTTTGAACTTCTGCCAAGTGACGTTGAAATAAAACGAGAACAGTTTTAAGGGCTAACATAAAGGGACCACTGCCGGTCTCGTAACTTGTGGTTTGTCTCGTTAAACTCCCATGCCAAACATTCAAGACTTTATGACAGGTACAGTCAAATGTATAACTAATCTGAACAGTCTAAAAACCAAAAAGTAAGGCTATGAGTTTGATTATATTCCAACTCATACAAAAATTCTTACAAAAAGTTTTCGCTGTACAGTTGAATACTAGTAGCCCATGCTTCACCCCTCCATCGACACAGTAGTGTGCAGATGAGTGAATTAAAACTTTTCGGTGAACTATCCCTTAAAGCCAAACGAAGGAGCTGATCGTGGACTTCAGGAAGAGACTAGGAGAAGAACACGCCCCCCTCTCCATCAACGGGACCACGGTGGAGCGAGTCAGCAGCTTAAAGTTCCTCGGGGTCCACATCACTGATTACCTGAACTGGACCCATCACACAGACTCCATCAGGAAGACGGCCAGACAGCGGCTCTTCTTCCTCCGCCGGCTGCGGAACCTCCACATGGACTCCAGGATTCTCTGCAACTTCTACAGATTCACCATAGAGAGCATCCTGACTGGCTGCATCACCGCCTGGTATGGCAGCTGCACCGCCCTGAACCGTAAGGCTTTACAGAGGGTGGTGAAGTCTGCCCAGCACATCACCAGGACAGCGCTACCATCCACAGAGGACCCCTACACCCAGCGGTGCAGGAAGAAGAGCAGCCGGATTATTAAAGACCCCTTTCACCCCAGACATAAACATTTTTGCCTGCTGCCATCTGGCCGACGGTACCGCAGCATCCGGGCCCGCACCACCAGGCTCAGAGACAGTTTCATCCCCAAGCCATAAGACTTTTAAAATCCTCTCCGTGACATACTTGCATATTTGCACTATTGTTGTTTTATTTTCTCCTCAGCTGTTTATATATACTTTATTTTCTATTTTAAATTTTGATATTCTACTTTATTTTATAGGATGTAATTACTTGAGCATTGCCAGAAGAGAGCCTGCGACTCAAGCATTTCATCTTGATAATTTTCAAAGCTATTGAACCATAAAGTCATTGACCTCGTCATCAACCCTCATTGCACACACACCTGTTTGCTGCCCTGAACACAAGCCTGTGCAGACCTCACCATGTGATGATGCAAGATGACACAAATATTATTTAAATCTCATTATGCTACCAGCTGTTAAAACGTAAAACGTGTTCACTCACCAGGTCTCGGTCGACTTTGACGGACTCTTCAAAGACGGTCCAAACCACTGCTTCGTTACACATAGGGGTGGTTAAGGAGCCATTGTAGCGGTAGTACACAGTTTGGTTCACACCGCCGAGCAGGTCATCAATGGAGATCTCCTCTGTGACCTCAGCTGTTGAGCCTTTATTGATGCAAATATGCACCAAATATACTGGTACGGTTATGTCTGCACCTTCAGTGTTTAATGCATTGAAACAAATGAACACTCACCGATGTCTTCAATAGCTGAGAGATAGCTGCTCAGTGTCTTCCAGGATTCCATATTAGCTGTTGGACTCTGTGTGGGATTTGTCTGCAGGGACCAAAGAGTGTAAGGAAAGATGGACGACGCCTCTCCACTACCGTCCATTGTACAGAAACTAAGCCAAAATAACAGGGAATGCCGCAGTTTTGTGCCAGAGTCTGCGCAGTAGCAAGCAGGGTATGCACAGCAGGGACAGACCAATTGTTAGTCAATCTGAGCTGTCGATCAAGACATTTTAGCTCATTTTTATAGCATAAACTAAATCTACTGAAAAATTTGCAGTTTTGCGACAATAACTACCTTGAATTCCATAAACCATCTTTGAGAAAAATGTATTTTACTTTTTGGTTTGGTCCATGTCTCATCAAACTGGGTGAACAATGTCCGGTATCAACATGTAAGGCCCAGGTTTAACAAAGCTACAACACCTACCTCATGTCCTGTGCTGCTGCTCCTGGTTGATGTAGGCTGGAAAATATGTGAGAATAGTCTTACACAAAAGAATCACTGGTTTGGTCAAATTTAGACTAAACAAGTGAGATATTTAAAATGTACACTGTTTGTCTGGTGCATTGTTTATTTGGTCACACTTCTTGTGTGGAGACAGGGCGCATTCAAAATTGACTCAGAATCAGCAGACACATGGATTTGCATCTCACTATTAACATACTCAACGTTACCTCAATAAAGAAACCCAGCACTGCCAGGCCATTCGGAGTCTTTACGGCCTCATCCAGGGTTAAATCCTTCCTCTTGGTCACTATATGCATCTGGACAGAGACACAAAAAGCAAACCCCATTACAAACCACTGCATTAGGTGCACCAACAGAAATGCTTGGACTTTTGCACTTACCTCCATTGGGTATCGTTTTGAGTCCAGCGCGTGCTCCGAGCCCATGGAGTCATTTGAACCCCAATGGAAATGGAACTGAAGGATGGAGTAGACGTGACCCAAACCGCCGCCCGACACCTCCACTGCGTTTTCTGTCAGCACACACTTAACTGGGAGTTGAGTGAGGACACAAGGAAAGGCGTGAATGGCTTTCACAGATTGAATTAGAAATCCCAGTTTTTCCTACATCAGCTGCCGCCAGCAACCAATACAAATTTTTGGACGTCATTCTGTTAATACTGATGAAACTACAGCTAGCTTGAGTTTCAGTTTTGCGTTGTGTTGGATTTCAAAAACACAACAGCCTGTAATGTAGAAAGGAAACTTTCATACCTGCATGGCCAGTGTTAGTGATGTAATTGATGGTGTGTTTGTCGTCAAACATTGTAAAGGTGAAGGCGTCAAGTGCTTCGTTCACCACAGCGTCCTTTGTCTCAATGTTGATGGGTGACTGACTCTCACCACCACAGTTGGACAGAGACAGAAGTTGCCAGTTAGCCTGGTTGTATTCTGAGGGGAGAGGAAAACCAAAGTTGAGGACAAGCCCGAATCCACCAATGATTCTGTAACTTTATATACTGGATGATACATACGGCAGTGATCATCATAGCACCATGCCTTGCCTGTAAAGAATGGAACAGTGATATTTAATGCAACAACACAGAGTCAGAAATATCATAGGTCACATGCGTGGGATTTTCCAACTCACTGGGAGGGAGAGAAACTCCAGGAGAAGCAAACACTTGACGTTCATTGAGTGTTTGTGCAGGACGATAAAGATTGGTGAGTCCCGTAATCGCGGAAAACCGCGCAATCTAAGAAATGAAAGAGAAACGTTTCATCAGATCATCTGAAGTAGTTTGGGTCCTGATCCAGCAGAGGGTGCTCACTGTCATCTTGACCTATTGCATGCCCCCTTGACCCATCAGTATTGACATGCTGTTGCAATGAAAATGGAGGCAAGCAAAGCTGTCCTGAGTGGACAATGGGGACACCAGAGAATCTAAGAAGCAGTGTGAGAGTCTTTTGGATTCTACTGTGAAGACTGCAAAAGGTGTAGCTGATTGTCTCATTATTCTGCCAGCCAACCAATCTGTGGGCTCATCTGTTAACAGGACATGAGGAGGCCCACAGACGAGCAGAGCAATGTCAATAGTCCAACCTTGTCTGATAAAAAGTGTGTTGTGTTACAATTCGTTTCCCTCTAACACAATGAAGATAGCGGCAAAGAATGTCACTAGCAACATTAACTGGTTGTTTGTTGACACTAAGCCTAACCCTGGTAAAGTGAAGTAAATAGTGCAAGTTAAGTGCTATAGGCTACAGATGAACTTTACTTTGTGATATTTTTCACTGATAAAATTCAAGATTCTGATCATTTGATTTATTGCATTGTGCAGACGTGCATCATGGGTTGAGCTTGCTTTGTCATCTAATCATGCTGTGCGATTGGTAGGACGTGCCAGGAAAAAAATGTCACACGCCTGCTGAGCTCGGACACTGCTAAGAACAAGTCACCTGCAGAGAAATAAGTAACTTTTTTATCAACTGATGCCTGTCACGCAGATAAGGGGTCGCTTCCTTCGTTTTGAACTGTCACACGCAGCATGCCTAAGGCTTTGTGTTGCTGTGACAGAATGAAAAACAAACCTTGATTGTGAAACAAATGCATCCAACCATGCTCAGACCAGCACGTGTCATTTTTCTATAAAGCATGCAGGCACGGGTCACCAGACGTCAGTGGCTGCTCATGTGACAGTGCGCATGTGATTCCTCTTGATAAAGGACAAGATAATAATGAAGCACCAAATACACTTTATCGCAAACGTAAAGCAAACGGAAGAAGCTTCATGCTTGTCAGGCAACCGTCTTATACGCTGCACTACTTCCTGATATTAAGACAAGCTGGAGGTCACTAAGGTTGCCTGACAAACAGGGAAACCTGAACCAGACACCTCCCACAGCTGCTGTTGACTGATTGTGCTTGAGTATTTACTGCTCACAATGCTGTAATTATTTTTGACAGTTTGTCTCTAGGCTTCAGTGCAATCAAGTTGAAATAAAATAAGGGGTCTTTCATACAAAGTCTTAGCTTTAATTTGAGTATACATGTAATAACGTTGTCATAACCACCGAGTACCAGGGGGTCTGACTGTCAACTGGCATCAGAGCTATGGAGGGATCCCACGGCAGGGCGGTCTGTAGGTCCACCATTATGTTCACCAGCTACTTGGTTCAGAGCAACTTAGCTTTTGTGCTAAGCTGACACAGACATGATAAAGCAGTGCCTGAAGGTTATGTTCTTGGGTGGCTTCCCTTTGCACTTAATGTAATACAAGCACTTAAAATGTCTCCACGGTCATTAACATTGCTCTCTGCTGAGGAGCAGGTTTTGCAAGCTGCGCAACTAACCAGATTTTTGTTGATGTTGATCGGCTCTTGAAAGACGGTCCATACCACAGCTTCATCGCAGTTGGGCGTTGTCAGGGAGCCATTGTAGCGAAAGTACTTTGTACGGGAAACATTTCCAATCAGGTCATCTATAGAGATGTTATGGTTTATGGCAGTCTCAGTGTCTATAGAAAAAGGGGAAAAAAGTAAAAACAAGTGAACTTAGACATGTGGATTTAAGTGAACCGAAAAAAAAACACCCTGATCCATCTATACACTGGCCTGCGTTCGACTCCTGCGCCACACACAAAATCCTCCTTATATCCATTCATGCTCTTGTCTGCAAGTCCCTGTCTGACACTTTAAAAACTTTTAACCATTATATAATTATACCGTTTTGTGTTAACTCTCATATTTAACCCTGTAATACAAACATGGGTATTGTGAAAGTTGCTGGAATTTATTCAAAATAAAAGCATATCATTTTTTTTCAAATACACTAAACATGCTGCTCCCATAGACATCACGCCAGTCTTAGAAAGATTGTGTGACATCTGACTCTTGTTCCAGGGAAAATTATGTCAAACATTTAACATAAATGCAACATGCGATGCCTTTCTGAACAGCTTTTATTACTGCAACACATCCTGCACCGGATCTCTACAAGCTTTAATTGATGGAATGAGCTGCACTTGAATATCAAAAGTGGAAAATCCGACATTTACCTTTATTGCTCATCAGGTAAGACGTGAGTTCGCCCCATGGTCCGGACACATCGCCATCTTCTGTTGCCTTTAAGGAGAACACATCATTATCGCAGTCACGTGAATATATACATTTTGATAGTTCATGCATTGTAAATTTTGTTGTCCAGGAGGCCAATTGTGACTCGGAGTGTGTGTCTGGTCAGATGCAGCTCTCAGAGCCAATGGATGACCTTGAACAAAACCTTATTCAAAAGTGCAATTCCCAATTCAAAAAAAACAAGGGTGAACATTTTATGTGGATTTTTTAAAACACTTTCTTTGCAGTACTAATTGTGTACACATACGTTTAGGAAAAACCCAAGAGCAGCAATTCCTGTTGGATCCGCGACGGCCTGTTCCACAGTGAGACCTTTCTTCACACTGACGATGTGCATCTATGAGATATTTATAAAACAGTGATTAGTGAGAAAGTGGCAGCTTGGAAGAAAAGCTCACTGTGAATGTCAAACAGGGGAGTACCTCCATTGGATATCTGTGCTGGTCAATCGTGTGCTCCGAGCCGGGAATGTGGTCGGTTTCTCCCCAGTGAAAGTGAAACTGGAGGGTAGAATATGTTTCATCAAGTCCACCTCCACTTACTTCAACTTCATTATCCTCCAGCCAGATTTTCACTGTGCATGGAAGAGACGTGGACGTGCGTGTGAGCAGTGAAAATCCTTACATTCCCTTCTAGTGGACTGTCACAAACACTTGGTTTCTAGCTTTCTGTTTAGCTGGTTGATAAAAGTGACCAAATTTGTATTATTTGGACGACCAGCCGTGTTACATTGCTAAGCAGAAAACCACTGCATCCAGAGTGTGCTCTAGGGATAATTTATTGCACGCAACAATGTACACTAATTTAAGGAACACATCAGATCTCGATGAACGAACTTTTCATTTTGAAAATCTTGACGGATCCACATTGAATGATTTGTTGAGAACAAAATTACACAAAAACAGTCAATGGAAATTAAATCAGCCCATTGAGGAGCTGGATTCCAAACCACATCGCAAAATCAAAGTAAATAGATAAAATCATAGGCTGATCCAACTTGCGTGAATTTAATCTGAACGTGATTGTGTAAACAGTAGTTTGCATACATGACAGCACATCGTTTGAAGAGGGGGCGGGCCAACTTGTCTGCCTTAGAACGCTGCGTGTTCTACAATTGTTCAAATGATTGTTTGAATTGTATATATAAAAGTTAAACTAGCTTATGATGCTCATGAAATAAATTGAAATAAGTATGAAATAATTCCAATAGGGCTACCAGGTGGAGTTTGGCTAATGAAGTTGATGAGCATTTTTTTGGGGGTGAGATCTTTGCTTGACTACAGCCTTTACATACAGTCGATTCTTAAGGAGCCTGTTTCTGTACCCGTGTGTCCATTGTTTGTGATGGATTTGAAGACGTTTTGAGAGGAGAAGTTCTTGAAGGTAAAGTCCAGCAGTTTCGGGTCCACTTGAACTTTGCTGGTGTCTATGTCAATCGGAGACTGCCTCTCTCCTCCGCAGAAAGAAGAGACGTCTCCCCAGTGGGCCGGGCTGTGAGCTAAGGAAGATGGAGGCTCTTGCAATGTTAGGAACCAACAACAACAATTTGTCAAAATCATTCTGTGGGCCCCAAATCTGTTCTTACTTACCACAGCCAGTATAGCACCAGTCACTTCCAGCATCTGAAAGAGAAATACAGCAATTATGTGAATGGTGCAGGAGCCAAGGGATACAAATTATCATTGGAGGAACTTTATTCATCTCATGAATGCTCCGATTTTTTAATCATTTTATAAACTGACCTCGAGCTTGGGAATGCAGGTGGCATTGATATAAATGCTGACATTGTGGTTTTTCTAAAAGAAAAGTCTAATAGTGTAACACAGAGTCAATTCCTCCGAGGACATAATTCACTGGAGGTGGCAGAGAGCACCTCCACATCAATCGGTGCAGCTGAGGGCTGTTAGCTGATTGACCCCCAGACACAAAGAGCAACACAAGAGAAGAGACTGAAAGAGTCCGAGTTGAGCTCAGTGTTCCATCAGAAACCCTTTAAGATGAGTTGGTTAAATTCATGTTTGTTCCTGATTAACAAAAGAAATAAATCCTATTGAAACCCTGATGGTTTGTCTCTGGCTGTTGTGGTGAGAACATCGACTATTGCCACATCCACCTTTTAATGTTATTCTATTTCTTCTTTTAGTAAAGATCTGACAAGATGTAGCAAAAATCTACTTCTAACATGTTTAAACAAGGTCTTTTCTTCTCCTTTAACTTATGATAAATCAGGAAACTAAGGAAAGAGCTCATTTACACACACTTTCCTGGAATAAGGGGAAATGTATGCATTTTACTCACCACATTTTACCAGAACTCCCAAACCGAGACACAGCAGAAGTGAGGAGGGAAACATCTGCAGCAAGACAATCCATCATTAATCACGAGTCATCCAAGTTTAAATGCAAGCATCATGATCTGAAATCCCATTTAACAACTGACAAACCTAAAAACAACTGTGGCCCTGCGAGAGAATTAGAAATTAGCTTTCGTGATGCTAGTTGATTACAAATTCCAATGTTTTAGCACATGTGTGTTAAATGTCTGAAATGGTCTTACCGTATGGTTCCAGTCTCAGATCCCCAAAAAAGACCGTCACACCTGCAATGAGGAGAAGATAATGTGAGGACTTTTTCAAGTTAGTGCTTTAAAGTAACAGGGAAATCCGACGGGAGGGGGACGCAGTGTTTATACAACACTACACCGACGGTAACATGACCAGAGGCCTCTTTGGATCATGTAAATAAAGGCATTCAGAGCCAATTAGTGATCAGGTCAAATCTTGGGGTTTAGTGACTCCGAGCCCTCTAAGCTAACTGCTGCATGACTTACTTTATATGACACAGCGCTCGCTATGAACAGGGGGGAAACCCTCAAGGCCACTGATACAGGCCTCGACTGCTTTAAAGATGTGGGGGGGTTGGGGGGGCAATGTCGTTTAGTTCTCCACACCAGGTGCTCACTCCTGGAGCCCCGCCCTGCTCCACCCACAGGCCAAGACAGGGATCCACGCTTAACTGGCTCCTCCTCCAGTTTCGTCGGCCACCTATCCGGCACTCGAGTCTTCGTGACCGGAAGGAATAAAAGGAATCGTGCCTGATGTTCTGGGGGCGGCCGAGGTTCGATGTGATCAGTCTGCCTTGTGCCGCTCGCTGTATTATCTCGACTTGTGTATGAGGGTTCCTTGCGGGGGCCTTAGTGTAGTTTGGTTATATTCTTATTTCATTGTGCACTCCACTCAGTTTCCCTTTGTTAGTTCACCAGTCTTTATGGGTGGCGTTCTGACTGTATTTTTGGTTATGTAAAGATTTAGTTTAGGAATCAGCTAGACAGTGTTAGTTAGTTTTTCGTGTGACGCCATGAGTCAGGGGACTCATTTCATGTTTTGGCGTCACTCTCTGCCCCTTCAAATTTGTGTAACATGTTTGTTCTTTGATTCCTTTGTTAATGTAAATCGTTTGGAGCATTATTTCAATAAAAAGCTGCGTTGCCAGATTCTATCGGCGCTACTTCCCTTCCTCCTCGCTCTAATCTGGGTGGGAACAGACACATAAAGCTTTGGTTTCAAAAGCAAGCAAAGGTCACACTGGACCATCCTTTATGGTAATTTGAATTGACGCTGTAGAAATAAATTGACGTGGAATTTGACTTTTTTTTTTTTGGCCCATGCCCCGTCCACTAACATGGGGGAGGTGGGACTTACGACCTATACTGCGGCTAGCCACCAGGTGGCAAACACTTTGGCTTTTAGGGAGCAGTCATGTCATCCATCTTTACAAAAAGTGAATGTTAACATTCATAATGGATTAGAGCTGCACATAGTAACATAAACCCTTGATAACATTTTGTGAATATTAGCCAAGCTGAAGGATTAAAGCTAAGTGTCTACTCTCTTAAAAAATATTCTAAACATTTGCTGCAAATACTTTAACAATACACTAAAAGGCACGGAAGCACAATCCAGAGATAAGGTTATACACACCACAGAGATTTTCTCCGATGGCATTACATTCCTTTTTAAAAGGTGAAGTTAATCTTTTGGTTCATGGGTGTCTCTGCAAACTGTCACTGGAGAAGCTTAACACTCAAGCTTCTCTCTGATACCAGCCATTGTAGGGACCTGGAGGAATGTTAAGTGAGGTTGTGTGTCCTGTGTCAGCGCCGTTTGTGTCATTATACTTTGATTGAATTTCACATCCTCTTGTCACATAGAAAAGTTAATAGAGAGAACATTGAAATGCGATTTGACGGTGTGATCTTGACGATGTGATATTGCTGATGTGATTTTGTAACTCGTTTTCAGTGACATTTTCCAAGAATTTGTTAACTCTCCCGATTCGACTAAACTTAATATTGACATGGATTTTAGTGACAAAAGCAAGTTTACAATAAAAACATTGACACTTAAGAGCGAGAGTCACGTTCCATGGAGGGTAACCAAGTTTCTTTATCTGGCAATGTTTATTGTAAACACACACACTTCACAGAACATAACATTGATTCCCTGGAGACTTAATACAACCTTAACACCTGTTACTACTTGAATAATCCTTAAAACATGTTTTCAGCTTGAATTTCAATGATTCACTTTCTGGGGAGTTACTGTTAAGTCCCCATAATGTGACAGTGTGAACAGATTGAGGCGCCCAAAACATCAGTAAAACACACACACACACACTCAAACACCTGTTTACTCAGGGAATTGCAGCACATAGCCCCGAGCGCAGCTATTTATATGGAGTGGAGTGTATTAAATGACTGAGAAGACATAAGAAAATTCCAATCAACAAAAGGCAGAGGCCGCCTGGTATTCAGTCATCTTAAGGTTTAACATGTCATGAAAAAGAACTCATATGTTCATGAGTGTCATGTTCATGTGCTTTATTTTATATCACTTAAAATATTCAGACGATTTAAATGGAATTTTACTCACTTTTTACATGTGTACATTTTGTTAATTTTTTTTACGTTATGTGCAACCCGGCTGCCGCAGGTTAATTCACTTTTATTTGATGAGTTGTGGAGAGAACCTTGTGTCAGCACCGGGTCTGACCACGGCCTCCTAATCTTGCCAAGTCACCGGGAAGCAAAGTTTATCTTGGCGCCGCACAGAGCCGCGCCTGAAAACCATCCAGCAGGAACGGCAACCATTAGCCCGTGTTGTTCCGAGCAACTGAACTCATTCTCCCCCGTCAACACCTGATGGAGGTGTCAGTGGATGTGAGTCACGTGCACTGGCCCTGTTAAAAAACATATATTCCACAGGCTGAAACAAAATACACAACTTTATTTAAACAGCTGAGAAGATGCATTTATAAAGGAGTTACAGTTATTGCGATAAGGTGATCCATACTTGTGAATACATGCACATTAATAAAAACTACAAATTAAATTGAAATTTATTATCAAGTGAGAGTCACAGCAGCATGAAATATAAAATTGTATCGTAACATGTTGCAAAGTCATATGAGGTATCCTGAGAAGTTTCATATTCTTTTATATTTACATTCATTTTCATCTATTTAGTGTGTCAATTCAGACTCCCGCCACAAGACAGGCCCACAAATTGTTCTTGCTCAGCTAAAGTTGTTTTACATTAACGCTCCTACAAAAAAACATATGAATAAATCATAGCCTTATAGAAATACTGTATTTTGCATTGAAAATACACACAAATTCAGGTCATTAAATCAAATTCTACTAAATTACTCTTGCAGCTTTTAATAAAAAAACTTTAACGTGAGCCGTCCGATTCGGGGCGTACAGCCAGACAGCGCCGATCCTGGTCGCCGTACCTCTTGTGACCACAGGAGGATGCTAAAGGGGGCTGGTCTCAGGGTTGCTCAAAGAAGAGAGGAAAAGGTCCTGCAGGAATAAAGGTCAGAGCAGAGTCAGAGTGTGTGCTGACCTGAGGCCTGCACCAGGAATCAACAGCAGCGTACTTCACTAAAACCAGTCCCCACGTATAATCCATACAAAAAATCTGGTTCTCATGGGCTGTGAGCACGTGTGTGTAAAAATAGACGGAGTTGATGAGAATGAGGAACAAAATCAAAGCAATTAGTTAAGTCCTGAATATGGCAGGAGTGAATGCTGATGTATATTAAGTCTTAGTGACAGATGAGTGACTTGTCAGGAGTTTTATTGTGACATAATTAATTAGAACACTCTAGTTAAGATTAGAGGGAGTGCACGCACGGTTAAACTGGTTCCACTGGTCCAAATGTTGATTCATATATATGGGAAACCGAGGGTGGAACATTTTTCCTGATCAACTGCGTCAGAGTAAAACCTGTCAGAATCTAATAAAATCCCTTCAATCACAAAACAAAGCCATAGTATTTGTCATGAATTTAATCAGAGTGATACCCTCTGTTTGTTAGAATCTCTGAATTTAAATCATAGTGAAAAATCGGACTATAATCTATTTGCCCTTTATCGTAAAGTGTTTTGTCCCTGTCAGGATCCCGTAGGAATGACGGCGTGCTCCGATTGGTGAGTGATCGGTGAACCTGTTCCACAGCACAGGCCTCTGCCGCTGTTGTGTTCCTAAACGTGAGATGTGAGAAAATGCGGAGACTCACTGAAAGAGGGACCCAGTCAGCTCGTCCACAAGGCCGCCTGCAATACACACAGATATTAATACCTCGATAAGAATCTCACAAACACTGGTGGGTGCACTATATTTTACTAATAACTGCCGGTGTTTACCTGGAGAGCAAACGGTGTCGCACAGGATGGGGCAGAGGTAGCAGGACGAGCATCCCTGCAGGACAAACAGTGTGAGCACCGGGGGGGGGGGGGGGGGGGGTCGTGGTCATGATGAAGTGTGGTAGGTTATTTCTGAGGAACTTACCTGACAGTGCTCGCAGTGGTCCGACTCGTCTCCCTCCTCACATGGGCACTTGTCGCAGCTACTGGAGCAGTGCTACCAGGAGAAACACACACACACACACACACACACACACACACACACAGTGCACAGTTGTGTTTATCACCTCAGGTACAATTGGAGCATGAAAGGCTCGTACTTCCATCTCTTGGTTATACCTGGCAGATGGAGCACACGCTGCACAAAGAGCCAGAGCGGAAATACAGCAAGTCGGAGGCGGCGTCCTCCTGGGCCTCTGCTGCGACGTCCTCATGCTCATCTAGAGTCAGCAAAGTCAACACGTTTAAATATTGGACAATTATTGCAGATATCTTGTATCAGTGTGTACATATCGATTCAAAAAGGAAACCGCAGTGCCAAAATAGGTTCTTGAAAACATCCCCTGCTCTGTAGGTATCCTAGCCACAGTCCTTCAAAATAATAAATATCCTGGGGATCTGGATCAATGTATTTTAAATTATGGGTTTATGTTCAAGGTGGTTGCCTCACAGCAAGCAGGTTCCTAGTTTGAATCCCTGTCTGTGTGGAGTCTGCACGTTCCCCTCATGTCTGGGTGGGTTCCTCCCAAACACACGCAGATTGAGGTTGGGTTATGTGGAGACTCTAAATGTGTCTCCAAGTGGGAATGTAAGAGTGAATCACCAGTTTGATGCCCCTGCGACACGATTGGCGGTGTCCAGGGTGTTCCCCCGCCTCTCACCCAATCGCAGCCGGGATCAGCTCCAACCCCCCCGACCCCCACCCACCCCTTACCCTCAGCTTATACCAGCGGTATAGGTAATGGATGGACGGGTTTATGTTCAAACTCCTAAATGTCAATATCTATTTCCAAGTCTATCTAAGTCTATTCCCGGTCGGCTTCATGTAAACCCACAGCAGAGCTCATGAGATCAAATTATTGGTGTCAGGTTGTTGGTGTGAGGTTATGTTAAAGGCGAATCGGCTTCAATTTTGTAATGATCCAGCAGAACATTATGTGACGCCGAGGACGAGACACGTGTCAGATCAAATCAAGGGGACAAAATGTGCAGATCAGGACGAGTGAGACAAACTCTGTGCACGTGTTTCTTATAAGTAACAGCACGAACGCTTTGTAATGTTTTGACCCTTTTCTGTCCCGAAATAGCTTCATTGGCTCAACAAAAGGAATGAATGGTTGAGATACTTCCCGGTGCCACGCAGCCACCACACAGATAAACCGGTCTATTTTTGGACTGATATGTGTCACTCTGTCACACGCTGTTCTCACAGTGGCTTTAACAACGTCAGAGGAAAAACTCAAGTATATGGGATGAACAACTCGGCACATTCAGAAACTGAAAAGAAGGTCTTTGAAAGTTGGAAATCTGACGACAGAGGAAGTTATGAGGCCTTGCTTTATCACCTCCCTGTTCTCCCTGTTCTCCACCTCGCACACCATGATCTGAAAAATCTGGTGCACGTCGGGTCTGAAGTTTTGAATCTTGAGTTTTGAAAGGTCGGCTCTTTTTTTTTTTAACTTCTCGGACATGCTGCAGTCAGTGGTTCCAGTGTTGAGCCTAAGCCACACACACTCTTCAGAGGCACATTTGCAAGCTCATGACTCTCGTGAGTTTTTGAAGATCAGGATCCAGGGATGCAGGGACCTTTGCTCTTGATCTATTATTCATCTGTTTTTAGATTTTCAAACACCAAGTTTCAACTTCTCAAAACCTTTTTCCAATTTCAGAACATGTCACGATATTCATTTCATACTTGAGTCAACGTTCACTCAAAGAAAAATAACAGCTCGTCACGTTTGATACTAAATTTGTGACTCGTTTTGTTTCATTCTCCTTGGGATCTGTTTAATAAATCGATAAATTAAAAAAGTGTATATACCATCATCATCATCCTCTTCCTCCTCAGCATCATCGCCGTCCTCTTCCGCAGCTACCTCCTCTCCTTCGGTTGCCTCGTCTTCCTCAGCATCCTCTTCTTCTGCTGTAACATCCTCATCTGCGGCCTCCTCTTCATCCTCCTCATCTTCATCCTCCTCGTCATCATCCTCCTCAGCTGCTATCTCCTCAGCTGCTGCCTCTTCCTCCTGCTCATCATCATCATCCCCCTCCTCCTCTTCATCCTCCTCATCATCATCCTCTTCAGCTGCTACCTCTTCAGCAGCAGCCTCCTCCTCCTCCTCATCATCGTCCCCCTCCTCCTCTTCAGCAGCCTCCTCTTCTGAAGCCTCCTCCTCCTCATCATTATCATCTCCCTCCTCCTCTTCAGCAGCCTCCTCTTCCTCATCTGCAGCCTCTTCCTCATCTTCATCATCATCCTCCTCCTCTTCCTCCTCCTCTTCAGCATCCTCCTCTTCCTCATCTGCAGCTTCTTCCTCATCTTCATCATCCTCCTCCTCTTCCTCCTCCTCCTCCTCCTCTTCTTCGGTATCATCCTCCTCTTCCTCGTCTGCAGCCTCTTCATCTTCTTCTCCTTCAGCTGCCTCCTCTTCCTCATCGTCTGATTCTTCTTCACCTTCCTCTCCTTCTACCTCTTCATCTTCCTCAATAGCACCACCATCGCCCTCAGTGGTGTCGCCCTCCTCTGCCACAACCTCATCGTTTCTGGCAAAGAGGTCGGCCTCTGCTTCGGCCACGTTCTGGGCACTAACAACCCCCGAGAGTGGCAGCTGGGATGAGCACAGGAGCACCAGCAGGAGTCCCAGTACCCAACTCTTCAACGGTGCCATCTTGGAAGATTGACACAACTCTTAGAAGCAAAAGAAAAAAATCGATTCTGTAGAAACGTCTCCAACCCCGGTTCTTCCACCAAAAAAAACAAAACAAAAAAAAGCTAAAAGTCCACTGAAAACAAGAAGGGGCTGCAGGAAACGATCTGAGGTCTTTGGTCCACGCTGCAGAGAGAAGGGGAGAGGAGGGCCGTGCTCACCGCGACAGACCAGTGAGTGCCAGTCTGGTGCCAGTGAACACAGAGGACACAGTGGAAACACACAGCTGGGTGTGGGGCGTATGTTTGTGTGGCTGCTTGTGCATGAGTGACAGAGGCACATGTGTGGGAAGAATGCTCCTGATGCCTTTAACACAGTGTATTGGAGAGGGGAGGGGGGGGGGGGTCCGTATGGCATTTGGTGAAGGGGGGCGGTCGAGGTTGAGAGGGAGGGGTACATTTAAAATTGCTGACATTAAATATTTCCGTATAACAATTGTAGGTCCATAGAGCACATATATAAATATATTGTGCATGCAGTGTGGTCATGGGACAGATTACGCATGTCCTGCAAATGTCCACACGTCTGTTATTTATTACTTTTGTTTAATTGACGCATCTATTTCTTTTCATCAAGACTCATGAATTATTCCCTAAGAAAAACTGTGAAAGAAAACTTGCAGTGTTGAGCATCCATGCATCTGCATCTTTCCACCAAGTTTCAAGTAAATCTATTTGGGGTTTTTTTTGTGAAAGCTTGCAGACCTTGGCTGAGTGAATACACCAGAATGACTCATATTTGCGCCAAGGCACAAAAGTTCCCTTAAATTCAATCACGCTGCAGCACATTGTCCACACTCCCCTAAATATGTTTTTTTTTTTTAAATCAAGCTCCATAAATTATACCCTGGGAAGTCATTGAAAATGAGCCATCTACTGTTTATTGCAATGCTAAAGAAAGGGATATAAACATTTCCTGGATCCACATCTTTGTCCAGCTCCATGCAAAAGGAAACTGGTTCTCTCCTGGCCCGCGTGACATCCTTCCAATAAATTTCATTTTTTCCCCTAATTCTGCTAAAAATTCATAGAAACTGCAATTAAACATAGCCTCCTCGGTGGAATCAATAAAAAATATATAACTATTGATTCCACAGTAAATTAACTCTATAGGAAAATCAGTTGGCAATCACACACCAACAACAACTTTTGTCGCATCAGCATAAAAAAAATATTTGGGGATCACAAAGTTCACCCATACACCCCACTCCTCTGTAACTCAATCTACTGTAAAAGCTGCTTGAAACTCTGGACAGCATGTGCCACAAAGGGCCTACTGCACACAGACCCAATTAGAATGAAAGCATTCACTTAAGGTACATATGATATGATATTATGCAACGTGAGGTAATAAAATCTTAAATAAATAAAAAAATGACCAGACTCAACAGCGAGCGTGAAATCTGCCCGTCAATCCCGAAGCGGAGCAGAGCCTGACAGCATGATGTATGGAATGGATGCAAATAGAAGGAAATAGAGATGATGGGAGTCCCTGTCCCCTGCGCCGTGTGCTAGAAGAACAGGCGTGAGCAGCTGACATTCCACAGAAATGGTTTTACACTTGAAGGATTTTACTCCTGGGTTGCGATTGAGACAAAGAGAAAGGAGCTTTAATGTCAGGAGCATGAAATGGGTGAAACGAGGAGCGTTCACGTGAAACAAACTGAGGCACAGAGTCATCGGCAGCGACATAACATGATCACGTAAAACATGGTGGCAAGTTTACACATGCAGCCGTCATGCAACGAGAGAAGTGCAACGCCAGAAAGTGATGACACCACTTCTCTCTCTCTCTGTCTGTTTGTGAGGCGCTTGTGCGACTGACAGGTGGCCCGGTCGGCTATTTAGAGTAAAGGCTCCTTCAATAGCCCTGCTCCACTATGTGACCTTCAGTCGAGCGCTGGCAGACTGAAACTAAGCACCATGCAGCACTTTTCCACTCCGTCCATATCTCCTATATCCAACCACCTCGTCTCCATGTTTAAGTTCACGTCTGGCTCAGTGTTATTGGATTCTTCGTCCAACGTCCACTTCACTTTGGGCCTTGTTTGCAAATATTTCATCAAGCCGAGTCCCTGCCTCATTTATCCTTTGTTTGACATTGTTCTGACACCAGACCTCTATTGAGCATTTCTGTCTAAAGTCTTTGGTAAAAATGCACCTGGAGCGAACAGCTGGTTTAGCTCTGCTTTGTATAAAGTATGGAACTCAATCCAAAGCTAAACATAGCCTGAAGCTCAGTAACATGTTATAGAATTGCTAAAGAAATCACGTGACGTACACTGTACTTACATTTTATTGAACATGATCACAAATGCAGAAAAACGTAAACACTGCGCTAAAAAACAGAGAAATCTGTCTTTGGAAATTCTGGGAAACCGCTCATCTGAACAATGTCATTCATCATGGATCACATGAGCGTTTGCCGAGAAAAGAAAGACATAAAGAAACACAACATGTGATTTCAACAGTTATTATTAAGGAATAAAATCACCAATAACTAAATACAAACATAGTACAATGTGCCCCTGTAAACAGTGTGATTAATTTCCCTGTAATGATACAAAACTCTATAAAAACCTTAAAAACTGAATAAGCAATAAAGCTTTACCACCAATGTCAAATTAAATACATAAAATATTTCCTACCACATTATAAATACATGCACTTGACTTTGGCATTAGAGTGCGATGAATTTCACATTAAAACGTAACCTTTTCCATTAACCAGGTACTGTAACAGGAAGCGAGGACATCCCTCTCTCTCTCTCTTTCAGGCAAGAACCACTGAGAATCTTTGCTAAATGAGTCCAGAGTTGAAGCAAGCGAACGCACCGGCCAGGCCGAATCAGGTGGAACTGGCAGAAGGAGCGAACACATCTGTGCAGAGAAAGAAGCAAAATCATGCATCTTCAAGGAGGGGGGGGGTGGGGAGGGGGCAGCAAACACACACATGACTAAACAACTTGCAGAGAGCTGGGTGAAGGCATGCTCTGGAATTTGGAGGTACCTCTTTGTGTAGGTGGAGGACGATGAGGTTTGAACGTGCTGCTTTGAGCCAACGTGTCCACAATCCAGCTGAGAGCGTTGGAGCAATACTCCATCTGAAATAAAATAAAAAGAATCACTTAGCGGGCGGATGTGACTGAGAGGTAGAGTGGTCGTCCCCCAACCTTTAGGTTGGCGGTTCGATCCCCGGTCTGACCCGTCTGCATGCCGAAGTGTCCTTGGGCAAGATGCTGAACCCTGAATGGCCCCCCCATAAAATAACAAAGTGCTGCGAATAGATGCACTGTATGAATGTGTGTGTGGATGGGTGAATGTAAAACTGTACTGTAAAGAGCTTTGAGTGGTCATCAAGACTAGAAAAGCTCAATATAAATACAAAACCATTTACTAAACTGCAATTTCTAAACCATCAGGTTCCTTGCGGTCTGGGTGGGGGCTACCACAGGGTTGCGGATGGTGATAGTAAGGTCATGGGTGGGAGAGCCCTTCCCTGGTTGGAGAAGTAGTTTTCAGGTGGGGTGCCGCCATCCACTGAGCGACGTCAGTCAACCAGGCAGAGATTTATGCTGCTACCGTCCTTTATCAAGATGGTCGGTAGTTCAATCCCTGTCTACCCTTATCCGCATGCCTAACTGCCTTGGGCAGGAAACTGAACCCCCCCCTTTATATGTATGACGACGAATGGCAAAAGAGTAATAACATGTACCTCGTTCTCCAGAGCCCTTAGCCTGTGGTCAACGTCTCTGGTGTCAGTCAGGTGCTTCATCACGCCATCCACTCTGCAGAAGGAGACTCTCACCTCAGTAACAGAATACGCATTTCACTGCTCACGTGTGGGAAGGTGTAAGAAGGTGCACTCACTTGGCCGACATCCGTTTGAGCCTCTCGGAGTCGCTGCTCTTCTGGATCTTGGTCTGGGCGGTGAGGAAGTCCTCCTTCTGAATGGTTTCCCAGGTCATCAGCCTGTTCGCAACTTTCCCTCGTAGCTGCAGCACTGAGAGAAAGAGAGATCCAGGTTTTAACATCAGATTTGTTCAGCTCAGTTCAACCACAGTGCTTCCTGAACCAAGCCAGTAAATCCTGGCTGTTGCAGAAATATTAAGTTTGTATCACTGGTTTCAAATCAACAATTAATGTGTAATAAATTTACTATATTATCTTGAAGATATCTATTGTAGCACTGACCAAAATGGCGGATCTTGATGGAGGGCACCTTGCGGATTATCCTCTTGATAAACAGATTGATGTGAGAGATGATGATGAAGGGAGGCGCCAGCGAGGGACGGGAGTGATACTGAACAATCAGGTTGTAGCGCTGGAACTTCCAGTAGATGTCGCTGTTCCCCTGCACCTTGTTGAAGGTGTAGCTGAGTGAACACAAAACAGAGTGACTATGAGGGTTGCTCACATATAGACAGATTGATTGACACCCGTCTCCTCGTCCTTTTACCTGAACATGGCGATGAGCAGGTTGATGAGCAGGATGTTGGTGACGAGCAGGTAAACGACGAGCAGAATCACCACCAGCCAGTTACTGTACATCAGCCTGCAGGGCTCAGCACCGCCCTTGATCAATGTCGCATTGTGTGTGCAGGGTATGTCCCACTGCTTCCCAACTGAAACAGACACAAAAAAGACACTCAATCTTATAAAAATACATCAAATAATATAAACGAAAACTGCAGTATTCTACCACTGGTTTGAAACCATTACAATTCATTTCCCTTCTATTTGCACCATGCACACACAAACAGATTTACCGTCCATCTCTTCCACAGGGATCTGCCCAAAGATGTGCAAATATGGCCTGTAGAAAACCTGGCGGAAGATGCGATCCAGGCTCGGGTCGTAGGAATACAGCAGAGCCTGGTTGGCTACTCCATATGCCATGACCCAAACCCCCAGGAAGAAGAGGAAGAAGAAGACATCCTTCATCTGGAGGGGAGAAAACAGTATTCTTTGGTTGTCCTTGAGTTGCCATATTGAATTTAGACATATTAGCATGTCAGCTTGAAGGCATCTTCTCACCATCTTGCCGAGAATGATGATTTTGGGCCCCAGCTGTTTGTGGATGGCAAAGATGTGAATGAGGCGGAGGGTGAACACCATGTAATCCACACATAGGAATTGCCGGCCATATCCATATGACCAGGGGAACATCCTAAAGGCACAGAGTGAGGCAAATAAACTGTGGTAACAGCGACACCCAGTGGCCAGTTTGTAAAATAACATGTGCATATTTCGAATGCAGAGAGGCTTTTCCATGTCTTACCCATCATCTTAATATACAGTATATTAGTAAACAAGGAAATTGTTGAAGAAAAAATAAAAAATCAACCTCAAAATGTTAAGGACAGAAAAAAGAAAAAATCCGGGACCCACTCCCCGAACACCAGAATTTAATGGATTCTTCCCTGACCCACACCACATCCTTCTTCCAAGTTTGGTTGCAATTTGTAAAACTATTTTTTGAATAATCCTACTAGCTAGCAAACAGACAGAGAAACAGGGACAGGGGTGAAACACAATATTCATGTTCTGTGCGTCATCACACCTGCAGATTAGTCCAATGATGAAGAGAAAGATGGCGGTGAGGTCACACTTGTTCCAAATATCCTGGATGTACACTCTCATCCTCTGGCGCCAACTCATCGCCCCGCCTAAGAAAGTCTTGGAGAAGAAAACACAGACTGAAAAGATCAGTTTCTTAAAACTTAAGTCATGTTCTGTTTAATAGATCACACACTGTTTTAGTTTCACTCTCACTCTTCGAACGCACCTCTCGGATCTCCTCACACACGATGGTAAACACCCAGAAGTACAGCACGTACTCGCTGGCGGCCGGACCAACGGGCGGAGGGGGGTTGAAGTCCACCAGCAGCACGTAGGCGAAAAGCAGGAGGAAGAGGAAGTACATCAGGACATTGCCCAGAAACGAGGTGACGGGTGCGAACCAGAACTGGCGCCATCTCGACACGATAAAAGGGCGCTTTGGCCTGGGAGTCTGAGGTATGCCTGTGAGGAAGGTCGGTGGACATTGGATTAGTGGTTGATCACAGTCAGAACAGCGGAATGAAATCCTTTCTTTCTCAGAGCGTGTGGCAACAACGGAAAACGCTGATTGTTAACTTATCAATCAATCAAAATCAATGCAAATGAAGGTCCTGCCTGACATCCAACATAAAAACGAGTCTGGATGGAGGAGGCAGAGGTACCTGGTATTTTATTTACTCTGTGAATCCCTTCAGCATTGCATTGAGACTAGCATGAAAAGCCGGCTATGTTGTGCGTCCTGAGCAGGAACCTTTCGTAATGACGTTCACCATCAAGCGCTAATGTAACGTGTACGTGCTAATCCTGCGTTAGACGTCCTGGACCCACCTTTGAGGTGTCCTGTCCTCGGAGTGGTTTCATCTTGTGAGGCAGCTTCACTGGTGAAACAACAACACATTTTTTAAGGAATCACAACAACACATACAAAGCAGTGGTTCTCATTCAAAGCTGTAAATCCAAACCCTGCTCCTTGATACAGCTGATGATCTATAGAAAACCCCTGAGTCGTGCAAGTGGGATTATTATTACATGTGCTTGATGTCGGAAAAGGAGAAGACGGTGGTGCCGTAGAGGCTGTCGCTGTCCCGTCCTGGTCCATCCTCGTTAGGCTTGCCCTCCTCCTCTAGCTGATGGTCCTCAGGATTCCTATGTTGCAAAGTTTTAACAAAGAGATAACACTACAGAACAGGTGTTTTTGTGTGTGGAAATCTATATCCTCACACTGGTGTTGTGAAAAAAATCATAGTGTGGTACACGTGGACGTTACCTAAAGGAGATTAAGTTGGTGTAGCAGAGGAATGGGCAGAAGAACGTGAGAACCAGCTTCCACACCTCAGTGTTCCTCTTCATGTCACCCCACCAGATCTGCGTCAACAGAGACTGGAGAAGGAGATGTATTTATAATTTATGTATGATAACTATAACTCACAAAACATAAACATAAACAAACGGCCGAGCATTAATAGACGTGGTTAAATGGCGAACAAGCATCGACTTGTTCCACTGTTGTCTTCAATATGTTCATCAGAAAACGAACCTGTACTCCGTCGTTGCTGAAGAAAAGACGAGCGTCAGCGCCCATGCCCATCTGGAGGCAGGTCGTACCCCCCCAAACAGGAGACTTCCTGATCAGCAGAGTGAACGAGCGACTCTCATTGCTCCGATAGCAAGAGCTGAAGACGTCTGAGGGGCGGGGAAGAGAACACATAACACAAAAGTGACTGAATGGATGTGAAACATAATGGAAGTGCATTATTTCCGAAACATTATTATTATTTTTTTTTTTAAATCAGTCGCTGTTTAATGGAGCTTTAGTAGAGGACACATTTGAGGTCTCACCATGTGCCAGGTTCTCAAAACTCTTGGCCAACTCTTTCATGGAGACCTTGTTCTCCGTCTCAGTCTCCAGCTTGGAAAGTTCTCTCAGGATTTTACAGCCGCTCAGAGCGGTCAGCACCGACTCCCCCGCCTGACATAAACAGTGACGGATATCAGATAAACTGGTAGGATCCACAGTGTTTTGCATTTGAGTCAGTTGTGATGGTCATAGAGCATACAAGCTACAAGTGTGTAAGCACCAACAAGGGGGGGGGGGGGGTGTCCGTTCAAACACAATGATCTTTAGGGCAAATGTGTGGTTTCAGTAAGTGTCATTTCAGAGTTGTACCATCTCCCAGAAGAACATAGCCATCTTGCTGCGATTCTGCAGAACAGCCCAGATGAAGAGCGACGCCCAGGGGAAGAGGCAGCGTTCAGCCCGATACTGGCAGTCTCTACGCAGCAGCTTACTGACGCGCTGGGAGGAAGGAGAAAGATTCACTTAGAGGACATTGAGTCGAAGGTGATAAGGGAACAGTGACACTGGTGAGCAGAATGGATTTACTTTGAGATACACCCGGTGGACTAAATCTAAAAGCAATCCATCTCAAGAACTTAGCAATAAAATCTAATTTTACAAACATTTTCGTTGTGTTGTTATTGTTATAAGAGGAAAAAACCTCTCTGATAGCATCAAAGGTTTTATGGCTGAGTTGTTGAATTGGATTGTTTTAGATTGAATAAAATGGCCACTGAGTGTATGTATGTATATTCGTAGGCAGAGCGTACCCTGACTGCCGTCCTCTTGGAAGTGTTCTGTTCTAATCCCAAAGCTTCGAAGTAGAACAGCTGGCAGACGTCACCCAGCAACAGCTCCAGGACTCCTGACACCTGAGACAAAAGGGGGGTTCCCAAGTTACAATGACAAGTTAAACCCGAGATGCTTTCAAGTTATTACCAATTCAATTTCAGTTAAACTAGAGGGGTGAAAAAAGCTATAAAGAAGAACCTCAAAAAGGCTGATCTCCGTCCCTTGCCCCCTCTTCATCTTGTACAATTTTGAGGGCGAGGCCTGCTCACTCGACGGGGTAGAAACAGGAGCTGCATTTCCTTGCCGCTCCACGAGTTGCTGCTGCAGCAGGTAGTAAAGGCGCGTGCCATCTGCCACCGATCGGTACAGGCCCTCCAGGCGGCCGTAGGTTAGGTAGTCCGTGATGTTGAGGCCATTTTCAACGAAAAGACGCACAAACTGAGGCTTGTCATTGATCAGGGCGTCTGTCATGGATTCTTCCAAGTCTTCATACTGATTGGGTGAAGTTAATTGATTATCGGGCAGGTTTAAATACAGGGCCAATTGAAATATCGACAGCATCAAGAAAAGTAATGGATTTGATCAAATATGCGCTAAACTACTGCGTCTACTTTAGAGCGATCGTATTTCTCTGAGTGTGTCATCTGATGCCCCCCCCCCCCCCCCCCCCCCCAACTCTCACCCTCCACTGTATGTCTCCATTGAAGAGTTCGCTCTTGGCAATGTCGACCCTGTTCCATGTGACTGCGAGCTTCAGCTCCTCATTGTAAGGGTTGCCATCCACTGACGCACGGTGCTTACTGGCTGAAAAACACCACACACAGACAAATAATGACTTGTGCCATTTAAACCATTTTAAAATACGAGTTAGGTCTATTTACCTCCGACTAATGCTTTGAGCAGGACCGTGTCGAAGTCATTTGGGGCCTCCTGCTCCCCGTCGTAGATCGTTATCAATTGTCTGTTCTGGTAGATACTCAGAGCCTGAGAAGACAGAATAAGGAGACAGAAAAAACACAACATTTGAAATGAGGACAATATGTTTGGGGAAAAAGATACTGATGAGGAAAAAACTGGGTGGTACAAAGGGTATAGTCATTGAGTGTACGGCCTGATGCTGAGGGAGCAGGATATCAAACATTTCAAGGTCTTATCAGAGCATTTGAACATAAGGACCAGGATTAATGAGAAGAAATGAGTAGGATCAACATGAAACTGTGACTGCAATCAGTCCCTGATACCAAATTACAACACGATTGGATTTTACACACTGATTAAGTTACTGTTTTAATAAAGCTTTGGACAATGACGAGTTAATGAATGATGAGCTCAGCAGCTGTAAATATAGTTACAGGGCTTAAAGCAAGGAACATTTCTCCTGATGAAATGTGTATCACCTCAGGTCAGACTCTTTGAATATATTTACTTCTATCTATAAAGCCACTGTCACTTTAACCTACTGCTCATAGTTTGAGGACCTATATTGCAGCCTTGTTGTTTTTTAAATAAAGTAACTCCAAAGCTCTATTATTGATGTGATTTTCCCAAACATCTTAAATTACAACTTGGATATAGTACTAGAGAAAAGTATCGCTAAGAACTTGAGGATACTACTGCTATTATCAATACTGTTTATTGACTTTGTGGGCTGCCGCTGCTAAATTAATGTATAATATATGTTTATCTTCTGGAATGTAGACCATTCTTTCTCAACACCTCACTACTTTCATTGAAAAATACTGAGCAGAGACACTTGCTGCTTATAAAACTGCAATCTTGAAATAGGAGATTGGTAATCTGAGTCAGATTTCTAGTGCATTTTGGGGATTTTGATGACTCATGTCCTCTGGAGATCACACAAATATACTTGAATAAATGTTGTTGGCTAGAAACTTTAATTACAATCTATTTCAGACGTTTGTGTCATAAAAATAACACTTAACCTGAACACAAACTGCCTCTTAGGATTGAGTTGACTGTGGAGAGGCAAGGAGAAATGAGTCAAATCTAGGAATGCTTTTCAGGAATGTGGGACAAACTGAAAACAGGAGTTTGTGAGGAGCCTGAGGTGCACAGGGCAATACTTTTCTTCTTGGAGCAGTAGAGATTCAAATGTGAGCTTGCCCTAAGGGGATGTGGAAGAATGGTTGTTGAGATCATAACGCCGGGTTCACACCAGACGTGGAAGCGACAGGAAACACACTGAAAATGATTTTAAACGATATTGACGACATATTTGATATGATGTAATTGATCAAATATGCATCCCATACTTTGTATTCACCTTCTGTTGTCCAGGAGTTTTAATTTTACCACTTTTACCGACCACATTATTAAATGTCCCCTCTGCCCATCCACTACAGCCACACAAGCAGTCATAAAGATAAAAAGAGAGAGTTGTATAAAAACAAAACATAAAATGACACGTTAGGACGCTGTTGCAGTTAATTTTGGAGCAACAAGTAAGAATATGCTTGAAAAAAATTATTAAAAGCTGTTTTTACTGCAGGCTGATAACAGCGTCGCTTCGGCGTCGCTTCCGCGTCCGGTGTGAACCCGGCGTAAAAATGTAAGCCTTGAAACAGATCAAACTGTAACTTAGAACATTTAAAAACCTCGGAGACCGTAAATATAATTTGAAGGGAACAAAGCCCGAACAAACCAACAACACACCAGCTCATGAATATACGAGGGAAAGAAGTCCCTTGGAAATCCCTTTTCCTATTCTGTGTGTCAGTAACCGCATGATAATCCCACACGTCTTGGTAAATGGATCTTACTCGCTCGACAAGTTTGTCCGTCTCCACCTCGGAAGGGAAATACTTTTTAACCCTTTCAGCCACCCGGTCTTTCAGGTCCACGCTGGAAGCCGCCTCACCATCCCCCTCGTTGGAGGACTGTACCACGGGCGCCGACGACAGTTCCAACACGTCGTTCAGGAAGTCGGCCAAACCTCCTGAGCCGGCCAGCACCAGCCAGGGCATGTCGTTTTTCAGAGAGAGATCCACTCTCTGACAGGAGTAAGAAAAATACATTAGAATAAATAGTATCAGTATTAATAAATTAACGTTATAACTAATTTGATCATTAAGACTGTACCTTCAGCATGCTCGCCTCCCCAGACACCAGCATACAAAGCACGGGGATGTCAATGGTGCCGCTGCCTGCAGAGACACAAGCATTCTTTTACAAACTCATATAGTGCATCTTTAAATTATTTCTTTTAATGCAAACTTGGAATAATCAAACTGCATATTTCTCAAGCAACACAAGGCTAGAGGGCCAGCACAGACACAGAAAGAAGTGACTGTTGAATCTTTAAGACAAATCTCTGCTTGGTTTGACAGGTCTCAAACTCATGCAGTGGCGTGCAGTGGCATGCATCCTGTGGATTACAGAGGATCGTATGCATTGAAGAGAGATCCGCGCAAGAGGCTCAAATAGCTGGAACATCCAGTTCTACCAGAAATCTATAACAAAAGCCGAAATGTTTACACCTACTTCCTTATTTCATAATTGGAGAGTGGATGGGTTTGTATGACTCTCACCCCAGATGCCTGTACGCTGGTGGGAGATGTAGTCCTCCAGTTTGGCCCTGAACACTGTATCACCTCCTCTGCGTCCCACGCTCCCGTCGTCTACCAGCAGAAAGGCCTGGTAGTTGTTGTCCAAGCAAGGGGAGTCACGGGTCGTATTCTGGACTTGGTACTTAGCAGGGAAGCTGCCCTGCAAAGAAAGAAGAATCCCAAAGTGGATTAGTGCACACTTTCTCCAGGACTCCAGGTCATCCAGATGGAGAATATATACCTTGATTTTACTTTAACAATTAAAGATTATGGTAAGTATAAATATATGCATAAATTAAAGTTATTCCCCTAAAACTAAAACGATGAGAATTTGAAAGATCTTTTCTTAGAGGGTAAAACAGTGTGTTTAAAAAAAAAAAAAAACCTGAGGGTCGACCAGCTGCTCCCGGTTGTGCACCAGGCCCCAGGGAGTGATGCCCAGCGCCACCACCTTGCTGAGGGAGACGGACGAGGCTGCGGTGGCGTGATCCCTCACCGCCTCCCCGACACATCTCCCCACTCCTTCACGCATGCCGGACGTCAGGATCCATGCTCCTGTCGGGGGGGGGGGGGGGAGAACTTGTGTAATAACATATAATTTAAAATACTACCGGATGGGTCACCACGAAAACTTCAGGAATCAGGATCAGGCAACACATCCAGGATATTTTATCACTTTTATTAACATTATGGGACATTTTCACAGATTTCCCAGGAAAATAATTGATGGATCTTGATGAAAAAACATTTAGGGAACCGATACTTGTGCGCGTGAGAGATTTGTTCTTAGGTAATGTATTTGCACCTACGCTTTCATCACTTCTATGTCCAGTTCTTTCATGTCTTCAAATAGCTGAGTGTTAACCAGAGTCGTGTCCCTTGAGTTCATGTGTTCCCCCGAATGTTTTTGTTTTGATCCGCGGCCACAGCGAGAACAGCTACTTGAAGTGACCTTAGATGATGAGGATCACAGTGTGCCACCTGTCTTTGGCACAGTAGCCGGAAACAGCCATTGTGTGACTAAATTAGGATCGCACACCAGGGAGCCGTGAAGTTTAATGGTGCTGCAGTCTGTAACAGCTCGATTCTTCCTGTTATAAGGTCAATGAGTCAGTTCCGTGAATTTCAAGAAAGCGTTGATTCATTACTATATATTTGTCAATTTCTGAGACATGTGGACATATTTCAGGGGATTTAAATCATGAGAAGTTCCAGTGAAGATCACAAGCCCAAGGGCAATGGTACAAACCCAAAACACTCAAATAAAAACATTCAGAACATTTTTATCTCTTAAAACAACTAATCACACAAAAAAGATTCTAAATCAGTTATAACAATTACTTCAAGGGGAACAATTCGATTAAATCAAGGCAAAATAAGCTCAACCCTGACAAACTGCTCTACAAGTTGAAGCTTCACTGATATAAATCAAGTTAAAGTAAACAGCCCACTTGGGTTCGACAACACTGTTAACTGGATTTCAACCTCTGTTCCACTGCTGGAGCAGGGTGTGAGGTGTTGATTTAGTTACTTTGCTTTCACTGTGCGTTTACCTGTGCTTTGTGAGGCTTTCACCAGTCCCTGCCTCAGGACCTCCCGTACCCACGTTTTCACCTTTGTCCTTCCCTCGCCGCCCACTACAGACACCACCAGATTGGGCGGTGGCAGGCCCCAGTGGGTCGTCATCAGGGTGTAGACCATAGACGGAGGGGTGTCCCATGACATGCGTAGGAACTGAGAGAGAATAGGAACATGAGCCAAAAGACACACTTAAGGTTAAATTAAGGGTTTTGATCCTGTTAGTACAATATCACGCTAAAGGTGTCTCCAACAGAGCTTCTCAGTAGAGATAAGTGATCTCAGTGAATGGTGTTTGCGTGGCAGCAGGTTAAAGGTTAACCACCACAGCTCTTTTATTTGTTTAGCTCTTAGAAGCAGTTGTCTTTAAATCAACCACTACTGATTTAATGATAAACGCTTAGACAGTAGGAATTAAGTGTTTAATGAACCCTGCGGAGAATGTCACCCACATAGCTATGTCTCTTGCTGGCTCCTGAAAACTGCAGCTCTCCAAAGGCATCCGTCGGGTACTCAGACGAGTGCTGGGCGCTGTCCCAGTGGTTGACGATTGCCGTGCCGAAGAAGTCCCCGAGAGCCAAAGAGCCGTGGGCGTCTCTCTTATCCCCGCACTGGCAAAGGGCCTCTTTACTGAGAAAGGTGAGAAGGTAATACAGCGACTGGTAGAAATCTTGTGATGCATCAGCACAGGGATCAGAGAGACATTATTATCAAAGAAGAAATGTGCTGGGCAAAGTTCACAGTACCTGGAATCCTCTACGAAGGTGGAGCACACTCTCTTCTTTATGATTTTGGGGATCCAACTCTGAAAACAAAGTCAGCGGGTTAGTAAACTGAGTTGTACGTGCAGCCTGTCACGATTTCAAGACATTGATTTCTGACCCTGACCTTGTATGACTGGAAATAAGAGTGTTGGAGATTCTGTTCAAATGAGAAATCTTGACTTTGGCTTTGTGAAATACCAGATGATGGGCTGGTGAGTTACGCTGAGCCTAAACACCCGAGTGTGACTTCTGACATGGTGCTGCAGTATCATCTTGTGTGCATGTGTGTGTGCGTGGACATGCGTGTGTGAGGGCACGTAGGTATCTTCGGTCTGCAGGACCACCACAAACCTGCCTACTGACACACTGACTCTCTTCACAACTCTGAAATCAAATGGACACTGTAAATGCACACAAACAATTTAAAATGATATAGTTATCTTAAATAGATGAATCCTCTGACTACTGTTTTGAAAGGGATAATCATGTTACCATAATTATGTTGTTAGTGAAACTGCGACTTTTACGTTGTGTTTTATTTTTTAGATTCGGGTGTGCGATATTATATGGAAAGGGAAATTGTTAACTTTAACTAAGTATAAATAATATGATATATTAACCTAAAGTATAAATAGTAAAAGCCTTGTGGGTATAAACGTAAACCATAATAAATAAATTTCTTAAGGTAATTTCCTTTGCGTTATTCGGGGAAGAAGGAAGAAAGTAAATAAATAAACAAATTTAAAATAGATAAATAAATAGTTTCAAGTAATTTCTTTGCAATATATTGGGAAAAAATTACAAAGGCTAAAAATGAATAAATAAACGAATGAAATGTTAAGAAAATGTCCTACCCATCTTTATTAGGGAGAGAATTAAAGAAGGGCGAATAAACAAACAAACAAATAAATAAATAAAGCAGTTGATTGAAATGAGAGCTAAATTCTAGTCTTCTAGTCAAAGATCTAATTTATCCTGATATTATTAATCCTACATTTCCCCCTGCACGTTACAAGGAAAAGTTTTGAGTGAAGTTTTCAGAGTTTCTAACAGAGTGCAGCAGGTGAAATGGAACGTAGAGAAACGCAGCATGTCGCAGAAAGTTGCGCTGAAGTCTCCGTGAATCGACTCGTACGTCAGAAAACGCTTGCGGCTGTACAAGTTTCTCCGCAGCGATGCTAACGCTAGCTTCACTTCCGCCGTTTGACCATGAACCCCAACAGCTGTGCGGCGTCAACGACCGACCAGACACGAGCTTTATCACAGAGGAGCGACACGTATATTTACACACTTGTGCAACACACTAAACTGTGAGTTAGTGTCAGTGTGTGTCTGTCTGTCTGTCTGTCTGTGTGTGTGTTCGTCGTCACTCACGACCACAGAGACGAACTTCCACTTTTTTTTTTTTTATTCCCTAGAATGTTCTCTGCCCAGACGTCTCGGAATTCAACATGAATGGAAAGTTTGAAACCCACCTGGTCCTTTACGGGCCCCTCTCCTCCTTCTTCTTCTTGTGTGTCCCTCATGTTGTTGTTTGTTCTCCTTCCTTTGCTGCAGTTGTTGGTCTCAGAGAGGGAGGAGAAGACTTCAGGGCTCCTTCCTGGTCATGTTCCTCCGGGGAGAAGGCTCGTGTTCGGAGCTTAGCTAGCGCTGGACGTGTAGTTTATCTAAGGAGACTGCATTTGTCTTCCTGCAGCCAGAGACACCGGAGCATGGCACACAGCGCCGCACAGGTGAGGGTGTGGTTCGAGAGTCAGGCAGACGAGTTGTCAAAGCCTCCCTTCAAAAGGGGGAGGAAAGGTGAGGCCACGTCCAAGCCACAGGGTGATCCTACCTGCTTCCTGTGGAGAGAGCTGGACCCCCCCTCCCGAGGATACACGTTTCATGGGCTTCAGATTTTAACACGAGATAAGGGTGATAGGTATGTAGGTGGGAAGGTAGGAGGGTAGGAAGGAAGGAAGGTAGGAGGGTAGGAAGGAAGGAAGGCAGGAAGTAGGATAGATATGTAGGAAGGAAGTAAGGCAGGAAGTAGGATAGGTATGTAGGAAGGTAGGAAGGAGGAAAGTAGGTAGGTGGTAGATAGATAGATTTAAATAGTGAGATAGATAGATCAACTTTAACGACCCCAAATAAATGCACAGCAGCTGATATTCAGAATGAGGAAGCCAAGAGACCATGTCAAAGTATAAAATAGACTAAAATATGCAATTAAATGGAAAATATAGAGACTATTTACAAAATATACACCATGGACAACATAAAGAATAAATATTTATATAATATATACATGTAGACTAATTTCGAGTCTCTTTTTTCACTCGAAAAACACAACTCTCTTCAACTGAAAAGTGCTTGATTACTATTGCTTTTAAATTTCTACTTGTCATAAGAAGTGACACAACTGTTGCCGAACTGACACATGGAGACTTGTGTGTTTCCTGCTGTCATGGCTACCTAAAAATATCACAGCGCAAAGCCTGGATTACCGAACGCCTCAATGAGCTTCGCACCTCGAGTGCAATGAACAGGATAATTTTTGTACATTTTCATTTATTTTTCCTTTTCATGAAGACATTTTTTCAACATAAGATATCAAATCACAAACATACCGTGCAGGGCCAATATAACTTCTGATATGTGATCCAAAAGTTGCGATTATTGTTTTAGGGTCCACTATAAGCCCTGTGCAGGTAAATCCAAGCACATAAAAACTATAACCCCACAATACTAATTTATATTAAATAATGATTGTACAATATGTTTAAATAATGAAGAATTCATATATTAAAAGAGATATTTTATAGTAAGGCCTTTTTCACACGCATATAAGTACCAGTCAGTGAGAACATAAAGAGATATATTTTGGTTGTAGACTCTGTTGCGAACTCTCCACCTCCTCAGTCCATTATATTTCCTCTCGGTCCTATCTGCCGAATCCCTGCGGGTCGTTGGCCTTCTTCGATTCTTCTTTACCGTTGGTTTTGCTGAAGGTGTACAACGTGTTGGCCAGGTTGTGGAGCTGGCACGTCCCGAGGTGGCAGCCACGCTGAGGTGTGCGTCGTGGACGTAACCTTGGCGCCATGCTGTCGATGAGAAAGAGGGTGGAAGTCACAGTTGGGCCCACAAACCTTTTGTAAACGCTCAGGAAATCAAATCAAGTTCCGGGAGTTACAGTATAATACGATACATAACACAAGCAGGTCTGTGTTTACAACCAAATTTCTATGTGGTTTAGTACTTGTGTTTCAGTGGATCCAGACCCAGACGATCGTCCTCTGAATGAAACGGGATGATCTTCAGTACTGGGACATGCTCCTCCCGTGTGTCCTCTGTCCTTTTCACACCTGAAGCCTGGACAGCGTCCCCGGAGAGGACGGTGTCTGCGTCTGACCTGCGGATCCCACAGAATGAGGTGTACAACTCAGATTTACGATGATATAAGATTCAGGGAAACTGATCCATGGGGAAGCTTTTGTTTCCTCCCTCCTAAAAGTGTGTCTGGTGATGTTGTTCATCACTTACCTCTCAGTCAGTCTAAGTGGTGAGGCAGCAGTCAAAGGCACGGTCAGCAGCAGCAGAACAATTATCTCCATTCCGCACTGGCCTGTGGCAGAAAATAATTTATCCTCAACAGACTTATTCTTAATTCCTAAAAACTGAATATTAGCCATAAAAACACAGATACATTAGACATTATCCCAAACGTGTAATAAACACCTTAAGTATGAGCATTAGAGACCTTATCAGATTAGAAATAACACAAATGAAGAATGATACTCACCAACAAGAAAATGTAAAAACCTGCTGTGGCTGTTTGAGTGAACCATCAATCCAGATGTGCAGTTGTAGTGCTTTGCAGATTGCTGAGATGCTCAAACCTGTCTCCAGTCACCTAGCTCCACATCTGGTCCTTTTATAGTGGGATGGCAGGGTGTGGGGGCGTGTCCGTCCCTAGTCATCACACCGCACTGACCCACTCCACCTCATTAATCACCGGCTGGGTGGCAGTTTTATCCTCTATTTACACGAGCTGCGATACTAACATAAACAACCTATTTAACCATACCTAGTATTGTACTTATACTCAAAGTGACCTTGTACCTCGTGTGATGTTTACATTGATTCTTATGTTGGCTCTTTGCTCCACCCCCCCCCCCCCCCACACACACACACATCCTCCTCCATCCCTCCTCTCCCTCACTCCACTTGCTGCTGAGCAATTGTTCCAGAAAATCATTCTTTCATTTCCATCACCTGCAGGAAGCCCGGCGGGCCCAGAATAGCACTGATTTTCCTCCAGGCGTTTCTTTATCGCCGCCGCTTTCCTGTGGGTTTTTTCCTTTGACTCACTTTGGCCGTCAATATGTTTATTCCTGAAATGTCCTTCATCCCACCCCCCACCCCCCAAATTAAATACAGTGTTCGAAAAACAACTGTTCGATCTTACCCCTCACCTCAAGGATAATTTGTTTTGATCAAGTTATTGCACTTTATGTCGGTTTATGTCTTTTCTTCCCCCCCCTGCTCACAGCAACAAGGAATAATTAGCTTTTCAGGATTGCCAGATTTGAACATCTCTTTCAGGAAGTTCTCCCATAATTTCTTTATCTTTTTATAGGATAGTAAATCCACGGGGGAGCCGGTGTCACGTTTAATGTTGTCCAGCCTCCACACGGTTTCTCCCAGCCTATCTCTCTTCTCACTAAATCACGACATCCTCTCTTGAGTCTATTGTGTATCCTTTCCTGTGACTGCCATCTGGGCAGCGTGAGTATAGAGCACTGAGCCATCACTGTCGGGCATGCACACCACAGCATAGGCAGTCAGATGATGAGGAAACCTTTTGATTTCCCATGAATAAGAACTGATTTCACACGTACTTTGATTAATAATTTCCTCTGAGATGTTATGACTGGTCTGCAGACAGTTATAATGTGTTTTCACAGCCTCTGCTGCTGCCGGGCTTGAGTAAATAGGTCACAAACAGGGGAATAATTTTAAAACCCAAGTAAATACATCCTAAGTATATACTAACTTCTCTATTCAATAGCTTGGAACAACAGTCACATGTGCAGAGTCTGAATCGGCTTCATTGTCTGAGCATGTGCACACGTACAAGTAATTTGACTCTGTGCTCACATTGCTCTCATTGTACTTTGTGTACATAAAATAAACCTGCTGCTAGGGAGGAGGAGAACAATAAAACTGAACAAATAAGTATAATGATGCTTAAAAAATACTTATACTCAAATATAAAGGGATAATGTTCCAACCGTCAAAGGTAAAGTTCAAAGTGATCTTTATATGAATCTGGGAAAAAGTATGAAGAAATACTTACACAGAGACTGCACTGACTGGTGGAGGCCTTTAACCGCAAAGCAGTAATATAAGTTTATTATTATTAAAATAAAATAAGAGGGTGAACATTACTTAACAACATCAATAGCATCAAGAAACTAAAGCAAAAAAAAAATACAGCAAATGTAGCAAAAAAGGAAGGGGTCATAATGTTAGGTTATCTTATTGTCAGTGTGTGTTTGCTTACTCGAACTACATGTATCCATACACATGATGTTTTTCACTGTAGGTCCAATGGAAGTTTCCTTTTTTCCCTTATCGGCCCATGCTTAGCTCCTTGGGAATTTTGATGACACAAAATGATCTCACATCACAGGTACATTTCTTAAACTCCTATTTACAGTACACACGGACGAGCACAGAGAAACCTTCTCTCTTATGCAGATGAATGAAAACAACCTTGGAGAGGCGGTGGTCTAGTGGCAGAAACTTGGACTATGGGCAGAGAAGGTCTCTGGTTCGTCTCAGGTTCAACTCCACGGAGAGACAACAAAAAACGAACCTGGATTGATCTGTCCAAAAATCCAAGAGTCTCCCTACCCTGTCTAGTGCCCCTGAGCCAGGCACCTTACTCCCCCAACACATGCTCCCCGAGCGCCGTACATGGTCGCTCACTGCTCTGTGTGTCCTGCAGACAGATGGGTTAAATGCAGAGGTTGAATTGGCCTGCCATTGCATGGGTGTGTTGTGCATGCCTGTGCATGTGTTTGGTATAAATAAACATATCTTAATCTTAATCTTAATCTTAATCTTGTAGTCAAACTCTGCAAATATGTCACAGGGCCAAGGGAAGATGAGACATTCAAGCGAAGTAATGACAATTGAAGCACATGTTTGCATGGAGGGCGACTTCAAGAGGATAACAAATACATAGCAAATTTAGTCATTATTTTAGTATAAACAAAGTGTAAAAATGACTATATATGAATATTAATATTTTTGATAAATATATTTATTTCCCAGCCTTCATACCTTAGATATTTACCATGATATAAAATATAAAGATATAATATCCTCTGGGCTCATCATTTGGGATACAAATATATATGTCACAAATACACAAAGAGATCAACAGTCTGTCCAAAATAGCTTCATCAAGGTGGATTGACCCTGAGAACGTACAGTGGGGAGTTGAGTTAAGGCTACATGCAGTATTGAGAGCCCCAGGTGTTATGACAGCGAGTCACGAGATGAGTCTGTGTCAGGATGATTAAAGTCGACAGTCCTGGATTGCGTAAGTCAGGAACAATGCTTGTTTTGAAAGGTCACCGAAGGTCCTTCACCCCCTTGTAGCACCGACTTGTTGATATCCGATATATCAAGCGGTCAATTCCTCTTGTAGGGAATATGCGTTTGCTTCCAGGAGAACACTTTGTCAGAACTCCTCTGACTTTTCTCCCGCTCTCGCTGACACACATCCTGTTGTTGTTGAAAGGCCCGCGGCTACCAGCCGGCCACTTCAGCCTCTCTGCCCTGTTTCCTCTGCCCACTGGGCACAAGAGAGAGCATCCTGCCAGGAAGGTCCGTCTGACACTAGCACATCATCTTCTCACAGTTCTCAGCTTCTCAGGTCACTCACCACTCTCTGCCAAAAGCGTGTAAAACATCTATTTCAGACAGTCGAAAGTAAACAAAACGCATTACATTTTATAACGTGCAGTTACATTGTGCTAGAGATAAATACTCCTCTGAGTAAATTGTCTGCACCGTAAATGGCTCCATCTTGTGGGAGTAGACACAAACATTATCTTGATAATAAAGAGTGCACAAAAAGTAATTCACTGTACGTTCTCATTTATGACGGATTGGACTTAATACAAATCCACATGTTTTAAGCTGTAAACTATACTGACGACTCTGAGAACACATTTCACAGCGAGGTTTTTCAATTCCAGCTTAGAGGAGCTCCAACACGCAACAGCTAGAGAAGCGACATTAAAACCAAATCTTAATGGTTATTTTAGTGTTTTCTCGGCCATCAGCAGCTGTGAGTGAAAGAGATAGACGCTGGACAGACAGAGCGAGACAGAGAGAGAGAGAAAGAGTTGTGCAGCGGCAGTCTGGAAAACCTGTAAAAGGTCGGAGGGTCAACACAGAGAGATATAAGCCTAGAGTCCATTAGTGGATTAAAACCATAACCACTCCATGGCTACTGCATCTCTCCTGGATTAAAGTGACAGAGTGTGAGGGAGAGTGTGAGGGAGAGTGAGTGTGTGAGATCGACTGGAAAGTGAGGTGAACAAATTCGAATGCTGAACGCTGCGCATGTGGACCGAGAAACGCAGAGGAACACGCTGAACTGAGCTGTTTGGGTAGATTCCAGGTGGTTCTGGCACACGTACGGTACGACACCTGGCTGATAGAGTGAACGGACGGAGGTGAGTGTGAACACATTCCATGTGAAAGTCTTTCCTGAAACACTATCAATAGTCATCGCCATGTTTTGTCTTTTATTGGCAAAAAAACAAAGGTTGAATAGACTGTATATCGATATATTGCTTATGCATTGTACAAAGCACGGTAAGGAGGTGTAGCACATCATTTATCCTTATTTTAAAACTAAACTTTAACTCGCGGGGGAAATCAGTCTTTAAGCTATATTATGCATGTGGGTGATATCAACATTTTTAACTTGATTTCAATTTTCTGTTGTTTAGAACATAATCAATATGGATAATTGTCCTGATAAAGATCAAGATTTCAGCTTGAATCAGCCAGGGAACAGTGATTCAACCTGTTTTGATGATGTGATGGGATGACGAGTGTTTTACAGAATCTTTTCTTCTCTTTAATTTCCCCTTTACTTGTGTATTTAGTGTATTGCAGCAACAAATTCTGCTGATGTGACTGCAGAATGTGACTAATGGATCAGCTCTGTCATCACCATCATCATTGTTGTGTAACTTTAATTTTGTTATGGCCCCTGTATGTGTGTGTGCGTGCAGGAGCCATGGATGTAGACGTGGAGGGGATTATCCTGTGCATTAAGGGGGGGGATGAGATCGGTGTTCAGACTCAGCTGCAGGAGTTCAACAAAGAGGTGAGTCCCCATAGACACTCACATGTCCTAACGTCTCGATGACACACTGCTGCTTGGTAAACTCATGTTTTCATGGTCCTCTCTGCCACCCACCCCCCCCCCCCAACAGTACGCCCAGTGCTTCTTCTTCGACGCCGAGGAGCGGGACCGGAGGAAAGTACGTTTACCTGCCAGCGCCTGTTGACTAAGATGCAGTCCTGTCCCCTGTCCTCCCAGTGTTCCTTGATTAAACCTCACCCGGTGTTGAGCCCCCCACCTCATACGCTGTCATCCCTCCCTCTCCTCCCTCCCCACCCCCTCTCCCACACAGTCTGTCCGTGATTAGTGATTCTGCTGCATCAGTTGTATCCCTGATCCGCTCTCCTCGCAGGCTCAGGCAGATTGAGCACAGGCAGAGTGATTGAGTGACCAGCGTCCTGCACGTTAATCTATTCGTCACAGTCAGCTCAGGCATTTGCAGCCACTGTAAAGGAAGACCCCATATTCTAGTTTCTGGGTTTGGGGGAAAGTCCTGAAAAATAAGGAATGTGTCAGCCCGGACTTCCCTGAGAGTTTTTGCTGATTAAAAGAAATGATTTTAGAGCTTATAGATGTTAGAGGCAGTCCGGAGGAAAAATACAAAAATAATAATTTTTCAATTCAGCTGGTATTTTTTGTATGATTTAATTAAAATGAATTGAATGTAATTTGTAATATAATTTAATTAATATTTTATTGAATATTTAATTTAGGATAATTTAATATCTATTTATAATTTTCCTCCGAGGACTTTTCGTAAAAGCTAAATACCAGGCAACTGTGACTCTGGAAGTATAAAGCGAGTCTTCCTCTAACGAGAAGGTCCCTGGTGCGATTCCGGCTCCTCTAGTGGGCACGCCACATTGTTCTTCGGCCCTGACGGCTCTGCTCACAGTGTGTGTTGGAAGCATAGTAGCGCTGAATGAAGCTTTGTGTGAATGACCCCAGAGAGATGATGATTCTTGTTAAAAATGAACTTTTAATATTTGTTTCTGTCTTCTGCATTAAAAAATCGACCCTTCACATCCTAAAGCAAAGAAAACTAGAAGAGGTAAGTGCTGCTAGTGTTGCTCTGTGATGCTCATTAACCTTAACTACTTCATTCTATGAAATAAAGTGTGGAACTTATCTATCCTGTGTTTTTCTGCTCCAGTTCAGGCATAATAAAGTGAGGGAATACGCTGATTCTGACTCCGACTGTGATGAGGATAACCAGGAGGATCGTGGCTTCATCCTCAGACAGGTAACAGCCGCCATCATTTCCTGCTGCACAGACATTGTCAGTTGCTCCTTTGGAGAATGTAGTTTCACTAAACGTCTGCTTCCCTGTTCCTGCAGAATTTAGCTGTTGTCCTCTTGAGGTTTATTAGAACAGGAGTTAAATGTCATCTGCTGAGGGTGTGTGTACGCACCCTGAGGATCCTGTCCAGGGACAAGAAGGTCTTGGGCCCCTTTGTGACGGACAAAGCTCTGCTGACTCTGGCCAAACTAGCAGGGCTGACCACAACCGATGCCAGCGATGAAGCCTGCGACCCCGACTCTGATTTCTACGACAACATCATCGCTTCCCTTGCCGAGGCCAAAGTCCTGCACTCCGGTGTCGAGGACGAGGAGGAAGGCGACGCAGAGGTCGAGGCCAACGACCAGAGCGAAGACTGCTCGGCCATAGACGAGGACGCCAAGAGTGAAGACAACATCGTCAACAGCGAGGAAGTGGACAGCGTCAGCTGGATTGGGAACCACAGGACCAGCATCAACGAGAGGCACCGAGGCAGCATCCATCACAAGGTGCTGGAGCGAGGGAGGAAGGACCGCAGAGAGAGCAAAGTGGAGGGGATGGAGGAGGAGGAGGACGGGGAGTCGGGAGAGGAGGCTCTGAGGAAAGAGGCCATGAAGGTGTTGTGTAACGTGGTGTACAACAGCACCTGGGCACAGGAGAGGTTCAGTGCTCTCAGGTGGGCTCACACATATATCCAACATAACACGTGTATATATATATATATATATATAGTATACTGTATATGCATGCACCATGTTTCCTGTGTAAGCAACAAGTTTCTTCCTGTTTTCCGAGGCCTGTGAGTTTATCACTGAGACATAAATAGACAGCACAGGCTTTGACTAATGTGTGCCCAGTTCCTCAGAGATAAGTTATCGTGTCCCTTCATTTGGCTTTTGTACAAATCAACATAGCAACTGTTGTTTTCCCCCCCATCAGCCTCCTGAGTGGTCTCATGGAGTGTCTGTCCACCAGCGTCAGCTCCTCATCTCCCTCCAGTGTTCAGTTCTATGAACTACGCCTGATGTTCCTCATCACTGCTCTGCGGCCTGAGCTCAGAACTCAGCTCCAGCAGGTAACGAAACCCTGCTGGTTGTAAAGCTGGCAGATCATTCCACCGTAACAATCCCCTCCACCGTCGCTTTGTCTAATACCGACAGGAACCTTGTCCTGCTCCCCCACTCATCTTTGTCTGACTCCTCCAGGAGGGCGGGGTGCCAGTCCTCACAGCGGCCCTAGAGAGCGGACTGGAGGTGCAGTGGAAGGAGCAGTACGAGTGTGAGCTGCAGCCGGTGGCAAATCCAATCTCCCTGGAAGCCTCCCAGCGTGTCATAGAGATACTGAAAATCCTCTTTAACATCACCTACAGCAGCCACAGACAGGAGCCAAGCGAGGTCAGTGCGCAAGAGGGGTGTGATAAACCTGTCAGGTGTGGTGGAAATAAGTAGGAGGAGGAAGAGGAAAGAGACTAAACAGTCACTCCTGCCTCTCTCTGATGAAACACATGAAATCTACATGTTCTGATGAAGACACAAGATAAAACTCTTCACCATAGTTAGTTAGTTATTACAGTGCCATCCCCCCTTTTCAACTGCACTTAAAGAGAGAAATAATCTGCACTCTTTGTTTTCTCCTTTCTCAGGATAATGCAGCTCTTTACCGACACCTGGTGGCCATCCTGCGTCTCTGCCTGATGAGGAAGTGCACGCTGTCAAACGACACTGATGAGCTGCAGAGGTGAGGGAGAACCAAGAGGAAGGACAGAGGGGAATTAAATGAAAATTATAATCATCTTTATAGTTTTTATATTACTTTATTTCAGTTTAAATTGACAGATCACAGCTTTAATACTTATATGGAGTAGTAGAGAGAAGAGCACAAACCTCAGCCAAGGTCCAATAGTCCTCTGAATGAAATCAAGCTGCACCAATTTGCACACATATCAGTTTCATAAATATGCCTGATGTCTTTCATCAAGAACAATGAATTATTCCCAGAGAAAAAAAAAGATAATATTGAAAAATGTGAATGAATGTTAAAGGAAAGTGACAAAAACATTCCTAGAAGTGCGGTGGTAATCCGTCCATCTTTCTTAGAAACAGACCAGAGTGAAATGTTATTCAGTGCATGTTAGCAGTAATTTGATCAGTTTCTGGAGTTTTGTGTTTACCAGTATTTGATTATACAGTGTTTTAATGTCTCTCTCACTGCCACAGTCACACAGTGAACCTGTTGTCGGCGCTGCCCCTCCAGTGTCTCGACGTGTTGCTGGTGGCTCCTCGGGATCCGGACTCGGAGCAGTGCCCGGGGGTCAACATGGACTGTGTGCACATCCTGCTGACATTCATGGAGAGACGCCTCGAGTCGGTGAGGGCTAAGGATTTAAAGAGAGATGTTTGGCCACTTTTGAATTAGTTTGTGATTTTTGTGTTTTAAAGTTTACAATTTAGACTTGTTTGATCCTCAGGGTGATAAAATCAAAGAGAAGCTGACACCGATCCTCAATCTGCTGACAGAGAGCTGCAGGGCCCACAGGGAAACACGCCACTACATCAGGAAACATGTAATAGCCTCCCCTTCAACTGCCCATTTCCCCCCTCACAACATTTTGATTATATCGGAACCCAGTATTTATTCTATAATATTCTAAATAACTGGAATTATAATTGATCTCCATCATTAGATCCTGCCTCCTCTGACGGACGTATCCCACCGGCCAGAGGAAGGCTCAACGGTGAAGAATCGTCTGATCCGTCTCATGACTCACCTGGATACAGACGTCAAGCACTGTGCTGCAGACCTCCTCTTTGTCCTCTGCAAGGAAAACGGTAAAACATACCTGATCACCTCCTCCGCATAAAAGAGAGACATTAAACTGACTTGTTTAGGCATTAAGATAAAAAAAAAGACAGCAGATGGTTTTCATCAACTTTCATTTTTGTGTTCTTTGTCTCCACCATCATCCCCTATCCCCCATCCCCCTCCTCTTCTTCCTCTTCTTCCTCCTCCTGCTCCAGTGAGGCGTTTTGTCAAGTACACAGGTTACGGCAACGCAGCGGGCCTGCTGGCCACCAGGGGGCTGCTGTGCGGCCAGGGGCACAGAATGTCCAGCTCTGCCGGCCGCTATTCCAGCGACTCCGACTCTGACACCGAGGAGTACCGGCAGGTCAAAGATCGCATCAACCCCGTGACGGGCCGGGTGGAGGTGGAGCATTCGAACCCCATGGAGGGCATGACGGAGGAGGAGAAGGAGGAGGAGGCCAAGACGCTGATGATGCTCTTCAACAAGCTGTCCAGGTCAGTGAAACGACACAAGACTTTGACTTGAGAAACAGGAGAGCTTAAACCTTAATAAATACAAACCAACAAAGGGAGGAAAATATACAATTATGAACTGGATATGATTGGTTGACTTTATACATGTATATCCTTTGTTGCGCATGTATTAGATATATTCATAGGTGTCAAACAGTTTTCTCCCTTTTTATTTCAATAACCTCTTTATCTCGTTAAAGTTAAAGGAGAAACACAAACCGGTAGTTTCGACAATGGTTCAATTCTAATCTCTTTTTCCTCCTGGTGTTTTGCAGAAGTAACAACGTTCAGACAATGGGAGTGGACTCAGAGGGGAAGCTGGTCCAACTGTCGGGCCTGAGGGAGAACTCCCTCGGTGAGGAGATGAGGTCTGAGTCAGAGAATGACGGAGAGGCAGAGGAAGGAGAGAAGAACTGAAACATGTCAAAGTCCCTCAATCTAATTATTTTCGGTATTTCTGTTTCTTCAGTTTGATATGAAAGTTAAGGGGTTTAGGGAACTGCACACAAGAAATTATGTAAAAATCTATTTGTGATTTTATTTATTTGAGTTAATAATTATAAGAAGAATATAGAGCCATTTAAGGTCACAGTGGTTTGAGTCAAGAATTGTATTCTGAATTGAGAGTAGGTCATGATAACATGATGAACATAAAATATTTTAATAAAGTTTTGAAATCGTCTTTGTTGTGACATTTTGTGAGATAAATGTTTTTAAAGTTCTGTTTTATTCAGGCCTCTTTATAATGTTGCTTCAGTCAGATGAGCTGAGACCCATAAATAAGTCTGAGTCTGATTTCCAGATGTTCTGATCACATCTGTGTCGGTGATAACTGCGACCGAAACCTTTCTTTCTGTGCGTTTTATTTCAGTAAATATATGTGGATTCATTTCATTTATAACCACTTTTATTCTGAAACATTTGCATGAACAATGTAAACAAAGTACCAAATGATAATTTCACGTTTCAAGGAAATCAAATCACTTTAGAAAAAAAAATTGCAGTTGGGCCGAACAGCACAATATGAAGCAGGAATGCTCTTATCTCACCACAAACACTTTATTTGCCAGAGCTGAACGCAGCATGAGTCACTGTTAACGTCTGCAGCTGATTGACAGATCTCCTGGGAAATGTTATTTTTAAGAAGAAAAAAGCTGGACTCAATATTACACAGATAAACAGAGATCTCCCCCCCCCCATCAAATCCCTCTGGATCACCGTCTCATTATATTATATATGACAGTATCAAAATGTATATAAGTTTTAATGTGCATGTAATCTTCCGTGTAGTGACCGCTAACAACATTATTGTGAGCACCTGATCTGTTCCCCAGTGCTTCCTGAGACGTTGGTTTCAGGGTGCAGGGTGACATGACAACAAGGTGCAAACAATGCCTTTCTTCAAGCATCACGACGCACATCAGCACATCTCCATCATCTCTTCCAGGGACAACTGCAGCTCCACAGACTGCAGGGAGGAGGCGCCACCATCGACGGCGAGTTTCTTCAGCAGCTCTATTGAAGTCAGCACCACCTGAGAAAGGAGCGGGGGGGCGGCACAAATCAGATGACAAGAATGACAAAAGAGGTGCCCGAGTGTGACGTAAGGAGTCGGCGTGAGCTCGGGCAATGAGACGTGTCGGGCTGCTTTCTTCAACTTTTTTTTTTCATTTCTCTGCATGCATGGCAGAAAACGCTGCTGCACCTGAGGGCTCAGCCGTCACCGCTGGTATTCAGGCTTTTGTTCTCTCCGTGCTACTAATCAATACCGAGACACAATTGCCTTTTGAGAGGTGCTGCTAACTACAGCTCCCCTGAGTGGGCAATATGGGGGGGTTTGATCACACACAAATTTGATGGAGGTACATGAAAAAATAAAGAAGGGAAATCTACCACACCGAGATTCTGCTTTAAGGTCTGTGAGGGTGTGTGAATAATTCACAAAAGGTTTCCTAACCTCCACTGTGATGAGTTTCTTCTCCCATGGCCTGTTGTCTAGGTCAGGCCACTTCTCCCCGAGGCAGAAGAACAGGGAGCAGGGGGGGCTGTCTCTCCCATTGATGAACTCCATAATTCCTAGAGGGATCAGATCAGCCCACTGTGTCAAGCCGACATTTATTCGTGGGTGTGCCACGAAGCTGCATTGTGTGTCCTTTCACCCACCTCGCAGAAAGTCCTTGAACATGTAGAGTGGCTGCGGCTGCAGTTTCGAGATCTCCTGAGGCGGTTGGTTGCGATCGAACCTGGAGAAGCTCCAAAACGCCTTGATCTCCCCCCGTCGCTGGCCGTAGACCACATGGCCGGACACGCCCACATCCAGGCCGCCGCCCAGCTTGTCCAGGATGCGTTGGGTCAGTTTGGCTTGAGTTTGATCCGACATGGCTCCGGGACTCGGCAGGAAGATCCTGGTCAGGCCGGACTCGTTGTCCAAAACTGGCCCCACGAATTGAGGGCTGATGTGATGACAACACATATTCATATGGTTATTGAGTATTTTTGAACAGCAGATCATATGAACAGTAAAGCAATGGCATGACATTGTCAGGGAATATGCTTATTTGCTTTATTGGTGTCATGTCTGTGAGATAAATATGAATCTACAGCCAGAATAATTTATTAGCTTCGAGCACCATTAATATTGTAAACAGGAAAAGGAAACAGCTTAGACTGACAAAAGTGAAGCCAAAGCATCTTGATTGCCACCTAGTGGCTGGCTGCAGTACAGGTCATAAATCCAACCACTTCTGGAAAACATGTTGAATAAAATGTTCTCATAGATGCTTGGTCAAGTGTGTGTATTGTCGGGATTTTACACAAGATACACAAGATGGCAGCCATGTCCGTATTGGGGATATTTGGCTAGACTTCTGGACAGTGGGTGGAGGTGGAGCTACATCGTGCACCTGTATGTACAATATAACGCGTTTACCTCTAGGCATCCCAGGGGCAGGAAGGGGAATTCTGTTGCCGTTGAACAGAGGCAGGCTAGCTGTTTCCCCCTGTTTCCAGTCTTTGTGCTAAGCTAAGTACCGCACAGAAACGAGAATTCCCAAAATGTATAAATGTTCCTCTGAGTCATTTCAAGGCTTAAGTGTTGATTGGAGCATCTGTCTGATATGTGTGATGAAATCATTACTCTGATGTTACCTGTAGACCAATCGGATCCCAGCTTCATTCAGGACCTCGTGCTCCATCACCTTCAGCCCTCTGTAGAACACCGACACCCTGAAGTGAGTCTCTGAGGTTACAGGAAGAGGAGATGTGCAAGAGAGCCGGTTAAAGAAGTGGCCACCACACCAGGCCATGTAGTTTATGGATGTCATTCTAATGGATATTCATTTTTAATAATTTTTGAGTGATTGTGTGAACCCCACGTTTCATTTGCACAGCGCCGACTGTCAACTCACTGAAATGATCTCCGTTGTTGGTCTGGTTCATGGTGTGTAGGAACTGCTCTGCCAGCTGCCCGTCACAGGCCCCTCCTACAGCTCCCCCCTCTGGATGTGCCGGTTGCTCAGGCAACCCAGTTTCACTGCTCGCACCCTCAAACATTACTGGATACTGCTGTTGCCCGGGCAACGCATATCCACCAATCACCACCTGATCCTGCAGCTGCTGTTGCTCGGGAACAGGCTCAAAGCCTGTGGTTTCCTCTGTAGAAAAGTTGGAGAGTAGATAAAAAAAAAATGGTTTTCGAGGAAAGTACCTTGTGTTACTCTTCGGCTGCAGCAGCGAGGAGGAAGTGAGGAGCAGGGCTGATCGCTGTACCTGTCTCAGGACCAAGGCTCAGTCCCTTCAGACACTCCTGCAGAATATCATGGTCGATGGTGGGCTCTGCCGGAAACATGGATTTATTCAGAATCATCTAAACAGAGATTGCACATTTCTAGTAACTCTCAAATTAATTGCAAAATATAGTAGTTAATGTGTCTTCTAAGATACACAAATCATGCAAGTAAAAAAAATAGCGCTCCTTTACCTGTAAACACAGTGTCCTCTGCCAGGTAGAGGCAGTCCTGAAAGCACAAGGTGTCCTGGCTCTAATCACACACACACACACACACACCTGAATGAGTTCTGATGTAGCTGCATCGTTGCACATCGTTTACGAGGCACCTGCATACAACCCCAGTCAACCCCGAGAACACAGGCACTTACCTCCTGGGTGGGGAAGCCGCACTCCTCGAGCAAAGCAGAGTCCTCTCTGACGAGGGCTCCAGGCGAAGACTTGGAAGAAGCTTTGAGGGTGAAAGCAAAGAAATACGCTTACTATCTTTTTATTCTACCTCCAAAACACAGCGTTGGTGTCATGATCCCACAGATGTGAACAGAGTATGGACAACATGAGAGAACAGACATGTTCTGATACCGTCTCTCTCTTCCCGATACCTGGAGTCTGCGTATCGGACGATTTATGATTACTGAACCGATACCACAGTGTTTAACAAACAGAAAACAAATTATATAATGTATTGCAGCAGCTGGATTCTACCAGCTCTTTATGCAAGTGGTACAATTACAAATACATGCAATACAATTTTAGTTTGGCAATCTTTACAGAAAAAGAACAAAATGAATAGGAATACACAACAATAACTTCCTTTAAAGGTTCGGTGTGTAAGATGAAGGCGACAGGGATCTATTTGCAGAAATTGAATATACAAATAATCCTTCTGATGTTTTCACGAGTGTTTGTCATCTAAATTGTAGGAGTTGTTGTTTTCTTGACTCTAGAATGGGCCCTTTATATTTAAAAACTCTATATTTACATCAGGAGCGGGTCCTTTCTCGGGAGGCGGCCATTTTTTCTTCACAGTAGCCCAAACTGGACTCACACCTTTAAATTGCTATAAAAGTCCAACTCCACTGTGAAATTTTGCCAAATTGCTGATGTTTCTCTACCGGAGATCACTTCTTCTTCATTGCTCTAGAAACAGAACTTGCCAGTGACAGTACAGTGAAACCACTGGTATGGATGGAGCAGCAAAGGAGAAATGATTTCTTGGGAAATAAAACTGGGAGAAACTAAAGATGTGGTATCGGATCTGTACATTGCCATGTAAACATTTTATTCAGTTATCCTGTTAGTAGGTTATTTTTTTGTACAGTGCATCACAGGATCAAGTCCTCTTCAACTTGCCTGTTATCCACTACAAGAAAAGACCAAAGGGTGATTGTCTAAGGACGCCCCGGTGGGTCCTCACCTCCTGACGCTGACTCGTTCGGCCAGTGAAACACTTTGTGAGGGTTGGCGGTTTCGTTTTTGCTGTCGCCGACCAACTTAAAGCCTTTGGATCGCAGGGCGCTGCGGAAGTTCCTCTTCCAGACTGAGGCGTCTCCATTCGCCCGGCCATTGCCGCTCACCTCAGCCCAGGCCTAAAGAGAAGTGAGAGGTAGAAGGAGTTGAACCATATGAACAGATAGAGGATGACTACATGATGGACAACTTTAAAACGTGGTGCATCAATCTCTTGTGTGATTCCTGTCCTAGCGTTACCTTAAAGATGAGCACGTCAGAGTCGGAGGAGTCCTGTCTCAACTTGTGTTTCCAGGGGACGGAGAACTCTGTCTGCTCCGGGTTCGTCCACTGGACACCAGGATAGCGGCCGCTGTCGATCTGAGTCTGCAGCCACGGGATGAGCAGCGGCTTCGGTTGTGACATTTCTGCAGGAGCAAGTCGAACTGAGGAAAGAGAGAGAGTTTAATCCATTGGATTGTAGCCACGGATTTAGGTTTAGCTTTATCATATAGAGGTGATATTATCTATTGAAACTCAAGTGTTCATCAAAATCAACATTCTAGTCTTTTTTGTTGAATACATCTAAGGCTTTTTAAAGACTGAATAATTATAATAACAAAAAAAGTTTAATAGTTTAATAATCTCATTCACATATGTATCTACAGTTTTTGTGTTTATACTCATTATAATTTTCTTATCCATCTAGAAAGACACGTTTCACCTGCAGAGGGGGCTATTTACTAATTTTTCAACTCAATTCATACAGAAAAGAATTATCATCGGTATCACATTAGTATCGTCTAAATAATATGAATTGCTACTTAAACAAATTTCGAATTAACTGTTCATTTAGATTTGAAATAATGATTAAATTTGAGAATAACAATTAAAACTAATTCAGGATATATGCAAATGTGATTTTTTTTTATATTATATATATATTTTTTTTCTTTTGAACTGACTACTATACAACATTTACAAAGACTGGGAGCAGGGAAACAGCGGTAACAACAATTCCTTCCCAGTGGCGGAGATTAAATAACCGTACGATAGAAATTAATATAAATGAGTTACCATTAAAAGCAAAGTCATCATTATTATTAGAATGAAAGACAACTTTCCGCACTCGTTATCATCAAATGATCATAGATAGAATAGACGGATTTCTGCAGAGCTCTTGGTGCAGCTCAGATTTCGTAATCTCTGAATATCAGGAAAGAGGAAGCAGGACAATATGAGGCCTGAGATTCAAAACAAAAATACTCTGATATGAGTAAATAATGTCTGATAAGAAAAAGTACAGGTAAAGTAAAGTAAAAAGGCATATAAGGTAGAAGTACTCATTCTGAAGAGGCCAATATCCATATTAGTGCTGCATTAGACTTTTATAACGTTTGGTCTTCACTGTTGATTGTAGGGCAATTTGTTCCTTGCTGAAAAAGATTCGTTCACAAACAGTAAAGTAAAGCAGCTGACTGTCCTCACCTGTAGTTACTCACCGCAGGTTCCTGCCTGGTTCAGTGTGCAGTGTTGAGTTCAGGTACCGGGGTTTCTCTGGGTTCAGGAGCCGGACTTGTGTTGCAGGACAGCGGCTGCAGGTTTGTGATGGAGTCGCAGTAGATGTGAAACTCACTGAGGAGCTGGAAGCTGCTGAGAGAAACACACACACACACACGCAACCGCCGCTTCATAAAGTTTCCTTCACGGGAAACTCCGACTCTTTCAGTTTCGTTTTCCAGTTGTGACGTCAGCAGAGAACGCTAGGTGGGGCCAAACAAACGGGTTTAGATCGCTATACTTGTGAGGACATCCCGCATTTACAATTGATAGAATTTGTATTCTCATAATGTTAGGACTTTTTCTCATTAAATCAAGACCTTATTCTCATCGTATGACATTTTTAGTAATCTAAAAAAAAAAAACTTAAATATGGCCCAAATAGTCTCTCATATTGGTTAATTTGTTTTGTTTAAAATTGATTTCAATTTATGGTCAGTGTTAATATGTTTAAATTTCCACATTTAAGTTGTGTTGAGTTGTTTATTGTACCACAACCGTGATTTCATAAATCATACAAATGGGTGCTTATCTCAGATTTGAGGTGAGCACAATGAAACCGTTCTCCTTCACCAACAATCCAAAAAACATTTCCATGCATTAGACTGGACCACTAACTGCTCATAAAGATGGATGAAGAGTCTCCACTTCCTCCCGCTGTCCAGAAATTAAGCCAAAATGTCCCCAGAATGAACGCTGCCATCTTGCATAGATGATGTCATGTGGAGCCAGTCTGCCCAGTAGCAATCAAGGGATGGAGGCGGTTGTCGATGTCCCGCCGATTAACTGCTCGACCAATTGTGAGTCAATCAACGTTCACCAAGTGAGAAACGTGTCCAAGCCTCTTGAAAACAGCCTTTTGAATAAGTAGTATAGAAGAGTCGGGGACACAAGCAGCATTTGTTCTTTGCAGATTTTATTTGTTTCTCAAATACAGGAGAGTTAATGTACAGAAGGACAAAGAATTTCATCAAGAACTGTACAATATTTACACGCCTTTTTTTCCTTTTTTTATGGAAAATTAGATTGTTTTCAAAATAAGTCATAGTATGGACAAACATCAAAATGATAAAAATGAAATGACTATTTCCTCTTTAAATATTACTTATTTATACTCCTTCTTCCCACATGGGAAATGGATAGTTTACTTCTTTTTCTTTGCACCTGCATGACTGATGATTGAACTGAAGAACGACAATGTTACGTTTCAAATAGAATTTCCCATTCCCTTCTTTTTTTTTTCTTCTTTTCTTCCTTTGTTTTTGTTATTTTACACCCACTGTATTTTATACAATATTTCTGTCTCTACGTCTGTTCTTTTTGTATAGAGGGGAAGACGACTCGGATATGTGGGTTGCCGATTGTACACTGAACCTGTGAAAAATCAAAAAAGAAAAAGGTATTTAAAATGTCCGGGCAGCAGACCCAGCGCTTGTGAGAGTTTAAGTTAAAAACCTCCTCATATAAATAATAAAAATGTGTTTATATATTATCACACAGCGGACTGGTGCTGCCCGTGACGTAACACGGGATGAGAGGGAGGGTGTTCGTTAACACATTTCATGTTTCTATCCGTAGACGAGTCCATGTTCACGTTTGCTCACGGCACGCTCGACACGCAGGTTAAAAAGCATTCTCACCCTCTTCCACTCTTTTCAAAAGCCAACAGTGAATGTTAGTCTTTTCAAAAAAATAATTTATGTAAAAACTAAGCGGTAATAGTTTCTCTTTGAACTATTGTCTTTATGACACACAGTTAACAAGATGTCAGTGGCTCCTCCGTTGACTTGGCAATTGCGGCTCCTCCACTTTTAGTCCTTTGTCCACCTCGCGTCGCTCCCATTTCAAAAACCGTCAATTCCCTCTTGACCCACCAGCGGCCCTGTGTCTGGCGGGGTCCCCCTTCTCACAAAGTAAGATATTTCTTAAAGTCATTTATCAACAACAAGAAAAAGAAAAGAGGCCAGTGTCTGAGGTCACATGAACAGACCCGCTTTTGTTCGTCAAGGGCCTTCAAAATTCATCCTCAGATATTAGAGATTTGAAGAGGGTGGGGGGGCTGTACAGTAGGATCCATCTCTGTCCGTGTTTGGATTTTCTTCTCAATTTTTTTTTGAATCCGTTCGCCTTAATGAATTCTCTGCGTCTTGCTGCAGTTGGCTCAGGCTTTGGTGCTGAGTGTGAGCAGCTCGATGAAGGAGCCGAAGAGGGTGTCCAGCCAGCTCTGGTTGGCCATGCACTGCTGCACCACTTCCTCTTGGCCGGGGTCCTCAGCTGCCTGCTCAATGGTGTTGGTCTGGAAAAGTGGGATGGAAGCACAGATAATTGTGACTCAATCTACATATATGAGCTACAAACCTCATTAGAGTTTTGTGGACTGTATTTGATGAGTATCTACAACCTCAAGCAACAAAACAACAAAACTTTTCAAGCGTGACTAAAGTGTATACTGATCCTGGGGACACGCTTTCTTACCTCTTTCTTGCACTGTAAGAAGGTGTGGAATTTATAGTGATGGAGGGAGTGGTAGAGACTGTAGATCCGATACGACTCGGATGACAGTTTAAGGTCCTAAAAGAAGGAAGTCAGATTTACAATTGTCAGATTATACCAGCATCAATAAAAAAAAACAATATCAGAGCCAAACGTCGATATTAACTCTGCAGCTCTGTGTGAGAAAGAGGAAGAGCGGAGCCGGTTCAGAAACTTACAGCATGGGCTTGAGGGGAAGCTCAAACTGTTTTATTCTCTCACTCATCAGCGATCCATCTGTCACACACAATCCACCGTTATTGCTTTTAACAGCTGTGGTTATATTTGGTGTGGCCGGGGTTTCAGTGTCTATTTTTCAGCTCCTCAGGAAGCCGACATCACGATCCTCAAGTGCTTCAATTATCTCACCCAGAATCCAGGAACAATCACCTGGTCATAGGCTAAAAATGTCCTAAGATGAGCCTGTTGTTGTTTGAGAGCTCAAATGTGAGTAAAGTGACCATTCAATTTGAATAAAAACGCTGTTAAATACATACAAAAGTCCCCGATGACTCATCACTGAGTAAGCACCCACACAGAAGCATACCTGTGGTTTAGGCAGGGTCTTCTTGACTCTGTTGAGGGTCTTGCGGTTGTAAGCGTCCCCACTCAGCCGCACCCTCACCACTCCTGAGTCCAGGGGGTCTACAATGATCTGGGGGTAAGCATGCACGACTTCCTGTTGAGGGAGGGGACAAAGAATAACACTCAGTCACAGGGAGAAGAGATGCCTACCAAACAAAGCGTGCTTCATTTTGTATTTCAGCTTTAGTGGAGTGATTATTTTAACTACCAACCCATTTATTGATGATCTGTTAATATCACTTGTTATAGCTTTAGTATAGTCTAGTTAGTAGAGACCAGGGTATATTTACAATGAAAAAGACAACCAATTCTACCACGAGGAGGCTTGAAACGGTAGTTGTAAATGTTTTTGCTTGATACATGACACAAACGTCAGCATATTTTACAGAATAGAAAATATGCCCATTTAAATGAAAGGAGCACAGTATTATGAAATAAATATGCAGAGAATATTCAGCCATAAGAGAAAGAAAGAGAGAGTGACAGAGAGAGAGAGATTCAGGACAGATCACCTGGTGCTGAGAGTTCATGCTGACTCTCCTCAGCAGCCTCCTTTTCTGTTCGCTGAGGATGCTGTCAATCTTCCTCATCGGTGGGAGGTACAGTTCGTCTGGTGGCCAATCAGCACAGAGGAAGTTCCATTAGCGATCATTCATGCTGCTGCCAATCATTATAATACGACAGGGCAGAATCAAAGAGGCTCTTTCTGGGTGCACATTTTTCAGGATTCCGGGAGCTTTCCATCAAACCTGTCACTTCCCGTTTATTTGGATTTCTTAAAACCCCATTAAAAGATTCATTTGAATATGCACGCTACACAACTTGCTAACAAATCCCCTGCTGTCGTAAGAGCAGGTTTTTTCAGCTGGATGACTTCATCTAAAACCTGGCAGGTGCTGTGATATTTATTGCACAATCTTTGGTTGCCAACATTTAAGTTGTGGAAATATGGCACCAAAAAGGGAGGTCTGGTTAGAGTACAGATATGTTCCCTACACAATTAAAGCCTGGGCTTCACAATCTACATGTCACTAGATTTATAAAAGCCAGTTTGAAGCATAACTGAGCTGATAACTCACCATCTGTGTCTTCCAGAGCTTGGATCATGTCAGGGTCCAGGGCCGTGCTGACCAGCATCTCTACGTAGCTCCTGAACATCTCCCTCATGGCACGGTTGTTCACTCCGCCTTTCACTGGCACTGAGTGGAAGAGAAGCAGCTTCATTATTACGGCCTCAACAGGGATATAAACTCTTCTAACCGCAAAATGCAAGCACAAAGAATCAAAATGGCAGCTCACTTTCAGTCTCACTAGCTGCCTCATCAGATGAGTCGGAGTCTGATGATGAAGGTACTTCCTTCAGCCACTTTTTCCTCTTTTTGGGCGGTGGCTCGGCCTTCACTTTGGCCGGCTTGGACTTGAGCGGGCGCTCAGCCTTTTCCTTCTCTTTCCTCTCCACCGCTTTCTTCTCCTCCTTCGCTCGACCTCGTTCTGCAGCACGTTTCTCTACTTTGTCCTGCTGCGGCTGCACTCGCTTCTCCTTCTCTCTCTCACGCTCCTTCTCATGCTCCTTCTCTTTTTCTTTCTCTCTATCTCTCTCCTTGGCTTTAGGCACGACAGAAGGAGCCTCCTTCTTCTCCCGTGGTTCTTTCGCCGTTGTTGTGGTTGCTGTTCTCGTTTTCTCTCTCTGCTCGCGTTGGACTGGTGGAGCCACTCTCTCCTCTGTCTCCGCTACTTTTGGTGGCGCCTGGGGAGGGGAGGCCATTCTCGGGAGGGACTGGCGTCTGTTGCACGTTAAGGAATTGATTTACAGAAAGACAGTAGGCATCTCATTTTAGTCAGGTGTAATAGCAAAATAATTAAATATATCACAACAGTTCATTCCCAAAGTTGAGATCTGTATCAATCGGCTTATCCTTTGGTCTTGGCTAAGAAAAAAGCAGATTTCCATAGATATGCTCCCACCCCCATCTTGGCTCACGTGATGGTTGCTCCATATTATCTTTTGGAACTTTTGGGACCAGCCCTTCAAACCTAAGCCTAGGCATTCAGGTGCTCAACTACAAGCCCCAGAGTCAAGGTGATTTTAATCCAGCTAAATCTAGCAAGAATTTATTTAATATGAATAGAGTTTTCCATATAGTAAATACTGGTACCTGAGAGCAGGTGTGGCTCTGCGCCAAGGTCTCCGAGAGCAGACTCTGACGTAGTCCTTCTTATTGACATTCTCCAAAAACTTGACATAGATTCGCTGGTATCTCCTCTTGGCATCTCCGAAGTAGCCAAGATACTGACAGAAAAACAAATGACATACATTTAACATGATGAAGTGACACATTTGGTATGTAGGCATCCATTTATATGCACACATTATGTACATTTCACCATATATAAACTATAGTACCGTAATCAAATTTTAAGATGTAGCAGTGAACTCACGTTGCTTGTGGCGCAGAACTGCCTCTGCCCATCTTTAATCTCTGGACTGAACTTCTGGAGCAGGGCTTTCTGCACCCTCCAGATGGGTGGAGGCTCACGGCCTGTCTGCAGAGCCAGCTGTGACGAAACACATGACACACAATTGAGTACAACATGTCACTGTAACATTGCAGACACAGAAAGATTCAGATCAACCCCTTTTTTTGGTTAAAAAGAGCGAGATTTTTCCTGATGATTCCCCTTAATAATATACACACAAAAAACACAAATACCTTGAGAGTCCGGATGTCTTCCACTCGCACCACAAACTCGTCCCTTTCTCTGAAGATACCCTCCCCTCCGCTTTCGCTCTCATCCTCCTCACTCTCTCCAACAATGGCAGCATCTTCTTGCTTCTGGGCAAGATGCAGCGAGGTGATTTTGGGAGCTGGGGGCTCTTCGGGAGAGGCTGGGGACTCCGGAGACGGCATGGGAGACTCCTTCTGAGGAGGAGGCTCGGAAGCAGGAGGAGGAGGGGAAGGAGGAAGAGGAGGGGAAGGAGGCGAAGGTGATGTCGCAGGAGGAGGAGTGGCAGGCTGAGGGAGAGGAGTGAGTGCGGGAGGTGATGGAAATGGGGATGTAGGAGCGATGGGGCTCGGAGGCTGGGAGGGCTCCTCTTGTTCTTCTGCTGGAGGCTGGGGTGAGGGGAGTGAAAGGGGAGGGAGGGGTGAGTGAGAGGGAGAGGAGGAAGAGGAGGGAGATGGGGGGACAGAAGGAGGTTCAGGAGTCGCTGGCTCTGGAGGGAGCTCGGGCAGCGGCACTGGAGGGGAAGAGGAAGTAAAGGTCACTTTACAGATCAACTTACCACCATGTCATAAAAATGTGATTAAATTATTTTTTACAAATATATAATTAATTTAACTACAATACAAACAAATACAATATTACTAACATAATGATTATCCTACACTGAGCGTTATAAAAATAATTGATGCAAGAAAAAGGGATATGGCATGAATAAAGATCTGCCTCACCATCAAGCTTAGGTGCACCCAGTGTTTCCAGCTGTGGTTCAGTCTCCTCTGTCATATCATTGTCTTCGTCCCCTCTTATGCTTCTTTCCTCCTCAATGTCCTCCTCCTTGTTCTCCTCCTCCATGTCTCCATCTTCCAGCTGGAGATCATCAGGTCCATCAGAGTGGGGCTGGTGGTGGGGAGTATGCATGGTGGTCTGCGGGCTGAGCGTGGGGGGCTGCAGTGTGGGAGTGAGAGGGCCCTGGCTGGGTTGAGCCTGAGGCTGGGGAGGCGGAGGAGGAGAGAGGGGGGGCTGGATGTTCGAGGTGAGCTGAGGAGTGTCGTACAGAGCAGAAATGGCCGAGGAAATGCTCTTCTGGAGGTCCTGGTTCTTGCCCACCGAGTCTTCCTCATCAGAAGAGAATGAGGGCAGGGTCTCCAGGTTCCGCTTCAGCTCATCTTCCAAGCGCTTGGGGCTTGGGCAGTTGCCCAGAGCCAGACCACCATTCCCTTCACCGTCCCCAAATTGAGGTGGCGGGGGTGGAGGAGGAGGTGCAGGAGACAGTGGGCGCAGACCCCCTGGTTTACATGGTGAGGTTTCACCATTGTCATGCTCCATTCCTGGTGAGATGTCCAAGCCTGGAGGTCTCTTCCCGGTCTTGAGGAAGTCCAAGAATGAAGCAACAAAGCCAGCCTTGGACTCGGAGTCCTTATCATCCCCCTGAGAAAAAACACAAACCACAACTATCAAGCCATGAACTTAAAATAAATCCAATAAATTGATCTTAAGCATTGTTAGAGCATTCTCTACTTAACAAAGCTAGGATACAATCCCGTAGCCGTTACCCTTTCCTCCATCCCCTCATCATCCACTCCTTCACCCATCATCTGGCTTTTCTGTTTGTTCTTGTCCTGACTTCTGCTGCTTTCTGTGCTGCAGGGGGGTCCAGGACTTAGGCCAAGGGAGGGAGCTGAGCCCACAGAGCCGTCAGACAGAGCGGGATCTGTGCCAGACAAAGAGTCTGTCCTCAGCAAGGCATCGGAGGAGGACATGGTTCCGATTGGTAATTTAATCTAAAATAAAAAAGAGAAAACAGAAATATTTCAAGTAATGCGTTTCAAATTTTTAGCTTTTACACGACAGAACAGTTAAAACAAAGTGAGGAGAAAGTAGTGTGATGAAGCAACAGATTGCAATTTCCATTACAGCTATGGACATAAAACAAAAAACACAAAATCTGCTTTACATTTCTCAATCTTAGTAGATAAAAGAGCTATGTGAACCACGTCTTATATCTGTGACTTGACATATTTGAAAATCCCCACACATTTTCTAGACAGAAATCTACTGACCTTCAGAGGAGGAATAGGTTCGTGTTGCTGCTGTTGGGGCTGGTGATGGAGTTGCTGCTGTTGCTGCAGCTGCTGCTGCTGCTGCTGTTGTTGCTGCTGTTGCTGCTGTAGGTGATGGTGCTGCATCTGATCCTGCTCCTTCCCGCTCATTTCCATGTACATGTCTTCCCTCCTTCCTCCTCTACCTCTACTTCCACGACCCCTGCCTCTGCCTCGTCCCTCCACGCTGAATCCTCCTCCCACTGTTGTACCACCCATCTCACCCATCATCCCTCTTGGGGTGAACGGCTCAGGCATCGGGCGGATGCGAGGCCTGCCTCTTGGCCTAGGGGGACCGTCTCTCTTGGGTCTAGTGGGCTTCCGGCCTCTCTTCTTGGGTCCTTCCTGAGGCATAAGAGAGTGTGAACCCATAGATGTGTATCCAGAGGCGTGATAGAAGTCAATGTCGCCCATTAAAGGGCTGAGAGAGCCACTTCCTCCTCCCTTTCTGCAACTGGACACCAGGTCTGGTAACAGGTCCGGGAGTCTCCGGCTGTTTAAGCGGATGTCAGCTGGCTGGTCAGCTTTATCCTCATCATCTTCAAACTCATACTCTTGAGCGTAACTTTTCTTAGGCAGTGTGTTGGGGTCCCTGCGCTCCTTTAACAGGTGGAAAGAGCTGGACTTGAGCAGCTTCTTGGGACGAGATGAGCAGAAAATGGGAGACTGGAGGCCTCCAGAACCACTTCCTGCATTACTTCCTCCAGGCCCACCAGACATTTTAGCTCCAACATTGTTGGGACCAGCATTATTGGGGCCCATACCCATAGCTGGGCCCTGGGACTGTATCAGTCCAAGCTGCTCAGTGTTGACAGTGGAGGGGAGCTCATGGGTTTTAAGGGAGTCTAGATCCAGAGTCATGGTGTTGTTGCTGGGCTCTTCAAGGCCATGACAGTACGAATCATAACCCTGATCTCCACCATGGTGACCCATTATGTCATAGCCCGCTCCACCACCGCCCCCTGCTCCACCCGCACTCTGTCCAGCTTTCATGGAATCCATTCCCTCTTGACCATGTTGGCTATCATTCATCTCTCCCTGGCCTGGACCTCCACCCCCTGCACAGCTTGACTTGTAGTCCTCTGTGCAAAACATGTCTTCCATTCCTGGAAAAAAGGAGCGGTCCTCGTCCTGAAGGAGAGAATCTGGGAAGCAGATAGAAGTTAGGGGCACAAAGCGGTTACTTTGTTGATTCTGGTCTGCTTTTTCCCCAGGGCTGACTGTGTCAAACTGGTGTTGCTCCGAGCGCTGCTGGTCCAGCTGGCTCTGCTGAGGGGTGTGCTGGGATGAGAGCGGCTGCTGCGGGTCAGACTGAGACTGGGAGTGGGCCGAGGCAGAGGGTGCGGATATGTGGTGAGGGAGTGGGGGTTGCGAGTGAGGGTGATGCGAGTGGGTTTGTTGATGCTGAGAGTGGTGCTGTGAGAGGTGGTGCATGTGAGACGGGGCAGATAAGCTCATGTCAGGCTCGGAGAGGAAGGAGTGGAGTTCTGAGGCTGAGTGTTGCTGCGAGTGGTGGTGGGACGGGTGCTGCTCCTGCTGACGGTGTCGCTCGCTACCTCCTCCGCTCCTCCCGCCGCTGCCTGGTCCACCACGTCTGTCCTCAGCTACGTCTGCGCTGGACGTCTGAGAGAGGGAGCGCTCCAGCATGTCCAAGGAAGAGACCACTGTGTTTTGTTTCACCTGACTCTGCTCGTGCTGATGAGAAGGGGGCCCGTGGTTGTAGTGAGCCGCAGCCACTTCCAAAGCCTGGGACTGGAGTTGGAGCTGGAGCTGGGTGGTTTGAGACTGAGACTGAGCTTGATGTTTACTTGTGCCAAGTCTCCCACCAGCGCTTTCCATTACAGCTTGCTGTTGGCTAATAGAGTGCTGCTGTTGGGCATGAGAGTCCATTTTATGGTGCTGCTGATGCTGATGGGAGTCCATCTTCTGATGCTGCTGATGTGGTGGGAGGGAGTCCATTTTTGGGTGTTGCGGATGTGATTGGTGTGAATCCATTTTGTGATGCTGCGGGTGCTGCCGGTGAGAGTCCATTTTGTGGTGCTGTTGATGAGGCTCCAGTTTGTTACGGGCGGTGTGGGACAGCACCGACTGGAGCAGGTGTGGCGGCTGACGGGACTGATCGGTGGGAGAGTCCATTAGGGAGGCTGCAGCTTGAGACTGGGAATGCTGCTGCTGGACTTCCGGTGTTTTCCGAGGATACGGGATGTCAGCTCGCTCCTGTGACTTTTTTTGGAGCTCCATTTGGGGATGGGTCGGCATCTGTGAGTGAGAAGCCACATGTTGACTATGTGAGGAGTGTTGGGGGGCAAGGGGGTGTTGGGAGTATGGGTCACCCCGCCCATAGTGGACTACAGAGCCTAGGTTGTCATGGTGATGGAGATGAGAGTGCACTTGTTCAGCGCTTCCCCTCCCTCCAGTGCTCCTGCTGTTTCCAACAGACCTCTCGTTCCTCTGCTGCTGCTGCTGCTGCTGTTGTTGATGGTGATGTTGTTGATGTTGCTGCTGTTGTTTCTTCAATGACATCTCTAGCTGGCTGTCCAGCCCTGATATTGCCCCCCCAGACCCAGCATTTCCGACTCCGGCCGTGGACGTAGCACTGTGGGTACGTATGACACTCTGGGGGTGGTACCTCTCCTCAGAGGTCTTACCCATGTCATAGCTTAGCCCTTTGCCTGAATCAGTAGTTGGGGGCACTGGCTGGGGCTGAGACTGAGTTTGTTGAGATGCCTGTTGGGATGGTTGTTGAGCATGGTGATGGGCAGACTGGGGAGTGGGACTTGCTTGGGCTTGCAGCAAGTGCTGTATCAAGAACTCATCGTCATCATCTACTTCCTCTTGGGATCTCTGTGAGCCCACCCCGAGCATAGTGTCTGCCTTTGTTTTAGAAGAGGAGGAATGATATGACTGAGGTTGGGAGTTGGGGCCTCTGGTATCAGGGTAGCCTTGTGGGGAGGCCATGAAGGTGGGGGAGAGAACTGAGGAAATGTATTTATTAGAGCCTGCACCTCCTGGAGATTGTGTGGGGCAGGTGGGCACTGGGGAGTGCAGCCCTGGACGGATGATGCCAGAGTTGCCTGATGGGGAGGGGCTAGAGTCTTGAATATGATAGGACCCTCCACCACTACCTCCTCCACCTCTCTCATTGGTCATACTGTTTCCTGCTCCTCCTCCTGAGCCAGAATTCCCACTCCCTGTGCCGGTGCTGCTTCCTCCCCCTGATGCTCCACTACCTGATGAGCCACTTGATCTTAAAAGAGCAGGGGAGTGACCTGGGGCTCCGTAGCCTAGTGATGGGCTTCCAGCTCCACCCAGTGAAGATGGAAGTGATCCATAAGCAGAGTCGGATCCATATATATCAGTGGAGTACGACTGGCTTCGTCCACCTAAACTCCCATATCCCTTCCCAGCAGTACCTGAGCTCAGGTCTTGGGCTTGTGGAGAACTGAAGCCTCCATAAGACTGAGACAGGTGGGAAGTAGGGGGCTGATTAGGGGAATATGACTGCGTTTGCTGTTGGGGTGGGGTCTGACCAGTAAGAGCAGCGGTGGGGTTCTTCACTGGCGGTACAGGAGAACCGTAGCCTGAGAGGCAGGATTTAGGTGCAGACGAGGAGGAGGAAGGAGGCTGCTGCTGAGGGGCTGGGGGAGGAGGAGCTGGCTGAGGGGGTGGCTGCTGCCTGGAAGGGGCTGCGCTGGAGCTAGAGGTGGGAATGGAGTTGGAAGGATGAGCGCCAGAAGTAGCAGAAGAAGAGGAGGAGGAAGAGGATGTAGAGGAAGCAGAGGGGGGTGTGTGAGGAGTTCTTGAGGATGATGCTGAACTAGCAGAAGAATAGCCACTGCTGGAGCTGCTTTTTGTACCTTTTCCAGCTGAAGAAGATGACGAGGAAGAGGAGGATGACGAATAGGGAGGCTGGATGATTGGCCGATATTGTTCAGTGCGAGCAGGGGCTTTGTGGTCAGATGATGGGCTCTGGTCGCCCAGTGGGCTGCAAGAAAGGCCAGCATGTCTGTGATGGGTGGCTATCTGCTGGTACCCCGCCCCTCCACAGCTGAGATAGTGCTGAAGAGAGTGTGCAGCAGAGGACGAGAGCTGTGACTGAGATGGAGTTGGCCGCTGGTAATGCTTGATAACACTGTCCTGGCGGGGCACGGCCCGTTCCTGAGCCGAATTGGACTGCGACTGGGATTGAGCCTGGGGCTGGGCCGAAGAAAAGACAGATGCATTATATAGCTGGGAGGACTGGTCCTGGAGCTGTGATGACAGCAGGTTGAACTGGTGGGACTGCAGGTGCCTGGCGGACGACGCCTGGGCTGATGCGGCTCCCGTGGGATCCTGGCTGCCCCTATAGGCAGCTGCAGCAGCACCCTGTGAGGACAGAAGTCTATCAAAACCCAGGCTAGACTGGGAAGGACCCTTTATGTGTAGTAGGGGGTCATGTGGGGAGAGCAGGCCATTGGACGTGGGACTAAATGTGGGTGTGTCTTGGAGGGAAAGGGAGCCAGTGGGGAAAGAACGGCTGGAGAAGGATGCTGGATGCTGATAGGCTGAGAGAGCAGAGGAGGAGGGGAAGGATCCAGAGCCAGGAAGGGCTCCAGAGATGAATAGCTCAGGAGGAGCAGGCGTGTGCATCGCTGTTGGGAAAAGGAAAACATATTTCAAAATTACTCAATATCCATCAAACTACCATTTTAATTAAGAAATAATTAATAATAAATAAGGCATGACTAAGATGAACAACAAGTACAGTAACGATGCTTAAATCCTAAATGGAAATTCACACATAGCAAAACTGTGGATTATAATGCAGCAAAACATTGGGAGGTTCTTTAAATGTCATGTTGACTGTGTGGCCTGTTTGAAAGTCAACACAAGAGGGAAGATCTAACTCAGCCCCACCTGTCTGCCAGGATGGAGTGCGGAACTGGGAAAGAAGGGAGGAGGCAGAGGGTGGAGGTTGAGGACCCCGGGACTCCAGGGCCGAGATCAGATTCATGACAGATGCATCTGGGGCAGAGGGGCTGGCATGGTGCAGGCCAGTGTCAAAGAGCCCTGACAGACCTTTGGGAAGACAGAATAGTGACAAATTATCAAGAATGCAAATTTTAACAAATGAAATCTAAAAAACATAAACGGAAAAAAAATGATTGATTTTTGACAAGAGTTAATCTTATCCCAGAAATATACTTGGTGATCTGCTGTTACACATTCAGAGAATCTAAGTCAAGAAGTCTGTATTCTTACTGTAACTATGAGTACATCATCCTCTCTTGTTGTAAACCAACCTTAGACATCAGCAAAACTTTAAGAAAATTAATGGTGTGACAAAAAATGGGGCTTTAACATCTTCAGCTACAATTCATCTGAGCTACTGTATAATGTTATCATCTCTCAATGACAATCTACCAGGGCCTGCGTGGAGAGACAATAAGTCATTGTCGGGGTCCCTTATGGTGGTGACATGGAAGGTATGACATTTATCTCACCCAAACTACGTCCAGCTGCTCCCCAAGCCCCGCCTTGGCCAGAGCTCCCTGGGTGGTGATTGGTGGCATAGCCCTGCAGAGGGTGTGGGGTGGCGTAGGCTTGTCTGTGGAGGAGCTCAGACTCAGGGTGGGATGATCTGGAACTCCCATATACCAGACTGGGGAAGAAGGAGATTGTCATTCACTTTCAAGTACATTTACATAAACATAATCTATTCCCAAACATGTGACCCTTGAGAAAACACTGCCATACTTGGGTCATGTAAAATGAATAAATAAATACTAATCTGACATGCAAGTTAATTGTTCTTTAATTCTAAAGAATGTTAATTGTTTTTCCATATGCAACTTCTTAACATGTGGAAACCAAAATCACTCATGAGTCTCATTTACATTTGTAAGTTTAAGGGAGGATAATCTAATACAAATAATAATCTACTAAAATATCAGTGGAAAAATAATATAATTGTTAGATGTTATTATACCAAAATTGTGTTATAATGGATGTAAATCTGTCAAATCAGCAATAAAAGTGTCATGCAAAAATAATGGGACACTTAATTTGCGATTATAATGTCGCCTCGAGACCAAACCATAACAAAATTTTAAGATGTGAGCTAAAGAAGCATCTTATATCAAAGCTGTAGATGATCCAGCTGCAGAAGTTTGCGTTACAAAAACAGATGAAATGCGTGGATGTCTGGCAAAGGGAACATGTTAGCATTTGTGCTGCTCGCTGGTAGCACCGCCTAGCAGCGATGCACAGCTCTAATGGGAGAAATGCAGACTAGGCCCAAAATGCAAGGCCAACGTTTTTACGTTTAAATAAACCATTAGTGTGTTATGTGCAGACTGATGCAAGTTGGAAATATGCATTTTGCCGAGTTCGTTTAGAGAAAAAAGCCAAAGACCAGTTTTGTCTGCGACCACTCATTATGTGGGTACGGCTAACAGCTGGATGGAGCAGGTCGACGCAAATGCATGCTAAAGTTGCATGCAAACACCAGCGATTAGCCAGGCTTGTTTACTCAATTATAATTTAATATTGTGGCGTGGTGGCTCCAAGGTACGACCCGGCACCTAGCCGTGCGTCTAAATATCACATACGCGCAGCCAAACAAGAGACAATGATGCTGGCGTGCACAGGCCTCACGTCTCTTCCATGCAACAGAGCGCTAGCTTGCAGGCTAACACAAGGCTAACAGACAAGAGCTATCCTCCACAGCTCGGACCATTCCCATCATTATCACCATCATCTTTCGAACGCAACCTAGCCATGTTATTAGCATCGTTTGTTTTCGACGAATAGCCAGATTGGGTGTTTGATGCGTAGGGACTGTGGGGATATTTCATTATGCAAATTAACATAATTCACCAGCAATTATCTGGATCACGATTGGGAGAAAATGCACGATAAATCTCAAATCAGGGGAGTGTGGCATCGCCCCTGTTGGAAGATGTGCGTTCCCTGCTTTCGTTTGCAGTGCGTAGCTACTGATATTGTACCTTCCCGGTTAATATGCATCAGTTCTTGTTGATGTCTGTCAGGGGGGCTGTTGTGAGGTGGATAGATAGATAGGTGGTGGTGCTGGTGGGGGTTGCTGCGTCTGCACTCTTTGCAGTTCCCATCAATCCCGGTGAATTTATATCTATCGGGGGTCTGTATCCAGGCCTGCACACGGGGAACAATAATTCCTATGGATGCTCCAGACATGCACCCCCTCCCCCTCTCCCACCCTGTGCCAGGTCTACCTAAAAAACCCACGTCTGTCAATCACACTCAATTCATCTCCCCAACCTTCTCCTTTCTCCACCCCGCCCACCCCCACGACACTGCCCCATTCCTGCTTATAATATTATTACTATGCAAGTGTTTCGGGGATGACAATGCACTGCACATTAATACGAGCCGTGGCACTGGATCATCAACATAATTTGTTTACACGGGTCACACCGTGCCCTGCAAAGCGCCACTGATGCATATGCACATTGTCTGAATCCGATGCATACCTTGCTTTTGCCGATCTCTCGTAACTCCATCCTGCTCCTGCGCCCAGATCACCAAATCCTGTTCCCGGGTAATTTCTATCCATTTATGTGTTGGAACAAAAAAAAAAAAAACGTGTGCGATGAGGACGAAAAAGCAACGAGATCGTCGCGACAAGCGGATCTCGGAGAAAGAGGGAGAAAGGGGGGGATATAAATCCCTGTGTTTCCCTTTCTCGGTTTCAGGCTATTTTCCCCGGTTTCATAAGCAAGTCCTCAGGAGTGGAAAACAGCATATTGAAAGAGAAATGGAGGGGAGGAGGAGAAAGCTGGATGAAAAAAAAGAGGGGGGTCTACGGGGTTATAATCCAACCACCTCCAAAAAAAGCCAGTCTTTCTCCTTTTCCTGCGTTTATCATTTCCCCGAATGGAGCTTCAGTCCAGAATCGGTCGCGGTCATGATGGAGATGCGGCGGATTTGGCCGGTGATGGACGAATTGCTGATAAACATTTGATTTGAATGCGTCCCTTTTTTCTCTCTCTCCCTCTCTCTCTCCGCCGTCTCTCCTCCCCTTTCTTTAGGCTAGTTTGGCTGCTACGCTGCTAACACCATAAAGGATCGCGATCGACGGGCCACGTTGGTAGCGACCGATCCCCGTAGACGAAGCGCAGAAATCCCCAATCTCACCCCCTCCACAAAAACAAATCTTTTCTCTTTCCCCCCTCCGTGCTTTACAAATGGTTCCCACCCCCCGTCTACCTCCGGAACCGTGGAGCTAGCAGCAGATGCTAGCTGTCAGTAACGACGCATCAAAATAAAACAGGGCTGCTTTTCTTTTCCCCCCCAAACGCCCGCTCCCTGTGTCTCTGTCTCTTCTTTAATGGCCACCCGAGTAACAGCGAGCCCTCACCAGCACCGAGGCCGAACACGAGCACGACGATAAATACGTACAACCCCCCCAAGAAACGAGCTCGAGCGCGAAGTAGAAGCAGGCCGCAGCGTTTTAATATCTTTTACTCATTTTCCTCCGGAGTCGCCATGTTTGAAGGCGGCTCGCTGCTGTCCTGTCCTCCCTCGCTCCCCCTCTCTGTCTCACCGCCGACACTCATTCAGTGTCTGCGGTGACCTCCATTCACCGGGCCGCTTCCCCCAGTCAGTCAGTCGGTCTGCAGGCGGCCATGCGCGCTTTTCCACACTTTCATCGTTTTTGTTTGGCAAAAAAATGTGGCGTCGAGTATTTGACACGACAACAAGAAGAAGAAGAAGAAATAGTGCGCTGTTTAGTCCTGGACGCTGTGATTGGCTGAGGCGCGTTCTCGGGTTTTCCAGGTTTATAATAAAATGCCTTCCGCAGTCACATCCACATTGTGCAGCCTGGTTTACACAGTTTCCTGCACACAATCACATGATTGCAATATGTAATAACCTGCAGTGTTTGATTTAAACCGGTTACATTACAATAGATCTGCATGTTGTCCTTTTATATGAACCACAATTGCTTAAAAACACCAAAACCTATTTTGGTCCATTTTCCCCTTTGATTTTATTATTTGGACCACACATGTAGTGAGTGTGTCCACCTGCAGGTGGCGGTCTGGAGTTTATGGTTCTAATAAAAAATGAGGGATCATCGTGAGATGCTTTGCTCTTGTGTCTTTTTCACATTTTGATATGCATACATCTGATTATTTTTCTTTACTAGAATAATAACCATTACATTAACTTGTAATTATATGAAATTATTGTGAGGTTTTCAAGCGTAAATCAAACATTTTGGCGTTTCTCACCGTCAATGTGACTCCTTTTGTTTACAGGTAATAATACTGGACACAATTCAAAGGCCAGAAATCCATCATTGTGTTACACACCATAGCGTATGTTGCCCTCCAGTGGTGCTTTTCAAATCTGCAACTGTAACACTTCTAAATCCCAGTGGCTACAATTTTATATAAATTTGAATCTTGTGATAATATTTATAATTTTTTTATTATCATTAGAATTTGAGGACCCATACAAATCCATAAGATCTATTTATAAATGTATATAACTGTTCAATTTGATTAATGTTTTAATATCTCATGACATCAATGGGGGATTTTCCCTAGTTTCCCTTGAATATATTATATTATTATGAAACAGGACGCAGAACGTGTTGTTATTGTTCTGATTTGCCATTTTTGCCGAGTTGCTGCTAATTCTGATACAGGAAAACATTTTATTCTGCCAATTTTAGAGGGAACAAAACTTGCTCTTATGCCTTTAATGTTCTTCATAAACTGTTCAGATCACAATACATTCCTTATGTTAAATATTTTGAAAATGGCTGTATTCTAAAAGATATTCACAATACATTCTTTGATTTATAATGACAAACCAGTGATTGTGTAGTTACAACTTAACAGTCTCACCAGGATATGTTGACCATATGAAAGAAACGTGTGTTCGTCTATGGATTACCAACACTAAAGCTAACCCCTGTCTGCTTTAATCTTTAAAAGCCTCAGAATTCTGGATCATTTCCAGAATATTAGTTGCATCATTTCCAGCGGCGTGCTCGATGCTAATTCAAGGGGGTTATTTTTTAAACAAATGCCACAACTCTGAGCTCAACCTCTTAAGCCGACAAAGCAGAATAAAGCAAAAAAAGTCAGGCTCCCCAGTCTCTTTTCAGGAAAAAGCACCTCTGCCAGCTCCCCTGTAGTGAGCATTTTAGATGCACCATGAGGCCTTTGTGATGCATAATGATTGACTCAAAAGGGTCCTCCATCTGCATATTCATTAAAAGGACAATAAAACAAAAGGAAGGAATTTAAGAATATTCAGTTTGATGAACATAAATAGGACAGGAAATTAGAATAAAGAGGAAAAGATGGAAGAACTCCCTCAAACCGTATTGCATTTAATATTTTTTCCTTTCTCAGTTTCCTTGACCTCTTCCCCACTGGAGCCTCTCATATATGACACCGTCCCTGTCGTGCTTCCTCCCTCCCTCCCTGGCCTGTCTTTATCTCCCCATCTCTGTAGCCGGTCAGTGACCATTCTTGACTGCAGCTCTCGCAGCAACACACCTCCACAGAGCCCCAGCTCTCCTCTGTCAGACATGCCGGACTGCAGCGAGGGCGCGCCAGCATCATGTCAGGTTATCAAGGAGGACGTCGACAAATGGTGAGTTCTGACGGGACTTATGTGCAACTGCTGACGCTGAAAGGGCTATTTGTAAAATTACACTCATAATTATAAAATAAATGATAAATCTCATTACTAGCCATTGTGAAAGTCTTAAGTGAGTGTAAGTGCGTGTACAGAGTGTCTGTGTAGAAGTTTGCGCCCTCGAGGACTATTCATTAACTGTGTTTGGGTTCCAGTTGAGTAATCGTCACTTTCCATTACATCCCTTTGGCCGCTCTCACTCATCACTTACTGAGCTCTATGTTTTCATATTAACTCCTTATCTGGGCTCATATTGTTAGAGTGCCTGTAGAGGAGATCATTACTTCTTAATTAATGTAGAATACGTCTCCCCACAACTTTAAGTAAATCCACTCTGAGATGAAGTGTTAAGACAGGGCCCCTCTGTGTTGAGGAGCATAAATAGACCTGAGGTTTAAAAATAGTATTGTACATATGTGACCTATTGGAGAGGAATGGCACATTCCCGGCTGCTGGTTCGTGTTACGTGCACACAGGAAGTGACAGATATTTGGTGTGTGTGTCCACGTGCGGCGGCGATTAGAGCTGGTGAAGCCGCTGCACAGATTACTAACTCGTGTTCGTCACAGAATGCAGATAAAAGCTGCTATGGAGATTTGAGTCGGAATACACTGCGATCAGACTACACTATAATAATCCCTCCGGTGCACATGCAGACTAAATTTAGAGTTGTAATTTATGTAGAAAAGGTGATGTAACATCTAATATCTGCATGTATTTTACCAAAGAGGATAAGAGTGTTTTTCTTTTTTACAAATCTTGTTGATTTGTTTCAGTGTCAGAGAGAGGGGAGTGGAAGACTGTAAAGATCTGATTGATGCCTTCCAGGCCTGTATAAAGACCCTGTCCGAGGGGTCATAATAAATGGGGAAATGCGTATTAATAAAAGGTAAGTTCACAAAAATGACAACTCACTATTATTTTATTTTTCCTCTGTAAAAAGCAACTATGAAGCATAAGTCCTGTGTTCTTACACAAATAATTTTGCAAAGCAGAATATCAACAATCCCTCAAAGCCACCAAACAGTAAGCTGTGGCACTAATCTGACAACCACTGATACACAAATAAACAAACACAAAGACACATTGCCAAACTCATTTAATTTGGTGAAAAATCATACTGTTAGTACATGCCTTGTTTTGGAAGTCATAGCTGTGTGACTGTTCCTTATATTTGTATAACCTAAATATACCATTAACACCACTGTGTGTTCTATGTATCATATTGTATTTGCATGAATTGAATCACATAATCAGTGCCATCTCCTACATTTTTCCATTTTATATTTTTTTCCAATCACAGCTTCAGAGTCCTTCACTTTCTCAACACTTTCCTGTTTATTGTATTCGACCCAATCATGTGAAAAACTGAGGAGGAGGTCGATGATGATATTGGAATTCAAATATATGCTCCTGTGAATGTGAATGTTCTTTTCATAAATGTTATAATCCCGTTATGGACAATGGTTTTGACATTGATTATTGATGCACTGTAATTCTTAATACACAAACACACACAATATAATAAATGTTATAACACACAGTATATGTCTTTGCATTGTTTTTAATTGTTCAGCAGTTTTTTTTATTTGTTAGAAGTACTACTTGTTGGAAACCCTCTATCCCCTGAACACAGGCTTCTTCTGCAGTAGTTGCTCTTAATGGAATTAAGAAGATCTTGTTAATCTCTGCTTAATCCTCACATTAGTACCTGCCCTGAGCAGTCTAATGTCAATATCCCAGTCTGAGCTCTGGCAACGAATGTGGGAATGCACAGAGATTAGACTGCAGCAAAGACCAGGAAAATAAGTTTTATTTTCTGGAAACTCCTGTTAGTATAGTCAGTGTATATCAGTATAGATGGGTGGGGCAGGTGTTAATACATCTTGTGTATTTCTGGAGTGCAGACTGAGGGAGGGAGAGATTCAGGACCAGGATGTGAAGACAGACTTTAGGAATCCTTTGTCTGTCCTCAAAACCTATTTTCGTTTTTTGGGAAGGTTTAAAATGCTACTTTTGGTAAGAATGTACCTGCAAATGCTTCTTTTTCATTTTCTCCTGCCAGTCAGACACGTTCACGCCACTGATGAAGGCCATTTGCACTGAGAAATGTAGTTCTCAGAGAGACCATCAGAATCAAAGCAGAGAATTTCTGTTCTATTTCTGCTCCACGGCTGGAGACAAATCCTTCTGGCTGCGTGCAAATCAAGCAGCCAGGCGCAGATGACGATGGGCTTTGGGGAATTATCCACCCACACAACATTTCAAATTGAGATTTTAGAGATTTTTCCAGGCACTTTACAGATGATTCATTAAAATGTCCTACTTACTCTTTTTTTAATATATAACTGTCATCCCGGTGTTATTCATTTGAAATAGCACCCAACCCTTTGCAGTCTCTCCTTGCAGATCAGGAGGTGTGCTGTGTCTTTAATGAACTCTACTCTATTGTGGGTTTAAATGTCTGCATGGCCTATAAGGATGAGAAGGATTTGTATGGGCTGTACCATAGGCAGCTAAATGGAATTCAGCCCCAATTGATTCCATTATTTACAACTTTGCTTCTCTTATTGTGACATGACCTCTGTGGTTATTGGCAAATATGAAATGATCACACAAAAATGGGTCTCTGGGCGCCTGTAGCCCAGGAGGTAGAGCTGGACGTCCACTTGCAACCCATTCAATCTGCAGTTTCTCTTTTGCTGACATATGATGGAACAGATGAATGAATCGGAGGATGTGACTTAAAGCTCAATATAAATACAGTCTGAATATAGATCCATTAGAATTTGAAAGTAACTGAGCATTTACTCAAGTACTGCCCTAAAATACCATTTTGGAGATACCTGTACTTGGCTTGATCATTTTCATTTTGTGTATACTTCTCCACTCTATTTCCAAGAGGCCTATACATGTATTTTTTGATGGGTTTAAGGTTACTTTCTATAAAATACAAAAGATATGGAAATCTCATCATACATTATGCATTTTCAAAGATGAATCTGCTCAAAAATGAGACCGATGACTCAAAAAATGATTTCTGCACAGTCATAATAATAACTTGAGCTAATGGGCTGTTGCATTGTGTAAAAACAAGTTAATTATTTCATCTCACTGCTCCCATGTTTCCTTTTGTTATTCTACTCCCACATGTTTACAGAAATCTTTAAACTGTATCGTTAAACCGTATGATTACATAGTTTTTGTGGGCAAAGAGAACAAATTGTAATATATATATTTATTTAAATATATATATATAAAAAAAGTTTAATAAAATTAAAAAAATAAATAAAACCAGCTCTGAATCTCACCGTCATGTGGGTATTAGGAAGGAGCATTTCACTATCAGGCTCAAGGCTCAAGTATTATCAGCATTTGATTTACCTGAGAAGAGGTTTTATAATAATTATCATCAGTGCCTTTTAAAAACGTCAACACACATCCATCAATTTTAACATTCAAAGACAATATTTATAACATTTACGCACAACCTCCACCACCAGAGTATTAGAATGTTTGGCTAGGGGATAGAGTGGCTATTCCCCAACCAAATGGTTTCTGATTCAATCCCCAGTCTTCAACATCTGGATGCTGTAATGTCCTTGGTAAGATACTGAACCCCTAAAATTGGCAATTTGACGACAAAAAGAAACTATTAAATACAAATAATTAGTTTTTGTTTTTTAATGAACATAGTTTTCTTTCATTATTATAAATACAAAGAGTGACGTTTTAACATTAGCCTACACCAGGTTGAGGTATAAATTACATGACTGAGTAGCTTATTCTGTGACTTTGTTCTATATTGTGTAAACATATTATTAGATAGATAGATAGATAGATAGATAGATAGATAGATAGATAGATAGATAGATAGATAGATAGATAGATAGATAGATGCTTTATTGATCCTGAGGGGAATTTTGAATTTAAATTCTCTGTGGTGCTCATTTTAATTTTTGCCAAAGTTCAACTTGTATTCCTAATGTCAATTGAAAAACAAAATAAAACCTCAAGGACTCTGGTGATCGTGAGAGGCCGAGGAGAGGCCCGAGCACCCCCAGCATCACCACACCCCAACGAGGCGGCGGCCCATCCGCTTGCCCCTTGGGCCATGTTTCATAAGAATGGTGAGGGAGGTGTCCGCAGAGGCCCCCGGGGGCCCACAGCCGAGGTGCTGTATGCGGAGATACGCGTATTTAAGAGGAAGATGATCGGGAGGAGGAGGAGGAGAGAGGATGGAGAGGAGGTGGGACCCGGATGCTGATGCGAGCGAGACGAAGGGAGGAAGGAAGGAAGAGGAGAGAGAAAATAACGATTTACGGCAAGGAACGGCAAAGCGGGTCTGACACGGGAGGGGGGCCTATCTTACCCTGCGTGAACCGTAATCAGAAGTGAGGAGGGGGGACACGGGCCTCCATTACGGCCCCGATCTGCGGATCCGTGTTCGTTTTTTTTTCACCTGTGTATCCGCCGGTGAGGAGGAGGAGGAGGAGGGAGGAGGAGGGAGGAGGACACGCCAGAGGAGAAGATGCTGTGATCTCGCAGGGATGTAGCGACGAGGAGGGAGGAGAGCCAGAGAGAGAGAGAGAGAGAGAAATATAGAGAGAGGACACCAAGCTAAGAAGATGGTTAATGTGCGGGGGCTGCGCGGTTCACCACGGATTATTGCGGGAGCGCGGCGGCCGGCCGACGAATCCAACCGTTTGGCGACGCCCGGAAACTTCGGGAGGCGTCGGCTCTTCTGACCGGCGGCCGTCCGTCCGTCGGCGGCTAACTCCGAGCTAGCTCCGCCGCTGTGTGGGAGAGCGGCGGCCAGGGCTCGAACACATAGCATGTTGTTGTTGCACCTGTAAAATAGGCCTGACACGATAGAGAGGGAGGATATCAAATCCACGCCATTCCCCGTGTTTATCATCCACTCTGAGTGTTTTTTGACGTTTCGTTGCTAGACTCAACCACCAAATGACATTAATCACACTCGGGGGGGAAAAACCCGCTTGTTCCGATGTTATATCGTCTTTATATATAGTTAGCGAGCTATACAGGTAAGCTAATGTACAGGAGTCCCAACTCATTGGCTGTCATGTTTATCTTTAGGCTAGCGGTTGGTGTTTAACGCGTCAAAACAGCCTCGCCACTCAGCCTCACCTCTGCTTTAGCGAGCTAGAGGCTAAAGATAAGTAGCTTGTTTATTAGCTGAAGGATGCTCATTTCTCATCCACACGTTGTAATTCAGCACCGGTCCCTCCCGGGGGTTCTCACCGCGACCAGGGGGCTCGTTTCTAAGTTGAGCACCATCTTGTATCCCGCGACAACTTCTGTGTAAGCAGTGCGCTGCGTATCGAGGGTGAACCCGCAAATAATCGCTGTCATTCGCCTCCAGTGAGAGCAGTATGAGTAAGGAACTGTCTCTCGGTCAGTCAGCTCAATATGTTGGGCCCTACAGACTGGAGAAAACGCTGGGGAAGGGACAGACAGGTGAGCACGACTGTCTCTGGATTCAAAGACACCATTTTTGGATTTGTGATCCCTCTGCCCGTCTCCACATTTCATCATCAACCCTTTCTTGTTGTGCGTTTCAGGACTGGTCAAGCTCGGGGTCCACTGTATTACGGGTCAAAAGGTCGCGATCAAAATAGTCAACAGAGAGAAGCTGTCGGAGTCGGTCTTGATGAAGGTACAGTATGAAACCCCGGTCCATGTTGTGCACCCCAGACTGAAAACTAGGATGCCACTTGGTAGAAGCCCATACCTCCGCTGAGGCCCAGCAGTCGCCTTCATTTCAATCAAGCCCCGCCAAATTGCACACACTTACAGATATCAGTCGCCTTAATGTTCCCTGGGAAATAGGATAGAAGGTCACAAGAAGTCTCAATGCTAAAGAAAGTGATACAATACCCCTGGATCCAATCCAGCACGCCCTGATCCGCGCGCCGTCGCAATCTGTCAAGTCGTTTTCTTATTTACGGACAGGGTGGGAAACCTTGGCGGCGGTAAATAACCTGCTGATTTTTAGTGTACAGCTAAGATGTGTCGTGCTGTTCGTAAACTGCTGCTTCTTTTCCCTATTTCCTATATTTAACCTGTGTGTAAATTTGCCCTCACTTCTGTCGCTTCAACACCAACACTGAGCGTCCTGTGTGCTCTGCTTCCGTATTTTCATCTCTGTCTGTCTCTCTCTCCCCTCTCTCCTTTTTCCTCCAATCTGTCTCTTCCCTCTAACCAGGTTGAAAGGGAGATTGCCATTCTGAAACTGATTGAGCATCCGCATGTGTTGAAGCTGCATGATGTTTACGAGAATAACAAATACCTGTGAGTTCTGTCTGCTTTTCGACCGAGCCTCTGAATCGGGGTCACTGCAGTCTGCATGCCTTTCCTTTCTTGCTGAATACTGAACTTTGGTGTGGGATTGGTTTGAATATCACTTAAACAACTATATAAATCTGCATCACCATAATTTTTCTCTAGAGGTTTTTTGATCTATCTAGAAGGGGAAAAAAAACATTTGTCACTGTTATGAAACAGCTGCCGGAGTAGAAACTGGCTGATAATGAGTAAATAAAAAAAAAAGATCAATTTTAAACTCAATATCAAGATTGAAGATTCATGAATTGACAGATGTTTGAGTTTTTGTTTTTCTGAATGTATTTACTTGGTCATCAGGTACCTGGTGCTGGAGCATGTGTCTGGAGGAGAGCTGTTCGACTACCTGGTGAAGAAAGGCCGGCTGACTCCGAAAGAGGCCAGGAAGTTCTTCAGGCAGATCATCTCTGCCTTGGATTTCTGCCACAGTCATTCCATCTGGTTGGTTTTTGTCACAAAGCAGCTGTTCTAAAATTGGAATCTGGGTTCATGAGGAGGGTGATAGTTTTGATTCCTCTGCCAATTTACCCAGCTTCAAGGAATCCTGTCAAAATAAGTCAAAAGTTTTCTAGCGTCTTAAATAGACCATTCCCTTTTAATATAGAATTGATGTTTTCAGATAGTACTCTTAATGTCCTTTTTTTGATAATTTGACTTTTTGTGATAGTGTATTAAGAAATCAAAGAATGGAAAAATGGGATTCTGTAGCATGAACCAAAATTAAAGCCTTTTTCAAACCAGCATAGTCATACTTCAGCCGTGACAAATATTTACTGTGTTTGTGTGCGTGTGTGTGTGTGTACAGTCACAGAGACCTGAAGCCTGAAAACTTGCTCCTGGACGAGAAGAACAACATCCGAATTGCTGACTTTGGCATGGCCTCCCTCCAGGTGGGAGACAGTCTGTTGGAGACTAGCTGTGGGTGAGTACCAACTCTTTGTGTGTGTACAGTACACACTTAAAATGCCTGCTTATATTCTTATCAAATTAAACTACTCCAGAAAATCCTTCACTATAATCATTCTATTGAAATCCATAATTGAATTACACATTTCAAAAAATGTATATTGGCAATTTATAGTCCATGATTTTACCCATACAATAGAGACACATCTCCTGTGAGTCCCTTTTCAACTATGCTCTGTAGATAACTTGAATTGTTTAACAATATATTTATCATTAGATTTCATAGCATGGGAATTTAGAAACACACACACACACATATTGCTTTTTATATTTTTACTGCTTCAGAGTTGTAGGTGTAGTAATATCGCATCAGCTTCTAACATTTTTCTTTTGTCAATTCAGATCACCACATTATGCGTGCCCTGAAGTGATACGGGTAAGATTTGCACAGTGTCTTACTCAAATATTGTCTCGCAATAAAAAAATTATCAAATGTTATCATAAATTATTCATTTAGAGGGTAATACAAAGTAACAAAGCTGCACAAGTATCGCATATTGTTTGGAAATCAGGAAGATTAATTAAAAAAGTCTTAATAGAAACATAGAATCTGGCATGTGTGTCACTAAGAAGGCTTATTTTTAATTAGGGGGTATAAGCATACAAAGTTATTAACCAGTTTTATCAATGAATAGATGGTTACAGTGTTTTGGACTAAGTGCTGGATTAAAATGGATTACCGTGTTTTCTTTTGATAGTCTCTTATAAGCCCTGAATTAGCTTGAATTGAAATGATAAATGTTCATCTGTGTTTGCACATTGTCAGTGGTTCATGAGTTTAAGGGTTTTTTGTGTTCGGCAGGGGGAGAAATATGATGGGCGGAGAGCAGATGTGTGGAGCTGTGGGGTCATCCTGTTCGCTCTACTGGTGGTACGTCTTCTACTCCTGTTTTCACAACACAGTTTGGTCCCATTTGTAAAATACGCCCTTTTGTGTTTGCGCTTTTCAACCTACTTACCTCCATCAGCTTCTTTTCAAAGCTTCCCTCTCTCCCTCTCTCCCTTTCTCCTGAAGGGCGCTCTGCCTTTCGACCATGACAACTTACGTCAGCTCCTAGAGAAGGTGAAGAGTGGGGTGTTCCACATGCCCCACTTCATCCCCCCGGACTGCCAGTCCCTGCTCAAGGGTATGATCGAGGTCAACCCTGAAAAGAGGCTCACGGTACGCGACTGAGCTCCTATACAGAAAGCACCTTAACCTTAATACGAGTCTCATATAAAGATTGTAATGTAAAGTCTTGAATCAGATTGGCACCTATATTATATTGTCCTGAATGGGATAATTTGTACTTCTCTTCTTCTAAGCTGCAACTGAAGAGAGCAATTTCATTGGTTGGCCGTCATTTTTATTAATTATTTTATTCACTAATAATAATCTTATTTGACAAAGTTGCATTTACATCAGGTCATTTAATCATCAGTGTGTTTTTTTGTTGCATTTTTTGTTAGATTGTTTATCTTTTTGAGTAAAGAGTTGTCGTTTTTACTCCATCAGATGTGTTGATACATGATTTTACATGTAAAATCATGTATCAACACATTTGATGTGATTTTTAAATATACAATATCTGGAACGGATGAACCAACTTTTATGTCCGTAAAAGTCTGGAGAAAACTGTTTACACAACATCAGGCTTTCTGTGATCATCTGGCTTGGTAGAAACTAACGGCCCCATCTGCCATGTCACCCCCTACAGCTCGAGGCCATCCAGAAACACGCCTGGTATCAGTGAGTATACGTTCATCTTTACTCATGTTGCCGTTTAAAGAAACACTCACGTAAAGGGATGTTGCATCATATCTAAGCATACACATTATATCTGTGTCATTCGTTGTGTTTCATCACGTGAAACTTGTGTGTGTTCATGCGTGTTTGTGTGTGGCTCCCAGGGGTGGTCGAAACGAGCCGTGTCCTGAGCAGCCTCCTCCCAGGCGAGTGTGTGTGAGCCGAATCTTGTCCCTGACTGAGCTGGACCCAGATGTGTTGGACAGCATGCACTCGCTGGGCTGTTTCCGAGACAGAGTCAAGCTCACACGTGACTTGCAATGTGAAGAGTAAGAGATTTTTTTTTTTTCAGCTCCAACCATGACTGGGCTACTGAGGGACTAGAATAATCTAAACACTTATGCAACATAGTGCAATAAACCCACAACACCCCCTAGATTTGGATGAGATTAGGATATTGTTTAATATAAAACTAGCATTGTATGAAATGTATTCATAACAATACAATCACCTATTAATAATAACACAATTTAATTCAAGGAGTTATTTTTACTCTACTAACATTGAGTAGGATAAAACTAACTCCCTAAAATGTTCTTAGTGAGTTCCAGCATCTGATTTGGTGGATAGGCTGAAGTTGTGTCCAAATTTAGATCCCTACTAGATCCTCCAGAGAATAAGGCCTCTGGCAATATTCTGCCCAGAAATCTAGCTTCACATATATCAAGCTAATTGTATTGTCATATGTTACTTCTCAGCTTTAACATTAAAAGAAAGTCAGGTTTATTCCAGGCAAGTGATATTGAGGGCTTTAGGATATACACTGATTTGTTACACGTCTTTCTTTGTTTTGTCTCTTCCCTCAGAGAGAATCAGGAGAAGATGATCTATTACCTACTGCTGGACAGGAAAGAGCGTTACCCCAGCTATGAGGACGAGGACTTGCCTCCGCGCAATGACGTAGGTCAGTCTTTAGGGGGCAGGAGGGATCCACTGGAGGCAGGGAGCTGCTCAGAGAAGCAAGTGCACCACACTGGGAGGCTGGTGCTATACTCGGGTACTCAATACCTCTACCAGTACATTTTCAATCATTTGACAATTCAAATGTTATGTATTTTTATAAATATTTTTGCACTGGTAGCCATTAGCTAGAGATTCAGTAACCAGTCTCTTGTTGGCTTTATATGCTAAAGGCCTCTTTAGTCTTGACTGTGGAAGTCAAGTTAAATGGAACTATGTTTAAAATTAGTAACAATAAGTCTGTTGTCTTTTGCATCGTTCAAACCATGGGATAGAACAGGGTTAATCGAAACTTTCCACCAGCGCAGAAGAAGATAACTTCATCACAGTCACAGATGGCACAGCGAGTGAAAAGCCCGTGGAAAAATCACTTTCAACATGATCAGACTTTTCACAACTGCAAGAGAGAAAATAAATGCACAGTGACCGAAAGTGTCAACAGCGAGCAGGACGGTGAAGATGTAGCAACAGCTCTTACTACCAGGGAGGAATAGGGCTCATTAGAAATGGGTTTCTTAATTTGTAATACTGCTACAGTGGTAAATGGAGACTGGTAAATGGTCTGCGTTAATAAAGCGCTTCTATTGTTCTGATGACGGCTCAAAGCACTTTACAGTACAGTTTTAAATTCACACACACGTTCATCCAGTGCATTTATGTGCAATTCGGGCATTAGTATCTTGCCCAAGGACATTAGATATGCAGATTAGGGGCCGCCAACCTTCTGGTTAGAGGACGAACGCTCTAACTAATTGCTAACATTGATTTATTTTTGATGAATTTTGTTACGATTTTATGGTGATGCTCTTCAGCAGACCCTCCTCGTAAGCGGGTTGACTCTCCCATGCTGACGCGCCACGGCCGCTGTCGCCCCGAGAGGAAAAGTCTTGAAGTGCTGAGTGTTACAGAACAGGGGTCTCCCACCCCGCCTCGTAGGGCCCTGGATACAGCTGCACACAGTCAGAGGTGCAGTATATTAAGCTCACACATCCACAGTACACACAAGCCACTGGATTCCATTCAGTCTCATTTGAGATAATAACTGGTGTGAAGATTGTTTGACCTCTGGTCTCTCTGTCAGGTCTCGCTCGGTAAGCGGAGCCTCCACTGGTCTCTCCTCCAGCCCCCTCAGCAGTCCCCGGGTAAGGGCCTGCTGGCCGACTTTTACTGAAAGCTCACACTGCTTCGCTTTAATCAACACGATACAAGCATGCATGCTAAAATGTTGAATTTCCGAGATTATTTGTGTTGTTTAACCTTCCCCTGTGACAGAGTAGCTCCACAGTTAAATATGAAATCCTCAACATGTGTGCTGCAGAGCCAACATGGTAGACATTTTGATTGTGTGTTCACATTTGGACTATGAAGATCGTTGGGTGACATAAGCCCTGAAAACTGACAAGAAGGGCTAATAATTCAGTTGTATCAGTTGAAGTTAAATTAAATTTGACCAAAGCCTTAATGGAGATAATACGAAAATAATTTTAAAAACATTGTTGATTGATATTTAAATATAAGCCATTGTGTGACTTATGACATGTATTTTTGAATGCTTCACGAACTATATTGTAAACGATCAATACCAGTGTGCTGTGATGATTAATGCAGCCGTCATCAGCCTCTTCTGCTTTAAAAAAAATAATTCTGGCCACACTCCAAACCCCCATGAGATGTCCATTTTCCAAGCCCCCTCCCCCCCGTCATTTTTACACCTTATCACGACACCAGCGCGTCAGATTAAATCTCTGAACCAGCAGGAGGTTTGCGTGGCATTTTTCTTCTGTCTTCATGTCACTTCTGTTTCTCACCATGCATGAACGGGCACCTTCAGAAAAGAACTTGGAGATTAGGGATTTTTGGTTTATGGTATTAGATTAAAAAGGTCCCTGGTATTGAAACATCAGCATGTACAGTAACACTTTCACTTCCACTGTTCTCAGTCACCACATTCTGAACCCTGTCACTAAACCCTCATTCGCATAAGCTATAGAAGTCACTTGTTAAGGACTAAAGAAAAGCTTTAATATTCAAGGCTGATAGAATTGCATCTGACACGTTCACTTCTCATAAGTTGCACTCTTTTTGTCATGAAGCATGGTATTCATTTCCATCCTTTCTCCATGTTCCATCCCCTCTCTTTCTTCTTTTCCATCTCTCCCACCTCCCCACCAATCCCCCCCCACCCCACAAACCCACTCCCCAGTCCTATCAGAGCCCCGTCTTCACTTTCAGCCAATCAGACGTCACCTCTGCCACCGCTACCCTCCTCACAAAGGAGACCAAACAGGGAACCACCGCCGCGCCTCGCTCAGCGCGGGCTCACGACAAGCCCAAAGCTCCCCCCAACCCAAAGACCCAGACCCTGCCCAGCAAGGGACCCGCCGACCGACCCCACCTGCAGCCCATCAAATCCCTGCCTCTGCACAACCCATCCTCCCGCTCCCCCTCTCCGCTTCTGTCACCCATCCCCCGTTTCTTCTTCCCATCGTCCTCTGTCCTTAAGTCAGTGACTAAGAGCTTCTACCCAAACTCTGCCCACTCTGTGCCGCAGGTAACCCCCCAAGGCTCTCCACTGCCCACACCCCTGGGCACCCCTGTCCACCACCCTCACCACCCCTCCTCCACCCCGCCCTCCTCCTCCTCTTCCTCGTCCTCTTCGCGGGCGGAGGGTGGGGGAGGTGTGGGCTCGCTCTCGCTGACCCCGCCCTCCAGTCCAGGAGGGGGAAGCGGCATGGCGGCGAGCAGCTCCGCTCACTGGAGGACTCGTCTCAATTCATTCAAGAACAACCTGCTGGGCTCGCCGCGTTTCCATCGCCGCAAGCTGCAAGGTGAGTTTACCACAACAGTAAGTGGACTAATGTGGTTTCGCTGCACAGCTATGGGAACAGTAGACTTTAATATGACGTCAGTTTCAAAATGTTTAATCTCTGCTAACTTTTCTCAAATTTTCTGTTTCAGCATATGCTTGTATAACAGTAATGGATTATGTCTTGATGGTTGTTGTCCTTGAGCACCGAGCGTAAGGCCTTAAATTTAGAGCAACTTTAATTTTGATACAGATTTGTCTCCATCAGTTCCTACATCAGAAGACATGTCCAGTCTAACACCAGAATCTAGCCCTGAGTAAGTCACAGTCCTTCAGATCCATTACTTGCTAAGATGTTGTTCTTATTTTCTCAAAATAAAGCCGAGCCCTTCTGCTCATGGACATTTTCCTTGAGTCATAGTATTTGCTCACACTCTCTATTTTTCCTACCAGGCTGGCTAAGAAGTCATGGTTTGGAAACTTCATCGGCTTAGAGAAAGAGGAGCAGATCTTCGTGGTCATCAGAGACAAACCTCTTAGTTCTGTCAAAGCCGACATTGTGCACGCCTTCCTGTCTGTGAGTTTCTGATGTGGCTTGTCTTTCACACCTCGCACTGTCCAAGCTTGTTTGTAAGATAGCATGGCTCTCACTCTAACTGTAACATGCTCACACTCGCTCTTTCATTTCTCTCATGATTTCAGTTTTCTTCTTTATTTCAGTCTTGCTCACTGGTGGCACATTATCACTTTGCTTTCACCGATGGCTCACTCTTTCTCTCTTCTCCTCACCCTCGCCCTTTGTCTCCCTATACTCACGTCTGCCCCCGTACCTCTCCCGCCTCGTAAGTCTGTCGGTCTCTCTGCTTCTTCTCTGTCTCCCCGCCGCGCAGATCCCATCGCTCAGTCACAGCGTCCTTTCCCAGACCAGCTTCAGGGCCGAGTACAAGTCCTCCGGCGGCCCCTCCGTCTTCCAGAAGCCCGTCAAGTTCCAGGTGGACATTGCCTTCTCCGAGGGCGAGAGAGAGCGGGACAGGGAGAGGACCGAGAGGGAGGGCAGGAGGGAGACAGGAATCTACAGCGTGACATTCACCCTCATATCAGGCAAGTGCAGTCAACATTTAACTAATTTCAATTTAATAAATGTTTGTAGATTTAGCTAGTAATAGTTACTAATGAGAAAAATATCATTAAACAAAGTAAAGAAACCAGAGGAAAAAGAAGAAAAGACAGCCAATGTTAGATGTGTTTGCCTTGTTTCATCTCCAGGTCCAAGTCGCAGGTTCAGACGAGTGGTGGAAACGATTCAAGCCCAGCTTCTCAGCTCCCATGATCAACCCATGGCTCAAGGCCTATCTGGTAAGGCTGCTTACACAGGCTTGTGTACACGCCACGGTGAATTAAATGTTCACCTTCACAGGGGCAGTTTTGTTTTGTGTGTTTCTTTTGCATACTTGCAAATGAATTTTACTTTTTCCTCTTGTGGCACCTTTCTTGTGCTTGGAAGTTGCTTTAATATTTTAAAAGGAGGGTGGTGTTGTTTTCAGCATTCTCTTTCCAAAACCACGAGTATAAGCTAAAGTTTAGTTTCAATCAGCTGGTAATTTTACAGTTTCATTGCAATTACCATGTGCTTAATATCATCTAGTGCTGGCAGGCTACATACAGGCGACATGTTTTCTGTTCAAACAATACTTTTAGGAGATTTTTTTTATACTGCTAACTAACAGACAGATAGGCAAACAACAATGAGCCGGGGTAAAAAGGCCAGACACAATTTTTCAGGCTCAGTACCACCTTTACGTCAAGAGTGACTTTCCTGTCCTTCTCTCCTGATCCCTTCCCAGATGAGAAGAACGGCCGGCCCCACGGGACCCCCACCCGCCAAAACTCGAGACGCTCCGAGGGTGGGGGCGACAGATGTGAGTGGGGAGACCGAACAGACGGAGGAGGCATCGGAGGCAGTGGGGGAGTTCTGCAGCGCAGAGGCTCAGCGAAAGAGAGAACCCGACTGCTGTCCTCTAACGGAACCCAGTCCCAGCCGTAGGATAGAAAGTGAGACCATGCAGCAGGATGCTTGAACCTACACCCGAGAGAAGACAGTGTAACTCCATCTCAACGTATCCCTGCAAGCCATGAGCTTCTCCTCTTCTTCCTTGACTAAGTTAATGAAGGTGCTTGACCATAGCAAGGATTGAGCCTTTTCCCTCCGTCGTGTTTTTTTTTTCCAACTCATCATTCTCTTGATCTTTTGGATCATCAGGATTCCTTCCCTTAAACGATAAAGAAATGTTAGGGAGTGACCCTTTAATGAAAAAAAACTAAACTTTGTGAATGAGCATTTTGGTATCCATCATAGATACAGCTTCACAGATCAAACTAGGAAATTTTGCTAATGTGCATGCCAGTTAGCAAATCAGCCAGTTAAAGGATGCTGACCTGATCAGATAGGCTAGTCTACCATATCATTGTTATCCAGTTTCTGACACCAAAAAGAAATAACGGTCTTGTTCTCAAGATTCAAATTAACCAGTGCGCTCATATCACTATCAAGCAACACGCAATTATCAGTCCATACTGAAAGATATATAGATGTAACCTCAGCAGAGGAACCCTAAACGTTAGCAGCCTGCTACCACTTCAGCAATGAGCTGAGTTTAAAGGTCCTGATTTTCTCAGAAGAAGTGACACGCTGGGATCCCTGCTGTGTCCTCTCCCGAGGTAAAGAAAACCAACAAAGTAAGCTAAGTAAGTGAATGTGTAAAAAAGATATTTTTTTATTTAGTTTTATTTATTTATGTTTACATGTTTCATGGAAGATGTCACTAGCACAGTGATATCAGTACAGACAGTAACTAAAAACACTGCAGTGTTAAAAGGGGGAAGCTGACATTTTTGTTTGTTGGACAGGAATTAGTTTCAAGTTTAACATTTTCGATTCTTTTGTATTATTATGATTTTTTGCTCGGAGACAATATGAAACAATGCTTCTAAGATTTTTGGCATTGGACTCCTGTTGCTCTGAAGAAAAGTATTTTTTGATTTGAACAGAAATATGAACATTACTATATGAAGAAGAAAAAAAAAAACACTATGCGTGAATATTTCCATGAACCTCATCACAGCTGTTTGTGCCCAGATTGAATGAGAAGAAGAGCATTCCTGTCCTGTGGATCAAACAAAGGCCACTGTTCTCTTGGAGCTTGTCTCCTATCGCCATAGTATTCACGTACTGACTGAACAATATGAAATGAAAAGAGGAAAAAAAGGACTCGCAAAGGAAATTCATCCTCGGACATTTACATCATAAAAAGCTTTCAGCGTCAATTTCTCGTTGAGCGGGACTTCAGAATAGGAAGCAAGCAGAGAGCCTCCTAACCCCACGCTCCTCACGTCAGTGTTCACCAACGAGCCAAGTAGTCCATCGCCCACACCCACGCTCACCACAGAGAGTCGCACCATCCGGTAAACAGACGTAGCAACTCGGACGATCACGTGTTCCTCCAGTACTCTGTCAGACCAGTCGACGTCCATCACCAGTCTTCCATACAGCACAATATGCAACAAAAGTGCAAAACGATTTCAGAGAGATACACACTGCTACATTTTAATGCTAACTTTTTGTTTTTGTTTTTATATTTGCCTACTTATCTATCCATCTATTTATTGATTTTTATTTATGTGATCAGGTGGATGTTTGTGTCATGTGTTTGTTTACAAAGTAGATTTTATGCCAACAAAACTATATCAAGAGCCAACTCAAGAAACCTGCTCTGTTTCATTTTCTCACCGTTATTCTTTTTTGGAGATTTTCCCTCCACGACTTCGATAGCAGTGCCGACGGATCGTCTGTTTGTTTATAGCTCACATTTCATCACGCTTATCCCTGGTAACCGGAATGTGTGCGTGAGACGGGTGGATGATGGCTGACTGAGAGCGAAACTTTGTGGCCGCTGAGGAGGCGAGGAGATTTTAACTGACCCAAGAATATTAAATTCATTAACATTGCCAAACCCTAACAGGTACATAATTTCTCTTGCTAAATTGCCTCATCTCCTGCTTTTATGCCTTGTTCCCTTTGTCCGCCTCTTTACCCCGTTGTGTAGCCATCATCACAAGAGAAACTGTACCAAGTCGTTTGCCTCACTGTCTGCACACACACTTTATGATTGATTCACGGTCATCGGTTTCATCTATTTCCTCACCACGTCACCTTCACTTTCATTGGCCCAACTCTGGCTAAGATTGTAAACTATTCTCCATCCATAAAGGGTCAGTAGAATAAGGTGTTTAAAAAAAATGAAATGTCTGTATCATAATTTAAATATAAGGGTGCACTATTATAACTATTGCCTGTGATAAAAAGAACAATTATGATTGAATTGACGGTCAAAATAAAGAGAGATCCACCTTATTGTTATGGTTACAATAATAAAACCTAAATTCATGTGTGTGTGTTTAGTTTCTGGGTTTAATTGGCATATGTTCATTAATGTGTCTCTTTTGAAAATTACACTGTTGAAGTTTCACCATTTGGATGCAGATATTATTTCCTTTTATTTACATTAAATAAAATAATATGGAAATAATAACATGAACTTTAATCACAATTATCAAGGAATATCAAAGCAGCACAACAGATTGAAGTGAGCACAAAAAATCACATCTAGTGTTTCCTGCCAAATCAAGTTCTCCTGGAAAGCACATTTATTTTACAATTGAGAAGAAACGAAAAGCTTACCACTGATTTATTTATATTTTCATGAAAAATTTAAGCTGCAGCGTTAATCATGCTCTAGCAACATCCTTTTACACAAAATATACAATTTGGGGTAAGGTCGAAAAATCATATTTACGTAACAAAATACTTGGAAGTGGATCCGATATATTCTCTGTAAGGAGTTATTTTACATGTAGCCACCAAAGTAAGTAGATCTAAGCCATAGACCCTGCATAAAGAAGGCTGATACGTCTCCTCTTCCCCCTTTATCCAGAAATGAAGCCAAAATATCCTGAATTTTAACTGACTATCATCTTGGGCCAAAAACAGTCTGTGCAGCAGCGATCAGAGGCCAGAGCTGGAAGATTTTTCACCCTGTTTCCACAACATCAACAAACAAATACCAACAGCAATAAGGTAATGGTTTTACTGCTGTGAAAGGGTGGAAAGGTTGAAATGATCATATTATATACCTCTTAGTGCGTGGGGGGCTCTGGGCCTTGCTCTACATTGTGTGAACCATCCTAGTTGGGTTATTTATCAGTCTTCCCTCTAATTGTGGACATGAGCTCACAGGCTTCTTCTGCATGATAGCATGATTTCCCACAGTCATTGAATGCAGCATTAGCTCCGTGCAGTGTAGTCCAGCGGTTCACAGAGGAGGAGGAAGAAGAAGAGGAGGAGAAGGAGGAAGAGGAGGAGAAGAAGAAGGGCCGGACACCTGATCGACGTCAGAAGTTCAACAGTGGTTCCCCGCATCTCTGGAGCTGTCCGCCGGCGACAACAGGTAGGCTACCCGATGCTAGCGTGTCGGTGACGACGGTGCGACGCATGAGCACCGGAGAAACGGACCCGTCTCCCGTTAGCTACCGTTGGCGAGCAGCTAACTGCGGGATGCTCAGCTCGGCTAACCGCGCTAGCATCAGTCAATCCCCCCCGACCCAGCGAAGCTAGCATAACAATCAAGCTAAACCAACACAGGAGCTTTCAATCATGGAGCTTTGTTGCAAAATTAGTAAATCTTAAAAATAGTGCTGTTTTGTGTTCACCATGAAACTGGACAGGTGTTACATTCTACTTAGTGAAATTTGCTTTGTTAAAATGAGAAAATGTTTCCTCCTCATGTTTGTGTTTATGTGGCTGAAAGAGCTGCTGTGTCATGTTTACTGTTATCTGTCCTGAATGTTCTTATGCTGGTGTGTCCATGTAGAGTTTACACATCAACTTCCCTCCTGAAGTTTAGTGCTAGTGACATACACACACACTCACACACAGACACACACACACACACACATAAACACTCACAGCTCTGCCCAACCCACCCTCAGAAACACTGACAGTAAATAAGACACTGACCTTTCTGTGGCTCAGAGCAACGTATGACTTCTGTGTAACTGGAATGTTACAGGTCTTTAAAATCTCTTTGCATCGCTTTTGAGGTCTAGACGAGACTTAGCCCTGCGCCAGACCATAAAAGAGACATCTCACATTGCAGAACGCTGCAGCCAATGGTTCTTGATCAGGAGGAAAGATCCCAACTGGGCCCCAAGATGCATGGGACATGGGATTGACCTGTGGTGGGCCTGTACGGGGCCGAGAGAGCTTGACGCACTGCAAATTAAGAAAACATCTTCAATCAATTTGACTGCACATGCGCTGTTAAAAGGCGTAAGGCATGCAAATTCAGATACAAGCTGCAATTTGCAATCACCACTGTCTAGTAGCAGTCCTTACTAACTTCACAAAGCATTGAACCACAGCCAGGTTTATCACTATTTTGGTTCCCCTGGAAGGGTGTCTTGCTTTTAAAAGGCTGAAAACACCTGATGATGCTGACGTACACAACTGAAGACAAGTCACTAACATCTGCTATCATCCGCTGGTAGTTTTAAACTTAAAACCCTCAAACAATACTGACCATCTTGCTCCTCGTTCTTAAAAAATGATAAGCTTAAACTCTACTGATTTAGCACCCACATTGCTCTACGCTCTAAATTTAGTTGAAGTGACTTTTTTTGTTTATCTTTCAGACATGAATCATATCAATGGTTTATTATATATTTTTCCCCATTCATCATCTATGGCTCCCAGTCAGCGACTCTATGTGAGGTTCTCCACAGTGTTCAGCATGTCACCGTGGCTAATACTACCGTTGTAGGCTATATTGGTTGTACAGATTATTTTGGGTGAATTAAAACAACATAAAAGATTCAGTACTTCAGACGAGAAATTCTGGAAAGCAGTTTTAATTGCCACAACACCTTGAGTGTGATAATAATAACCAGATGATACCGTAAAAGGGATCCTGGTGCTACAACATGCTGCTTTATTTTTAATATTTTTCTCGTGGGGCAGACTGACAGGAAAAGCCTGGTTATGATAAGTTATGATAAGGCAGAGCTTAGTCAAACACACGGGCAATAAACCTGCTGCTGTTTGTCTGTGAAGGTCTAGTAGCTCTTTCCTGGGCCGGCCTTTCTTAGCTCACTCTTCTCCGACTCTGAACTCACCATCGATCCAAAGATCTCAATGCAAAGTTTATAGAAACTATGAAGAAAACAATACGTGCTTCATAGAGCATAAGGCACAGGTACAACTGTATGTGCCGGACGTGACCTAAAGAGCAGAACCTCCATGGGACCAGGGGATAATAGTGTGTATGTTTTTAGACACGCACAATGAGAGCAGACGGAGCCTCGATGGGGGTGCAGTCCAGTGTCACAGTGACTAAACCTCAGGGCATTATCCATAGCCTATTTGTGGAGGAAAATCAATTCCCTTTGTGAATAGAAGCAGTAATAGCATAACAAAACAAAATACCCATATCAGCATCCAGTGAATGTTTTCCCATTGAACTTCATCAAATTCAAGCTGACTTTGCATTTGAGAGGAGTCATAAATAATACATTGGCTTGTCTTAAAAATGCCCATGTGTAAGATGGATTTGTTTTGATGTGCTGACATGACATGCAATTTTTTGTCAAATTCATAATCAGTTTGATGAATCGTCAGTTAAGTTCCATCACGGAACTGGATGGCACCTTCAGTCTTTCCATGCGTTTCTGCTTGTGTGCTGTAGTCGCTGTTGGTTGTTTACATTGTTCTTTTTTGTCGTTTTTTCTTGTTGCCATATAATTGTCAGTATTATCTTAACCACAAACTTGAAGAGATGGCGGAGCTTTGTGTATCAGGGATCAAACTTTGCCTTGTGTCAAAGGTGTCACACTGAGAGACCGAAGCGGAACTGACTCTCCCTCTGGTTATGAAAGGAGAAAAAAAAAGTGTGGTTTTGTTCTTTCCTCTCTGTGTTTGATGACCTCTCTGTGTTTGGTGTCAATAGCAGTTACATTGAGGTTGATGGTCCCTTTTTGAAATATTGCGTCCATCACATGTTATAGACATAAACAACTTACCCACTTGCTCACTCAGACATTTTCAGGACTTTTTACGTGGCATATGTCAGAGTGAGTTGCTCCAGATATTTGTTCTCCCCTATAGCCGCTCTGGAAAACTTGAGGAAAAACGTCCTGACCTCAGTGCCTGAAAGCAGCTCTGGTCTGCCTGTGATTAGCTTGCCACCCACTTCCAGTTCTGTCTTCTGTGACTCTTGGTGCCTGACGACAGAAAATAAAGTGCGAGGGAGAATAGAGGGATTTTTGTCACGTTAGACAAACACCATCAGGCAACAGTGTTTATTAACTGAAGCATGGTAAAGATAACGCAAATAATTCCGCCCACTCGCCCTGGGTTATTCCTCCAGATAATTTCCTGTATTCTAAGATGGGCTCATTCTGACATTATGCACAGTTTTTAGTAAGGAACTGGAAGGAAAAACTCAGGAGATTGACTGGGGCTTCTGACTCAGATATTTGTGTTCTTAAATACAGCCTTTCTGTTTAATTCCAGGAGACCAGTCAGTGCATGCCTGAAAGCAGCTTTATCGATCAGTTAAAAAAAGCTTCTCCTTTTCCTCTCTCTCCCTTTTTTCCCCCTCTCATCGTGCACAGTAACCATGGCAGAAGCCCACCAGGCGGTGGCCTTCCAGTTCACCGTCACCCCAGAGGGCATTGATCTGCAGCTGTCCCACCAGGCCCTCACTGAGATCTACCTCTCTGGTGTGCGCTCCTGGAAGAAGCGCCTCATCAGACTTAAGGTATCGCCGCTCTTCCTGTTTTGTTTGTTCATGCGTACCATATGTTTCAGTCCTAAAACCATCTGCACTACCTGCAGGCCTGCTGACAGTGTTCCTCTTCCTTTTTATTATTATGGCTTCTCCTCCTCTTGGTATGTCAGCTGTCAGCACTCGCAGCTGTTTCAGAGTTCCGTGTGGAGGAATCTGTTCTGTTGGTTTGTCCATATTATGGTTTTAATGTTTATTATCTGCTCATTCTACTCATTTGACAGCTTTGTTGATTTGCTGGTTCTATTTGCTCTGTATAAACCCCAATCAAGCAACTCTTACTTTTTTATATTGTAAAAATGCCCTTTCATAATTAGTTTTATTGTGATGTCACTTAAACCAATTCAGCTGTAAATATATATGATGTCTTAAGATGGGAATCATTTTCTTCTTGCCTATTTTTTTCCCCCTGTCCATGTGTTTTTAAGTTATGCCTCTTTTGCACCAAGGTCTGCTAAAAAGAGGCAATTGACTCATGTTTAATGTCTCAAAATGCACAGAAAACAGATGCTCTCTTATACCCACATGCAGGGTAATAGTATATTAACCTGACAGTTTTAACTCAATCGAATCATAACAGAACTGGAAGGGTGCTGAGAGGGGGTATCTTGTTATGTCAAAGACAGTGTGTGTGTAAACATGAAGAATGGGATTTAAAGTCGATCTATCTTTTCTGACTTAAACAGAACGGTGTGGTAACAGGGGTGTATCCTGCTAGCCCCTCCTCCTGGCTCTTTGTGGTCATTGCAATCCTGGCCACCATGTACACTCGCTCCGACCCCTCCATGGGCCTCATAGCCAAGATACAGGAGCACCTGCCGGTCAGGTAACTCATCATATGACTCAGCGAAACGGTTAATGATAAATCTTATGATTCACCAGACTCCTCCACATTCCCTGGTTGTTTGCTGTGTCACAGTGAGGACCGTCTGCAGTATAAATAGCGCATCGCCAGTGTGGTTTGCATAATCCCCACCCCTTTCGATTACCTTCTTCACAGTCCATTATTATGATTTTTGACAAATGATTAAAATAAAATATAAACTTGCTCTATAATTTATCAAAAAATGTGTTGTCTCTCCTCCCCCCATCCTTCATGTTTGGTGTCTTTACTACCGGCCATCTTCCTTCTCTTCATCTATTTCACTCACTGCCACCTCTTCTCCCCCCCCCCCCCCCCCTATCCATCTGTCCACCTACTCCCATCGTTCCCAGCCAGTCGATGAGTAGCCAGTGCCAGACGGTGGTGTCAGCAGTGCTCTTCAGCACCATGCTGTGGCTCTTGCTCATCTTCACCATGCGCCTGTGCCTCAAGCAGCTCCTCTCTTACCACCGCTGGATGTTCGAGCAACATGGCAAAATGTCCAACACAACCAAAGTCTGGGTGGTCAGTGCCATTTTAAAAACTGCAACCTCGCCTTTCACTGTTCCTCACTCCTGTCATCTTTGATGTCAGGATATTTACATGCTTTTGTTCTGCTAGTTCAGTGTAATGTAATCTATATTATTATACTTCTTCTCCACTTATTTACAAAATAATTCCGGGAAAATAAGGTTAAAAAGTGATTTTTTTTTATACTTCTACAAGTGTTTTCTCTGCAGCTTTTTATGATATATGACAAACTAAAAAGCTAATAAGAGATCTTATAAATGTTCTTACATAAATATTTGTGCGTCTGTGCCAGGCGTTGGTGCGGATCTTTTCTGGCAGAAAGCCTCTGCTCTACAGCTACCAGGGTTCACTGCCAAACCTGCCTGTGCCCGCTGTCAAGGACACAGTCCAGAGGGTGAGACACCACACGAAGCAGAGGGGAAAGGACAAAAATACGCTCCTTACTGATCCCAAAACAAATGCATCGCTTTCTCACATTCTTTGTCTTCTGACTGTGCTGAAGCAAATTGTCTTTTCTGTCCTCTATTGTGGCTGAAAGCTGAAATGCAAAATATCCACCTGTCTAAATAGAGATATTTAACAAATCTATGTTATATACTGGAATTGATGCATATTTAACATACATGCCTACTGTTTTAGTACTTGGAATCTGTGCGTCCGCTGATGGATGATGCGAAGTATGAACGAATGACCAATCTCGCCGCAGAGTTTGAGAGCAGCCTCGGCAAACGCCTGCAGTGGTACCTCAAACTCAAAGCTCTCTGGTCATCCAACTATGTAAGTGCCTGACCACAACACTGTAGTTACAGTAAGCGTGGCTTCTTCGAATGTCCACAGGAAATTTAAAATTCCATTAACAATGCATGTCTTTGTGCGGTTCTGTGGTTTTGAATTATTCATCCTGTCTGAATATGCAAGTGATGGGACTGCCAGTTGGCCGCGGTATTCGCTTTCTCACTAGGTCTTGTGTTTTAGGTGAGTGATTGGTGGGAGGAATACGTCTACCTGCGGGGACGAAGCCCGATCATGGTCAACAGTAACTACTATGGCATGGTATGAAAATGTTCCTGTTTCCTGTACACACTCTGCTTCAACTGTAAACTGTGCGCAATGCTGCGGACAGGAAAACGTGACCTTGTAATGCCAGCTGAAGTTGTGTATCATTTTGTTTGGGTGATCTCAATCCTCGTGACTTCCTGTGTCTGCTCCTCCTCTCCTGCAGGACTTCCTGTACGTGACACCCACGCCCATCCAGGCGGCCAGGGCAGGCAACAGCATCCATGCATTCTTTCTGTACCGTCGCAAACTCAACAAAGAGGAGATTAAACCTGTGAGTTTTGCCGCCACTCATCCCCCACCAGGCGCTCCACATACAGAGACGTTCACCATTCATGTGTCCTTGCAATGGAAAACATGTCATACTTCAGAGACATTGGGATGTTTCTTCGTAGAACAACAGAATATTGTGCTAACAGCTGATAATATGGATGTTTTTTTGATTGTGTGAGCGACATCCATCCATTAGTGTTTGTGTGTCTGGAATGTCCAGTAAATATCACTCATCTATCTAGTCATGTGTATGTGAAGACATTTCCCTCATGTTCTCATGCCATGCTCATTTCTCGCCCCCTCCCTCCTGTTGTCCTCCTTTCAACCTCTCCTTCTCTTGCTTCATTTCTCTATTTATGATATGTATCCTTTTTCACTTGACTCTACGGTCCCCTCCACTGCTCTCCTCTGTTCTCCTCCTTACGCTTTCGCCTCGCCTCCTCCTCTTGTGTTTCCCAGAGTCGCATACCCGGCACTGTCATTCCTCTGTGTGCAGCTCAGTGTGAGAGGATGTTCAACACCACACGCACTCCTGGAGAGGAGTCCGGTAAAGAGGCTTACCTGTACACACACGTAGACACACACTGTGGCAGCGATATGTTCCCCCCAGCTCTGATAGACTGTCTGATACACGATATCGCCTGAATATGAGCAATTAACATCCAGGAGGAAGCCTGCAGTGGCTTCAGAGTGAGCGACACAAACACACTGCTGCTTCAGAGATGATGAGGCAAGCTGACGATGTCTGTTGTGGGGATAGGAAAATTGTGTGAGAGCCAACATGCGTGTATGTGTGAGTCTGTGTAGGCTCCTGAAACAGTATTTCTTTCTGTCCAGCTCATCCTGTCATCTCTTATTGGTCTCATCTCAGGGCTGTCTGAGTTTCTGGGAAGGTTCTGTCATCAACTAATGTCTATTTTCTTCTGCCCCCACATTTTTGTTTTCTTTTTTTTGTCCCTCTCAACCCTGGTTTCCTTATCCCAACACACTTTACTGTTTTTCTTCTATCATCCCCTTTGTTTCTGCTCTATCTTGCCCATACACCTGTTTTTGTACTGGCCCACCCTTCTTTTATCCTGTTCAGTGGTTGTTGAGGTCTGCAGTTCCTTGCTGTTCCTATCAGTTTGAGCGGATGTTTGACTCTTGTCGAATCCCTGGAACGCTTACAGGTAGTATTTAAATATATATATATATATATTTGTTACAGATGGTACAATCCCAGTTTTACATCTCTAAATGTCAAAAACAGTTTGAATTATACTTAACATTTGTATTGTGTATCGTTAATTATTTAAGATGAAAAGCCTCCCTGTTTCACACAAACTAAATATTCCTGTTCATTATGTTTCTACATCTTCTGTCAGTCATTTCAAATCTGAAGAGACAATGAAAAGAAACTTGCAATCTCCTGCAGTACGTTTTACTTTTATTTAAATCACCCTCAAGAACAACTTTTGGATTCATCTTCAGCCTTCTAGTACAACACCCTGGTTAGTTATAAGTGTGGTTCAGGGCTTAATGGCTTAATCTTTGTCTTTTGAAGACAATAATTGAGTGGAGACCAATCTGACAGCCAACATCTGCCCCATTTCACTCCTCCTAGCATAAGTCCACTTCTTATTCTATGGCAACAGGTGCTGCTTGTATGCCTCCGCTCCAGCGTTAGCCAGTGGCCAGCGGCATTATTTTCTCGGGTTGTCTGTCCATCTGTCCCATTCTCGTGAACACAATATCTCAAGACTGCCTTGAGGGAATATCCACAGATTCACTTGGACTCAACATTGATCTGATTTGATTTTGGTGGTTAAAGTAGAACAGTCAAGGTCATGTGAAGTTGATTTTCCTGGAACGTTGTCAAGGAGTCCTCTCACATTTGGCTCAAATATTCACTTGACTCAAAAAGTCAATCACTTAATTTTGGTACCCAAAGGTTAAAGGTCAACGTCCTTATGGCCTAGAATTATTTTTAAGTTTGTCTTGAACATGATATCTTAAGATCAGCTTGAGAGAATGTCTGCAAATTTTGTTATAACATTCACTTGGATTCAAAGATTAACTGATCGATTTTGATGAGGTTTAAAGGTCAAGATCACGGTGACCTCATGTTACTGTGAATGTGACATATTAGGATTCTGTATCGGCTTTCATTACATCAATTCACTTGGACTCATTGATTAATTGATTCCATTTCGGTGGTCAAAGGTCAAGGTCACAGTGACCTCTGGTTTTTGGCCCCTGGAATGTTACATCTCAAGAGGGAATTTCCTTTGAATCAAAGATTAAGTGATCAATTTTCAATGGTAAAAGTCACAGACCTGATATGAATCTGGGAAAAAAGCATGTTGAAATATGTACATAGAAACTGCTTGGTTTGGAGCAGGCATGCAGTACAACCGCAGTGCTGTAATCTTGTTTTTAAACTGGGACATCTGTTCTCTTTCTAATGTTTATCAAGTAGAAAATGTTCAAGTGATTTTCCCAAGACTTTGTTTCCTCAAACATATTATATCTGGAGTTGCCCTGTGTAAATATCGCTCCGTGGATGTGGCAAATGAGTAACTTCACTAGTGCAAGACTAGGGTTAAGTTAAACTTTTGGTTGCTCACAGATTCTGACATGGTATGTAGAATGCCACACTGAAGAATCAGGGTTGCTGGCGTTGTTATGAAGGCATCCGTTGTTATGAATACACATTCCTAATGTGAAGCCAATGAAATTTTGAGACTTCTGAAATTATTAGAGAGATGTTTTAATATAAAAAGGTTATCGAATTAATGTAACAGGGCATGCTGCAGTCAGTAGCTGTTCTCATCCCAATTCAAACTAAATTTAATTCAATATATTTACAAATAAACAATGTTAATGTTAGAAAACTCTGTACCAGCAGGCAAGAAGAAATGCTGAGGTTCTAAATACACCTTAAGACACATCTGCATCACATCATTATGTCAATCAGTTGCTCAGGCCACTCATTACCATCTATTCTAAACTGCAGAAATTCACTCCAAATGTTTGCCTATGAATCAATGATAACATTTTTCCTTCTTTCTTCTATATCCAAAGACTCTCTGCAACATTGGCAGGACAGTGACTACATAGTGGCTTACCACAGGGGGCGCTACTTTCGTCTGCGGGTGTACCAGGCCGGCAGACTCCTGTCCCCCAGAGAGATTGAATTCCAAATTCAAAGGATCCTTGATGACACTTCAGCTCCTTGCCAAGGAGAAGCAAAACTGGGAGCACTAACTGCAGGAGACAGGTCCGCCTCATTAAGCCTCTTGTGACTAAATCACTAAATCATACTACATCCCTGATGTGACGTCACCAGTTTCTTCTAACGTGTTTCCCAGAATTCCATGGGCTCAAGCCAGGAAGAAGTATTTCAGTAGTGGGGTCAACAAACGCTCTTTGGACTGCATCGAGAGAGCCGCCTTCTTTGTTACCCTGGATGATGATGAGCAGGGCATGCTGGGAGATGACCCCGTGGCTAGTTTAGATCGCTATGCCAAGTGCTTGTTGCATGGGAAATGTTACGACAGGTAATTCTTCACTAAACTGACCTCGGCCTTGTGAACTCATTCAGCAACCAGTTAGAATAATGGTGGTCTGTCTTTTTTTGTGGCCATGCAGGTGGTTCGACAAGTCCTTCTCAGTGGTTTACTTCAAGAATGGAAAGAAAGGCATAAACGCAGAGCACTCGTGGGCGGATGCACCAGTGATCGCACACCTATGGGAGGTAAGGAAAGCAATATAAATTAGGAATGGACACCATCATCCATCTCCCCGAGAAGACCATAACACCTGAGATTGTTGTGTGTCTCCAGTACACCCTTGCCACCGACTGTTTCCATCTGGGTTACAATGAAGAAGGTCACTGCAAAGGAGATGTGGATTCATCACTACCACAGCCACAGAAGCTGAACTGGGAAATTCCTCCAGAGGTGAGTCCTCCGCTCACACATGATCCTAAAAGCCTTTTCCTCTTTTAGCTAAAGTACAGGTTCTGACTCCCCTGTCATCAACAACCCATACTGGCTTTCAATACATGCATCAAGAAGTGGAAATGATGCATGTGCTGTAAACACCATCATTTATATTATATGGTCATGGTGAAGCTTTTAACCATAATTAAATGACTCCAATTTAAAAAACAGATACTGTAGCTTTCACAGCATCAGAGGGTGATGCTGGTTTCACCTCAAGTATGAGGTGGTATAGTATAGTATAGAAGTATAGTAGATGATTATATAATTTAATGGGGGGGTCACCATTTTCTTCCTTTTAGAAATATTTAACAGCATAACAATACGTTCCAAACCCAACCAATTGTACTGTGTAATGTCAAGAATGTTTTGGGCTCTTTAGAGTGTCAAAAGAGCCCAAAACAGAGCCTTTGTACCACCCACCTGAATGACCTGAATAATAATTGCACTCTCCTTGATCATTATAAACTAGGGATGAATTTGGACACTGTTTTCAGGATGAATTACAGTGTTACTCTGTAAGAAATAACATAGACATATTGGTTTAATTTCCAACAAGTTGAATGAGAAGATCGATACCACCCTCATGTCTGTATATAAAGGTATAAACAAACGTATATAAAACATCTAAACATGGGTTGTGTCCATCTATTCTTATCCAGCACTTAGCAGGAGAGCAACTTAATTTATTTATGGTTTCAGTTGTATTCACGCTGCCATGCATTGTGCTTGGAATAGAGTTTGTCAATAACACATTGTTCATTTAGAAATTTATAAAAACTGGTAGAAGCTGTGTCCATATGTCAAACAATATAGAGGTAGGGCTTATGTGTTAATGACAGTGTACCGGTCATACTGTCGATGTCTCAGTCCTGCTGATGTTCACTGTCGGGGTCTGTCTCAGTGTGAGGAGCAGATCGCTCAGTCCCTGTCAGTGGCCCAGGCTCTGGCCGACGACTTGGACTTCCACATTCTGTCCTTCCGAGACTTTGGCAAAGGAAGGGTGAAGAAGTGTCGCGTCAGTCCCGACGCCTTCATTCAAATGGCACTTCAGCTGGCCTACTACAGGGTGAGTCTCTCTCTGAAGTATGACCCACATGGTTGACACAAGAGCAATCTGTTCGGGAACGTCTTTATTACCAGTTGCATGTAACTCTTTTTTTTTTTTGTTGCTTTGCAGAGCCGGGGGACGTTCTGTCTGACGTACGAGGCCTCCATGACCCGTCTGTTCAGGGAGGGCAGGACCGAGACGGTTCGCTCCTGCAGCAACGAGAGCGCCGCCTTCGTCCGAGCGCTGGAGGGCGGAGAGGTGAGACAGATCCTGGATGTGTTTTTTCTAAAGTGGTTGATAATGGGTTTCTCTTGATATTCAAATGATTATTTCCAGTAGCTATTTCCCTCATATAAATCAGACGGTGTCTATTTTTAATGTTTGCTATGCCAAGCAGTCGTGCCATTTATACTTTTCTCCACCAGGCAGCAGACGTGTGCAGGCGTTTGTTCCGCTCTGCGTCCGAGAAGCACCAGAATCTTTACCGCCTGGCGATGACTGGATCTGGTATCGACAGACACATCTTCTGCCTGTACGTGGTTTCCAAATACCTCGGAGTGGAGTCTCCTTTCTTGAAAGAGGTTAATTTCTTCTTTAATCACACCGATCCCATCAGTCCAGTTCAGTCACGTCCCTCTTCTTTGCCGTGACTTAAACAAACTGATGCAATTGCCTCTTATGTTTGTCTCAGGTTTTGTCTGAGCCTTGGCGGCTGTCCACCAGTCAGACTCCTGTCCAGCAGGTGGAGCTCTTTGACTTAGTCAACCACCCAGAGTATGTCTCCTGTGGAGGGGGCTTTGGTCCGGTCAGTGTCACATTATGATGTAGTTGGATAGTTTTGTCTGTGTAATGTAACTGTTCTATTCGTTGTTTTTGTTTATATATATATAGCTTTGTGATCTGATGTTCTTACACAGCCATGAGTCTAAATGTTGTCTGACTGCTTTCAGGTGGCTGATGATGGTTATGGGGTGTCCTACTACGTTGTGGGAAACAACTTGATTAACTTCCACATCTCGTGCAAGATCTCATGTCCTGAAACTGTGAGTAAACTGGAATCAGTAGTTTTACACTGCAAAACGAAAGTGACTAAAGTAAACTCCTCATATTGGGGCAGAAACGGTTTTTCAAGTTAAGAAAATATATGTTTTTCTACTGATCAAGCTCAGTATGTGTATTCTAGTACATGATATGTATTATTCTTGTAGTTTTTAGAGGTGTGTCGGAGGATCTTTTGACAATTAAGTCCAAAAAGAGCATTACAGTGACATGATGACATAAAACCTCATTCTTTATTCTGTGTCTCCCTTCCAGGACGCCCACAAGTTTGGCGCCGAGATCAGAAAAGCCCTGCATGACATGATACAGCTGCTCGGCCCGGCCCAGAGAGATCCTTACTGTGCGGGAGACAGGCGGTCCGAGGACAAGAAGGACCTGTAGATACTGTAGCTGCTCAGGAGGGAAAAGGGAAAACGGTGGAAGGGAAGATTCTTTTCTCACGCGTTGGAAGAATTTTATAGCCAGTGAGATAAGATAAATCTAAACGAGGAAACTGACATAAGGGAGGTGTTGTTTTTACTGATTTGCATCCGTAATTAGTGGGTTTATATTAGCCGTGTGATTGGTATGTGAAGGGAAAGAGGGTGCATAGAATAACAAGACAAGCAGATTCTAAAACTGTTTGTCTAAATGGTTCGGCTTAAATTTAAACGGTCAAACCAGTGGGTCATTTTGTTTAGAAAAAGCCCTAAATGTAAAAAGTACTTATTTAGATATTGTGTGATTATTTTAAAAAGGGCCACGGCTAATTGCACCACCCAAAGGTATTAGAGGAGTTGCCAATGTTACGTAATCGCAGGGATGAATTTCAATTCAATTTAAAATCAATCGAGTATATATTTCCACATTTTCTGTGCCACTAAAGATCTGTTGTGAAAATGCGGCTGCACGTGTGTGTGATGAACCTTTGGTCTTGGGAGCATCCGCACGGAGAGAAACCGTGCAGGACCGTCCAGGTGACCTCAGTCTCTATGATCTGAATGCAATGTCGTCCAAACAGTGAGAAGAGGTATTTATAAATCTCGGAAGTCTGTGACTTCTCAGTGTTTTCTGCTTTTTACATATATGATTGTACTGCTGTGCTCTACGACGGAGTATTAGGGCAGAATTGGATATGGATTATAATGTTGTAATATCTTGAGGGTTACTGTAATATCACGAGATGATAGTCATAATTTAATGGGAAACAGCGTCATTTATACCATGTTTAACCTAAATGTCCACACATTAATAAACACATAAAGTCCGCTAAACAAGATCCATGAATTATTTTCTAAGAAATTAAAGAAACACACAATTACACAATGTGAAAGAAAGTGGGAGAAAAACATCCTAGATCCGCCTCCTGATCCGTATATTCAAATCAAAATGTCCTTGGTTCTTTCACCCGTCAAGCCCCACCCCTCCACAAAGTCTCATGGAAATTTGTCCATTTATTTTTTGCATAATCCCGCTAAAGCTGCTAAAATTACAACTTTATCCTATAATATTAGGACTTTATTCTCGAGATATCTGATTCTTGTTTCCTTTAAGTGTCTCTAATACTCCGTCTAGTGGTCGTAGTGCCAGGCTGTAGAGACATGACATGGCAGGAAATAACATTTATTGTTTTTGTCAGGCACATTCAAACAGTTAATGTTGGTCCGTTTTTGTTTCAGCGGTCAGTAGGCATTTCAATCTCGCACTCTAATGAACTCCAGTTATTTCACTGCCGTCTGTGAACCTGCTTTGGTTTTCATCACTGTTTTACTACTCAAGCACCATTTCAAAGCAAGTTATATTTATGAACAACATGATGTGAAGTTAGTCAGTCTCATGGCCGTGCTGCGGGTCAAGCCATTCAATTAAAGGGGACTGTGCGTTCGCAGGGAAGCAGATCCTCGTTCTCTGTTGATTTACTGACGCTGTTTGTTTCCTGGTTCAGATCAGTTGAGCTTGTCTCATTATGTCGCTATTGTCGGCCTTTTTTAAATGCAATGTCACAAGAGAATATAAAGTCATTCGTAAAGAAAAAAAGGCCTCAAGTGTTGTTTTTTACTGGGTTAGTACTTCAAACTCATCAGATTGCAACAGAAACCACACACATCATCTTATCATGAGTAAAATATAATATGAAAAGTTCAAAAACTACCCCTTGAAGATAAAAACAATGTGCATTTCAGATTAATATCACATCTATTCTGACTGGGGGATGTCAAACCTGAAAGAGTAAGTGACTTATTCAAGTGCATCATTTCACGAAGGTCGTATTTGACACAGAAGATTCCCTAGTGGCAGCTTCCCTTCATATTCAATTGTCAGAGGAGCCGTCGTTATCTTTCTCTTCTTGTTTATTGTGAAAAATCCTCCCGTCTGGCTTGGTGATCCACCGAAGTTTCGCCCCCTCGATCTGTTTTTGGATCTACGGAGACGTGAAGAGATTACTGGTCAAAACACACCTTCATTCACAAGTCTTTGCATCATTATTATCGGCAACGTTATCGTTACTTTACCGACAAACACCCACATTTTAAAATGCAACACTTACTTCGATCAAAATGGCGTCGCTCACAGCAAAATCCTGGAATTGAAGGGGTGAGTCTGACTTTATTTTCAACCTCACAATCCGCTTCACCGAGGGTTCTATTTCTGTGGTCAAACACATAGAAACAAAACATTGCAACGAGTACATGCTCTGGTTTCTGCAGGCTCTTAAAAGATTTGATCTTTTCGGAATTTCAGGCCTTAAAATACTATTTACTAGTGTCTTTAAGGACATTGGGCAAGGTCTTCTCCATTTAAAAAGTATCCCTTTTTTTGGAGGCATGTATTCTTTTGAGTCTGTGTGTTGTAGTTCTTTCTCATTAGACATTATCAGACATTATCACGCTGCCATAATTGATCTCAGTGTACCTCTTTGTCTGTGCGAAAGAATATTGAAAGAAAGAAACTGTAGCATTTAATAGGTGATCTTCTTAAGGCTGCTTCACCTTATCTTCAAATACTTGTAAATAGACTTCACTACGTTTACTAGATCTTCAACTTGAAACCTGAAGAAACTCTGAATAAATGACTAACTAACACGTCACATGGTGGACTCAGACTGGGACAGATATGCTTACCATTATAGCAGAAGAAGGGAAACTTTGTCTGACAACCTCTGTCGAACCACCCGTTGATGCTGAACAATGTACAGTCTCCATCATTGTTTGGTTGACCGCTGGCCCAGTATCTAAAGGAACTGTTGCTCTGGTCCGTCCACTTCCATTTATCTTTGAACAAACCGATCCAGACCAAGGCTGGCGACCCATCTCTACTGAACACTTGCTGTAATAATTGGTTTTCACTCGGGTTTCTCGCACTGGCCAAGTCCATGTAGTGCTGGCGGCAGTACTGTTGGGCCATCTGCCACGTCATATTTTGAAGGACCAAAGTCACCTCACCGGACCCCTCAACTGGGAATATTTCAAAAAATGTGAAGATTAGGATTTTTGGAGAGGATGAGAACATTTTCAAACTGCAGCAAACAAGCCTAAAGTGATAAAACAACATATATATATATATATATGAAAAGTAAACACAGTTACTGAGACAATGGACCGAGGCACCACTGCATCAAAGCTGCTTCACTGACCTCCCTGACAGACGAAAGGAAGAGCTGTTCCACAAGGTCCGCTTAGCCATTTCCCATCAGCCCTCACACCTCCACAGTTGTGCTCACTTTCATTGAGAATGGCCCAGTTAGAGTAGGTAGGCGATTCGTAGCTCATCCCTGTTTCTCCCACAGACCAGCCCCAGGACTCCGGCCCTGTCTCTCCCAAACCGATCCAGATAGTTCCTAAAACACTGGGAGTCATGTTCACCAGCCACTCCATGTCGTCATAGTTATAAATGGTGGCGAGGTCGGTGTAGTTGTCCCTGCAGTAACTCCGGGCCTCGTCCCAGGTCTTAGCCTCGTTTACCAGGTGATGCTCATGATAAATCTGTGAACACAAGGTGACACCACCTGTACGAGGCCCATCAATTAATCATTAACTCAGTATTAATTTAACTGTATTTTTGAATTTCCCTTAACTATTTCATTGGTTGTTTTATGTGAGTACACTTACCAGACGTCAGCAGCAAAATCACCAGATAATTAGACATGATTTGTCTAAGATATAAAAAGGGTAAATGTTAAAATCAAATCAAATGAATACTTTCCTACACTAGAAATGCCTCTTTGCAGTGTTTATTAGCCAATATTGTTTTACCCCAGTGTATACCTCACTCAGGGTCATGCTCTTTTGATGTAGAGAAACGCAAAAGATATGCTTAAAAATAATAATTAATTCCAATAAATAAATATTTAAAAGAAAGGTGAATTATTTTTATATATTTATATATACACATAAGAAATAGAATATAAAATGAAAAAGATATATCTATAATGCTTGAACTTTTGTCAAATGTATCATAATCACACTTTAAAAAGTCAGCAACTTAAAAAAAAAAGATCTAATCTAAATTTAGGTGTATATTAGATGGTTATGATCTCTTGTCCATATAGCCCTAACATTCATAGTACGATTTTATCTTTGCCGCTGTTTATAATTCTAAATATCTTCGGTAAAAATGTTCCGTCTTACCTGATGCACCGATGTCTTCTCCTGTGACCTGAGGACCTGACTCTCTCTCTCTCTCTCTCTCTTTATCCCCCCCCCCCTCCCCCTCTCCCTTCACACATGAAGTGCTTCAGTCGGCCCCAAGGAGCCAAACATTTGTCTTTATGGAAATGTTGTTTGCATTTGACCAGTTCAAGGGCATACTTACCTTTCAAAACGCATTTGTCAAAAAGCTCAACCTTGCTATGTGACCTGTTATTGTCATTGTGTTGATAGTTATGAGAAGAGATTGTATATGTTCAACTGAAACGTCACATATGTATGGGCTGTTTTTCAAATTGTGCATTTCTAATCTTTAAGCTACATTCATACAGCACCACTGGGCCTTTTCTATAACATACCATTAACTCAATTTGGGGTTCAGTATCTTCTTAGTGGACGACAAACTATGTCTCTTGAGCTACAGCCACACTTCTTATGTGCCTTTGTTTATCGAAGTGGTGGGGTTCTTTACACAAATTAGTGTCCTTTCTTGAATCCCCTCGCAGTGCTTGAGGTTAAGCTTTATAGTCATTTTCACAGATGGGAGTAAAGACCCCGGGTACCAGTGATGTTCAGAGCCTCCACATCCTGAACCGCAAACTGAATCTCTCTAGCTCTCGTTAGCAATTCTTCTGTTCTGGGATCGTTGTTCTGTCTCTTCCGTCTCTCTCCATCGTCTGCCATCTGTCCTCATGCCTCTTTTTTCAGCTGTGAGGTCACCAGCAAACCCTTGCTTCATTATCAGCTTATGCTCCCAAAAGCCCCCAATAATCCACATACATTCCCCGTCGCTCTTTTCTGAATCATACCCCCGACACACACACACACACACACACACATGTGCACCTCAGTGTCGCCTCTTCGTCCCCCCCACACGGCCGGGTATATAAAGGTCTGGTTCAGCCTCTGCAGTTGTTACTCATCATCATCATCTGTGAAAGTCTCCCTCTTTTTCCTGTCCAGGTATGTGCTCTGAAATGTCCTCTATGCTGCTGTGAAAGTGTGAAACCGTCCAGAAAAACTAGTTTCTGTAATTTCTTAAATATTTTATATCAAATCAGAATCTAGAACTGTATTCAAAATGTTTTTCGACAATTTCCAGTGAAATGCGCTTAAAAACGCTAATAGCACCTGTCATTGTGCTGTTCTCAGCTTGTCAGCTTTTCACGACAATGAAATAATGTATGTGAATATATAACTGCTTAAATGAAAGATGCTGTAAAACATACAAAAGTGAGTACTCTGGGATTATTTTTAGTTTTTTTCATGGTCACAATTAAAAGATCTTCTCTGTTTTCATGGGAACAAACTGAAATTCAGCATCTTTGGAAACACTGGATCCACCAGGATAACACTGTCCATTAGGAATGTTCCCTCATGACAAGTTATTCTTGGTTCCCTTAACCTCTCTGTCCGTTTGTCATAACGAGTATGATCCCGTCGGTCAGTTTGGCCAGAAACATTCAACAGTGGAGCGGCGATAATGAATTCCTCTATCAATCCCTCATTTGCCTTTTGTCCATGTGCCCATGTTTATTCAGATTTGCATGCTCATGCTCTGAGGGCGCTTCCAGCTGTGGGGATACAAATTGGGTTTCAGAATTTGCTCTGTCTAGAACTTAAACTTCAGTAACTGTAAAAAAGAAGATATAAAAAAAAGTGAAGAAGTAATTGTTGGGGATGCTAAAATATTTGTGGGGCACCTCATGCAAGGAAATACCTATTCAGCTCATGGAGACTAGATGGAATGATAATAGAGGACTTGGCTGGTGTTAATGGCGTCCCGCCGACCAGCTCTAATCTCTCCATCCCACATTCTCTCTGGCAAATCAAATTAATCAAGAAGGATTGGCCAGCTGATACTTTGTTCTCACCCTGGGTAACAGGACACTGTCGCAGCCTCTGTCCTCTTCTATTCCTAGATCGTTAGCCACAAGTGGCTTTCCCTTCATCTTCTTCTTTGAACCAAAGCACTGGCATGCTTTGAACCACACTTCATCTCCCCTACGTCACGGATATTTAAGTTAATTTTATATTTGAACTTAAGGAGATAAACATGATTTTTTTAATGGCTTTTAAAAGTCTTAACTGGAGACGTGTGCAAATGATCAATTCCTGTTAATGTCAGATTATTGATTGCAAATTGTGAGCTCAATTTAAGAATGTTTTTGTAAAATGCAATCATGCAGATGGATTCAAACCATCTCAGAATTCCTCTGGTGGAACACCCGCCTTGATCTAAATCAGTTGGGCTTTAATAGCGGCAACATCACTGAAGAGACTCTACTATATGTGACAGAAAACCTTAAGGGGAGGTAGAGCTGCAGCTAAATCTTTAGTGCTGATCTTGCTGGACCTATCAGCAGCCACTATACAGTGACCCATCCTATCGAGCTATCTGTTCGAACTGGACATACTGGGAAAAGCACTTTCTATGTTTTTTAAACCTGTGTCATCCATAGTCCTTCAATTTGTCATGACAATCCCTTTCCCTACTGTGGTGCCCCAAAGCTTGATGCTGGGGCCCCTTCTCTTTGTAATATAAACCCCTTCCTCGGGTCCAACCCCCATAATCATAATATATTATGAATACAGTATATCTAATGCTGTACAGCCGTAACATATGGATTCGGATACAGGGTCCCATCAGCCCGTCTTCACTCAGGTTTAGGGGACACATGTCCTAAACTCTGCTCATCAACCTTATGAATCAGCACCCATCAACTTGACCTCTGGGGTCGGACCCTTCACTCCACTGCCTTCTTACAAAGAACATCATCTGGCATTGCCATTCCTGCAGAGCAGCCACATTCTGCACCTACTAAATGCTATCCGAGCAGGCGCCTTCCTCTAAATCTTCAGTGACCTCTTGAGAGAACACCTACTTTCTAATACCCTAACATTTTGGGTGCATTCCTTTACCTGGTCTCCTACACTTGGTCTTATAGAACAGATTTAGCTCTTTACCACAAGCTCTCCTTCTGTAGTGAAACTTCATTGTTGTCTCCCACTTGTAAGCGGTTTTAGATTACTGTTACCCTTCTTACCAGAATTGCATTTAAAAAATCCTTTCTTGTTGGGAGCTAATGTTTCAAAGTTATAACCGTATGATTTCTCCCCAGTGTTACCATGTCTCATTTAGAAGATCATGGGTGAGTCAATGCAGTCCATTCATTCATAATAAATGAGCTTTTGTATCATTGCACGTCTGATATATTATTTCATGTCTTTTTTTTTATTTAGAGGACATCAGGAAGGTAAAAACATTATTTTTCATTCATTCCTTTTTTTAAATAACTGTTGGAGTTTCATTGTTTCCCTCGTCTTGGTCTCTCTCACGTTCTTTCTTTCTCCAGATGAATATGAGGAGCAGGGAGAAGGAGGTGAGACTGTGATGGTGAAAATTGTATCAACACACTCAGACAAACTATAACAGCATCCTGTCACTGAGAATGTCCCCATAGGCAAACTCCAGTCTAATCCTCCCTGTAGTGGTTGGGTTTGTGAGTCCATCATCAGTAACATAGTAAAATACAAGCACTTATTGTTTCCTTCATCTTGGCAGAACCTATTGTACGTCACTGTAACAAGTGGGCATGAGGCTATTCAATTTAAAATATTAACATTAAATTCAACTTAGCTTGATTCGAACTTTATCTTTGTGTTTTCAATCCGAACTGTGGTTTTTTAAAACATGAACTGTTCGCTTTTCCATTGCTGTTCTGGCTGTCATGTTGAAGAAGAACGCCCCAAATACAAGTAAGAAGGAATGAAAACACTGAACAATAAAAAAATATTGTCAGATTTTTAACACAAAATGTCAAAGTCTCATTAATCTGAAAAGAAGATCAGCCTTCATGTTATTTTACAGGTCACTGGTCACACAGCTTGCTGCTCCAAAAATCCCTGAAGGAGACCGGGTCGACTTTGATGTACGTTTCTTCAAGATTGTTTTGAATGCAACATATTGTGATTACTTCACCAAACACACTACATAGATGAATCTGCGTTTCCATTGGCTCTTGTTAGGATATCCACAGGAAAAGGATGGAGAAAGATCTTCTGGAGCTGCAGACTCTGATTGATGTCCACTTTGAGCAGAGGAAGAAAGAGGAACAGGAGCTGATTGGACTCAAAGAAAGGATTGTAAGGCTTTTCCCAAACTGTTTATTCTGTAAAACCCCTTTTTCAGTGGGTAGAGAACCTGTCCAAAATAACGGTGATTAAAGAGCCATGTGTGGATGTCTATTATTTTTTTCTGTTGTAGGAGAACCGACGGGCAGAAAGAGCTGAGCAGCAGCGAGTGAGGGCTGAAAAAGAGCGAGAGAGACACACACGGATTGCGGTAATCAAAGTTTCTCTTTGTGTGATCGACTCAGATCACAACATTTTGTCCATACACACTGAGCACATTCAAGTGAAGGAAACTGCATTAATGAATGCAAAGTGACTTCCGTAGGAGGAGAGGCAGAGGAAGGAGGACGAAGAGGCAAAAAAGAGGGCGGACGATGAAGCCAAGAAGAAGAAAGTGCTCTCTAACATGGGCGCTCACTTTGGAGGGTTCCTGGCCAAGGTCAGAATAATACATTTGTATAGGCAGGTGTGTGCCTGCATGTTTGTGGAGTGCATATCATCTTAAGTGCCTTCTGAAAAAAGCACTCCACGTGGCAGTTAGACAGTGTGTGTGTGTGTGTGTGTGTGCATTTGTTTTTCTTACCTCTTAAGGACCTTTTCCAACATAAAAACAGACCTTGTAAGGACCAGTAGACCTCATGGGAACCAAAAGCTGGTTAAGGTTCTGGTTAAGGTTAAGGGTAAGATGTGATTCTTGACTAAGGTTAATGGAAGCCAATGCAAGGGCCCTAGTAATGACATCTGCACAAACCTGTGTGTGAGAGATCGTTCTGAAGAGTGATGTGTGTTTTTTCTTTCCCCCTGCAGGTAGAGCAGAGGCGAGGAAAAAAGCAAACTGCGAGGGAAATCAAGAAGAAGACTCTGGCTGAGCGCCGTAAGCCACTGGCTATAGAAACTCTAAGAGAGGACGGTCTGAGGTCAGTCAAAGTCTCATCAAAGTTGATGCATTGTGAGTTTTCTTTTGGTATCAGCAGATTTGGTTTAACTTCAAAACCAGTCCTATGCTGCAGGGAAGGCCAGCTGGATAAGCCAGACACACTCCAAACAAACAATAACCAGTCACCTTTTGTGGAGAATTCTGAAAGTGTATGTTGTTGATTGTTGATTGTGGATGCAATTGTGTCTTAGAGAGAGAGCTAAGGAGATGTGGGAGTGCATCTACCAGCTGGAGTCTGAGAAATTTGACCTGACCGACAAAATGAGGAGGCAGAAGTACGAGGTGAGGCATCCTGTGGAAATTATACAAAACAGGGATTTTGAAAGTGTTTGCCATCCCAACCTGTGTGTTATTTATTTTCAGATAAACGTTCTCCTCAACAGAATCCAACACGCTCAGAAATTGTGAGTTAATCTGCTTATCGCAGTCTCTGTTGACACAACACCCACACCACAGGAAAGTAGAAGCATCGGCGGGAATAACTTTGCATTGACCATGCAAATCTGACACAGATGAACGGCGACAGTCACACATTCACAGGAAACAAACTTTTATACATTGGCTACTTTATTTGCAGATTGCTCATGTGTCAGACATTTACATGAGGGTGATAAAGCGGAAACGAAACCACGAGTTACTTCTCTTTCTTTGCCTTTTCAGTCACACTTGTCATTTCCGTTGATAATTGAACTTACATTTTTTTCCTGTACCCATGCAGCAAAAAGGTCCACGGTAAGGGGAAGGTTGGAGGACGCTGGAAGTGAATTTACACACGTAGAGACAAGAAGACGCTTCACTAGCTTGAAGATGAGGTTGCAGTGTTCGTCAGTAAAGCTCAAAACAGATTCTATCAGTTTTTGTGTAACATTTATCCAAATACATAGGCTTGCAATTGTGTCTGTAATATTTAAATGCATAGATCAATAAAATGGACATGTCGATCGCATAGGAAATGAAATAATGATTACTATTCTTGTTGGTTTGTTGCATCTTGTTACTGTAAAGAAAGTGGGAACCAGAGTAAACAGATGTGCTGATGTTCACCACTTTTATTTTGTCTTTGGTGTGAACACAGCATGGACGTCATCACTCTTGCCGTCACACCACGGTTCAAATCCGGCCTCCAGAGCAATGCTTGCCACTTTCTCAGCAAATCCTGCTTCCTGGTCTTTGTTCAGATCCAAAACGTACCTGCGATTTACAGCGACACACAAACGCAACTTAGGTGTCAATCGAATCACGGCCGTTATGAACTGCCAAGACTTGTCCCGAACATTTAACACAAATGATCTGATACACAACATTTACACAGCAGAGTCACTGTACTCCTGGTGGCTTAACTGTCACCATGGAAACAAGTTACTATTAAAGTCACTGTAAAACCCTTACTTGGCCAGCTCCATGACAACCACAGCGTCTGGTACTGTGATCTGTGTCATTGTCGGGCCCAACTGGTGCACGCAGCTTTCGAGCAGACACACAAAGAGACACATGGTCAGCAGCCATTTCAGTTATCTGTGGTCAATGTGACTGGAGGGTGAAGAAAATATAAATGTATATAAATATTCATGCAGTCAAAGGATGGATGTAGTAATTATGGTCTCACGTAGTGGAGAGGTAAATGGTTTTGAAAAACTGGGAATATTTCTCTTTCTCTGGCAGTTTGGGAAGTGAGTCCAGAGGCAGGAAGGTCACAGAGAGGCCGCTCAGACGCATCAGGTCTGAAAAGGAATTGAGAAATTCAGGTTTCGTAAACAGGTTTCTGTGTGCTGAACATCAAAACCTGCATTCCAAAGCTGGGAAGTGGTCTGCCACAAAGATCCCACTTCCATAAAAACATGCTAAATGCAACATAAACAAAATCAACCTTTCACCTCAGTCTGAGCCTTGTCTATGTGAGTTCAACTGCTTTTCTCATCCTGTTCTTTTGGTCCTATATATTGCGTATTGTCTCAAAACCACAGGCCTGGTTGCTGCTGATAGTATTTTACCTTTAATGGGGACAGATTTTTGGTCTATCTGTGTGGATGGCTCCTGTCCCTCTGTGTCTGACTGAGAAGGAGAGGGGCAGCCCCTTCTACTGGACAGCGACTGGAACAATGCCTGCACATTTGCAAAGGAGATATCCTGGGCTGTCTGATAAAGAGAGAGGAAAGAAAATAAAACAAAGAGATATTAATATGATATAATTATAAAAACAAAACCGGTGCTATTACAACCGGATAGTTTACCTTGATATGTTTCTCATTTTGTCTCTTCAGGAGGCTCTTGTCATCGGTTTCGATGCCAAAGGCGAGGTAGGGACTGGATACTATGTCTCCCCAGTAACCCCTCACAGCCACTTTGTTCCCCCTCTGTCAACACAAGCACAACGTGAAGTTCATCCACATTGCGTTATCTCCAGGAGTTGTTCATGGCTGTGCATGGGCAACTGGGCCTGCTTGCCTTTCTTGCAGATGTATGTACAATGCTGCTTCATGCTGCATTGTGCAGTATCTTGATGAACAGTGTACACTCACCTGACGGAACACTCTTGACGAGAGTAAAGTTGGATTGGTTATTTGGTAGACACCTTCCCTCATTTCGAACGCCAAACCCCGCTCCCTCCATTTCACATATTGTTGTTTATTGATGACACCACACTGGCGATAAAGAATTAGAACAGAATGAGTTTCCATCACAGTAACACACAATAAATAAGCCTCCTTTCTATTTTGAAATATTTAAAAAGAAAAAGTTTCAAAGGTTTCAAATACCCCTTTGTCTTGCAGCTTCATTGTAAGGTCCCAGTCGAAGCAGCCTCTCTTGGAGTCGTATCTCGTTCCAAGGTGTTGCCTGACCCGATAATCCCAGGCTTTGGACATGGCGATGGGAACAGAACGCTCGGATGAAGACTGAGGCGGGATCCACGATTTGAATATCCTGACCAGCTCATCTCTCTCCTTGAACTGTAGAAATACTCATGTTATTATATATTTCATAGTATGAAATGAGTAGAATTACACTAAATTTGAGTGGTTAAACACCCACATTTAGTCCAAAAGGGCCTGAATACCAAATATATTGAAATACAATAGTTTCAAATGGGTTTGACTGAGTAGGCCTGTAATCTGCTTGTACCTTGAGGAGAGTTGTGTTCAGACAGGGGTGTGCGGCCGTCTCCATTGTTTCAGTAACACACAGAGAAAGCTGTGATGCTGCGTGTCTCAGTATTTCCTCTGTTTGAGCGCGGATCTCACCGTTCCCAAACACCTCCAGGTAGACCTCTGTCTTCTCTGTGAATAAAATCCAGCATCAGACAACCTGAGAGTTTTACGCAGATTTAGATTTTAAAAAGGGATTGGAATCCCACCGTTCAGTCCCATGCTTTCCTGGGGCACCAGTGCCAGGTAGAGGAGCAGCAGCTGGCGAGCAACCACCTCCATGCTGCTTTCTATCACCCACACCTGCAGCGGAGCAGAGAGGAGAAGTCTTTGGCTCACAAAGGAGTTAAACAATCTGTTCTCGGGTTTAACAAAAATGGATTAAGACAAGGAGGCTCACATGGAGGCTTTCTTCAATCCTCAAACCACTAATGGTCTTCAGAATATGCCGTGGATCTGCGCTGCCAACCAGGAGAACATTGGCCTCCTCTTCTCGACTTGCAGGGCCTTGACAGAGAGAGAGAGAGAGACCATACAGGAGATTCCACATGTCATACTTCCTCAATTCTACAGCTGTTGCTATACATTATTTACTCATCAGTGGAGGAGTTTGGATTCTTTTCTGTGTTTTAAATTTAACTTGTGCTATTTTTGCAATAACTTTCAAAGCCTATGCAATTTTCAATGTACTATATTTACCTGTCTGTGCAATACCAATGGTTTATATGCAATCCATTCACTGTACATTTTCTTACCTGTTCTTAAAGTGTATATTCAAATCAACTCATATTTTAGTATATTCCTTATATTTAGGTATTGCATGATTCTTATTACTTACTAATGGCTATTTTGACTCTTGGTGCTGTAAAACTGCAATTGTGGGACTAATAAGGGAATATCTTATCCTATTTTATAAGTAATGATTCTTCATTTTCATTTACATTTAATCGATGTTGTATATATATTTGTTTTTAAGTCTCTTAATGGTACAGTACCCTCATACATTTCTGATTGTTTATTGGAGTATATTCCTTCTACAATCCGTGGGTTTGCAAAACATCTAAATAAATACATAAAATTAATAACACAACGTATGGGAAAGCATCTTTCTCCTGCTATGCACTAAAGGATTGGAACAAACTCCCACCACACATCAGACAAACTACTTCTGTTGATAGTTTTAAGAACCAACTCAAGACTTTTTTTCTATGATCTTGCTTTTAATAGATTTTATCTTGTTTTCAACACCATTCACTTTAGTTTATATAACGCTTTGTTTGAGTGCTAACGTGATCTTATTTCCTGTCAGTTCAATTTGATTGCAAAGCACTTTGGCCTGCATTTTCTGATACAAAGGTGTTGTATAAATGAAATGTATTATCATTATTATCATATAATTTGTTGTTTTTAATTTGAATGGAATTATACTGATTTACTTCTTGTCTCTTATGTTTTGAAAGCTGCTGAGTAAATAATGTCACAATTAATATTACTGCGAATTGTTTAACTGTATGTTGTCTCGTGTGAATTCCACTGATTATCATTCCACCATCATGTCCTCTGTCCTCATCCAGGTGTGCGCTGCCTGTGTCTCTCACCTGCAGCGAGCAGGTCACGTGCCGGACTGAGTCCCCACCAGGTGACGCACCCTGCCCCCTCCGCTGCTCTTCCAGCGCTCATCCTGTGTTACAGCAAAGACACAATATTGAACTGTAAGTGCCTCACACCGCACAGCAAATGGCTGAACTACAACTTTCTCTGTGTTTTGCCTGCGACGTAGCTTAGCTCAGCACCAACGCCTAACCACCGCTAGATAAGGGCTAGCTAAGGCTAACGCAGCTGCTAGCTAGCTTGTAGCTGTTTTCCTGGCGGAGCTACGCGTCTCTAGAGTCAAATTGGTGATGGACCAGTGATGGGCCCTGTCATGAGCTGTGAGCGGATACTATCAGCGGCCAAACGAAGGTGGAAACTTACCTCACAGACGGTTTTAGTGACCGAGGGAAAGTTTCCAGTGAACTGTCTCTGGAGGAAGTTTAGGTTTCCTGTTGCTAGGCAACGACTGAGACGTGCTGAGCACCTGTCTCCTGTTGATGTGATGGTTTGATCTTAAATGTAAATAAGACTTTTTTATCATAACACTTTTTTGTGTTTAACCACCTCTCCTACCACGTTCACAACCAGCATCAAAGTCTTGTATTTCATAAACATAGTACAGATGAATTTTGTAAATGTGAAATATCCCCAAAAACCTCCGGACAGATTTGGAGACTGCACTTTCTTATAGAGACTAGTTACAAGTACAAAAACAAAAGATGTTAGTTATTTTGCTCGTCCATAAGAAAGGGTTCATTGACTATCTAACCAACTTTATTATTCTATATGCACATTCATTATTCACAAATTACTTATTCAAATCGCCTCCTAAACTTTCACCATTTTAGCCACGTAACAACAATAATATAAAGCTGGTGAATATCTACATTTTATTCATTGAAACCACGGGCAAAGCTCTCTTCTTACATGTATATATCCTTTCAACTTTCTTTATTTATACTTAAGGATGGAGATATGTTTTTTGGACCGGGCGAAGCGGGTCTGTGTTGCATGCGTGTTGTGCGTCGCTGGACGGTTAACCCCGTCACTTCCTGCGTCCGTCACACTGAGCTGGTGCATGCCCACTAATCACGCATTACGGTTCATGGTGAACATTTTATGAAAATCCGATTAAAGTTGTAAAATGAGGCTTACCTCCTTTTGGCACTATATGGATTTATAGATCGGTTCAGGTCAAAAACACTCTTGTTTCTCTTCAGATCGAATGATTCTTAACCTTTGCAACAGTCTAAGACATCAAAGGGATCTATGACCACAATTATTTGGTTAATGAATCCTATGAAGTGTTTTTCTAAACGAAGCCTGGGTGGAGTTCCGTAGTAAGTCACAAACAAGCGTTACTCTTTCAGCTTAACATATTCAGAGAGATGTACCTTAAGAACTGAGGGAAAAAGAAGAATAAAGTTTATCCTTTACTACCTGGATAGTGCAACAATCATTATCCAGGGCACTGGTGCACCACAGCCCTAGATGAGCAAACATGTTTTCATTTTCAGGCGGACACAGGGCAATCTTAAATTCCTTCCTTTATGCCACAAATCTTTATTAGGCCCATGCAAGTGCATAAACAGTATATGCACATTTACATTTTTGTGTTGGTCATTATACAAGTACTTATTCCTATCAGTTTACAGGAGTAACGCATGTTAATAGGGGAGGCAGGATTTTTAATGACAACCAAATTTCCTAAAACAACACACCAGCACTCGTACACACGTGTCATGTACCTCAAAAAAAGAAACAATATGTGTCGGAGAACTTAACACACAAATTGAGACAACATCAGGGTCAACACAACGGAACATGTCAACAGTAGGCCTATGCAATAAGTTCGACTCTAGCGGGGTTTTGCTTTGACTAATGCATCGACTTCTTCCTCGTGCAGGAGAGTGTGCCACTGGGCGACCGGACGTCTGGGATTGGCCAGCATCTCCGACCAGTGACGCAGGCCCACTCCTGTTGCTCCGTAGCCCATGAACGTCTTTCCTATGGGGTCATTGCTCCCGAGTTTGTCGTAGTCATACACTGTGATGACGACCTGCACTTTCTGAAACGCAAAAAGAAAAATGTGTTATCGAATACTTATGTAATTATTAATCCCCGACATCAACACTGACTGTCTGAAACTGGTAATGGATGTGTTTACACAGCCCACCTGTATCTGCTCAAAGGGGACTTCAAAGCTGAAACTTTCATTAAAGTAGGGATTGAGCGTGTTTTTCTTCACCGTCGTCTTTTTCTTCTTGATGCGTTTCCCATTTTGCTGTAGAACGATCTTCACAAATGGATCTTTTGGAAATGGAAAAGAATGAAATACAGTAAAACTTCCTCACGTCACTGATGTTTGGTTTAAGTACTCAATGTTAGCGAGACATGAAGGAACTTCTAAGATAATATGAATAAATAACAAAAAGGTTAGTTTACCTGACAATCCTCCCACATCCATTTTCTTCAAATTCTTTGCCTCCATGATGTTCACTGTCAGTTTCCCAGCAGTAGGTACGTACCGTAAAGAAATGCAAACGTCACCAAGCATTTCTTGCTGAAAGGGAATATGATGGAGTACTGTCATGTCCCATTGCAATTAAATCCAAGACAAGGACTTACAAGATGCGATTTCTAGAAGATCTAAACATTTACCTTCTAAAGTTGCACAATTGAAACAAAGAGAAACCAAACCGTGATATATCATACCTCCTCCTTCTCACCACTCTCCACGTCTCTCCACTGTTGCAACGGCTGACCCAAATCAACGCTGTTCATGGGAATCTTTATCTCTCCAATAATGTCGTGCTTGGAGAAACGGTCAAAGTCATAAACTTGCATCACCAAAGTCTTTCCACCCAACTCTGCATACGGGATCTAGAAAGAGAGGTAGGAGGGAGACTGTTTCATTAACATGAGACCAAATGTGCAAATCCAGCCGTTAAACAAAGAACATGTAGTGACGGGATACATTTAAAAACATTCTTGGGGGAGGGATAACTTGACAGACTCCACACAGGGAATGAAATACTTAAGACGAGGGGAGGTGGAGACATAGGCTCAACTTATGCCTTGTGAGGATTAGAAGTGACATGTCATCAACAAGCTTGAACACAAAGACATAAAGAGAAGGAAAAGAACAAAACACCAAAAAAGACAACAAGTAGACAAACATGCAATCGGGCACCTTGAAGATGAAGGTCTCGTTGAAAACAGGGCATAAATTCTTGCGTTGAACCTTGGTCTCATACTTCTTCTTTTTGTCAGGTAACAAAAAAACTTTGACGTAGGGGTCTGAGGTCCCCCCCATGTCCATAGCAGCGAGGTCCTGAGCTTGGAGAATGCCCACTATAAGCTGCAGAGGGAAATAAATGTGTGTTCACAGAATTAATTCATGAACGTCTTCCAGTCATTAATATGTATTCTTTAATTTTTTACAGAGGACCCACCTGGGTATCTGTGAAGTTGTAGTCCAAGGAGAATTCCAGTTTACCCAACTTTTCCTGTTCCTTCTCCTGCTCCTCGCCTTCCTTCTTCACCTCCCCCTCCTGCGAGACAAACACATCAGTGCATTGGATAATCATCGTTTAGATCGGGTAAGATTATCTCCAGTAATAAATTAATAGAAATCCCACACCTTTTCTCCGGCTTCTCCTTCACCATCCTTGTTCTTTCTGACGCGACCGGCCTTCCTCTCCCTCACCTTCTTCGGCTTTTTCTTTTTCGCAAAGCATTTTTTGAATAAACAGAAGATGCAGCACGCCACCAAAACCAGTACCAGCACAACGATGGCTGCAACTGCCCACATGGGAACTACAAAACAAAAATTGACACATTAACTCTAAACCAGTTCCAATATTATCATTGAACTTAAACTGCTTTTCTCAAACTTGGTAAAATAAGCATGGTCTTAGTGTGAAATAAAATCTGCAGGAAAACTAATACGTCTTTATCTAGGGATACTTTGCTGAGCCTGCACTTAGGTCAGTAACAACACCCTTTGCAATAATCAGATAATAACACACTCCCAGCTAGAAGTGGCACTGTTCAACCACAGCCACAAACACCAGTGACGCAGTTAATCATTGTTATCATTAAGTGCTTTATACAAGCAAGAGCAGTTGTTAGGGGAAGGAAAACAATAGTTCCCTCAAATCTACAATATCTTTCACCTTCAATAACAACTCAATGTCGATCAAAAAAAGCTGTTTAAACTAGTCAAAACAAATAAGGCAATATATTTAAAAATAAAAAAAAATCTGTATAGGGGTATATCCGCTCTTCCAAAAAAATACCCAAAGATACACCATTAATTTCAAGTTAGGTTTGTTTCCTAGAAGTGGCTTACTTGGCAGATGAGTGATTTCATTCATGAACTTCTCTTTCATGTGGTTGTAGTCGTGTCCAGGGTGATGTTCTGGGTGGGAGTGCTCATGGTGCTCTGAATGAGGGTGCTCCGAATGAGGGTGCTCTGAATGAGAGTGCTCGTGGTGAACCGGCTCCGTCGTTTCCTCTGCCTCTGGTTCAGACGGCTCCGCGGCCCGCTGGGCCCGGACCCCTGTGCTGACTAACCTCATGGTAGCTGTGAAAATGGGAGAAGTTATTATGTTTTCATATTCGCTTGTTTTTTAGTTGGCAGTTTTCCACAAAGACTGGTTAGATTACAAGGAAACTTGTTGGAAGGATATGGAACGTCAGGGAAGAACACATAGAAATTTGGAGCGGATCCAGGATATTTGAAAATTTCTGCAGGTATTTTACCAGATAATAACTCATGGATCTTGATGAAAAAAATCAAGCATATTAAAGGGACTGATATAGTGTGTATAATTTGGTGCAGTTTGACTGAATTAAAGGGCCTTGATGGATTCTATTTCACATTGCGTTGGTTTGTTACACTTGGCGTACAGCGAGAGTTAGCACAACTCTGTATGTGTGCTGTGTAATCCCTATGTGCATGCGTTGCAGTACAGTACAAGAGCACAGGACATCTCTAAGCCAGATGCTCAACATGGCTGACCCTAATCCCTCTGTTACACTCATTCTCTCTGCCATAGCCCCATCCCACAAACCACGCTTCCACTCCCCCTTCCTTCCATCCCACTGCTCTCTCGTCACGGCCTCCGCATGAAACTGGATTAAAATCTGGTGGCCAGGACAACAATATTAATCCAAAATCCCAGATCCCCAAAGCTTAAATAAATAGGGACTGGTCTCCTCCCCTGAACTTCCCACACCCATAATTACAGTTTGATGCCCAAATTCCTGGATTTGTTATTTGCAGTTTTCATGAATATTTGGCCCAACATTTTTATTTAAATAAGAACATCATACTTTTTAGAATAAACTGTACATGAAGTAACATCTAAGTGTATATTATACAAATCTTTGGATTCAGACATTTCTGAAATGAAATTACATTTGTCTCGTCGCAGCTGATATGATGGGGGGGTAGTTATGAGCTTACATTGGGCGGGGGTGATTGTGTTCAAAATAGTGGGAAAAATAGGAAAACTATTCGCAACTACGGAAACAGTCTATTCAACCACTTTTTAAGTAGTTGTGTTAAAAAAACGAAATGATTTGTCTAGCTTTTCTACTCGGTTAAATTTGTTGCGATGCGATGCTCTGGCACATGATCATAACAGACATGTTTACAATCTTAATATTGATCTTACCTGTCGATGTGTTCCTGTGAGATCCTCTATATCCAATGAGCTGTGGGAGGAACTTTTAATTGTGTTTCTCGTTGCTTCGCTTTTGGCCCGTTGGAGCCGTCATGCATCCATCGTCCCTGCACTACGTCGTTTGACTCCGACTGGCTCTTTGCAACCCTTTCCTTCAAAGCCAAAGCTCTGGCAAATCACTAGAGCAGTGTTGTGATTTAATCCCCCCCCCGACCCCTCCTCCCGATATTAGAATCCCGACAACACATCTGTTGCTTTACGTCTCTGAAGGAAAATGCATGAAAAGCATCGCCTTGCTCTTATTTTATTTCTCCACTGTGAGTAATGTCACACATGTTGAACAATTAAAGGCTTTTCTCCAAGTAGCAAAAATAACTCTTCATTAGACTGATGAGGCAAGGCAGCGGTGCTTGTGTTTATCCATTAGACTGAAGAGATTGTAGTGCATCCTGCTCTGTACTAATCCCCTCACCAGAGCGGCCCTCGCAGTAAATCGGCAATCTACCAACTACTTGCATCGTGAGTGGATATTTCAGCCTCCCCATCCCTTGGCTTACTGTTTTACAGTACTGAACACGTACCCGTATTTAGAGCACTGTGAAGAGTAATCCCCAGGCACGCTGCTACGTGTTTGCACCGCTACATCTGGATATGTCAGTGGTTCCAACCCAACACACAACAGCTTCATCCAGTAGTTAACTCATTAAAAACAGCAGAGGGAAACCAAAACTCTGCCAAAGCAAAACAAATATTGGAAATATTGTGAGCTTTAAATTATTTATTGCATGTTGTTATTCTTGTAACCTTATCTAGGTTAGGACATTGTGAGGTAGGGCGTTGAAGTTCTCACCGTTTTCATAGATCTTGAAAAAAATCCAACTCATACTTATGGGGCTGATAAAAGTGTGCAGCTTGACTGAATTTAAGGTCTTTGGCAGAGTGTGTGCTCTTCGAGGTTGCAATGTATTCTCCTAAAGTCCATGTAATTGATCGTGGATGTAGTGATGCTGTATCAGCAAACATGGCTAGATTAGAATAGGAGATACACTTGACTCTGATGTCGTCTGTTTACACCTCTGCAACTGCGTCTTATCTTTACAGAAACATGTCATTTACTAAGAAGCAGCATGAGCATTTTTAACCACAAGCTGTTTGGTTCTCTAATGTTAAACATTAAACCCCCACCACCCAATGGTGAGTAAGCAAAGTTCCACTGTTATCTTTATAGTGTTCTATAGTCAGACGTACTATTACGGAAAGCACAGACATTATGTATAGACTGCAGAACACATCAGGTGACTATGTCTGAACATAAACTGTTAAAAAAAAGTAAAGATCAACAAAAAAAGGTGTGATTAAAATCGGACTTTATTAAATGTCTCCACAGTCATCCAATTTTTGATTGGCACAACATTTTAAGAATTTTATTAAACTCTGAAGCTTGAAACCTCTGACAGTGGAATGCATGACACATGATATGGAGTCTAAATGAACAAGTGATAAATAGTAGTTTTTAGCACCTTATTTTTTTACACAGAGGTTTAAGAAAAGTTGAGGTATTTTACGTTTTTTGCTTTTTGAACTTCCCTCATGCCTTTGATACAAGAATGAAGTTTGGTTCAAGTGTAGAAATATTGTGGAGCTGTTGTAACGGAAAGTAAACACAGCGGGAGACTGTTACACTGTGGAGCTTTTGTCACCGCACTGCTTTGACCTTTACAGAGTGTGTTTATCAAAGAGGTATTCTCCCATAGCGCCATGTGTCTCGGACGCAGTGATGCGGGTCAGACTCCCGATGTAGTCGCCCAGCTTCTTGATGGTCTCGTGGCTGTCGGTGAGGAAGGGCTGCTCGAGGAAGTCACACAGCTACAAAAAAGGCAAATCAGGACAATGTGAGTGAGACGTGAAATCAAGGTAAGGTTTAATCAGCTATACACAATAATAGACTATTAAACATCCCGCAATCTTCCAGACTGATATTGCTTAACTCACACATGTAATTTTCATGCGCAGCAATGCTTTTATCCTATTCCCAATCTAGCCACTCAACAACAGCCTTAGAAGAAGTGGCAGTTTTATCTAACAGAGCCAGACGTACGTGAGGGTCGGTGTTAGTCGTGGCTCTGCGGTGCACGTCCAGGATGCACGTGTTGAGGGTCTTCTGATAGTCGAGGGAAAAGGTCATAGCATCCAGGCCACCTCTCCAATCCTCTCTACTTGGTTTCTAGAACACAAAAAGTTGATTTTTTTACATGATCAGCAAATTTTCTCTAAGCAAAACTCAATGGTTATAGTCAAACGTTTTGGACTTACAGCGATAGTCTGAAGCAGAATACGGCCTCCTCTCAGGTTCTGGTATTCCAGCAGCTTCTCAGCTTGCTCCCTCTCCTTCACCGAGCGCTCCAGGAAGAAGCTGGAGAATTTTGGCAGGGCTACATCATCCCTGTCGAAATACATCCCCTAAAAAAGAGACAAACGATAACATGAGAAGAAAGAACAGCGAAGCAAAAAATGGCAACGTCCAGCAATACACAAATAAGATTGATGGCACGGTGAGAAGAAATCCTACCAGAGAGAGGTAGGTGTAGGATGCACTGAGCTTCAGGTTGATGAGCTTGTTGAGGTCTCCCTCAGTCTCCGCGTGGAAGTTTTGATTAACCACGGACTGCATTTCTGAAACAAAGAAAAACATTGCAATCCGTGTGACTGAAGTTAGCTTAAAACAAAGCACAAGGTGAAGCCAAAACTCCAACTTGAAAACAGAGCAGAGGAAGCCCGAACCTCTCTCGCCTGTCTCTTCTCTGCAGACAAACTGAGTTCACTATCGCTTCTGAAGAGGCTGAGGACACCTCCGGCTTTTATGCAACCGATGTTTAACCGCCCCAGTGAAAGATAAGCCAGGGTGTAGTCATGTGCTGTGCGGTGGGTTCAGTGGTCTGACGGGATGAGGTAACAGGCACTTGGCTGACGAGCTATCTGCTGTTGTGTAATTAGCCGAGTTAGCACCAACTAAAGCTAGTTAGCCTAGCTCACCAGCCAGGTAAGCTTAGTGGCTGCAGTCTAGTTGGTGTAACACAGGTCAGTGTTAGTTCTGTTGTTTCTCACCGGCTCTGTGAAAGTGTCGCTGCTCCACGTCTCCACCACCTTGCTCGTCTTTATCTCGTTGTTTACACTCCTTCAAAACAGTGACGACATTTACCTCGTGTGTATGGCCACACTTTCTGTGTGTCTCTACTGCCACCTTTCGTGGTGGAGGATTTGTTACGTATTTCTTACCCACCAACAGTATGGCCCAAAATGATATCAAGGAAATAATTTTTGCATCTTAGTCGATGTCGACGATAAAGGTCACAATATACATTTTTAAGCTTACGGGGGTGTTTCTACGCAAAATAAGATATAGATAACCCAAATATAAAAAACTCGCGATAGGTGTGAAAACGACAACAGAAATGTATCCAGGGGACAGAGTGATGAACCTGACTGTAGTTCAATGCTTTGTGACGTTGCTGGAAGCTGCTACTCATCAGTGGTGATGGAACGTTTTTCGGTCCTCTGGAAACATTGTCGGTGTTGTTTTCGCTATTTGCATCATGTTTCTGTATTTGCATGTGTTATGACTTTTTCCACCTGATATGTGGTCAAATTGTTTTCTTAATTTGCATGTGTTCTTCCTATTTGCATCTATCTGCCGCTGTAGATTTTAGCTCGGGAGTAAAGGTTTGTGGTTTTAAACTCTTAAGGTTTATCGTCAGAGAATGACGAACACCTGTCAATTCAAATTTATTGTCATTCATCCGCATACAGAGTGTACGGCTGAACAAAATGCCGTTAATGGGGAATTAAAGAGTCTGACTTTCCTTAACACATCTGAGGTAGATACTGCTATCGTTGATAATTCAATTGATATAATGTTTTATCGGCTAGCTCTAGTTCAACCCAACTGAAACAAGATGCTTAACTCAGTGGATTTTATATCAACAAATAGTTGAGCTGTGAGACACATTTCCCACAATGTTTCCCTCACTGAACAAGACAATCAAGAAGATATATGAAGAGTGCAGATGTTAAGCACACCTACTTTATAATAAGCACATCAACATATAGGCTTCACGTTCAGGTATGTGTGGTCCGACCCACAGGTTAATGTGTGTGTGTGTGTGTGTGTGTATGTGTACATATTAAAGTGGAAATGTGAACGTTTAACTTTTACAATGTCTGATGCAGAAACTAATTAGAGACTTGTTCTGTTCATGAGTGAGTTTGTGAAATATAGGGAAACCTTTTAGCATTTATAAATGTGAACTTCCACCTCCCTCGTTCCGCAGTGGACACGGCTGCAAAGTGTTTACTTTGACACACTAGAACTTTTTTATTGAGTTCTGCATCTATATGAGACCACAAACACGGTTTTGACTGGCTGTTCTTTTGAAATTATGAACCGATTATGTTTCCCCTTCACAGTTCCGCATACATGTCAACCACAAGGAAGCTATATTTATCACTTCCTATACAGTGTGAAGAAGCAAAATGCAAATAGACAGTTCTGCGAAACCAGCCTTTCTGAAGAGATTAGACAATGATTATAAAAGAAAATACAAGAAAGAAATGATAATAGTCAATAAATATGAATATAAATACATTCATTTATATAGTCATGTGTATATCTTTATTTACATATACACTTTAACTGTTTTAAATTGAGAAGCATTTGGAAGTTTTTGCATTTAATCAAGTAACAATGGCAGGTACAAAGTACGAGTCTGGAATTGACAAATATGCAGCAGATATAACGCAACCAGCACTAATAAATATGTGACGCAAAAAAAATGATTTGATTGACGCACCTTTGACAAGCTGCACACATTGACCGTTAATAAGGAAGTAACAGGCGGGGCAAAGGTCTCTGCGGTTGTTCAAGGCCAAAAGAAACGAGAAGCAGCCATTTGTTTAGTCACTTGCCATAATGAGTGGGGAGGAGAGGTTATGAGAGGAGGACAAGGTTGAGAATTAAAAGTCAACACCGCTGGAGAAAAGTGAATATTGGTCTGTGTCAGCACAGGCTGAAAGAAATTCTTCGCCAGCCTTAAGTGTTGTGTCTGTCAACACACTGCTACAGAAAACAGAAACGTGAAGTTTATCTCGGGGCAACAACGGAATGTAACAGGTTCATAATATCTGAGTAACTTAAAAAGCTGTAAAGAAGATGAAGCCTTTATCTTTCACCTCAGACCGCTGGCTGCTGCTGCTCGGCGTCGTCTGCAGTCTTCTTGTGGTAAGTTTTCTTTTTTTCTTTCACTTTCCGCTTTCGTAGTCATCAGATAGTATATCTCCTTTCAGCTGCAGATTAGACTCAACAATAGGAATCTTTTTAACCAAAACCACAGTCAAGCCTCAATGCCTGATCTGAATTATAATGAAGGTGAGATGCGGACGTAAAGTGTCAAAACAAAAGCAACAACGAGGACATGTCCCAATGTTAAACTACGAAGGGAGCTGTATCTAAAACCTTTATTGTTATATGATATTCTAGACAAGGTTTTATAGCTGGATACAGTCTTATAGATATGGCATTTTAGTTCTGTATTATAAAGTATATTCACAATATCTGTATTTAATGTGTATTATTTTATTTTATTATAAAAAGGCAATGGTTGCTGTGTATGAATGTTAAGCTTTGTTATAATTGTTAATTTGGAAGAAGAAATACTAAGTTCAAAAATGAATACTGTATCATGATTTGTACTCTGTCATTTCCTGCTTGTCTCAAAAATTCTGGAAGTTTCCAAAGTTTAGAAATTGTTGACAGCAGAACACAGTAATGCCGTATATTTTAACATTGCGATACAGATACAATAAAAAGCAGAAATGATATTCAGCTAGACACTGTGTGAATTCCACAGTCAGATGAATTCATCAGACCTTTTATAAAACTAAATTTGTGGTTTCGGGGTTTAGGTAATTTCTCTCTCGTGCCTCATCAAATCGTATGTTTTTCAGGGTCCAAGCGGCTCCGTTTCATCAACATCAAGCCCAGTGTCACCATCGACAGAGACAAATCCTACAGAAAGAGAAACGTCCAGAACACTCGAAACCTCTCCGATGACAAGCCCTCCGACAACGAAACCTTGTAAGTATGAGCCGATGTCTTTTATCTTTAGTTTCATGTTTGTATTTTTGTGTATCATGGAGCAGACTTATTTAAATACCATAAATAACTAACGATTACACTAAGAGTCACACATTAAACCAGGGATGGGGAACCTCCTACGGCCAGAAAGACAGTTTGGTTAGAAAAATATATAACTGTGAAAATATGTATTCATTTAATCACAGCCATGTATACGTGTTTGTGTGTGTGTGTGTGTGTGTGTGTGTGTGTGTGTGTGTGTGTGTGTGTGTGTGTGTGTGTGTGTGTGTGTGTGTGTGTGTGTGTGTGTGTGTGTGTGTGTGTGTGTGTGTGTGTGTGTGTGTGTGTGTGTGTGTGTGTGTGTGTATGTGTGTGTGTGTGTGTATAATGTAATGGCCCATGGTAGGAAAATAGTTCCTCACCTCTGAACAGCATTAAAGCTGCTCAGTGTTTCCTCACATGCTAGCATCTTGTAATCATTAATTTAACATACTTTATATAAAATATATAAAATCTTTCTAACTCTTAAATCCCAGATCTTGCTAATGCAGAGGGCTTTGAATCAGTGGGACAAAATGAGACCAGTATCACCCTGCAGTGGGAAAAAGTTGGAAACATCCTCACATATGTACTTGTGTCCAGTGACGGAGACATAAACATCACTGCAGCAATGGAAGACAAACCAGTTACACACGTAACCTCAGGACTCACAAATGGGACAAAATACAACTTCACTCTCTTCACCGTGTCTGAAAACGACAGAAGCAGTGGAGTGAGCATCCTTGCAGTCACTGGTAAGAGACATTTTCGGTTATAAAGCCAGGAAACAAAAGTCAAGACACAACTCTGTACAAAATCTAATTTTTTAGTTGGAACTTTTGATCAGGCATTTTTCCTAGGAGATAAAAAATTGTATGTTTTTAGATGCACAATGGTTCCTATTAATCAGATGACTAAAATATAACCTATATCCAATAGAGATACATGCACTTTAGAAATTTACAAGGACTAATTTCTCTTTGCTTTCTCTAAGCTCCTCCTAATGCACCAGAGTTTAAATCCGTTGGACAAAATGAGACCAGTGTCACGCTGCAGTGGAACAAAGTCAACCGCTTCCTCAACTATACACTTGTGTTCATCAATGGAGAGATAGACATTCTGGCATCAGAGGGAGTTCAACCAGTGACACACACGATCTCAGGTCTCAGCAATGGAACTAAATATGATTTCAGACTCTTCACTGTGTTTGAAACCGTCAGGAGCAGTGGAGTGAACCTCACTGCAGTCACTGGTAAGATGTTATTAACAACATGAACCAGGACAGATCTCTGTGCTGAAATGAACTGAGTGAATTTAACTTTCTATCTGTGATAACAACTCTGAAAACACAACATTTCCATTTTCTTCTTCATGTCTCTTTCACCCAGCTCCTTGTAATGCAGCAGAGTTTAAATCTGTTGGACAAAATGAGACCAGTGTCACGCTGCAGTGGAACAAAGTCAACCGCTACCTCAACTATACACTTGTGTACAGCAATGGAGAGATAAACATCAATGCATCAGAGGGAAATCAACCAGTGACACAGACGATCTCAGGTCTCAGCAATGGAACTAAATATGATTTCCGTCTCTTCACTGTGTTTGAAACCGTCAGGAGCAGTGGAGTGAGCCTCACTGCAGTTACTGGTAAGATAACCATCTTTCTATAAAGCCATAAAACTCTGCTCTGTAACCATATCTAATTGAAAGGGACGTATTAACTGTGGAGCTTTCTCAGTCTTTATTTTGACTGTGATAAAATAACTAAATTAAATGCAATTTTGTATCTATGAAAAATACTATGCAAACAACATTTTGTCAGGGATACCCTGTCCTTTTATAAATCATATTTTGATATAGTTCCTTCTTCATGTCTCTATATCCTATAGTTCCTCTAAATGCTCGACAGTTTCAATCAGTGGGACAAAATGAGACCAGTGTCACTCTGCAGTGGAACAAAGTCAACGGCTCCCCCAACTATACACTTGTGACCAGCAAAGGAGAGATAAACATCACTGCATCAGACAGAGATCAACCAGTGACACGAACAATCTCAGATCTCAGCAATGGAACTAAATATGATTTCAGACTCTTCACTGTGTTTGAAACCGTCAGGAGCAGTGGAGTGAACCTCACTGCAGTCACTGGTAAGATCTTATTAACAACATGAACCAGGACAGATCTCTGTGCTGAAATGAACTGAGTGAATTTAACTTTCTATCTGTGATAACACCTCTGCAAACACAACATTTTCATGTCCTCCTTCATGTCTCTTTCTCCCAGCTCCTGGTAATGCAGAAGAGTTTAAATCTGTTGGACAAACTGAGACCAGTGTCACGCTGCAGTGGAACAAAGTCAACCACTACCTCAACTATACACTTGTGTACAGCAATGGAGAGATAAACATCCCTGCATCAGAGGGAAATCAACCAGTGACACAGACGATCTCAGATCTCAGCAATGGAACTAAATATGATTTCAGACTCTTCACTGTGTTTGAAACCGTCAGGAGCAGTGGAGTGAACCTCACTGCAGTCACTGGTAAGATAACCATCTTCCTATAAAGCCATAAAACTCTGCTCTGTAACAATATCTTATTTAAAGTTACTTATTAATTGTGGAACTTGCTCACTCTGTATTTTGACTGTAATAAGCAAACACAACATTTTGTCAGGGATATCCTGTCATTTTATAAATCATATTTTGATATAGTTCCTTCTTCATGTCTCTATATCCTATAGTTCCTCTAAATGCTCGACAGTTTCAATCAGTGGGACAAAATGAGACCAGTGTCACGCTGCAGTGGAACAAAGTCAACGGCTCCCCCAACTATACACTTGTGACCAGCAAAGGAGAGATAAACATTCCGGCATCAGAGGGAGTTCAACCAGTGACACACACGATCACAGGTCTCAGAAGTGGAGCAAAACATTATTTCAGTCTCTTCACTGTGTTTGAAACCGTCAAGAGCAGTGGAGTGAACCTCACTGCAGTCACTGGTAAGATGTTTTGACTTACTTTGAAATAGAGGAGGAAATATAGAGGGTGTGTTGTGATATTCCAAATTAATATCTAGTAATGGATTCGTCACTAAATATGAATGGTGTTGCCAATTTTGAAGTGAGCTTTATGTTGTATTGACGTTGGTGGTGAGTTATGTTAATGTCGCTGTTCCGTCGTTCAGACTTACCACAGCAACATGTAGTCTATATATGGGAGTCACAGGTAAACAGTTGCAGGGAAATGAAATCAGGAGAAGCCACACAGTTTTATAAACGTGTTTTATTTTTCCTTCTTATGCATTTTGTATTGATCTCGTCTCTTTTGCACCACTTTGTGTAAGAAATGAATTTAAAATGTTTTCTCGTTATTCAATGGTGGATTTTTCAGGTAACATCAGAATGATTTTAACATGTTGTCCTCGTTTCTTACTTCTCTCTTCACCTCACGTACGACTGTGTGACTGGCCGTTTTCAGCTTCTGAAAATATTAACAATGTGACAGTGTTTTACTGTGTCAGGGTCTTAGTTACCGTGCAAATGTTTGGTTTTTATGGCGAGTCAAATCTTCCTTCCTTTTTCAACAGTTCCTCCTGCGGTGTCTCTTGTCAACGTGACTGAGCGCTCTGTGACCAGTGTCGCACTAAAATGGCAGAATGTGGATAAAGACTGGACCTACTCACTTCAGATTAATGGAGTTGATGTGAAAGCCGACCTAGATTTATCCTCAAATGTTGTTTCCTATTCAGTCACATCTCTGCAGCCTGGGACAGAGTATTTATTCAGCGTGATCACACTGTTCTCCGGCCTCAACAGCACTGCTTATGAGGGCTTCACTGTAACAGGTAAGCACAGACCGTCCCTCTCATTTACACACTAACTTCAACAAGTGAAATATTGTGTCTGCAGTTATATTCTCATTCATTTCAGCCATAGACTGTGCCAGTGTGGCCTGGCATGTTACCAACTCATCGATCCAGGGGATGGTTCAAGGCTTGTTCTCGAATGCAACTGTGAACGAAACTCACGTCAGTCCTGCAGGTGGCAATGTGTCGTTCACTGGCCTTTACCCTGGCGCAACCTACGAGGTGTCACTTGTGTACGAAAGAAAGGACACACTCTTTGAACAATGTCGCCACAATCTGACCGTCCGTAAGTACACCCGCAAGTAAAATTAATCACCAGGATGATATTCCTTAATCTTTTCTGAAGATTAAAGATTTCAAAGCCATTGCTGGAGTTGCTTATATCTTTAAATACAGTCTATTATTCAAATAGCACATTTTATATTATTGTTTTATGCTGGACTATTTCTGTATGATGGGGATAGAAAGCTAATACATGTTTTGCCTCAGAGGGCAGAAGTGACAGGAAGTTTTCATCAGATCTGTATGTAATGAAATACATGAATTGATGTCATATTATTTCACTGCTGTCATGAGCGTTATGTTGTTTGTGATTGTGCGTCTTTCGTCTTTACCCTCAGTTCCTCCAAGTTTAAGCGGTCGCTGTGAGTACTCGGACGGTGGCTATTCCATCCTTATAGTCTGGGACAAACCAGCCGGTGTGTGGACTGAGGTGGAGGTGAACGTGAGCGGACAAAATAAAAAGGTGCCTCAAAATGGGGAACAGCAGACTAAGATACCTGGATTCAGTCCTGCCAGAGAGTATGTGGTGTCTTTAGATTCGCTCTCTGGGAATCAGAGAAGTTATGAACCCTTCGTCTTTCTGTGTTATACTGATCCAAGGGGTGAGTCACAATGATTACGTTACTTTATGGTGTGCACAGTATCTATTGTTTTCTGATCACAATTTCCTCATTATTGTGCTTTTTGGTAATGTTTTTATACATGTTTGTCTTTTGAGGAATTAACCCATTTCTTAAATGAAAACATCCCCCCCAGTGGTAAGATAATGGACTTTTCTGCTGTGTGTCTAAAAATTTATCCAGATGTTTATCCTTGCAGGAGTCATTACAGGGTCCTTGCTTGGCCTGCTGCTTCTTATTGCCCTGGTCTGCATGGTTCTCTTAATTTTGTTCAAACGGCCAGATCTGATCAGGTTGGTGCATCCACAGTGACAAAACTGTAATGTCTTAAAAGTCCCTGGCTTGTTCTCTGTCAGTGAACCCGCTTCTTTCCCAAAACAGAAAACGCCAATTCCGCAGTGGATCCAAACTATCCCGTAAAAACTACAGGTTAGTAAAGGTTAAATCACCTCTGCATGACGGTAACACCACTGTCAGTGTCCGTCTGTGTAGTTAAAGCAGTTCATTAATCAGAGTGGGACTCAGCCGAGTGCACATCTCCACCAAGGCCCAACAGTCCTCAATGAAACCACATTTAAATTTAAAATGGATCTGCACCAAATAACAAGTGATTATTTTTTGATAAATCAACAGAATTATAGAAAAAACACCCGACCTTGCAATATTGAAGAAAATTTCATTGAAATCAGTTGTGTAGATTTTAAATAGTACTGCTAACAAATAAACAAATATATGGACAAAAACATACATTTGACAAATAATTTGTTGTTTACCATTTATCTTTATTTAGTGAAATGTATGTTCAGTAAGTGTGACATGTACCCTCTTTTTCATTTTTAGAACGATATCACTAGCAGAGTTTCCCGGCCACTTCTACCATTTAAGTGTGGACGACAACAAAGGTTTCAGCGAAGAATATGAGGTGAATTGAATATATATATATTTTGTACGTCCTCTTAGTTTTCTTCCTGTTTTTGTGCAGGACTGAGAAATTGTTTCTGTTTCATCTGTTTTCCATTGATCACCATGCAGCAACTCCAACCTGTCGGCACAGAGCAGTCACAAAAAGCGGCGGTTGGACCTGAGAATCGAAAAAAGAATCGTTTCAACAACGTGCTGTCATGTAAGATCTACCTGACCTGCTGGACCACGATAGAAATACATGAAATGTTCCACACCTTATTGTTTTAAACAGTCTTCTTCACTCTGGAGCTTTGCAGTGAAACCATCCTCACTTGTTTCATCCTAGACAACTGGAGTCGAGTGAAACTAACAGCGTCAAAATCCAATGGGACCTCTGACTACATTAATGCCAATTACATACCAGTAGGTATTATTTGTTGAAAATATCTTACACCACTATACCAGCACCGCACTACAGTCCTGAAATGTCCTAATCCCTGTTTATTCCTGTAAATTACTTTGTAAATTTGTTTTTAAAAGTGCTGCATAAATAAAGTTTAATATTATCATAACATATATTAGCTGCTAAAACATCTGCACGTGCATATTTATATGAAGTCTGGCAATTTTTCTTCTGAGTTCATGAGCGTGAACCGGTATTTTATTTCATACCGAACATTAGGGCAAGTAAATTCTGGAGCCGTGAACTTTGACATTTGCTTTTCAGGGTTTCAACAGGAAAACTGAGTACATCGCCACTCAGGGGCCTCTGGCCTCCACGGTCACTGATTTCTGGAGGATGATTTGGGAGCAAAAAGTGAAGGGCATCGTCATGGTAACCAACTGCGTGGAATTAGGACGGGTGAGTCTCCAGGAAGCTCTGTGTAAAAGGGCTACTACCTTCACATTTTTGGAGCTTATGTAAATGCTTTGATCATAGAAGTAATGTGGTTTTGAGTAGCGACAATACGTCTGACCTGACTGTGGGAACTTTTCTGTGCTGGTTTTTAAATCACCACAAAGCGCTGACATAGGTCTGAGACTTCTGTTTGTTACAAACCTTTTTTTCTCTCTTCTATTTCCTGTTCCTAGAACAAGTGTGAACAATATTGGCCTGCAGACAGGAAGCCTCATCTCCACGGAGAACTCTTGATCACCGTCAGATCTGAGGCCCGGGATTCCAACTGGACATTGAGGGAATTTAGTGTGAAAAATGTATGAAACACCTCTAAACATTTTGTATAACTGAAAAAGTTGGGTAACCTCATTGAATTATGTATTTTGCTGTTCATGTACGACAAAAGCTTCTGAACATCATTTACCTACCACTATGTTTGGTTCAAGAAGTCGAGCTACAGTGTTTTTTTTAAATCCCTCTTTGTGAATCGTCTTCACAGAGAAACACGTCGGAGGAGCGCACCGTGAGACATTTCCACTTCACAGCCTGGCCCGACCACGGAGTCCCACAAGGCACCAGGGACCTGATCCAGTTCAGAGGACTGGTGAGACGGCACATAGAGAGTGAAGGGACCAGAACCCCAACTGTAGTTCACTGCAGGTACGAGTGATTCTCATAACGCAGCACTATGTAACTTTCACTGAGCAACAGCGCCCTCTGCAGCCACACAATGGGGATCGAGAGATTGATTGGTTGACATGGAGAGAAAAAGGAAGCCAGAACGGATCGCTGACTGTGTAGTCCCTCTCACCTTACTGCAACACAACTGAACACAAGATATTACCCATGATCCCCGGCTTCCGGAACCATAAGATGTACTGATACAGTTTATGCATGTTAAAATACTGTACATAAAATAGCAGCTTTTATACATTTCAGGCTTTGTTTTCTGTCTTAGCAGTGACTGAGAAGGTCCACAGGGGGAAATGTTCAGGGTCAGCAGTGGGAGATTTCAATCTGAAATTTAACATCCACATCGAAACCATCTGGACATTTACATGATGATCAAATGTTCACCTTGCACCATGTTGTCTCTCTCCTAGTGCTGGAGTGGGGAGGACAGGCACCATCATCGCCCTGGATGTGCTGCTTCAGCAGTTCGACCAAAACAAGGCAGTGAACATCAACGGCTTTGTGCACAAGATGAGACTGAGTCGGCCACACATGGTGCAGACAGAGGTAAAGCTGAACCTATTAAGTTGCTTCCTTCAGTACTCATATTTCACTGAGGATCAGTCGGGTCTTGTTTGATTTATTTTTAGACACAGCTCGGGTCATAATACCAGTGTGTACTTACAGTAATACTCTATGCTCTAAGTAAACAGTATTATTTCCGCTTTTCTTATCTGCTCATTTCTTTTCAGTCCCAGTACGTGTTCCTGCACCAATGTATCATGGACAGTCTGCAGCAGCCTGAGATGACAGAAGAACCCATATATGAGAATTCAGAAATGATATATGTCAACGCCACTGCACTCAAAGAGTTTCGTTAACGCAAGATACTTTTTTGCACAAAAAATATACTCCTAAAGTAAATTAACTATATATTGTTATAAACTGTAAATATGAAGTTATATATATGTACCTCTATATGCATCGCAAAACTTAATTAAGTTTAAGAATTTCCCAAATACTGTTATTGTTGTTGTGTGACGAAGCAACTCTCCAGAAACTCACATTTTTTTTAAATTACATTTATTAACAATAACAAAAGTCGGTAGAAAATAGTGTATATCTGTTTGTACAAGAAATAAAATATTTTGTAAGAACAAATACCTGAGTGTTTAAAAAACGATATGTTGTCATATTTACACATTGGTGTTAGAACTATAGAATAACAGTAAGCAACGAGCCTCCGACTGAGAACCTCCAGCGACATGAGCCGTGTTTTGGTTCCAGTGTTTGTCCTTCATGTGTCAGAATGTCCACGATGCTCTTGTCCTGCTTCCTAGAGCCGACGTCTCACCTGCTCTGTTCACTCGTTCTCCTCTGTGGTGTTGTCCCCCGGTGGGTCCGGGTCACTGGAGGCTAAAGAAAAGCTACTCTCGATGACTTTCTGTCTAGCTTGTAGGACCTCTGCGTTGACCTCAGCTGTAGATGTCACCAGCCTGCCTTGGTGTAAGGGCTCAATTTTACCAGTTGCAGGCGGGGGAGGGACGGAGAACTTCATCGCGATGTTGTGCAGGACGCAGCACGTCTTGATAATGTTGGACTTTTTCTCCAAAGTGGCTTCTTTCGCGAAGCCGAGCTGCATCAGACACCTGAAGCGCCTCTTCATGGAGCCGAGTGTTGTCCGCATGACGTCCAGGATCTTTGCGTGGGCCTCGTTGAAGCGCTTCTCGCTGTCAGTCGCAGGGGCTGCCAGAGGAGGCAGGACATTTCTGCTTAACTGGTATCCTCTTCCACCTTCAAGAGAGACACAAGGCAGTGCAGTTATTAGGAGAATTAAAACATTACTGCTTCACGTAGTATCGCAATGTAATGTCCTCTAATAATGTGAATTACACCTTTACACGTCTCACAGAAATCATTCCACTCGTCTGTGCAGCTACACAAAACTATTGAAATTACATTAAAGCAGCATTGTGACGCAGTTTAAGGTATTGACAGCGGCCAGGATTACAAACTGCTAATAGCAACTTTACCTGATGGATTTTAGAACTTAAAAACACAGTAAAGTTTGCCACAAGTGAAGACCTCTCTGGAGCATTCACAAGGTATAAATAATTGTGTTGAATGTGTGATGGACTTTTCATCTGTGTTTATTGTCTAGTGGGTCAACGGAGAAGGTTGTGAGTGTGTGTTAATGGGATAATCTTACACAAAAGCCCGTGAAAACATACTGAAACAGGTTAAAGGGATAATTCACCCGTAAATGATAAATTCACTCCATGTCCTCACCACTCTGCCGACTGAGGGGAAGGTGGAGTGTTGAGTCCACAAAACATATCTGTGAAGTCTCAGAGTTAAACAGCTTTGTAGCCAAATCCAATAAAGTTGAAGTAAATGGTGACCACTTCTTTGAGCGTGATCACCTTTCCGCGTAAAATGCTTCCATACTTCTCCTGTGGTGTCATCCAAGTGTCTGTAAGCTCGACATTCACTGGACTCGAAACACCATCATTTACACGTTGTTTTAGATCAGTGAGACCTCATAGGTATTGCGAGAACTACTGGAGTAACTAGGAGGATAACAGCGGACATTTAGAATAAAAATATGTAGTAAATGTGTTTGTTTATGGTCGAATTTGATGACACCGCAGGAACAGTATGGAGGCATTTTCAATATTTTTACATTTGAATAATTGGTCACCATTTTCTTCAACTGTATTGGATTTGAAACTCCAGAAGTGTTCTGTGGCCTCTGACCCTCCACCGGCACAGGGGTGAGTAGTGTGTCCCTTCCATGCTTGTTTTGGTTGTCATCTTACCGATCACCCAGAACTGCCCCAGCAGCTCCTTCTCTATCTCCCTCCCTTTGTCCGACGCCTCCCACATGTCCTGCTCGCCGGTGCTGCCCACGCAGCAGCTCTCCACGCTGAGGACGTTGCCCTCGGAGTCGCAGATGATCTGGCTCACCACGGACGTGTAGCCCAGGGTGTTGACGAAGGACCTGAAGGAGCTCCTCTCGTACGGGGACGCTCGGATCTTGAAGTGCGCCGGGGCCAGGATGCCCAGCACGTCGGGGATCCCGCACAGCTCCTTGATCTTCACGGCAACGTTGGCTTTGGCGTCCCGGGCCAGCGGGAACGAGACGAACTGGTCGCACAAGCCCGCGATGTGCACGGAGACCGTGGCGATGGCGGCGGCGGCTTGGTCCATCTGGCTCAGGCCGACCCTCTGCAGCACGGCGGCGGAGGAGATGCCGTGCGCGTAATAGTTGAGCGCCACCATGACCATGGCGTCCAGGGGCAGCTCCGGTTTCTCCTGGGGCTGCGTCTCCATGCGGCTCTGGACGGTTTCTGTGATGAAGGTGATGCAGGGTCTGCTGAGGTGGAACATCTGGAACAGAGCGTCATCGTCCAGGTCGTCGAAGCAGCTCCGGGTGTCGCTGCCCGAGTCCGTGTGTCTGAGCAGCTCCTCCTGGATGGCGAGCCACACCGGCAGAGCGAAGGCCATGTGTCCCGAAACACAAGATACAGTCACTGGATGAGAGGGAACGGGAAATGGATGGCGAGTGGCATGGAGGCACAGTCTTCTTCTGTAATGTTTTGGCTGTGCGCAAAGCTGTGCGTAATCGCCCCCCAGTGGAGGGAATACGAACTACAAACAACTGCAGATACATCCAAATTAATCATTAAAGTAAAACTAGAATCCAAGGGCGGCTCCTGGTGCAGGCGACTGTGTTGTGCAAGTTCACACCTCTCATGACAGAGGGATGAGCCAGCCCCACGCCACTGCGCAAATGGAAGATACTTGTAGTTTATAAGATATCATAGTTTATCATCATCGCACAAAATGGTTCAATATATAAAACGTCACATGAATAGAAAATAACCAGAAGCTATCTTTGTTCATCCAATGGACAATTTGCTCAGACAATGATGATATGTGTTACATCACAAAAATAAATATCATTTTTTAGCATCAGTAAAACTTGACTCACTCAGTCTAACTTTGAGCCATATTGCATTGTTCCTGGATAAATAATGAAAGCATTATTCTTCCTTTATATACATGGAGAAAAGTCTGCCCATAAATCCCCAGCAGCTTCACTTCTTCTTCCTCTCTGCTTGGCGTCATTTGGGGGACAAGTAGAACCTTTGGTTGACTTCGCTGATGGGAACATCTCTCAGTCTGGGTATTTGCCCCTTGTGGTTGCTGCTTTCTGTCATCTGGCCTCGGGAAAACACATCTGTGATGGGAGGAGACATAAGAGGTGTTGAGACATACTCTTCTTCTCGTAAAAGCATTTTATCAATATGTTCTTTGGAGATGAACCTTGACACGTATATTTGCGTTTGATCATTGTGTACAACATAGTGCAAGTCTGTGTTTATGGTGTGCAATGCCCCCACCTTTCATGCTGTGTTAAGGAATATTATTTGTGAATATATGTTTATTACCTGATTCCAAAAATTTGCTCAACTGTATTTTGTCATTTATTAATTAAATTGTTATACTAAAATGGAGCTGAGAGTGTGAGACACAGCTAAACAAACAATCAAGCACATACATTACATCATACTTTCAGCTTTTAAAATACTATTAAGGTTTAGAGCTCTATTGGATAATTGTTATATTTCTCATTATTACTCGTAGCTGAGGAAATTAAACTGTATAGTAGTACTAATATCAGTAGCCCCTGTAATGCAAGTCATTGTCCATGTCAATGCATGACATGTCCTCACCTGTGATGTTGTCCACGGAGTCAAGTGGAGCCGTGTTGTTCATGTTGACTCCGAACAGCAACAGCACAGAGATCATCAGAGCAACCAGCAGATAGATCGGCACCGCGAGAGCCCAATACCTGCACAAGACTAAATGTGTCAGCAAACCTTCAGGAACAGAACTCATTAACGGACAATATCAGATCCCGGTGTTTTCCACTTACTTCTGAGGCCAGTACGTCAGTCCTATCGAATGAAGCCACTCATCAGGGATGAAAGCCCACAGGCAATACAGATCTGTGGAGAGACAGTCCCATTACAGACAAGACACTCCATTCATTAACAGTCCTCTTACCCTGAAGAATTAGAGAAATAATGATAAATGAGCCCTCCTTCAGTTAGTTAATATACATACTGAATGATCAGACTTACAGAAGCCAAACTGTGAGCTGAGGAAAAGCACAAAACCATAGATGGCTCTCTGAGGCAGTGGGGAGGGGGAGTTCTCCACCATCATCTGAAAACGAGAACCAACAACACACATGAGGAAGAGGAGCGACCCAAACAACACGATATACAATTCAAACAGGAAGTGAACAGGGGATACTCAACTGTAAATAAAAGAATGTGGTTCTGCTCGCTATTGCCAACAGCTCTCATACAAATATCTCAAGGTAATCATTTCCTGTTGCCACCCTTTCACTGAATTCTGGATATTTACGTTCTCTACGTGTATTTGTTTAACTAAAATATAAATAAAGGAACTAAAGTAAACTATAAAACAGGTTAAAATCACAATTCCTACCAGTCTCCTTCTCTTCCTGACCACAGAACTTCCGTAAACAGTATCGGCGACCGGCTATCTTTCCTACAAATCGTCCCACATCATATGTAGCTCGATTAGAAACTGTCGTCAAATATATTGGTCCGGCTTTATCATTTAAAATATAAAGAAACACTTTAAAGCGCCATTTGTTTCAATGTAGTGATATTCTACGCTTGAAAACCAAAAGCGACATTGCAAATTAACCTAAACAATTGTGTTTTGTAGCTTTGCGAATAAGAAGTCGTGCGCATGTTACGCTAGCGTATGTCGGACACGTTAGCGCGTTGTACATATCGGAAACAAACTCTGCAGCATGGCTCGTGGGCACCTGGAGTTTATTAGAGAGCAGTTTAATCAGGTAATAATGACGTTATGAGACAACTCTCTCTACTTCAGTGTTAACACGGTAAATACAAGTATTGTGCAGTGACATAGTTTTAATCGTTTCTATTTTTAACGTTGCCTGTTGATGAAGTGACGGATCTGCGATGGTCCAGCGTGGCTGAGGACTGGGACCAGCGAGGACTTCACACACACACACACACACACACTTAGAAAATAATCCACAAGAATTCTCCATGATGTCGAAGGTGAAGCCGAAGACAAGCGACTCTGCAGCCAAAACAAAGCAGCCCGTGTCCAAAACCAAAAACATCATCAGCGCGAAGAAGAAAAATAAATTCTGGTACGAGGAGAAGGTGAAAACGAGGAGGCCTCCTCCCAACAAGCAAGTGCTTCCTCCTACAGACGCCCAGCACTTCTCTGCCAACTGGAAAATATTGCAGGAGGTAAGAGTCTGATCCGTGTCTGCATATTGTCTCCCTACTCTCCTGTCCTGTTCTTTCCCTACCTGAAGATTGTTCATAACCTTTTGTAAATCCTTTTCACAGAAGTTAAAATCCACTCCGCCGGAGCAGAAACCGCCGGTGACACCGAAACCTCAGAATGGAGCGCTGCCAAAAAAGAAGGTTAAAGAGAACTCTTCTAAAGATGCCGCCAAGATCGATAACACAGGTGCAGGGCAGACATCCGCTGGGAAAACAGGGAAACACAAGAGCACGTCTAACAGTGTTGTCTCCAAGGACAACTTGAAGGTTCCCGATGTCTCGCAGACAAAACCGTCCACTGCCCCCAAAAGGAAAGGAGACGCTGGGAAGTCGAACAGCGAGCGTGCAGCCAAGAGAAAGAAGCCTGTCGTCGAAGAGACGAAACTTACAGAGTAAGTTTACACACCGCTTTAACTCCTGCTGATATTTTAGGTGACGAATAAATATAACCCTGTTCTCTGATCCCGTAGAGCCGACCTGTGGTTTGATGACGTGGACCCCGACGACATCGAGGCGACGGTGGGAGTCGAGGCAGCGGAGATCATGAGGAAGAAGCAGGGCATCCGGCCGTCGAGCGACCCAGAGAGCGCCCTGGTGAAGGAGAAAGCCTTTGAGGGGTGAGTGTTGGTGTCTCAGAGATGTGCTTCAAGAACTTTTCATACAATTATCCTCTTTCATCATTCTTGAAAAGATAAAGCCCAGGATGACACCTTAATACGACCTTAGTCATTCCTTATAGGAATAAGAATGTTTGAATTCATAATTCCGCCATAAACAACTTTCTGATGCGAAAGTTTGAGTCATAAACGGATAAATCCAGTATGACCTGAATAAAGCATTTGCACCACTTTAGCTGCAGTGACATTAGATTTGTACCATGAGCGAGAGACATGTGTTTGTGCTTTTAAACGACCCTACTGCCATGTTTGCAGTTTTTTACATTTCTTAACATTGCATATATAGTTAATATTACTATTATTAACTATTTTCAAAGTGGTTTAGAGCGCTGAATGTGTTTTTACAACTTCATCGCAGCCACTGATTCCTATTTAGTTTCTAATGTGGTAATAAACCACCTTGCAGTTTTAACTTGTCAACTTGTTTGGTGTGGATTTTCCTGATTTGGTTGGTTTGTGAATTCAACTCTGACCCTGTAGCTGCCTTGATTTGTAAAACAAATTCATAGATAGATCATCTTTTCAGTACATTTACCAACATTAGAGCGAGGGTTTCTGCCAAGCTTTAACTCCTCAGGCAGTTTGACGTCATAGTGATGACTTTCCTCTTTTATCCCCTGGTTCGCCATCATCAGCCTCACCAGAGCTGTGGCTATCGATTGTGAGATGGTGGGAGTGGGTCTGGACGGGGAGGACAGCATCCTGGCGCGCGTGTCCCTCGTCAACCACTTTGGGAAATGCATCTACGACAAATATGTCAAACCCACCGAGAAGGTGACGGACTACAGGACGGCCGTCAGCGGCATCCGACCACAAGACATCAAAAATGGTGAGTTGTGCGATGAGTTGCAATCAACACTAAGGAGTTATAAATCATTGCTTTCAAATAGTCTTCACATGCCAATTGTATGATGTATGTTTTCCAAACTGCAGGAGAGGATGTGCGCACCGTGCAGAAGGAGGTGGCTGAGATCCTGCAAGGCCGAATCGTGGTGGGACATGCCATTCACAATGACTTAAAGGTAGCCAGGGGGTTTTATCTGAAAGGAAATTAATTTGATCGTTTTCCAAATAAATGTAAATATGTATTAACTTGGCTTAAACCAACGTTTCAGATTTTACTCTTGGATCACCCAAAAAAGAAAATTCGGGACACCCAGAAGTACAAACCTTTCAAGAAGAGAGTTAAGGTAATTATGTGAGCATGTGTACAAACTTCAGGAATGTGACTCCTTCAGATCTGTGGCTATTCTCATAGGCCGTGGATAAAGATGGGTGATGTCTCGCCACGTCCTCTAACTATCAAGACAAAATATCACACCCCGCCATCTTGCGGATATTACATTTTAAAGCCAGAGGGGGATGGAGCTACGTTATCAAGGTTCCGCTGACACACGTGCTTGACTAATTGCTAGTCAGCCTCAGCTGTCAATCATGAACTGAACCATTAAACCCAAATTTACCTGGAAATTAAACGTAGATCAGTGTTATATGGCTCTGATCCCATATAAAAAAATTATTCGACTTGTATTTCGACTATTTAGTTTGGTCCAAATACCATCTGCTAATATGAAAATTAGCAGGTTCTGGTCCAGGCTTTGATCATCTCACGTCTAGATTACTGTAACTCGCTCCTAGCAGGTCTACCTGCTACTGCCATCCGACCTTTGCAGCTCATCCAGAATGCAGCAGCTCGACTGGTTTTTAACCAACCTAAATTCACTCACACTACTCCTCTCCTCCGCTCCCTTCACTGGTTACCAGTGGCTGCTCGCATCCGGTTCAAAACACTAGTACTTGCGTACCATGCTGTGAACGGATCCGGTCCAGTCTACATCCAGGACATGGTCAAACGTTACACCCCACCCCGTTCACTCCGCTCTGCTTCGGCCAATCAGCTCGTTGCTCCCTCACTGCGAGCTAAACAATCATCAAAAACACGACTGTTTTCCGTCCTGGCTCCTAAATGGTGGAATGAGCTCCCCATTGACATCCGGACATCAGAAAGTCTACACATCTTCCGCCGAAAACTAAAAACATACCTCTTCCGACTTTACCTTGAATGAAAAAAAAAAAAAAAAAAAAAAAAAACACTAACAACTTTTTGAAACTAACACTTTACTAGCACTTAAATGGCACTTACTTATAGCACTTTGTAGTTTTGCTTTATTTGAAGAAATTGTATTTTCTTGATTCTTGTCGTCCTTGGTATGTACCCTCGGGTTTGAATGCACTTATTGTAAGTCGCTTTGGATAAAAGCGTCAGCTAAATGAAATGTAATGTAATGTAATGAAAAGGCAAAGGGTTTATGACTTCTACCACAGCCAGCCACTAGGTGGCGATTGAGATACTTTGGCTCCACTTTTTGGCAGCTGTCATGTCGTCCATCTTTACACACAGTCTATGGTTCACCACCAGCAGCACTGCAGAGGATCTTTGAGTCAGTCGTGACATTGAAGTGATAGTGATGATGATAATGTTCTTGTTACAGACGGGTCGACCCTCACTGAAAGTTCTCTGTAGAGAAATCCTCAACGTGAAGGTCCAGCAGGGTGAACATTCATCTGTAAGTCATCAGCATGTCAAACAAAACTCTCGTCTGCTATTTTCAACACAATTGAACTCACAGCTATAGTAGTAACATTATAAATAAAACACACAAAATGTGACATCTTGGAGTTCATCTTTCTCTTCTTGCATTCTCTGCTCTCCAGGTCCAAGACGCACAGGCCACCATGAGGCTGTACACGATGGTCAGAAAACATTGGGAAGCAGAGATTAAAGCCAGTCACCAGAACAAAGACTCAGACAAGAAAAGTGAGCGAAAACCCAGGGCCCCTAAGAGCAAAGTCAAGAAGCCCAAGGGCTTATGAACTGACAGCCAATCTGCATGAGGACATATCATCTCCAATCATCAGAACCGTTACCACGATTTAAAAGGGTGATTCTCAAGATCTATCACAAGAGAGTGACGAAAAACAAGCCATTCTGAATACAGAATAAATGTGTGACTCAGCCTGGTATCTTTAGTTCCAGGATGAAAAGGACTTGGTGGTTTCACCAGGACTTCAGCAAACCCAGGATTGTTGTGTGTCTAACATCTGTGAGAGATCAGAGCTTTTATTTACACTGAACCTTTCTGCCAGCCACCCTCTCCCAGTTTTACTCCCAGAAGCTAGACACTGGTGTTCCAGAGATCTCTGTCCAGGCTTCTCCTTGACTGAGTAGTTGTAAAATCATGTCTCTGGTGTCAGAGAATTAATGGTTGATATTACGCTGGGGTCTGAGACTCAGTCCTGGCGAGTGTATCAGTATCACTATGAGATGGAAGTTGCTCCTGTTCCCCTGTGGCCCTCAGAGGATAAGTGTTATAGATGATGGATGGATGGGTCAACGTCTGGTATGAATTGTAGAGACGTTCGGTTTGTGATTTGATTCCTTGTTGCCTCAAGAGTTGTATGTTTGGAAAAGTGTGACTAAAACACAAGACGTCTTTCTCTGTCGCTTTATTGCATTTTGTGTTTTTATATAAAATTACCAGTGATTTTATTTTTAACAATGACAAACGTGAAAATATCGAAACAATTTAGATTTGTCTCGAACTGACCCCAGAAGCAGAAGGTCAACATTTCATGTTTATGATATTACAATTAGCTTTTCTCACACGACCCGATGTCCATCTCATCATCATCCTTTCATTTAAAATCTCAAGTCTTTCTCATTATTGTTTTTTGCGTAAGGATTTCGCATTTTTTATAAACTGCATCATATGTTGAATATATGCATCATCACAGTCGGGTTTCACACTTGTGCTTTTCTTTGTATGTGTTTAAACGTGAGTGAGTGTAATTTGCCGCCCATGTTTGATTCATACTGTGCCTCGCTCACAGTAGAAATTAAACTAGGTCAGAAGAGTCCAGGCTAGTCCTAAGTTTATGGAAACCTCAGGCTGATGAAAATTGTATTTCTTTATAATTCTAAAACAAACGTACAAGTCAAAAGTATGTCTCATGGTTGGCTTTGTTCTTGATGCAAAGCCCTGCACAGATTGTTTGAACATTCTTTAATATCAATATTCATACAAAATCTTAAACAAAAAAGAGTGATGGACAATTGTGGCTATTTTAATGCAGTTAAGTCTGACCATTTCTATTTGTTTCCAGTTTGTTTGTGTATAATGATGTGAGGGAATTGGCTCCTTGTTGGCCAGCAGTGTGTCAGTGTGATTTGCTGCCCAGAAGCTGATGCAGACTCTGCCCTCAATTGCTGAACTGAAGCAGATGCCCTCGGTCTGCAGCCTCCAGGCTCTAAATCAGGCTCCGTGCACAGAGCTGGGTCAGACACCACGAGGGCCTGTGGCTGATGCACAGCAGACCTCAGAGTAAATGTGAACGCAGGTACTGACTCATCTGATGACACGGGGTGTTCTGCTACAGAGAATTCCTTGGTATCCCATGAGCTCCCAGTGGAGCTTATGTCTCCCCCTGTCAGGCTTTTGTGAAACTACAATCAAGAGCACACTGAGAGAAGCTGTTGCTTCCTGATCATTTAAAACAGAGAGACTACATCATTTAATTTTTTTCAAAGACCCCCTACATAAAAGACAAAATATCTGGGGGACCCATTCATGTACAATTCTTGGAATAATTTCCACATAGCATATATTTTAACATGAATGTGAGAGAACGTCACATGAGAAAGTTGTCAGAATAATTTACATGTATTAAATGTATTTTCCCGACAGACAAAACCCATATTTTGATACAATAAGAAATAAACCAAGGCATCTCTCTTATGGAAATACATCCTATTGGTCTGGCTCATTCATGGCAAAGAATAAAGATAAATGCACCAATGTGTTGCGGCACAATGACCTTCATCAGTTTCTTTTCATATCAAAATGTTACCACCCCTGCTGCAAAGTACACTAGAATTTTCCCTTCATATTACCACTGTATCATCTAAAAATGGAGCCTGTAAACAGTTGGCATGACTATTTTTGAAGCTGTGTGGTCTCTTGAATTAACTAGAGCCTTCATAAAAAATTGAATTACGCCGCACAGCAAACAGCTCTGACTAACTTCTCAGGAAAGAAAAAACTAATCTATGCATCAATGTGGGTTTGAAGAGGATTACTTGTTAAATAGAAAGCTGTGATTCATAGAACACAGTTGGACATAATTTGTTATAATAATTAAAATGATTACAGGTAATGCAACCAAAAACAATTATTCTAACAGGATATCTGCATATATATATATTGTTGTTTGTTTGCACTGGGAACATTCATGAGTTTTCACTCTTTATATGAATCATAGATTGTCGTGGTTATTTTTTGGAGATATAAACATTTTATTCTGTCTTCAGAAATACGGCTTCAGGAAACTCCTCATGCAGTTATTTGGACACACTGTTGGTTCAGAACATAGTGGCTGATATATTCACAAACATTTATGTACGAAAAGAAATATATATATATTCGTACATACATACTTGTGAATAACCTGGTTTCTTGTATTCTTTTGAAAGATCATGTGTCTTGAAAAAGATAACGAGGATACGACTAAATGTTGGCAGAATTACTATTGGTGTGTAAATTACAATTGGTTAGTTCTAGCTGTGTGTATATGATAAAGTGGCAGCTGGGTATATTGTAAAAGGATTTATATAAGGGACATTTATGAAAGCAAATTATGAGAATATACTCAAACCTGTTGAGGCCAAACTGAGTATTTAAACGTTTTGATACTAACAGTTTTTTATTTTTTATTTGGTACAGTCTATAGAAAACCATTTTCAAAGCTAAGCAACTGTTTTCAGGAAATCCATTCACAGTAAACTGAAAAAAAAAGAAAACAGAATCCAACTTTATTGACAAACATTTTATTTCTGAGAAATTGTCTATAAATGTACAAAGCCACATTATTCATTCATGACTCTACATTGTGTTGACAAACAGAGCAGTTCATTAAATGTTTCGATTTAAATGAAAAACATCTTTCCATCTTATCTAATATTCAGATTTATTTTAGTGCCGTATTGATTTGCAGGCCTGTGTTATTGTGATTGGACGCATGGAATCATGAAATAAGAAGCAGACCACCCCCAAAATCCTGTTTTAATCAATCTATCAGTTGTAAATACAGGTGGATGTCGTGTGTCTATATACCAACATTGTTTGTCACATCTTCACATCAATACAGTTTTTATGACTTTTAATAAATGAGTCCATCAAATGTTGGTCGGTTGTCATTGAGAAACATAATGGAGTTGTGACACCGTCTCTTTACAGACAAGCTTTCTGGAAGTTTCCTCTCCTTTATGGTAATCACGTGACCATCAGGCTGCATCCTCTCATTTAACAGATATCAGGATGCCACTGGAGGAATTGCTGCTGCTGCTGCTGCCCCTAACATGGCACTTGCTTAATAATACAAAACAAATACAAATGTGGCTAGCAGTCGTCCTGCACTGGGTTTGTGTCTCGCAGGCGATTAGAGTCAATATTGACATTTGTCTTCGGGGTCTGTGGGTTTTCAAACACGCAGCTATGAAACGGCACCTTTGCAAACTTTGATTTGTGTGTCTTGTGTTAGTGTTGCGTACAAAATCCTATATTATATCCCAACCGCTGAACATAAAAGATGTTCTGTGCATCACTCAGTTTCAACTCTAAAGTGACATCTTTCTCAGTGGACACTGTTTTTCAATAAGTGATGGGCGACATCGATAAAGATATTGGAGCACCAGTTCCTCACTGTCGGTCCTCAAGGCCGACCATCCTCTGGGTTAACCCTGAAATACAGTCCTGATGTGCACCATTCAGCCAGAGACACAGTGCATGCTCATTTCTATGTGCAGCAGACGCCCTTGACATTTACAGGAAATAACGGCAAACCAATGAGACAGCGGCTGTCGTCACACAGCTGCTCCCCCCCCCCCCCCCCTTCTGCTGTTGACCACACAATGTCTCCTAAGGTCCGCCGCTTGCTACTTCCTTATGCATGAGCTGCACTGTGCTGCCGCCAAGAGACCGACGGTGGATGTGTCCGTTTTGACTATTGCTCGCTCTGTGTGCGCACAAAGTTGGAACATCCAGTATTCATGCAGGTTTACGAAGAAAGTGGCATCTACATTCTGTGGACAACCCACCGCCAGTCTGGGTCTGGTCGGTCGACGCAGGGAGCGGGTTCAGTTTTTGGAGAATTGGCCTGTATGAGCAGTGATCTTCAGTCTGGTTGTTATTGGACTGGGTCCGTCTTTTTGGATTTATCCTAATTTTATGTTTATAATGCTTTGCCATGAAAATAACTGTGTCTTGTTGTGTTGTTTCCCTTAACAACATCTGCTGTGCGGAGCTAAATGCTGTAGCTCCTTTAGTAGATGTATAAAAGCTGAGTTAGTCTTTGCTGAGAAGCTTCTGGCTGCTGCTTGAACAGCCTGAATTATCTATGAATTCTCAGGTTCAACACTCGGGTACATTTTGCATTTGACTGATTTCGGATGGCACGGCAGGAGTTAGGGATGCGGTAAATGAATAAGAAGCGATGTGGTGCACAGGCTGGACTAAATATTTTAATAAAAACCTTAAACCTTTTCATATGAGCCTGTGGCTGCTTGGTCAGTCCTGTGAACTTGTGGCAGGACAGAGAACATATTTTTGAAGTCCACAATGTGCTTGAACAACAATTGTGCCTGTGTGACTATAGGTCAAACAGTCAACAATTAATTTCTGGCCTACGGAGGTCGGGTTATTGTGCATGGATGTCGGACATATAACTGGCCACTCTGTGTAAATAGTGGCTCCTTTATGGCCGCTGATAAAATGTTTTATCCTGAATCCACCACTGTGTTACAGGCCCGTCTTTGCGTTTCGACAGCTTCCAGCCCATACACCTCTCTGACCTAAACCCCTTTATCTATGCTGCTCAACCCTTGAACATTAGAGTTAACTATTTTGTGCGTGTGTGTAGAAAACAGCCTTTTAGAGGAAGGTGCGGCCTCTCGTTGGCAGTGAGTTTGACGGATCACACAGTCTGAACACACGTAAGTGAAACTGTCTGGAGACAGTGCAGAACTGTCGACGTCAGCTGTTGTCTCATTGAGAAAAGGAAGAAAGGAAGAGACGATGAATTAATAAAACCGGCTCTGTGTTCATCAGCATCCCCTCTGCAGCTTTAAATGCTTCATTTAACATCAACATAATGTCAGTACTAATTCTAAATGCACTTAAAAGAAAAGAACAAACGTCCTGCACTCCACCGTGTTTCCCTTACTCATCCTTTTTCTGTCTGCACTCGGCTCTTACAAGAACATTTGTGATCAGGGGGAAAATGCTCCCGGCACCTATAGCCTTTGCCCTTTTACTACTCCTGTAATGTTTATGAGGCGATGTTGCACTCACTTTGAGTTTCCTGTCGATAAGTGCATCAGCAGCACACGGAACCCACCTCCTGCAGGAAGAATGTACAGCGGTGGGATTTCTGGAAACTGAAACATGCATATCTTTTGAGTGAATGGTAAAAAGTATCTATTTAGATTGCATTTTTCTAGTCTCGAAGACCATCTAAAGCACTTTACAGTACAGGTTTGACATCCACACACAGTCACAGTGTTGCATCAATGTTGCAGTGCACTTTCTTTAGAACTCTTGACACAGTCACCACAGGCGATTTGGGGTTTGGTATCTTGCCCGAGGGCACTTCTGCATGTGTTCTGCAAATGGGGAGACTGGAATCGAAACCATTGACCTTCTGGTCAGTGGATGAACCACTCCACCACTCAAGATTGCTTGAAATATAATACGCCCGACTGACAAAGTATTACTGGCAATAACTCCTCCATTTCATTTGACCATTGCTGCTCCCTCCTCTGACATTTTCCTAAGTGCTAATATGTTAAACATTGATGCACATTTTCATTACATTACAAGCTGTTTCTTAGTTTATCTCCACCTGTTGATAAGGTTTTCTTGGTATTTTTTCCTCCCTCTTGTTGAGGGTTAAGGAAAGAAAATGTCGCACCTTGTTAAGCCCTGAGATAAACTGTGATTTGTGTATGTGGGCCACACAAATACAATATAGATTTATTGATTTATTGATATTTACATATAGATCTTTTGCAGCAGTCGCTGTGTACTTTTGTGTTTTTTATGTGTGTGTCTTATACATGATTTTACATCATCAAACTGGATCTGATAAGAGATTATTTTTGCAAACCCTATACTTCAAGTCTCTCGAGGAATCTGAAATAATCCAATAAAATTGATCCAGGCTTGTCTCAAGAAATCCACAGCTATATAGCGACCTTAAAAAGAGATCCAAACAGAAATGGATGCTTTTCTCTCTTCGTGAATGGAGGTGTGCCCTCGGATGCAAAAGACGCCTTCTTCAAAGCGGTGTGTGTCTGCTCTTCCTCTCGCTGCTGAAATCACCAGAGAACCCAGTGAGCCAGGCTCCAGCGACACATCAACCCACCTGCTTCCTTTGCTGCCACATGACTGCTGATGTCAGCCCCCAGCCAGAGTCAAGGCTGGGAACCTGTAGACAAAATGGTGTTTGTGCGTCCGTCCAGCAGCGTGAGCGTGTGTGGGCTGTGCACGTCTAAAAGAGGAGGAGGAGGGAGGAAGAGGAGAGAGAGAGAGAGAGATAAATAAAAGGGCCAATTAAACAGATGGTGATAAATCAACACGCTCCTTCCGTTTATAGCCACGCGTGTGTGTTGTATCCTTATTGCGTTTTGTGTATTTATGAAGTTCAGTTATGAGAAATTAGCCTCTGTATCCACCGGGGTGCTCCCACCCCTGCTGTCTTGTTCTCTGATCCGCCCACTTGTATCGTCTGAGGAAGAGAGAGACGGGGGGGGGGGGGGGGGGGTAATTGTGAAGAAGGTGACGCTCATCCAGCGGAACAAGAGAGAGGGACAAGGCAAAGAGAGAGAGAGAGAGGTTTCTACAGGCTGCATCCACTGAAACATCTTGGGGGGAAAACAGGGAGAAGGAGCTGAATGGTCGCTGCGCCCTGCGCCTGGAAGCGTAGAGACACTGTCACAGAGGCTGGCAATTTCATTTTTTTTCCCATTTTCCTGGCAATAACAAAAGAGGTGGGAGCGGGGAGATCGAGGGAGAACACAGGACAAGAAGCAGAGAAACAGATATCAGGGGGAACCTCTAGCTTCATTTCATCCCCGTGCCACCATCAGCATGACCATAAAGCTCTGGTGATCACCGTGCCAGAAACAAAAGAGAGAGAGAGAGATAGAGAGAGATTTGCGTCCAACAGTCGCGCGCAGTCCTGGTTGTTTTTTTTGGGGGGGGTTTATTATAAAGCGGTGGGAGAGAGAATAAACAAACAAACAAAAAAAATCCGGCTGAATGCCTGCGAGAGACTGGATACTCTGTGAAATCATAAGAAAGAGAACTACCTTGTGATCGATCTGTTACGCTTCATGTGCCGCACGCACGCGAAACCAACCTGAGCCAAGTGAGTATGAACCGTGTCTGTGTGCCTCGGTGTGTATTTATACATGTGTCTGTGCAGTCGGTGGCTTTATATATTCCGTGTGATGTCCGAGCGGCTCCGTGGCCACCTCCACAGAACACGGCGACCGACAGCCACATTCAACAAGTACCGTATTATCCACGATAGCTGCGTTTTTTTTTTTTCTCATATCCACATTTTGATCCTCCTGTGGCTCGTGTGTGTGCCCGCGTGTTGATGAGTAATCTGGAGGAATCAGGATGTGAGAGGAGAGATGATCACATAGGAATCACGGAGCTCTTCACTGCATGTGTTATACAAAGAGAAGTGTACTTTTACACACACACTGTCACACACACAAATGGTTTAATGAATTTGACGCCTGGAAAAATTTGAAATATAACAAACACTCCTCACTGCACACTTGGTGGGTGTTTCCCCATCTACACCACCACATCAGACCAGTTTCATGCCACTGAGAGGAATGTATGTGTGTGTGTCTCTGTTTGTGTGTGTGCATTCCTCTCAGCATCATTTTCAGTCATGCCTGCATGAGTAACTGTCAATGTGTGTGTTGCTTTTGTGCCTTTTCCACGCACGCATTTTCGTTTTACTTGCCTTTGTGTGTGTGTTTGTCTCACTGTGCGTAAAAACGTGCGTTTGTGTGGTTGTGCACACTTGGGTAAGTGTCAAGGCCTGAAATGGAGGTTTGATAAAGGTACCACAGGGGAGGAGGGCGAGACACACAAACACACACATGCACGACAGCGAGGGAGAGGAAGGTGTGAAGAAGAAATGTGGAGGGGGGGGGGCTACTGGAGTGGAACCATGGGGAAGAACATAGCGTCACTGCGAGGGATCTGGTCCTGCAGGTCTGTGGGGGCAGTTGAACGTCTAGACTCTGTCAACCTCAGCTCCGTCTGCATCTACACACAGTTTCATCGCGCCTCTATTTTTCCCTTCACTTTCTCGTGCATCACACGTTTTCTTTTTCCTTTTTTTTTTTGTTGCCTTCCCTCTGCCAAGTGGCTCCAGCATGCTCTTCCCCTCTAATGGGAACTCAAGCTCCTCTTCCTCCATTTGCTCGCTCCCTGCTTTTCCCCACCTCAGCCCTGCATTATAAATCCACAGCCTGAGCTATTTTTAGATGTGAGGGTAACCCAGAAAACACCCCTTTCGATTCAAGCAAAAAAAAAAAAAATGAAAGGAGGGGGAATAAAAAGCCGTACCCACCAGAGACAGTGGCATGTTGTCAGTGGATGTGATTGGTAGAGTTGTCATGGGGCTTGACAAGGAGGGCCCTGCTGTGTAAGCAGGGGATGGAGATGGTGATGGTGATGGGGGGGGGGGGGGGGGGTAAATCTATTTTGAGGCCGTGATTGCATTACGCATCGGTCGTGTCCTGGGTTTGTGTGTGTCCCTTGCCCCTGACCCTTGCTCTCGCCTCGTCCCTGACGCTTTTCTGTCCTCACGTCGCAGCAGTTGTGGGAACTTCTTGTGTCCCTTCAACTAATTTATTACCCGATCGAGCTTGCCCCCCCCCCCCCCCCCCCCCCCCCACACCGTCGGCGCCTTGACCTTGACGCTCACCTCCAGCTCTCTTTACATCTCCTCTTTGGTCTCCATCGTTCCTCCTAGTAGAGGCCAACTTCTCTCCATCCTCCCTGGCTGCTGAGAGTCTAACCTGTGACTTCCCTTCTCCCTCCTCTGTGTCTAATCGCTGGATGGTTCAGAGGCCGGGCGTCTGAGCAGTCATATCTCTTTCCTCGTGCCGTTTCACCCGCCTGGCCCCGTGTATCACGTCTTTGCGCCGCTGGATCGTAATGGGCCTAATTACGCCGTTGGGGCAGTGTCATTAATTAGAAGTAGACGGTTTTAATACTTGAGAGAGAGTCGGAAGGTGTTGGGGGTTAGGTCTATTTGCTCTTGATGCAAATTCCACCGAGAACCAGATTTCAAAGTCAAAGGATATTAGCTCAGATTTTTCCACGTTCTAAAATAGAGCTCCTTCCCGACATGACACTCGATCCCATCCCATGGATTTCTCCCTCCTCTTGCACTCAGCGTTTTTTTTTCAGGTTTTTACTCACCTCTCCTCCACCAGCCATTGCTCCTCAGGGAGTTTTTGTAACTCCTCTCCTAATCACTCCCTTCAGTCTACCCCCCCCCCCCCCAACAAAACCTCAACGTTTATCCTCCTGTGGGGCAGGCAGGATTTTAGTCATGGACACCGACTGAGCTTTCAGAGCTCCATTACAGGCTCCATCGCTGCTCATCTATTCCTGAATATGGCCTTATGTATTAATCATCCCCCAGCTATAGCTAAAAGGAGAAAACCAGGAGTTCATGATTGCCCCCCCCCGTCTCTGTTAAAAGAAAAGGTGGCTGGATCATAGCAAGAGAGCAGGAGCATCTCCTGGAGTTGGAAGTGGTGGGGGGGGACCAATATGCACAAACCTGGAGCCCCTGGGGGGTGTTGCTGCTGCAGTATGTGAGGATTGGTCAGCCCCTGGAGATCTGTTGTGGCTGAGTAGTGGAGATGCCCCCTGGTAGATATCCTCCCTGCTTGCTTAATTGATTGGCTAGTTAATTCATGTTTTGGGAATAAGCTCCTGTTGAGGGGCCTCCTCTTGTGTTTCATCTGTATACACACCCCTGTTTCTGTTCTTGTCTCCCCTCACTCTCTTGCCCATTCATGCGTCTCCTCTCGCGTTCATTCTGATTTTATTTGATTCACCCTCTCGCTCCGCTCACTATTCTTGCACATGCACCGACACCTTATTTGGCTTCCTCTCTCCTGGCAGCATCAGGTTCCAGCGTGAGGCGCATTGACAATCTGAGGGAGGATAGCGATTGAAGGGGAAAGAGAGAGAGAGAGAGAGAGAGAGAGAGAGAGAGAGAGAGAGAGAGAGAGAGAGAGAGAGAGAGAGAGAGAGAGAGAGAGAGAGAGAGAGAGAGGACACTGTGTGGTGTGACACCGCACTAAAAGGGGAGGTGACCGCAGTGCTTCCACCGCGCTGCAGTGCCTCGCTTTCTCCGGCTGGGGTCTCCTCAACACCGGGGAGTGTGCGTGCAAGGGAGGAAGAGGGAGATAAGGTAGAGACGAGGAGGAGGGGTGAGGAAGGGAGGGAGGCGATATGGATGGAACAGCGTGAAGCCTTGTGGTTACATCCTTTGATGTGGCAGCGGGTGGAAAAAAAATGGCTGTGCACCAGAAACACATACGTAATCCGTGCACTGTCTCTCTCTTTCTCTCTCATATACACGCTCACACTCTTCTCTCTCTCTCTATCTCTCTCTCACACACACACATAAACACTCACATATATATCTTATACACTCGCCTGCAATACCCTTCTTTCCCCCAGGGGTACATTTGCCATTCTGCTCAGCTGTATATCTGTTTTACATCCCTACACTTGTTTTCCTCCCTCTCTACCTCCTCCTCGCTCTCTTTTAATCACTCTCTTTTCCTCTTATTAGTATTGCAGACCATTCCTAACCTCCCCCAGCACACTCCCCCTCTTTCACCTTCACAATCGTTGAGGTACCATACCCCGAGCCACCGCAAGGTCTTTTTCTTCTGTCTTCCTCCCCTCTTTGGTTTTTCCCAAGCACCCTCTCTCTCCTCTACCTCACCCTATCCCCTCCTTCTCACACACACACATACACACACATACACACACATACACTCTCTCTCTCTCTCTCTCTCTCTCTCTGTCTTTCTATCCTTTTCTCTCTCCTCGTCTGCCCTGTACCCCTCTTTCTCCATCTTATCTCACTCCCTCCTCTCTCTCCCCCTCTGCAATTGGTAAAGGTTTTGGCTTTTTCTGCCAACTGCTGGGTCTGTTCCGCACAGTCAGCACTTCCCAAATTCCTCCCTTGCCTTCTCTCTCTCTCTTTCTCTCTCTCCGCCACCCTCCCCGGTTACTGCTGCTGGTACCTCACATTCAATGCATCCCATAATCCTATGCTCCCTCCCCCTCTTGCTGCAGTGTTTCTGCTAATATATATTAGCGTCAGTGCAGCCTTAGTGCATGTGCACGATCTCGCTCTCTCTCAGCCCCGTTCTCTTTCTCTCTATCTATCAGTCCTCTGCAGAAATGATCTTCCCCTGAGTTATAACGATTAAGCCTTGTTTTGGTCTTCTTCGCCCCGTTTGCTGCACTCAGGTGTGTGTGTGCGTCTCCCTCCCTTTATCTTCCTCCCCCCTCCCTCTCTCTCTGGAGTCTCTCCACGTGAGTGTGTGTGTGCAGTGGTGAGCTGGTAGTAGCAGGGTGGCGCAGGACATGGTGGCCAAGGCAGGAAATGCTGCAGTAGCGAGAGAGAGAGAGAGAGAAAGAGAGGTGGTGTTTTTTGCGGTGGGGGAGGTATTGTTCCTCCACTCTGCTCCTGTGGCTCCCCCCTCCCTTGCCTCTCACTCAGATTTGTACCTTTCTTCTCATGCGTATGCTCTGTCGCTCTCTCTGCCTTCCTTCTTCACCTCTGTGCTCGACTTCATTCCTCCATTTTCCATGCGACGCTCACTTTCTGTAGCCTCCACACCTCCTCCTCAGGGTTTACCCCCCCCCCCCCCCCCCCCTCTACTCATTGGTGTTGGTTTATTTTTTTCAAAGCAATTACACTCACTGTCAGTGATCAAGGTGTTGAGGCAGACTCTCAGGGATGTGCTCACTATTCCCCTCTATTAAACTGAGAACTGCAGGCGTCCTGAAGTGCAACTAGAAAGCATTCGGATCACATGCTCGTCAGGATCAATAATCTGGCTCTTGTTGACAACTAGACTTTTACTCATGTTATTAGTTAATGGAAAAGTTGGCAAGAACCCAGCAACCCCTTACCCACTGATTAACTCCGATTTAACTCAGATAAATTAAAGAATACTCAAGCAAATTAATAAAATCAATACGCGCGCCACACATGACTCCCGGGGAACAAAAGGCCATTTAACCACACTTACAGACTTGTGGCTGTCTGCGTATAAAATATTCAGCAGTCCACCAATAAGCTGCAACAAGGAAGGAAACGCCAAGGGTGCAGAGGTGCAAAGTGAAGTCGTCAGAGGGATGAAAGTTTCAGAGAAGCCTTGCATCCCGGCACAGGGAGGCAGAGTGTGCCGCTGTCCGTGGTGCTGAAACACAAACCTCCCAACACAAGCTGGTCCCTGCTGGAAAACCCCACAGGACAAAGCTGTCTTCTTACGCTGTCCCCTCCACCGTCCCACTTTCAAATCACCTCTTTGTTGGTGATGTTTTCACTCAATAATGAATTATTCCTATTAAACGTTTTTTAGTTGTTAAAGATGCAGACTAAATTACATTGGCTCTGCGACGCAGCGCAACTCTGCTCAACTGCAAAACTCGGTGCAGACATTTTTTGTCAAGCAAGCAGATCTCATGGTTCTGCAGAAAACACTGCAAAGAAGTAGAAATTTAAGGCATTTAACGCTTAAGGTACTTTATTTTTCTGATCTGTGCACATACGATACATAATTTAGTTTTTGTTTTCAGCTCTATGCAGTTTTGAATATGCGTACTTTGTTTACCCATGCAATAGCCTTGATCTTACTTGAGCTTACCTGAGTGTCGTTAAGTCTTTTTCCAGGATCCTCCAAAATTGGAAAAAGTTGGGTTTTCATGTCAAGAAAGGTCAAATTAAAATCAGAAAAAATTAACTTAATGTCAGTAAATTAACTGAAAAGAAGGGAAAGGCAACAAACTTCTCCATAAATCCAATAAGATCGAAAAAAGTGCAGTGAAATGAGCCAAACAACAGTAAATACACGTAAGAGAGGATGACTGCAGTGTCCCACAAAATAGGCAGCAAAAGTCTGAGAAGGGGAGAGAGAGGAGGAGAGAGTTGAGCCAAAGTGAAGGAATGCTACTTTGAGCAGAGGGAGGGAAAGAATGGGTCAGGAGGATAAAAAGAGGGGAGGAATGAAAGAAAAGACTGCATTAGAGCTGAGTGGAGGAAAAGGGGGAAGGAGCGGAGAGAAAGAATAAGAAAGGGAGAGAGAGGTGGTGGGGATACTGGATCGGAATGTTGGGATAGGAGGAAGAGGAAGAAGAAGTGAAGCCTTGATTCCCCTTCAATGAAATGTGATTCCCTTATGCGGAATAGTGGAGAGCGAGCGATGAAGGAAAAGTGAGCGAGTGTAGTGGGAGGGAGAGGAAGGGGGGGGCAGTGGGACCTCACATGGGAGAGGAAGGGGGGAGGGAGCACGCTGGATTTCTTTGAACAGAGGAAAAAGGTTAACAACACTGATACGCCACACGTAGAGGCTTCTTTTTTTGCTGCGAACGCGTGTCTCCTCTGAAGCCCCCCCCCCCACCCCCACGGATGGCGATGCAGCTCACGGGCGAACAATCTGACCTCGCTGGGAGAAGGAGAGAGAGAGAGACAGACAGAGAGAGAGAGAGAGAGGGAAAGAGAGCGAGAGCAAATAACTCTGGCTTTTTTACTGCAGCAGAATTCATTCACTTTTATAGCGCACTCTCCTTTTCTCGATGCTCTCCCTCCTCCCCCCTCTGTGCACTCCTTTCCTGCAACCCCCTTCTTCCATTACAGGGGGGGGGGGGAGACTATATCGCACTGGCTGCTCACACAGAAGGGATGCTGCGTTCACTTTCTCCCCCCCTCCACACTTCCATTTCTCCCTCGCTCCCTGTCTCCAGGTGTATGCCTGCCTTGCTTTGCCTGATTGTTCTGTCCTTTTCTATCCTTCCATTACAATTCAGATTTATGGCCTCCTCCTCCTCCATCCTCCCTCTCTCCCCTTCTTACCCTCTACTCGTTCTTTCTGCTTCCACACACACACGCACACACACACACACACACACACACACACACACACAACACGCACACACATACACACACAGACAGACAGACGCATATACAAAGCAGTGCATGGGAGAAGTGCCAGGCGGGGGATTGACTTGATTTTGTGTGAATCTCTGTGCGGGGGGGGCAGCAGTTTGTTTAGGACGCACACGGGCTGATTGAGGAGATCTAACACTAATACGGACACTGCACTCTCGGGAGGCAATTAACACACGTCACACACACACACTTATATTCTCACACACACAAACACACACAAACACATACAGTGCTGCACCACCGCATGTCAGAGAGGCATTCTGGGGGTGGGGGGGGGGAAGCCGGATTTAAAAATGTCCCTCTATTTCCTCCGTATTTCTGAGCCTTCACCTTCTGTCACAGGCTCTTGAGGAAAAGAGCATGGCTGCTGAGGTGTGTGAGTTGTGTATGTGTGTGTGTGTGTGTGTATGTTGGGGGGGGGGGTGTCTCTGGTGATGGTGGTGTTGTTTGTGTGCTGAAGTCTCACAGTGGCCTAATTAGGGAGACGATTCGAATGAGCGGGGGCTCGAGCATCATCCACTATGGAGACAGGACAAGGGGCTACAGGGCGACATCAGAGTGGCTGAGGGATGCCCCCCGCCCCCGCTGGGAACCCCCCCCCCCCCCCCCTAGCCTATTCACATAGCTTAAATCTGCCCATTACCGTGCATGGTGTTCACAATCCCCCTGTGAGGACGCTGACTCATGTGCTGCAGCGGAGCCACCTCACCTGTGTGTTGTTGTTGTCTTTCGTGTTTGCACTAATAAGTTGGAGGCATGTTTTTGCTCCACGCAGGATGCTGTGCCGAAAACTCCCTCATCTTCATCCCTGCATCCCCCTCCTCTCCCTCTTCACTGCACCTGCACAAGGTCATTTTGCACCAAATCCACCATCACCATGATTACCAAGTGAAACCTTGTGCACAGGCAGCCGCTGTAAGCATCCCCACTCTGTATTGTAATGTTGACAATCCACCGTCTATTTCTACCCTCTGCTAAACAATTCTGCCCTTTTTCCCCCTCTCTCTCCCTCTCTCTCTTCCCGCAGACTCCTCCGACTCCTCCCTCCTCCTCCTCCCCTCGGTCTCTCTCATCCTTTCCCTCCCCCCCCCCCCCCCCCCGGTCCTCTATGCTCAGTTCGGTGTGTGTATCCTCTTTTAAAGGGCGCAAGGGTGGGAACAAGTCGTCCAACAAAGCATGTTACAGCGCAGACATGACTTGTCCGTCGGAAAGCGAGAAGATCGTGATAAACTGCGGCGGGGTGCGGCATGAGACCTACCGGAGCACCCTAAAGACGCTGCCCGGCACCCGCCTCTCGTGGCTCACCGAGGCGGACGCGTTCAGCAACTTCGACTACGACCACAAACTCGACGAGTTCTTCTTCGACCGCCACCCGTCGGTGTTCTCCTTCATCCTCAACTACTACCGCACCGGGAAGTTGCACTGTCCCAACGATGTGTGCGGCCCCCTGTTCGAGGAGGAGCTCGCCTTCTGGGGCATCGACGAGACGGACGTGGAGGCGTGCTGCTGGATGAACTACCGGCAGCACCGGGACGCGGAGGAGGCGCTGGACAGCTTCGAGAATCCGGAGCCGGACGCGCCGGACGACGACCCGGCGCTGGGCGGCGCGGACGGGGACTTGAAAAGACTGTGCATGCAGGAGGACGCGCGCAAGGCAGGGTGGTGGAAAACCTGGCAGCCGAAAATATGGGCGCTCTTCGAGGACCCCTATTCCTCCAAATATGCCCGGGTGAGTCCCCCCCTCATACATCCACCCACCCACCCATGTCTCCTGCAAGTTGTTCCTGCACCGCTGCACAGGGGTGTTACCTCTGCTTGATAAGTTTTAAAACTTCTGTTCTCATCGCACCTGCAGTGAAACCCGCCCCTGCTAATGACCCCACTGTTGGTATGCGTGTGATCCCCGGTCAGCTGCAGCTTGTATTAACTGTTAGGATATAAACCTACTGATATTGAATAATTAATGCCGATAGCATAGGGGGAAAATGGAAAATGAAATGGCAGCAATATCTGCTGGTACATGGCTATACTATCCAGGCTCGTTCACCTCCACGTCTTTGCCTTGATACATTACACATATTGAATGCCGTTTTGTTTTATCGCCCTCGTAATTCCTACACTACTTGAGCGGGTTTAATACATTATCTGCCTCCAAACGCAGTATCCGCTGCACCCCTGCATCCAAACGCCTCCATTAAGTCATACATGTCCGTTTACGATGCACATCAATGCGCCGTATTTCACCGTTACTATTATTTATTGGAGCAGCGCACTGAAGGTGGGTGGGGGTGCTCACACGACGACGATTCCTGCATGTTTTCTCCCACATTTGCCCTCCCCAGTGCTCTGCTGTTTTTTGTTTTTTTGGGGGGCCATTCCCCCCCCGTCCCAGTCTCCTTTTACGCACAGGATTTGTTACCATCACGCATAACTTTCTCCTACATTGGGATGCCTGCTATTGTTCTTGTGTCAATAGGGTAATAGTCTTCCTCTTGAAAGCAAACATTGATGGCGTTTGATCACACAGGTGTTGGAGTAACAAGTAACCCTCACTGCGTTTTTGATCCCGGGCAGATAAAACAGATCCAGTGGCCTTTTGGTTCTTTTACAGACAAATCCAGCAGCTTGATCACATCTGCTTTGATTTCTGTTGTTTTGTATAGCCGGTGATCTAGTTTGATCATCCTTGCCTGCGCTTTTTTGTGCCAGTGCAATTTTGCTCTTTCAGTCAGGAAGGTGTGTGAGGGCTCTTAGGTGCATGCTGTGGATGCATGCACTGTAGGTGCAGATGCAAATCCACCTGCAGTGGCCAGTTCGTGCCATCACACTGAAAATGTCAGTGTGCACCCAGCAATGCATATACTGTATTCGCTATCACATACACACCTCATCTGGCACCATGGTTTGGTCTACACACCTAGATTCAGTTCCCTGTGATGGAGCAGTGAAGTGTCTGGCTTTGACGGACAGATGGTCTGCTTGAGGCCACCTGATCTGTCTCCCTGGACTCGGGCTTACGGTTAGGGTTAGGGTTATGGTTGATTTCTCACCATCCCAGCCTCCCAAAAACAGCTCATAGCCGAGAGGCTGGCTGCTTGATTCCCAAATGTTGCAGGGGAGGGAGATTTCCAAACAAGGCAGGGTGACAAGCACGAGGCAGAAAAGGTGCTTTGCATGTAAACAGAAGTGGTTTCGCTGCTGAATTCTGAATCATCTCAGAGCAAGAGGGGGCAGCATTTGCAGCACTGCCATACCTTGGATGCAGGCTACTGTACCTGCTGCCTGTCCGCCGGAATGCTGTATATTATGTAATGTACAGTTCAACATCACACTGGCTGCTTAGATTTCATAAATGATACAAAAGCAGAGATTCATTGAATGCAGGTATAGTGGCGTTTGTGACACCACAAAGGGGATATGCAGAGTACAGAGCAGGTAGTGGGTGGGATTCATTTCAGTGGCTGCACAACGCTGCCTCTATTTGTGGGGGAACGCAGCCCCATTTCCCTCCATAGGTCTAATATGCCAGTGCTATACCTCAAACAGCGATGTGACCCAGATCACTCTCTATTTCCTCCCTCCCCGCTCCTTCTAAAAGTATCCTGTCTGATGTGGCAGAACCTTTTGGTCTCTCGGTCCTGAGCGATGCAAATTATATGCGAGGAGAAGAGAGAGAGGGAGAGAGAGAGAGAGAGAGAGAGAGAGATGAATAGACGCTAGGACGGAGGAAAAAAAACGAGAGCGGTGATGTGGAAAAACAATGAGACAGATGAGAGAGAGACAGAGGGAAGAGGAGGGAGACGAGAGGAAATAGAGGGAGACAGGAGGAGAGATGTTACTCTAATGATTTTAAGGGGATTTTGCTTCCACGGCTGTGATGTAACGGATCAGCAATCAATGTTTTGATGAGAGCGTTCGATGGGCAACGCAGGTTCTTATTTTCCTTCAAACCCCCCCCCCCCCTTCTTCGCATACGGTCGTGCGAGGCTCGCTTTTGGATCTATCACGGTAGCACACACATGTACAAATGCACACATGCTGGTGCCTGTGCTGGCTTTTCTGCTGCAGTAGACACAGGAGAGAGCAGGAGGAAGAGGAGGAGGAGGAGGAAGGGGAGCACTGGAGGAAGAAAAAAGAGGTGGAGGGGCTGGGAGCGAGAGGGATATTGGCAGGGTGAGGGAAATGGAGAAGGGGTGAGATAGTGGGGAGAAATGGAGGGAAAAAGGGGGTGAGCCTGAGAAGGACACGGAGGGAGGAACGAGGGAGACGACGAGGAGAGAAGGAGAGGGGTTCGGAGAGAAACAGGGAGGAGGTGACAGCCACAGGGAGAAAGAGGTTCTGTGATGGGGGTGGGGACACTTGTCTTCGTATCTTCGATTATCTGTGACTGCTTGAGCCATCGACTCTTCCCGCCCGGGCCCTCCTGTCTGCCTATTGATTGATTTTTTATTGATTATCTTCTCTTTTGTCCGTTTTTTTAAAGCCACTCTCTGTTTCTCCATCACCTCTTAAAAAAAGGAGAAACCTGACAAGGACTCCGGGCTTATTCATGGTGACACGATGGCCAACCCACCGAGAAAATTTATGGACGTATTTATTTCTTTGATGAGGTGTTACACAATACAATTTGCATCTGATTCTTTATCGATCCACGTCTGGATAACAAATAGATCTTGACGCACACATGTATCATGTAACTTACTGTTTTAAACTCTAATCTGCCTGCAAGACAATTATCCTAATCGAATGAGGAAAGGATCCTCCAGAGTCAATAAACTGTGTTTATTGTTTGTCTGTGTTTTTTTTTTCTTCACCCAATGTAAATCTAATTTAATGCAATCGCTTGTCACACAGCAGATTGAATATATGTTGTCAAATTTAGATGGATCGCTAGATAGTGTCCCCCTAAAAGTAGCATTTGTTATTGTTATGGAAACTGAAAAACTTTGATAATTGAAATAAGAATAGAAAAAAACTCCTGTGCAGTATTCGAGGTGTTTACATGAAGTATATAAGCACAATAATATAGAGTAAATCTTGCATCAATAAAGTATTTTCTATAGTATGTTGTATAAATGGTCGACTCAGTATAGATCCCACTGTCACGTTGTCGTCCTCATGCGTTCCCATTGTCCTGCTGGTTCAGCTGTGTTTTGGATGTTGCCAGTTTCTGATCAGAATGCTGTCACAATGCTTTCATAAACACAAATGTGAGCTGTCGCTGCTCCGGACGGCCCCGGAACAGGTCGTCTCTGGGTAGAAAATCAATGGGCCGGACAGAGATGAGAAGATAGATGTATTAATAAGTGCAAGAGTAAATATAGATATGGTGTTGGGTGGAAAAGGAGATCGCCCGGGGCAGGGTTTGGATGACATTCCCATTTTTGTCTGGGACATTGCGTCAAATCGTTCAGGAGGAAGACCTTGTGGCCAAGAAGTTGAGTTCTGTGCGAGTTTGGAAAAAATATAAGGGAAGGTATTCTTGATTTCTAACAGACTAGGTCAAAGGTTCGCAAATCGTCTCAGCCCACGACCTACAAGATAACCCTGCCAGAGACCTGTGACCCCAATTATCCCAAATTATATTGATTTGAGCGTTTTCACAGAAAAGTCACCTACGTGCACGAATTGCAATATTTCATTCAAAGCATGAACCCCCCCCCCCCCCCCCCGCCCCGCTTAAAGGCCTGTTTCCCACTTACTTTCTTGTTCCTCTCCCCGATGGGCTGCATCTGAAAATAGCAAAGAGAGGGAATGGAGGCCATAATTCCATTCTCTGGTGGCTGAATCTGTTCCTCCATTGCTGCTGAGAGGATGAGGCTGTCACTTGTTATGACCGTTCAGCACATAAGCAACATTTATAGAAACTGAAAATAGCTAAAGCACCAAACCCGTCTTAACAGAAGGATTCAAGGGAGATATTCGTTGGTGCCCACTAAGTTTAAAGAGGTAAACAGTGTTCCTCTGGCAGTAGCTGTTGGCAGGGGCGTGATAATTAGTCCCCCCGTCGTTCCTGTGCCCGCAATTGGTAAATGTACTGCGTTCTGTACCTCAGGCCTTCTCACGTTGTGTACAACATCCTCAGAAGTCACAGTCCGTACGCTTGTTGCCTTGTAACTTGAGCGCCGTCTGTTGGTGACACTTAAATGGATAGATGCTCGATGTCTCATAACAAGGACAGAGGGAAGATCCTAATGTTGAATAAGCAAGATAAGATTTTTGTCTGGGACATTGCGTCAAATCTTTCAAGAGGACCCAGTTTTCCGATCAGATGCCTTTGTGGTCAATCTCCTCTCAAAGCACCATTTGTATCTCAGAAATGTACAAGTTGCCCCCATGCCCCCCGTCCTAAATCAGACTTTTGTTTTCAATTTTTGGGGCCTGTTTTTAAATTTTTTAATGGGGAACATTGCTTTGTCCAGAACCCCCCCCCCCCCTCTTCCTCTCTCCCTGAAGGTCATGTCTTGTTGTTCATTGTTTTCTTCTTTTCCACACCATTTGTAGCTCAGAAATGCACAAGTTGCCCCTATGCCCCCGTCTTAAATCAAACTTTTTTTTTTCGGATTTTGGCCCGCAATTTTCTTAATGTACTGTGTTCTGTTTCAGTTTTTTTCCTGACAGCGTTCTGTACCTCAGGCCTTCTCACGTTGTGTACAACATCCTCAGAAGTCACAGTCCGTCCGCTTGTTGCCTTGTAACCTGAGCGCCGTCTGTTGGTGACACTTAAATGGATAGATGCTCGATGTCTCATAACAAGGACAGAGGGAAGATCCTAATGTTGAATAAGCAAGACACCCTTTTGAAGGGGATGAAAACAGAAAGCAGTGTTTGATTTGAACTACTTTGTGGTTTTACAAACACGTAAATTTGTCTTCTGGATTATTCTGGCCTTCTGTTGTGGATCCAGAGACTTTATATAGAAGGTGGACGACGCCTCTCCAACGCTGAAACATATACGGGATATGAGTGCGGCCCTCTTGTGCAATTGGAGCCAGATTCTTCGATGTAGTGATTTCCTGCCAATTTACGTGCTCGACCAATCGCGACTCAGTCTCAGCTGTCAAGCATGACTTCGCCCTGTTTTTCTCAAATAACTGATTTAAACCAATATTACAGTGAGAAGTAAGAAGTAAAGTGTATGACAGAAAATATAATTTTAAAACCGTTACTTTTAAATTGGCTCATATCCCATCCACTAACATAGAGGAGGCAGGATGGATGAACTACACTGTAGCCAGTTGGTTTTGCTGTGTTTTGGATGTTTCCAGTTTCTGATCAGAAGGAACCAGTTGCCTTTGTCGGCATCTCCTCTCAAAGCACCATTTGTATCTCAGAAATGTACAAGTTGCCCCCATGCCCCCTTGTATGGGGGCATTGTATGGCCCCCATTGTATGGGGGCCTCCGGAAATCTTTCAGGAGGACCAAGTTTTCCGATCAGATGCCTTTGTGGTCAATCTCCTCTCAAAGCACCATTTGTATCTCAGAAATGTACAAGTTGCCCCCATGCCCCCCGTCCTAAATCAGACTTTTGTTTTCAATTTTTGGGGCCTGTTTTTAAATTTTTTAATGGGGAACATTGCTTTGTCCAGAACCCCCCCCCCCCTGTCTTCCTCTCTCCCTGAAGGTCATGTCTTGTTGTTCATTGTTTTCTTCTTTTCCACAGCATTTGTTGCTGTGGAACACACAATGCTGTCATAAACACAAATGTGACCTGCCGCTGCTCCGGACGGCCTCAGCACAGGTCGTCTCTGGGTAGAAGATCACTGGGCCGGACAGAAATGAGAAGATAGATGTATGAATAAGTGCGAGAGTTAATATAGATATGGTGTTGGGTGAGAAGGAGATCGTCCGGGGAAGGGTTTGGGTGACATTCCCATTTTTGTCTGGGACATTGCGTCAAATCTTTCAGGAGGAACCAGTTTTCCGATCAGATGCCTTTGTTGTCAATCTCCTCCTCAAAGCACCATTTGTATCTCAGAAATGTACAAGTTGCCCCCATGCCCCCCGTCCTAAATCAGACTTTTGTTTTCAATTTTTGGGGCCTTTTTTTAAATTGTTTAATGGGGAACATTGCTTTGTCCAGAAGCCCCCCCCCCCCTCTTCCTCTCTCCCTGAAGGTCATATCTTGTTGTTCATTGTTTTCTTCTTTTCCACACCATTTGTAGCTCAGAAATGCCCAAGTTACCCCTATGCCCCTGTCTTAAATCAAACTTTTTTTTTCTCGTTTTTTTGGGCCTGCAGGGTTTGGGTAACATTCACATTTTTACCACTCACATGGAGGAGGCAGGATTTATGAACTATACTGCAGCCAGCCACAAGGGGGCAATTACGACACTTCTTGTGCAGCCGTCGCGTTTTCCACCTTTTAATTTGTTTTTCTGTGAGAGTTGAACTCCATTGGTTTATCCTGTGTCCAGATTAAACCCCCATTTGTTAACAAGAGTATTGCAATTTTGGTAAATATAATTGTTTACTTTCTTGCCAAAACTTAGATGACATGATATGATACATTCTTCACTTACATCGAAACTGATAAATGGAGGTAAACAGTGTGTCCAGCTCTGTTCAAAGAGAAAAAATAAGTTATCCTCACCTAGAAACCTTAGTAATTGTCATTTTATATGATTTAGGTTATTGTCTTATTGTAAAAAATACGCATATATAAAATAGACCAGTATTCAACACTTTTTTGTTTTCTGTCAAAGGAGTTATATATTACATGTTGATTATTGAGCTTTAAAGGTGCTATTGTGTGGAGTTTTCTTCTGTTTACAGTCGTTCAACAACAAAACAAGTGTATTTGCCAAAATGTTGAACTATTAGTATGTGTGGCGCCACCTTCTGAACAGAAGTCTTTAACATTTAGTCTGATAATGCTGCAATAAATCCCCCAGCTACCTTTCTCCCTCTCCTCTTTATGTTCTTCACAGCCCTCTTCCTCCATTTCCTCCTCTGAGGTCCATTTAGCTGGGCTGGTTAAGTGCTGAGTCAGCGCTCCTCGCTACTGTACAGACGGTCAATTAGTCTGACCTTGTGGTAAACCCCGGTCAATTTTGCTCTTATGGTCCGGAATAGAAATGAACCAGGAAACTGGCATGGTGGAGAGCTCACATGGTGCCAGAGCCGATTACAGTGGTGGGAGTCTGAAATCTCTAACTGGGGAAAATCTTGTCAAAACATATGAGGGAACAGTGTATTGTGTACTATAATCACACAAACCGCCACACGCACAGGCCCATGTATATGTAAACAAACAGCTGGGCACATACTGATGGAGGAATTTTTTTGAATGTGCGCTGAATCTAAAATCCTTTCACTGCATCAAGGCGGTCAATTATTCATGAGCAATCTCCGGGCACACACTGTAACCGAAGGAAGACTCGGCGTGGTACACAAACCCATTACCCGCGGTCGCTGCGACACGCGTCTATACATCTGACCCCCTCGAACACTCGCCTGGACATAAATCTGTCCCCGTACACTCACCTTTACACATTGGCCCATAGTCTGTAAGTGTAGCTGGCCATAAACCATTCGGCCGAGCGTTCACACTCACTGCGGGCAGATAAATCACCTCGTTCGACACGCCTCCACGTGTAACCCCGCGGATCACTTTCACACGTGGGAATGTCCCACATACAAAGACGTACATCAACAACCTGAATGTTAATTAGCAGGCAGCTTACAATGCACTTATGCTTTTTAATTAGGAGCAATTTCCAGGGCTGAAAATGAAAGAAATATTGTCATTATTTAATTTTCTGTGAATCGTTTATTGTTTTGTAAATAGGATATTCGACAGCTATTCTATATCTGTCCCTGTTCAAAAACTTCGATTGATTGAGTATTTTATATTTTATATATTTGATAAATATGCTGATTATTTACAATATAAACCAATTAGTCATTCTCAAACCCCAAGTTGAAGTCATCAAATTGTTCACTATGTGCAACAAAGAAATAAACAAAAGAACAAACGTTTACAATCATAAAGCACAAAGACAATTTTAAACTACATTCAAAATGAATCCACTGTAACAAATATATGTTTTTCCCCCTATGTCAACTAATCGTTTTATTGATTTATCACTTTAACTCCACGGATATTCTAGATTATCCGTTATAAAATAATAATAACTGTTCATCGCAATTTCCGAAAGACCCAAAGTCAATGTTTGTATTTTTCAGACCATCAGGTCCAAATCCAAAGAGATTCAACTCAACATCAAAGAAGAGACATCACTCAGCTCATATTCACATTTGAGAACATGACCACAGTCACACTTAGAGACCATGAGCTAAAATAGGAATGGTTATTAAATATGTTGCTGATTTGTGGTGCGGTGAACAAAAACAGCAACATATAAGTCCGGTCTGATGTGCAGGTGGTTCGCTTTGCGAGCGTCTCTTCATGGTTGGCCGTGCGTCATTACCCGGTGGCACTTAAACAGTCAAAGTGGATCCATGCTCATTCCCTTGGAAAATGATTTTGGAGGGGACAATCCCTGTGTGACCATCTGCTTCCTCGTGATTGTCCCTCCCGTCCAAGTGGCTGGGGAGCGGCGAGCAGGGTGTGTGTGTACCATCGAATGGCCGCTTTTAAATTGAAAACGTGATCGAGAGCAGTGTGTCCGATTCTGGATGTGGACGGAAATGTATTTGTTAGAAATGGCCTCAGGATGTTTGTCGAGATCAAGACATCGTCTCAGAATTTGACTTGACACTGAGGGATGGACAGTTTGTTACGTGTTGTGCTCTTGTTTACCGAAAAAGTCCTTTGTGGGCGTCCCATTATGTTTCATTCTCTGTTTTTATGATGAGAGATTATAGACAGTCATTGGAGGACAGGGGGACAAGGAAGGGAGCGAGGGAGGACAGATGGGGGGGGGGGGTCGTTAAAAGGGGAGGAGGCGGAGAAGGCATGAAGGCAATCGGTCATCACAGCTACCAGGACTTGCTTTATTTGCCTTGGACATTACAAGCAGGACAGGAGAGGACGGGTGGATAAAGGGTTGAGATCGGCTGAGAAAGGGACTGGGGGTGGGGCGTGGGGGGGGGGGGGGGGGCTGCGTCGAAAGGACAACTAGTGTGCTGCAGTAATCTGTAGCGAATACAAAGCAGAGGAGAGGAGAACAGACACGTGTGCAGTTCACTCACCTCCACGCAACGATTGTTTGTCTTCAGAAATGTTTGTCAGGACTGCGGCGGGAATGAAATGGACCTGAACGCTGCAGAGCCGATACGACACAGTGACGTGTCGACTGGAGAGCGGCAGTGTGTGTCTGTACGGGTGTGTGTGTGTGTTTGTGTGTGTGTGTGTGGGAGAGAGCTTCCCGATTCATCTGCATCATGTCAAGGAGTTGAGTCATTGAGGGAATCTCTGCAACATCTCTGTCTGTGTTGTTATTGAATTTTTTTTTTTTTACCAGGATCCCTTCCAAGAGCGCTGACCTCAGCGAGTCAGGGTCTCCGGCACTCGGAAAAATTAAGTATATGCGAGGATTACCCAGAGCAGACGCTAATTATATCTCTAAGTTTCGTGCGAACCTGGCTCCAGCCTCCGTCACCGCTCCTCCTCCTCCTCCATCTCCCCCTGCATTCAGGTGTTTGATAAGCCTCATGCATACGTATGAAACTCGCACACCATGTGGCCACGTGTTTTTTGCACATTTGCAGTCATTCTATACATGAGGGCGTGCCGTTACGCTCCTCCTCCTCTCCGCCCATCCCCACATCTACCTCCATCAGTCTGAGCTCACCATCCTCTGATGTCACTGCCCGTCCTGGCTCGGACACCAGCCTCCTCCACCTACCCAGAGAGCTAGAGGGGGAAAAACGGGTCAAAAGTACTAGATATTGTCTACCTATCTTCAAGTGCATATCAGCTGTCATGGATCTCGATTAGGACTTGAGTCCCTCTGGATCAGTGCGCCCTGAAATCAAGACTATTCTTCAGTGATAGAGCCTTTGTCTTGTTGAAGCACAAAGAGGTTGACTACGTAGGTGACAAGAATGTAACTCCTAATTTGAACAACTGTCAGTTAACACAATTATTTGTCAACCGGTTCAATGTTGGTCGGCTAAGAAATGGCCCAACCTTAAGTGATTAGTAATCGTATTTATGTTTAATACTTCTGTCAGTGGTTTTGTATTTACCTTGCAGGCACAACAGCAGTGTCATTGTTCTCATTTTATTTTAAAGCAAGAAAACACATTTCCTAAAATGTTGGATACATTACAATATTTCACAGCAACAGTACAGATAAGAAAACGAAGGGACAGAAAAGGATCTTGATTTTTAACCCAAGATATCCGTCCAGAACCCCCAATGTGACCCAAGGATTAATCTGATTATTGGAGGTCATAGTTAATTGCATCAACACAGATGATTGCTCTGTATGTCATATTAATTGTATGTAGTGGACTTACTAAATACTCCACCGGGTATTTCTACTCTGGGACACATTGCCTGGACCATGCCAACAATAAATCTGAGGAATATTTGAGGGAGCAGCTAAAAGCCACTGAAGTTTAGACAAGTACGAATGACGTCTTTTTTGTACTATTCTCTCTCTCTCTCTCTCTCTCTCTCTCTCCCTCTCAGTCTGTCCACTCCACCTTATTGCTTGTCCATTTTGCACAACATGTCCCCAAACGAAACTCTCTCTCCGGACATTTTAGATGTTTGACGGTGTTTAAAGAAGCAAAACCTTCAAGTTCGACACGGCTCTGCAATGTTTCTCAGAATATAACGGTGATGATGATGATGGTGATGATGATGGTCATCAAGGGCTTTTCCTGTCACCCACCCAAGGTTATACTTGTACCGCTTGCTAAGTGGCTACTTCGGAGGTCTCTGAGTGACGGGCGCAGCCATTCACCCTAAGATAATAGATTAATCACCCGATCCCAGTCTAACCCGTAGTGCCTGTTGCCCTTCAGGAGAATCTTCTGTGTTTCCCATCATTTGAAATGTTCATTTTTGTCAGCCTCATTCATGTGCAGATTTCAGATTGTCCGTCTATGTCTTCTTATCATTGCTGACCCTGCAGCATTGGTCACCTATCAGCTTCGCCCTCTGGGGAAGACTCCCCCTCTAACCGGGCGCTGTTTGTCATACTAATGCTGGTGAGACATCGGCGTCAGTGTACACAGGACAAAGGGATTGTCAATAAGACGCACAATCTTTAATTTGTCCTCCCATCCCTGTCAAGGTCACTTTCCGTCGAGCTGACCAATGTTCACCTTTCTCTGAACAAGCGGCAGCCGCACCGAACGCTCACAGATTGACTCTCGCTCCTGCACGTTTAGCCCCTTTCCCTCCAGCTGCAGGAGCAGTGTTTGGCTCAGTCCTGTCCTTGGTGCCTGAAAGCAGAGGCTAACGCAGTGGTTGTCATGGTGACAGGGAGCCAGGCAGGGCTGTGGTAATACTGTAATGATATAGCTCTCCTGGATGGTGCCGCAGTAAACACAGCGCCACTAGGGTCCCGTTAAGGAAGAGCGCGGCGCACCGCCCTGCATGCAAAACGCCCGTAGAGCTAATATCAGCAGCCGACAATTTCTCCTTGGTTATATCGCTTACGTTCGTGCCCCCCCCACCTTTTCTTCCTCTCCGTCTCTTTATTGCACTCAAACTCCGCTGCCCTGATGCCTCCCCTTGATTGGTGAGATTCGCACCATTGTCTTCTCTCCTCCGCTCATCTTTTCATCTCCTCTTCCTCCATTCCATCACTCTCTCCGCTCTTCATTCATCCATCGAATCACAATCAACGCTTTCAATCAAGTTCCTCTCTCTTTCTCTCTCTCTCTCTCTCTCTCTCCCTCTCTCTCTATCTCTATCTCTATCTCTCTCTCTTTCTCTATCTCAAGGCCCGTTCTCATTTAAGTCTCTCTCTTTCTCTCCCCCCCACCCTAGTCCCTGAGTCTGTCTCTTTTAAATTCATGTTGATGATCTTTCCAAATCTAATTCCAGAGTCTAGTGAACAAGGGTGAATCTATTGGACCGTGAAGGTCATTGGGCTGCAGGTGTCACACACACTGAGGCTCTACTGTAGGGAATTGAACGCATTACGCTTCCCACCATTATTTCCATGTGCCTCTTCATCGTACATTCGGAGCATTAACATGGCTGCGCCGACGTTGCAGTGAGGGGAGGGATTTTGCGGTGGGGTGTGCAGAGACAAAGTGCCGGAGGAGATAAGTAAGTGTGAAGTGGCAGATTGCTACTTCTCCTTTTATCATCTTCCTCCACCTCTTTCTTCCCCTCCGTCGCTCCGCTCGCCCCTCTCCATCCCCTCAATGCACCGCTCGTGCAGCTACCACTTACTATCTGCGATCAGCAAGTGTGAGCGCACACCTCCTGTGCCCAGAGGCTGTTTGTCTCCCTTGCAATGTGAGTCACGTCCACACACACACAAGCCGACACACACACACACGGTCGTGCCAGGCACTCGCGCCAAAGACACACATGTACACGGGCACATACATCATACACAGGCAGGTGATGAATAGCTTTAAGTACATTTTTATTAGTGTTCAAGCAGTGGGAGCGCCTCCCCCTCTTTCCTCACACAGATCTCTGCTCGACATGCTGCTGCATATTTAAATAGGACGGGCTGCTGTGATGGATTGATCAATATTGATTTGATGTTCAGATCTACAGTGTAATCCACTGTGCTCTGCCATCATGAAATACTAGTGGATATAAATACCCAAACCATGAATTTACCAGCACCGATGCTACGTTGTGGCTTTTAATTGCGGCACGGTCAAATGAATTGTAGCACATCCTGTTGGTGAAAGCTGTTTTGTGTTTCATTCCCAGGTTTTGAGACTGAGGTGTTTTTTCCTGTGTGTGTGTGCGTGTGATGTCCCACCAGTAGAAGCACTCGACGCCACAGTTTAATTTAGAGGAAGAGGGCGAATCTGCAAATCAGGAGGGGGTTTCCTGGTTGCATCGCAGGTCTCTGGGGCCCGCGCTGTATTTATACTGCCACCGCCAAGACAAGGAAGACAAGGCGCTTTGAACATATTGTTTTGCAGTGGGTACATATTAATCCAGAAATGGAAAGAAAAGCAAAAGCAATCAGGGCTCGTTGGCAAATGGAAATTGAATAGTGTTCATTTTACATAGATTTGGCTCATATAGATTACATGGTCCTCTGAATAAATACTGTACAATATTATATATTAATTCATTTTGAGCTGCTTAGACCAACAGCTGATTTGTGTTTTCTCTTTACCCTGTAATTTGAAGCTGGGGCGTTGACCTCATAGGTACAAGGATCCATATAAAGAGTTTTCTGCGTGACATTTGAAATGAACGTTATTTTAATTTAATATATGATGAACTCAAAGTGACACCTGGCCTGTACAATGTTGTGTTAGTTCAGATCTGATCATGTTGGACATCCTAAGACGAGGACATCCACTGTGCTGTTAACTTGTCCGTTCCATTACCTATAACATCCTTGTAGCTTTTAGTATCATTAGTTTAACATTATAATACATGTTGACTAATGCAGATCTTAACTCGATCTTTTCATTTCATTGGACTGTGGAGAAAAGGATTCCACCAGTTCTGGATATTTTATGAACTTGCGTGTAGTAAAAATACACAAAACACGTCCTCTGTCCCTTGGTTTGACAGATTTGCTTTTATGGCTGAGGCCTGTCATTTACTATTAGCCTTCCGGCTGCTGATATCCCTCCTCCTCTGTCTTTACCCCCTCACGCTTCCTCTCACTATCACTTCTTTTTAGAACTTCTCTTTTCATGACACAGTCACATCACGTCCTGATCATCGGAGAGACGAGCTACCCGATGCTCCGGTGTCGGATACGTCAGTGAATCACGCTCCTCAGCGTCTCTCGCTCCCATCACGCTCTGTCCTTTCCTCTGAACTGCCTCAACTTTTTTCTTTGTGCTTCTCCATGCATGGATTCCACTTCGTCTGGTCTCCCTCCCACTTCTTTTCCCCCTCCTGTGTGTCCACCTGTGTAGCCTACATAGCAGATCTGACGTTACTGCAGCTTTGTGACTATTTTCTGTTTGCGCTCTCTTGTGTATTGCTAGTTTGTGTGTAATAACAACCCTGAAAGCACTGCGGCGGGAAAAACTAACTCTGAGGACAGATCCCACACTTCTAACTCCACTCAACATCTCAGTCTCATTACTCCCTGTGAGCCCCAGTGCTCCAGGTCTGTTATTATATTACTTACATCACTTATGTCTTCACAAGAAATAAACGGCAGCAGTAACTTCAGAATAAGAGCATAACACCTCATCACCCTGATTTGTACATGTGAAGGGATCCTGGTGTTCAGCCAATGAGGGAGCATCCTGAGTAGGTGCCACTGGTGCTATCCTGCTTCCTTGGGACAGGGTGTGCTGGTGTGGGGGTAGAGGTAGGAGGGTGATTGAGAACCTCAGCATGTGTGTGTGAGGGTGTCAGAGAGTGTGTGTGTGGTGGGATACAGAGGGGGAGAGCACTGCAGCAATCTGAGAAACTAGGTCAGACACTGACGAGCGAGAAACATAGAAGAGGAGAAAAGAGGTAGGGAGAAGAGATGGAGAGGGAAGGTAGAGATGGAGGGAAAAGAGAAGGAGAAAAGGGGTGGGGGAAAGGCTAGAGAGAGTCAGGGAAGGATAAATACAAAACAAGGAGAAACAAACTTGATGTATACATTACAAACTGCTCTGGATACTAAGATACACACTAATAATGTCGTTACAATATCTTGTTATTTACTTGAAATTATGCAACATGAACTTTACCACTGTTCCCCCGAAACTCTCAAGTCTATAAAGCAACACTGCATAACCTACATATATAACCAGTGTAGCTAATTTTGATACCAGTACAGGCATTTCAAAGTACAGACTGGACACTGAATTATGCATCACGGCTGACTTTCACGGAAGGTCACTTCTTTGGCTAAAAGCTTGTCGGCTAATCTCCTCGATAAATACGGCAGGTCAGAGTCTTAAGTCCTCCGCTAAGTCTGTTTCTGTCATGAAGGCAAATATGTGTCGGCTCTCATCCAATTCTCAATCCAAAGAAAAACCTGGGCGAGACCTTGGTTTTAAGAAAAAATCTAATAAACTGAAACTCGTTCCCTCCGTTTTGCTTCGTTTTAAGTATGTTGCTCTGGATATTGCACAAGTGCATAATGTCGAAAATACACGGTGACACGCACAACACACTGAGGGCACTTAGGCTTCTTATATATATGGACTCCACTCAAGTATGAATTACCTTTCTCTTTGGCTCTTCAGGCCATGTCTGTGTTTCATTATTTATTTGATAAAGCCCAAAGTATACCGGATCTATAAATACACTGCATGGCCGGTAGGAACGTACCACAACAGGGCCGGATTGTGCAGTAGCCATTCACACGCCGCTGTTATCACGCTACCTCAACGGGTTCGGTGACAATTGAATGAGCTACACTGGAATATTAACTTTCTACAGCGTATAGACACTGGGCCTGCAGAGCACACAGATGGCTGGAGAAAATTGCCTGCGAGGGATGAGGAAATAAGAAAACCGGTAAAATAAGCAACAGAGATCTCAGTGGTGGGACGCGGTTGTAACATCGCTTATTTTTTATCTTCCTGTCAAAGATTTTCAAGGTGAGCGAGCAGACGTGTCCTGGGAGGTTTGAAACTAGATTTGAAACTAGGTCTTGAATAGCATTTATTTCCTTATTTGGTCAAAGTTACAGCTTCGTAGTTTCCTCATCTGTGTTTTGGACCAAGTAACTCTTACATCTTGAAAAAACGATGAAGCATCTGAACATTTTGTATTTGTGACAGTTAAACTCCATCGAACTGTAGTTTAATATTATAATCATCACATAGAAAAAACAGTAAGCTTTTTGAAAATGCTTGACAACTTTTGCCCAACCCAAACAACAGGGATCAGATAGCACAACAACAACAACAAATCCATAAATCTGGTTTGTGCAAGAAAACAGTTGTTTTGAAATATAGTATAGGCTACACATGCATATTATTATTACTGAACATACTGATTGTATAATTTAATCATTTGATTAACTTATAACCACAGTGAGGCATTGTGTTCCTCATGGCTCATCATGATATGACACGATACTGACAGCTCATCTATTTTTACAGCTTCAGCGCACATCACAATCATTTAACGCTGTCAGATAGAATTTGGTTTGGGCCAAATGAGACTGTTTGTCTTCCGGCTTCGGTCACAACGGGTCAAACTGTGACATTGTCCGTTTCATGGAAGGTCAACTTATACTAAAGGATTCGGCCCAAACAAGTCTTTTGCCTGGCTTTTTTTTAAATGTCCTGTGTCTGTTTCTGTATGGGTCAGCGAAGATAACCATTGCAGTGAGAAGTAGCTTTGTCTACGATAACACATGGGTCACTATGATCCAGTATTTTTGGCTGAAGTATCAGTTATGTACGTGTAGCTGACAGAACAAGGGTCACACATAACTCAGTGGGTTCCTCTGCAGCTGGATGAGGTTTCAGACGGCACTGAAGCTCTAGTTTTCCTTTATGCTTCTTTGAGTTGGTTTCCTTACTGAATTCTCTTGATTTGCATCTGACCTTCCTTCCCTTTCTCACTTTGTTTTTTCTGTTTTTCTGTTCGCTGGTCTCTTCCCTTCTTCTAGTATGTGGCATTTGGCTCCCTATTCTTCATCCTCATCTCCATCTCCACTTTCTGCATGGAGACGCACGAGGCCTTCAACACCATCCTCAACAAGACAGAGAACGTCACGGTGGGCAACACGACCCGTGAGGAGATTGTATATGAGGTGGTGACTGACAGCTGGTTGACATACGTGGAGGGTGTGTGTGTCATCTGGTTCACCATCGAGGTCCTGCTGCGAGTCACCTTCTGCCCAGATAAGTTGGAGTTCTTCAAAAGCAGCCTCAACATCATCGACTTTGTCGCCATCCTGCCCTTCTACCTGGAGGTGGGCCTGAGTGGCCTGTCCTCCAAAGCTGCCAAGGATGTCCTGGGGTTCCTCCGTGTCGTCCGATTTGTCCGTATCCTCCGAATCTTCAAGCTCACTCGCCACTTTGTGGGTCTCCGTGTCCTCGGCCACACTCTTCGTGCCAGCACCAATGAATTCCTCCTGCTCATCATCTTCTTAGCCCTGGGTGTCCTCATCTTCGCCACTATGATCTACTATGCTGAGCGAATTGGCGCAGACCCAGATGACCCGACAGCCAGCGCCCACACCGCCTTCAAGAACATCCCCATTGGATTTTGGTGGGCCGTTGTGACCATGACCACTCTTGGCTATGGAGATATGTATCCGGAGACGTGGTCAGGGATGCTGGTGGGTGCGCTCTGTGCCTTGGCCGGTGTGCTGACCATTGCCATGCCTGTACCTGTCATTGTCAACAACTTTGGCATGTACTACTCTCTGGCCATGGCCAAACAAAAGTTGCCCAAAAAGAAGAACAAACACATTCCACGAGCACCACAACCAGGGTCCCCCAACTACTGCAAGCCAGATGCCCTGGCAATGGCTACTGCGTCACCGCAAAGGATCTTGGGAAATGTCCTAGGTGGAGTGATAGGCTCTGGAGGCCTAGGGGGTGACTGTCCTCTCGCCCAGGAAGAAATTACAGAGATGAACAGAGGTGAGAGCTTTTCCTTCCATTTTGAGAACAAATGAATGTACCAGATACTCATGTTTGTATTCAAGTATCAAATTCCTTTATGAAATTAATTTATTTTTGTGTGTGAATGTTAAAGCTCAAGAAGTATTTTGTAAGTCCCATTTCAACAAAGAAATTGGGTTAAACGGGCCCTCAGGCTTGAGGGAAACATGGACGTTCAGTGATGGCACTTTTAGGAATGTGAAGGATTAGTTTGGGAAAGTGTTGACAGAGCAGTGTGAGTGCTATCAAGAAGTGATGCATAGTTGATTCTGGATCCACTCTGGAGAAATCACTGGCCCCTCAGAACTCATGTGTAATTTATGATCAACTGGTAGGACCCCAGTCGCCTTAAGGCATCCATCTGTCACCGGAGAACAAACACTACAGAAGAAAAATAAACTCAATTATCTATTAAAGCAGTTTAATGCATCTCAAAATGGGCTGACTTCAGAGGTTTGTGAAGGAGAGGCTAGCTCTTTGCATACTGCAGCGTCAGCTGTCTGTCACATGCAACCATAATGCACCTTTAATGCATCACTTTACTGCCATAGTCATCAGCGATCCAGAAAATGCTGCGTTTATCAGAGCTTTTACTACATCCTGTCTGCTTGGCTGTCTTCTAGTCTAAAAGGTTTTTTGTAGGTTGTGTCAGGAGATTTTCTTTAGCAGGAAATCCATCACCTCAAGCTCCAACACAAGACATTACATACTTGCTTGTTGACACTCTATATTCAACATACTCTAAGCAATAGTCAAAAGATATGAAACTCTCTTTTTTTTTATGGTGATCCGTTAATGCAGTCTTTTCTATACCCTCATTCAACACCTTACCTTCAGATTCCAAGCAGAATGGTGATGCAGCCTCGGCCGCTCTGGCAAACGAGGACTGCCCCACCATCGACCAGGTCCTGAGCCCGGACGAGAGGAGCCCTATAGGGCGTGGGCCGACCCGGGAACGCTACCAGCAGGACCGCGCCTGCTTCCTGCTCAACACCAGGGAATTCCGCGCCACAGATGGGAATGTGCGGAAAGGTACGTTTCACACCAGGAGACAGAAACATAAACACGCACATCTTATGCTAACAGACGCACACAGCAAGACGCCAGGGACAACATACTGTAAACATATGTCTGATCTATATGTGGATAGGGACACAGGGGTTACTGCATGTACATGAGATTAGGCTCGAACATTTAGGAAAGATGGGTTGGATGAGAGAGAGCACACATGAATATGACTTTGGAAACCACAGATAGGAGGCTCCAGTCACAGCTAGCAACAAAACACACACACACAAATATTTACAATCACACAACTCATGCACATACACTCAGCTCTTCTGCTCTGCTCTATTCGTTTCCACCTCTTCACCTCCGTTGTTGTGTGTGTATCCATCACCGCTTGGTACCATATTTGTATTTCCTCTGTCGGACGAGATTTCCTGTCCCTCTACTCTACTTCTCTCCTTTTTTTATTTTCCTTTCTCTTTCTCGATCATGTCTTCCATATTTTTCCATGGTGTCCGTGAAATTTGTCCTGTGTCCCACGATGTCACATTCGTTCATGCTCATTAACGATCTCTGTCCTTCTCTGTCTTCTGGACTCAGACAGTTAACCATGCATTAATTTACTTCTCGTCATTTCTCCTTCTTTCTCTCTCACGCCGCCCCTTTTAATTTTGCCATGCTGCCCCCCCAACCCCACCACACCCTGACCCTCTATGATGACCCCATCCCCCCCTCCCTCCCAACCTAACCTGCCCCAAATCTCCCCTTCTGACTCCCTGACTCCCTTTCTCAAATTCCCCACCTTTACACCCATGACCTTATTTCCCCTCGTTATTCTCCTTATGTGCTCCATCATAACAACCCCCCCCCCCAACACACACACACACACACTTCTCCCCACCTTGTTTAAAACCCCATGTGCATTTTCTTCTTTACCTGACACCTTGATTCATTTTCTGTTGCAATCCAACCACCACCATCACCACCACTGCTGCCAACCTGCACCAAAACACTCCCTCGCACTCCCTCCAAACTTTGAACACCCCCCCTGCTGGCAACAAACTAGAGGCAGCAGCCCTGGCACCCAGCCCAGACTCCCCTCTGACTGAGGATTGGTATAAGATGGAGGGGTCTCTGCTACAGCAGGACCTCAATGCAAACTCCACCTCCTCCTGGATCAAACCATAGCCGAGAGGTAACACTGACAGAAGTTAAGAATTACACTAAGGGAGCCCGTAGCCTAGGAATCACCCAGAAATTCTGATCCGGCTCTCCGTGATGTAGCATGTTTTGCACTAGTGACACTACACCAGCACAGCCACCCACTCAAACAGAGCCACAGCTGCACACACACTCTGCTTGAGTTCAAATGAGAGATACACACCGCCATTACCATAGTGTTGTGTCTACATGTTTGATGGAGTTTGAGGTGTCGCCTGTGTCACATCCTCACTGGGCCTGAACGTGTGCTGTCAGTTTTTTTTTTAAGATTACATTAAAAGATTGAGTTAAGCTAAGGCTAGGCACTAAGGTTTGGGGTGGAAAATGCCAATTTTAGGATTCCTCGTCTGATTTGCACATTTATCAGCTTGTGAACAATCTCTTTGAGCAATGTACAAGATGTTAAAAAAAAGAGAGTAACTGGGATTATCCTGTGACATACACCCGTAAGGAATAGTGTGCACTAATATGTGCAAACTTGTGTGTTTGTGTCTGTGTGAGAGCTCAAAACGTGACAGCGTGCACATATGCAAATACACGCAGCAGCTCAGGTGAAAAAGTTATTGTGTCAATAACTAATAAAAAGAGCTAATCAAAACATGCACAGAAGAAGATTGAACGGGAACAGTGGGTCACGTTGTTGTCTGATGTGCCTCTGTGTTGTTGTCTCTCTCTTCAGGTTGTGTCATATCACGCGTGTGTATGTGGGCTTTTTCATTCTTACGTGTTATACACTGTGTCCCTGTCCTCTCAATGCCGTCTGAGTGTTGTGTTTGTGCAGTCTTGTGCGTGGCTTAATTTTGTTCTTTTCTTTCCCTTCTACTGTGTGTATTCGTGCCGCTCCCTCCCCCGTGGACCTCCACCATGGCAAACAAAAGAACACACTGCAATCCAGACATTTCGTGCCTTGAAAAATACTCTTTCCACATTTGTGCCCATGATATGCTCATGAACTCATACACAGGTTAAACTGACAAACCTCAGGTTTTAACTGAGCGGCACCTTCAATGCTGGAATTCATCTCAAGCTCAAAGATGTGCTTGGATGTACATATGCCTTATTTTATGCCAAATCAATTGGCCGGCCTCGCTGGCTTCACACTGCGGAGGCACTGATTGCAGTGTTGTATGACAATCACGTTTTCAAGGTCACTGGGGTAACGGGAGCCGTCGAGGTCAAGGAATAGTACCTCCTGAGACATGCCACGCTGGAGACAAGCAAACGATTTCAAAACTTTTACGACTCAGTGTTCCGCCTCAGCTTTGTAAACAAAGCCGCAATGCTGATTTGCAAAAGATCGTGCTGTGAGCGTGTGATGGATCTGAAATACTATTCCCTGGACCATGTAACTGTGCTTTCAGTGCCTAGTGTCGTCCAGGACCTTTTTATTTTTGTATTAGCACTGTGGAGACCTGGATAGAAACCTAAAGCTGCAGTCTGTGACTGAAACACTCACTTACTGACCAGTCAGACAGACAGACTTAACGCTGTGGCAGATTTGATTGAAAAGAGACTACATGCTGTCTAAGGTAAGCGAGCCTGGAGCTGTCCAAGCCCTTCACTCAGAGGTCCCTGACATTGCTTCAGTTTCAGTGGTTCTTATGTATTAACTGCAATTTGAGTGCTGCAAAAATCCCTCTTTAAAGCCAATCAGGAGTAACAAGGAACATGCACCAGGCTCAGGCTTTTTTATACTGAATATTTAAAACCTTATAAAATCTGAAATGCCTTTGTTTCTTTAATTTACTGTCAATATATCAAACTTTGTGCACTGGGGACAGATACATACTTTTTGGTCACAGTAAATACCAGTAAAAAAGGTTCTAGATATGTGTACATGTCTGTGGAAGTTCAGCTGATTCATTTATGATTCAAAAACGGAACTAAATCTCAGGAACAAAAGGAAAAACACAGATACTGTCCCTTTTAAGCAGGTAAACAATCCTCCTTCTTGTTTTAAAGAGGGATTCTCTCGCTGTTCAAAACTCCTTCTTGTGTGCTTCAGTTGTGGTTCATTTCATAGATATATAGATATATAAATATACGAATTAAGATGTCTTTTGCCAACTTCTTTCTTTTTATCAGCTTCTCCGTTCCTCCTCTTTGATTGTTGGCCATTTGACTTCATACGCACCCAATGCAATATGCATGGCTCTCTGAGGTCAAACGGTCAATCACCCCTTTGATTGCCTACTTCCAATCACTCCTCTTCTTCAAGGATCTCAGTCGTGTCGGGTTCTTTCTTTCTTCCTCTGTCTCTCCCCTCTCACCTCTCTCACTTCCTCAATCTACGTGTACAATGGCTTTTTTTTTCTTTTCTTTTATTTCTTGGGTCTTTCTTGTGTTTATTTATGTTTCTAACTTGGTGTGTACTTCTTTCAAGTATTTTTGTGAAGTATTTTGTGGATATGATTGTGTTGTATTTATTTTGAATTATTATATTTTGTTGTTGTTGTGTGCAGTTTTTTTTCTTAATATTTTTGAGTATTTTGTACAACTTTGTTTTGTTGTTTGGTGTTTGCGACTCCCCCTGTGCTCTTCCTGTGTTTGAGTTTTACCATCACCTACTCGTTTTCTGGGAATTGGAAAAGGTGAAGGAAATCATCAAAAAAGTAGTGAAATGAATAACAGAAAACTTTATAACGGACTCAAAAGGTTTTTACATTACCAAATTCAACCAAAGCATTATTATGAAAACATTTTATGATATTTGATGCAAAAAACAAGGATTATTCCATTTTGTAACAGCTCCCACCACTCACCCAAAATGTCAGTATTGCAACTCAGTACATTTTCAAGCTAACATTTTTTAAGGATTATATTTCTTTATTTATAGATTGTTGAAGGAGTTATTCTCCTCGTCCAGTTTTTCTAAATTTCTTGCAAATCTCTGTTGCATAAGTAGTTTATTTGGAAAACGTGTTTTTATGCGTTAACACTTGTCAATGTCCCTCTTTTTGCCCCAGCGCTCTTTTAGTCCTTTGTAAAACTTGTTCAACATTGTCCTGCATGTTGTGAAGTGTGTAGCGTTATCTCTGCGTATCTTACTGTGTTGCCTAATCGCAACACTCTGCAAGTATTCTTGTCTGAGCGAGATTTTTACCTTACAAGGAGAATAATACATTATATTTATATGTGTACATGTACATACGGTAAATGTTAATGTAAATGTATGAGAACTATAAATATAAAAGTGTAATCAGGTCTGTATGACCTACATGCGGCTGACTAGAAGACGCAGGATAAAGTTGCATGGGATTTAGTTTCCCCCAAAAGAGAAGCCCAGGTGCTGTTCGAATGTACAGACTCATTGTGGCTCCAGTGATGGTCGCGCAGAGATCAATACATCTAATTATAGGCAACGGGAGATCAACCCATCTTTAACAGGCCATTGATACCATGCAAGAATGATACAGTATGTAGCTCTGCCACGAATAGCATCTGGAGAGTCAGCAAATCCCCACGTGCATCCAGTAAGTGCTCATGAAAGAGCCGGACGTATGTGAAGGAAGGAACAGAGGTGATCAAATGGTTGTCTGCCTTTGTACATACGAGCCAAGAAGCCACTTGAGAGCATGTGCACTTATGAAACAACACTTAAATCCACTAGATAGAGATTTTTGTTTGGATCTGCACCAAAATAGCAGTTTCCTAAACATGTCTGATTGATTTTTCATCAAGATCCCTGAATTATTCCCTGAGAAAGCAACAAATATTTCAGGAAAACGTCATAATCCTGGATCTGACCGAAATTTTAAAGGTTTTTCCTTGAACAATACATGTTTTTCCACAACATTTTATTGGAACCTGTTCTGCAGCTTTTGTGTAACCCTGCAGAATAACAGACGGAATGATTGAGTCTATTACTTGTCTCAATGAAATATGCTAGTTTCCTTGGTAAACGCTGGTCAGAATATTTGCAGTCTCCCTCTCTCTGTCTGTGTCTTCCCTTCTTCACAATCTTCTCCTCCTGTGATTAACACTCATTCTCCATCCCATCCCCTGCAGGCCGCCACTGCAGTGCAAGTGTAACTAAAGTCAGACTGTAAGTAGGTTCGCAGACTCTCCGTAGTGTAAATGAAGTGGGACTTTGGACGGGAATTATGTCATCACTGAATACAGTGACAGGGAGACTCGCCGCTACTTCCCCTGACAGATAGACGTCCCAGAGCACAAAGCCCTTGTTGATGTTGTTGTAAATGTAGTAGTTAGCAGAGAGAAGGAGGTAAGGTAGCGGCCCATGACCGACGGCAGCGGCTGAGACATGATTACCTTCACAGGATAAGCCCGGAAACTTTCTCTGTCATGAATTTTACAGCTATTTAAAAAAAAAAAAAAAATCTGGAAAAACAAGCTAATGAAGAAATCACCCTTTCTTTTTTAAAGCAGCCAAACCAGTCCTTTAAACTATTTTTGTCTTGAACACCATCAGATCCACGTCACCGCTCTTCATCAGTTCCACCTTCATCTTATCAAAAGAAGGGAACTCATCTTCTCTCTCTCATATTTTACTCATGTGGCACTTGACCCTTTAATTCCAGATGTAAAGGGGACAAATAAAGGACGTTTAATCAAAAAGCAAAAGATCCAATATTAAAGCCAGGACTGAATAATCCAAACAAGGCCCCCCTTCACTGAATTTTTCTTTATAAAATCATGTGAGCACTGTGTTATTCTGTATTTTTCTTTTCTCTCTTTATCCCTCTCTTACCTCTCAGCATGCTGCATGCTGAGCTTTACAAAGCACCGAGAATAGATCCAAAGGAATCTCTCAGTAAAAACCAAACCTTTAGTTGTAACTTCATATACAGATTTCTCAACCTTATTGTTTTGGAGCTCGCTTAACACGTACGTACATCTGTACATTGTCTTTCACTGTTAATCAAACATAGAACACATGAAAAGTCCTGAAAAAAATCAGATGAGAGCTGTGTTATACATGTAAATACCACAATATTGTAGATGGGCTATTTTTTATACAGAATAGTTTTTCACCATCTTAAATATATAAAACAGTTATTTTAATGCAGAAAAAATACATTAAAGGTGTTTACGTTTGTTAATAAAAGATTTTTTACTCAAAAACTATATTAAGAGTATTTGTTAGGAATTTTTTACTATATGATCGAAAAACTTAAATAAATTGAACTTGAGAATGAAGCAGCACCACAGATTGGAACCCAGACAGCTCCTCGGCAATCTTTGCCCGACACGCAACCTAAAGAATCCTGGTGACAATCAAACACTTATATTTTACATGCTAGTGTCTCCGAGCTGGTCATGGCCAAAACAAAAAAAAAAGGCTACTTTTATTTGTGGTTGGTCAAATAAGGTAATATAGATTGGGTCGAATATGCACCACATTATTGTGGTATATTTGAGCAGGAAGGCACAAAGGGTGTCAATCTTTACCAATGGATGTTCTTTGTTGTGTGACTTTGGCCTTGTGATGGTTGGAGTTTGACACAAATACACACTAGAACTACCAAATTTCAGCTAGTACAACACATACCCCCCCAAAAAACTGTAAAACTCCACCCGTTATAGGTCAGATGGCCATTGTTGGGGGAGAGGACTTCTACCTACCAATGGTGTTTTTTCTTATTCACTTCACCTGATGCAACAACACTCCGTCAGCACAGCGCCGCCCTCTCTGTGGCCACTTTCAACAGTGCAGGGGGGAAATTCATTGTGTGCATGCTGAGTTACACACTGAGAACGAGTGGGAAAGGACACACGGGCAAATCTGTTCCTGCACACGTATCCCTTTTTAACCCGTGTGTCATTTCCCACTGCAAACAACATGTGAGCTGGCCTCCACCACAGGATTAGGTTAGGAGGTCTTTTTTAAACGAGTCGACCACAAGTTTAAAGGAACAAAAAGCAAAAAGCAAATGGGACGTTTATAAAGCGAATGCAGTGAAATTAATTCATTAATGGTTTATCGCTTGAGCTTTTTCACCTGAAACTTCATGTGGTCAACTCACACATCTGAGTATTTGCTATTGTGAGTTTATGGTAAACTGTGTAATTGTTTGGGATGAATAATTGTCTAAAACAACTGAACATCGTCTCTTTATTATTCACTTGATACGATTTCGGGTGATTTATTCAATGAGCCTCCTGCAGCTTTTACATTTCGTAGTATCTAAGAATCTTTTGCTTATCTGTTTTGTGAAAAAAGAAAGACATATCATAACTCGCATTTTCTTGTTTTGTCCTGTCCTGTCTGTCCTGTCTGTGTCTCTACTCGTTTGTCCTCTTTATGTGTTTTATGATTTGATAACCTTTTCTATTCCTTATCCTCCATTTATACTCTTTACTTCTTGTTGAATCTTTTCATTTTTGGTTCCTTCTTATAATATTACAATTAAAAAAACAAAACAAATATGGAACATTTGTCATAAATGTCCAATATTTCACCTATAATTTATTTTATTTGCATACAAAATCAAACAACAATACATGATATAATCTAATGTATCAATCGATGGTTCAAATGATATGCCAAAAGCAACGGGAAGTTACGAGAATTCTCGCAGTCTCAGTAACATATCAGGAATGGCTGGGTCTTCCCTGCGGCTCGCTCCTATTACTAGCCCCCCCTTTGAAACCTACGAGGCCCCGGGACCACTGCGCCGCTGTCGGTCCCCCATCCCGTCTATCTTGTAGCAGAAAGGAGGGTTGTGATTGGAGGATAACAGACGCAGTGGATTAGCTACGGACCGATCGCGCCGAAGCCTTTGTTTGGATTGTACACGTGCAAAAAACAATAGCAATAACATAAAATTAACTTGAATGTAGAACGAATGACCCTTTGTCTTGTGAATCCAATGGTTTATGATGCATGCGTCAGGTTAGCTGATGGGGGTCAAACACAAATGTTTAGTTTTAAGGGTTCACTAATTTTAAATTAGTAGAACCAATGTAAAATATATTAAAATGTTTGTAAATAAGATAGGGTCAGAAGTTAAAAAAAATTATGAAAACGTGCAAACTTACATTTTAAAACTAAGTATGTTGATCATTGACCATTTTTTTCCGTGTGACCAAACAAAACTGAGCTCACGGCACCGTCGAGAAATGAGCACGAATCAAGCTACTTCAGTTAATTTAGCCAAAGACAAAAAAACATTTATGGATAGATTGATGTTGAAAAGATTTCTACTTTCTGTCTTTTGTGAATATTTATGTATCTACAGTCAATAATTTTTTGTAAATCTTTAAAAAAACAGACTGACAATTAATTAAGAAACTCATTGCGACATCACAATGTAAAATGTAAAAAATGAAAAACTAAGATTAAGTGGAAAAGAATAAATTTATTGTACCATAAGAGCCATTATCAAGTGAACAGCCCAAACATGACTTTTGAAAATAGAATTTATTGTTTGAATATATTGCTAAATAAAATCCCATATGCAGATATTCCATTACAATGTATAGTAAAAGGTCTATTCATTTTATTAAATCAAGAAAAGCAAAATTATTAAAAGCAGTTTTTCTGCTAGTATAAAATTTTACATTAACACACCATTCCATGTAATTCTGTGTTAATGGCGACAGATGGAGCAGTAAAATACCAGATTTATTTTTGGAAATTATTCCCTTGATTTGGCAACTTGCGGCAGTTCAGTGCGACTCCCTGACTAGCTTGTGCCTTGTTTATTTCCACAACAAAGCTATCAGATCACAGAACACGTTATATCATATTATATTTATATTATATTTAATGATGATGAATGACCTGAGGGTACCTTCGAAGGACAACTCACAAGGACAAATGCAATATGTAACCTAGGCCTACAATTCTTACAGGAATCCAAGTGCAATGTATTTAGAAATTGACTTAAACATTAGAGCAATCTAAATACAACTTAAAAGGAAAATATGGATGGGTCAATAATAAAATGTATAGTTTAAACAAATAAAAGCACTTTAATTTAAATCACTTAATCTTGAAATCTTGCATGTAGGCAAAATATATCAGAAACATTACAAAACATGTGACGTCATTAAACACATCCAATAGATTTTCTTTTTAGTTTTTCTTTAAATATCAGTTAGACTTTTTCTTCATTGTTTTTTTCTTCCATTATTATAATTTTTTTGTACAACTGCTCATCTTAAACACATACAAGTAACTAAATGCTGGCTTTCAGTTAAAATATGAAAAAAATATGACTTTGCCCTCAATAATGTATCATTCAAAAAATATCTTTGTCAATTTATTGGTTATTGTTGTAGTTGAGAACCTTCCTCATATTCCATCCTCACATGACATTAGATCTTGTGTTTAAAGTTGAGCAAAAAAAGATACATTCACATATGCAATAAACATGCAATATTACTTTATGATGGAAAACATGCTGTGCACATACATATGTAAATAAGCAGATCTATTTTTTATTCTACGAATGCACAGACTTGGTCGTCGGTCTACTTCCTCCCATTTGATTTTTCTAGATCTGAAAGTGTTACGATGACATGAGCCATTTGTCTTGTTTTATATTTCTAGTAACTGGTACTTTTCAATGTCGTTCCTGCAATTTTTTATTGTTTTGTAATTGTGTTGGTAACGTGTATTTCATTGTATGCATTGACGTTCTGTACCACCTGATTGTCTCGAATAACATTTTCCAAAAGAGAACATACAGTTTAATTTAACTGTCCTTTTCGTTCTTGATCACAGAAATGTAGGCCTGAAATCATGAGGAACAACTGTATGTGCTTTAGGATGGAACATTTGTTTTGCAGGTATAAAGGGAGAGTATTTGTTTAGATTGTTCTTATTATAATACACGGCCCTGATTGCCATTTTATAAAAAAAAAATATGAAAGAATCAGTGTGCTTCCAGACCCATCAACCCCCTCAGAACTTAGATATGCAGTATTATGATTGAGGATGACAGCGATCACGTCTCTCGAATGCTTTCTTGATTACTAGAGTCTAAGAGGTTTTTAAAGGTTGTAACTGTCTCGTTTAGGATAGATCCTATGTCACAGTCACTGGCTTCATCTGATACAGGTCTTTCAAGGCCACGGCACATATTTTCAGACTGAAGTTACTAGTAGTTGTGTGTATACGCAATATTGTTATATTTCACCATCATGATGTCCCCCCCCAAAAAAATGACATCGTATCCGTGTTGTCTGAAAATATCTGAAACAGCATGCAGTACTTTGTTCGTCCAGTGACAGCAGCTCCTTCACGTATAAGTACAACCTGAACATGATGAGATAAGTAGGGAGAACTCTGGGATAGAAAATCTTTAAGGTGATTTAATTTGCAGAAGGAAATCTGTTTGTGAGGATTTACTGAGAAGAATGTCATAACTGTGGTTCTGTTGAGTTTTAAAGATCCGCATCCCATAGTTTAGGCCAATGCAAATCACCTATGAGATTCAGAATTAAACGTTGCTTACGTTAACAAAACAGGCAGATGTCGTAAGTGCCTCTGTGAGGCCCGTTTAGGTTCTAATGTCAGTTTAAGAGTTCATGTAAGAGCTAGATTTAACTAGCTAAACCTTCACAGCGTTAATGCTAAATAGGTCCTCGGTTATTATTGAATATGTACATATCTGTAACAAAACATGTGAATACATTAAAGTCATACGAAACTAATACATCGATGTATATTTTATGAGTGCGGGCAGCAGGTTTTATAACAACTGGTTCTGACAGAGTTAATGATTTGTCATCAGAAACGTTTTAAACTTTTTATTGTGCCAAACCAGCCTAACAAGACTATTATGTTATATTATATTTTATTATATATTTCCACTCACTGTTGTTATTTTTAAAGCAATCTATTATTAATTAAGAAGTTATGACAACTTACAGGAACATTTCCTTTGGACTTGTGTTGTTTGCCATGGGAATGTGGGAGTAAATGCACTTAACTGTATACAAATGAACAGTAGATGTAAATATTGTAACAGTTGATGCAAATGTATCCTGAAATGGAGTGTATGGTTATATACAAATATAAACTAACTTTGACTTTTACCATATTTACATTTAGAAAGCATAGGTATGTGACCCTGTACTTGAAGTATGGTCTTTAAATATGCAGGAAGAAGTGGAGAAGATGGTTAAATCAGCTTATTTTACCCATCCAATTGATACTATATAACCAATGTAATGTATTGATCCGACTTCATCAAGAAGCTGGACTTGTCATTCAATTTGGCATCAGGGACCAGAAGTGTTAATATTGTGCACAGTAAATAATAACTTGCACCACCTTCCACAAAGTTTACTTGTAAATGTATTTTTACTGTTAGAAAACCAGGACCTCAAGACGAGCTTCAATAGGATAAACAATACCTCATATAACATTTGTTATATGTATGTTATATATATGGTAGTTTGGGAATACAAATACAGTACACAATATAGTGCAGCAGAAATATTGTGACTTTGACCTACATCAGCCCGTAAGCTCTTGTGCTTTACAATGCCAGCCTGTGCCAACACAAAGGCTGCTGTGGCATGGAGTCAGGACGTCACCGGTGCCAGAGCAAAGACAGAAAAGTCTACTTTATATCCAAACAATAATTGCTGCGTTACTCTCCAATGATGGATTATGTGGTTAAACTTTAACAAACGTATTAGGAAAGTCTAGCGCCAAAACTGTTTTGGTGGTCTAGCTAAGCTGATTCTTCCTCACAATGTAAGCCATAGTTGTTCGGAGGATTGTACGGGGCCTTAACTCTCACTTTACTACATCCCTAACATTTACTGTACTGCAGCACAGTGTCTTGCTTAACTCTGGAGCAAGCTACGACTACAGTGGAATTATACAGAAGAAGAGGGGGAAGCCAAGAACCGACGGGAAGAGCAAATGTAGCTGCTTTGAAATACAATGTTTATATCGTGGGGTTGTTGTGAGCGGGTGAGACCAAAACTTAAGTGTTTAAGCTCCCAGTAAATAATGCGTAATGCCAGCACATGTGATTCGAGATCTGTTGGCGAAGAATAAAAAAAAAATGCTCATTCTACCGTTGTTCGCAAACACTTTGTCGAATCGACACCTGTGTTTGCTCGGTGCACAGCTTTATTGGGGGGTTAAGCTTCTTGAAATGATGTCAGCCAAGTTTTTGTTTTTGTTTTACAAAGTGGAACAAATGTGAGTAGAGTGATTGTTTGTGTCCATCTGTCCAAAATGTGTTTTTCCATGATGTGTACATATCTGTCAAATGAAAGTGTTTGAACATACTGACTTACACACACACCATATAGTGAATAATAATCATAATCACCTGATCTTCACTTATAAAAGCTCTGTACACGATTCCCTCCTGTAAAGATGGCGGTTCTGTTTGTTGAGGGTTGGCAGAGGGGGGGAGCACGGTTCTGGTCAGTTGGCTGGCAGCTCCTTTCATCCAGTCTGTTGTTTGTTCTTCTAATGTTGTCTGCTTCAAGTTTTAATGTCGCCATTTCCTGACTTTCTTCGTCTCCTGCAGTAACATATGTGCTGATGTTGTGTGTGTGTGTGTGTGTGTTGGAGACAGACTGTGCTAGAGTTGTGCTTACACTTTAAATGTGTGCACTTCATTCTGACATGCACAGTTAACCTGCAGTTTACAGGTAATGGTGATCCCTGATTACTTCCCTATATTGTGCACAATGTTAGTCACACTATCTGTGTTATGGTAAAAACATGTAATTGGCAAATTACCCAAATATCACTTTAGATTGCTTTATATTAGTCGAGCACTTCTATAAATCAATCTAGATACATGTAATGTCACAATTTTCAGTTTCCCTGTGTGTTCTCTCTGAACTCAATATTAATGACTCTCTGTTCTTGTCTTCACAGTGTTAAGTTTCTAGCATTCACCTTCTATCTAATGAGGAGTCAGTAACTGGTAAATACAAATTTGCGACGGGAGCCACGTAAGCGGCGGGTGTGACGCGGATGGACAGTTTAAAGGAGATCCTTTTGGGGGTGACAAGCGAGAGAGACCAGAGGTTAATCATGAATTTATAAATCACATGGTCTTCTCCTCACATTGTTACCAAAGCAGCCTCTTGGAACTCCGACCACACTTTTGACAACTGTCCGACTGTCCGACCCTTTTTTCTTTTTCTGCCGTCTTTTTTTGGGGTATTTTTTGGTCTTTCTCTGGCAAACTGACTGAGCATTGCACTGACACACTTTGGGAGAGGAAAGGACTCCTGATTACACATTCCAGATGACAACACTATACTCGCCATCTTGTATGATGACCAACTCTGTACCATCTACAGTGCTGAACCACTGCGCAACTTCAAAAATTCCTGAAAAGAAACTAAAAAAACAAAAACACTTCACAATGGACTGAATGAACTATGTAGCATCTCTGCTAACTTATTGTAGCATTTGTTGGCTGGGAAATAACTTACATTTCCATCATCACCCGTTTTCAAAGAGAGAGGAATTTATGCATACAAGGGATCTTTTAGATGTCATTTTCCTCCTGGGTTCCTTTCCAGTGAAGAAAATAAACAACATATATATATGTTGAGAGAGAGATAAAGTATGTGAGGGACATGGGTTTGGTCTCACACTTGACATTCCAAAAAAATAAGTAATTCCAGTGTTCATGAAATCAATCACAAACGCACAGTATCGAATGACACTCATACAATTCCTCATTCAAGTTTAGCACTTGCATGAACCTATGTCTTCCATTCACTTCTATCAGACTGAAACACTGCCCTCTTCACGAGTACCGCGATAATCACCACACATGAAGCACATGTAGCATCAGCTCAAACAAATCACGTATGGCATTAACTGTACATCTAGACTCACCCGAAACACGCACCCGTGAGAGAAGTGGTGGACGGAGGCTTCTCTTTATCACTCATGTACTGATGCCGGCTTGCCCACAAAAACTCCACTCGGGATACCAAAGGTCCTGTAGCATGCACTTGCTGGATGACCTTCTTTAACTTGCTGTAGATTAGGATATTCCACTTAGGATGAGATTCCGAACAAAGTCATTCCTCTAAAAGAACATAGTCCTTTAAATTCCATTAACATTCCACCACTATATGCACATTTAAATATTGGTATATTTCCCATGGTCGGACTGACACAGTGCTTAGTCTTGAGTAGTATAAAGACTGACTCGAGGAGAACAAAATACTAGAGACAATTGTTAGTCGCTACTGAATATCCCAGGATATTGTTTTGCCTAAATTACGAGGACGACCCTACCATAAAGGCACTTTTTTCACGTCGCATAAAACTGCCAATTAGCTGGAGAGTTTGTGCTATCATTTCTAAAGGGACCAATCAGATACCCGTACCCCCTTAACACAAAAGCCGACACTGCCAATTAGGCACAATAATCCAGTGATATATACTGCCCCATCTCTCTCTTGTCCCTCTTGCTGCCAACGACTTCTTCGCCAGCAAGTCGATGTCAAGCTAAGGATGGCCCCCTGCCCGGGGAGCCCTTAGGCAATGGGGAAGATGAGACGAAATGGACCAAGAGTAGAGCGAGCGTGATGGAAGTGTACAAAGAGAACAAATCTATATTTTGATAAACAAATCAACTATCCATGGCTTTGGAGAAAAGTTTCTGAGCAGAAAAGATCCAGGATGGAATGAATAAAAAAAAATTGAAAAAAATCAGATGCAAATGTGAATAGAAAAATTGGGCATCATGAAATGGAGTCGAAGTCCTGGGAGAAAAGGAAGGGGAGCGATTATTTTGTCTTGAGGGGTGGACAAAGAGAGACAATGAGCGATTACAGACTCTTGGCTATGAAGACACAGGGATAACGAACAACGGACGCTGAGATAAACAAATGAAAAAAAATTGGAAAAAAAGATAATGCATTTTTGTAACTTTGTTTACCAGCATGACTACTTTGCATGACTGTCTTTTCTGCAAGCCCTTAGTTGAAGACAAGGGTGCTAGAGATACAAAAAGTATATATAAAATGAATTCAAAAAAATGTTATATGCAATTCATGTTTTAAAAAAGATTATAATGAAAGAGAAGAGCTATATTTTGTTTTCGAAAAGTAAAAAAAAATGTGAATATTGAAACATGTATGTTTGCAAAGTACACCCTGAACTATGTTTTGTTTGATGAAATCTCTCTGCTACTACTGCCCTACATTCCTCATTCCAGTCGTTTCAATTGTTTTACTTTGAGACGCATTGAGCAGTTTATTTTATAACCATCCAATCAACAGCGATCATCGATCCAGACTTTTCCCGACTATTGCATTTTGCGCAAAGGATGTCACAATTCACCGTTTGTTTTCACTTTCCTTCCTGAAATCATTTGCACAACTACCGTAGCAGCAGCAGCAGCAGCAGCAGTTCTATAAACAACAGCTCTCCGTACCACAACTTTGACTGCTTGATTAGTACTCATGGTTAGCTTTTTTTCTTTGGCAATAATACAAGAGTTGTCACCTGATTGTAGCAGGGCAGATGGAGTGCGTCACGAGTATCTTCAACGCATCAGTGATAAAAAGATTTGTAAAAAAGGCCTTGGATGTCCAATGGCGGGATTTTGCCAGGATAGGCAGTTCTGTTCCTCCAGTCCTACGTTGAAACATAAGGGTACGAGTGCAGGTTCTGATATCTAATAAGGATCAATAAGAGACTATTGGAGACGTCGTACTGTATTGGCCAACCGTCAAGAGAGATTTCCGGTTTGCATGGAACCGACTGCCGTTCCAAAGTTAGCGTCTGGTTCAGGGACTCAGGTGTGTTGATGGTGTGTGTGGGTTTAGATGTTTTGCTACTTTCTTTATAACATGAATAAATTCTAGTATATAGACGACGATAATGTGAACACCTCACAGTGATGTGTAAAAAAACGCATGCGTTATGACTTGATGATCTCTCGAAGGGGGCCTATCCCCGTAGTCTTGACATATCCCCTTAGCCTCCTGTCATTGTTTGTCATGAACCCAGTCCTGATAACTATGAACACTGTGCCGTGTCATAGAGCAGAAAACGTCTTCCTCCCAGAGGCAACTGAAAACTACTCGCACTCGCGGTGTCAGCATGAGTGTGCAAGGTAGCTCGTCTTTGTTTTGTTTAGATGGTCAGGTCGTTGCATCCGTCGTTACCCACAGAGTTACTGTCGTCCAGCTGGCTAGTTGGCAGCTCATCACAGCACACAACACTGTTACGTGAGCACCAATCAAAAAAGACCCAGAGCTTCCAAAATGATGTCAGTGAAGTACTTTAACTGTTGAAAAGATGAAAAGAGGAGCGACACCAGTGTCCACTGAGGGGAGATTGATGTAAAAAACAAAAAGTCTTGTTGAAATACAAAGCATCTCGTTGTTGAGTGCTCTCGGAGCACCTCATCCTTGGTTTGGCATTCCAAGTGAGTTTCAGGCCCTGCTGGTTCAGGGCTCAGCTCAGGCAGCTGAATGGTCCTCCGTCCATTCCTGATACATTGCAGTTGGAAGACTCACCAGTATATGAGACTCAATAGTGTAATGTAGACTACAGAGTCTTCAAGTATTGTGTTAGGTCTACATTGGTTTTACAGGGTCTAGAACTTACTTTTGTCTGTTTGGCAAAAAATGGTCCGTGGGATTTAGTTTTTTTTAAACCTCCCGATTTCTGTTCCCGTTTTGGAAGGCATTAAGCAACCACAGCTTGGATGGTCACAAAGACGATTATGAATATTTCAGAGGAAAACTTCTAGTGGCGGTGCGCACACTTGCAAAAGGTTTGTGCTTCACCCTGCAGTATTTTCGTGTGTTTTTACGGCCAAGTACCACTGTCCTTTTCTTTCTTTGTTGCTGTTAAGTTTGCCATCTCTTCATTCTCAACATTGTGACTGCTCTGCCAATGCCAGGCTGAAAAAAAAAGATGTCTTTCCTTTTTCTATTGCATAATACTGCCATTTGATTTAGTCATGTTGAACAGAATGAGTTACAATGTCGAGAGTGCTAAGTCTGTTTCATTTTCTCAAAGTTTGCAAACCTGTGATACCAAGTTATACATTTTCCTCTGTAACACTCACATAACCAAAATAACAAAAAATGCTTAACACGGTAGTAGCTGCCACTGTAAACAGTTCCTATTGTGTAATAACAATATTATGACACGTCCTCCAGGTAGAAGCTGGTGTGTGGTTCTTGTACGACACATCATTGATGACATCAAATGTATTTTCTTTATGTGCCTGTCTCTGTTCAACATGTTGTTTATGTGTGTGTTTTAATTGTGGACACTGTATGCAATCTGCACCACGAATGCCACTGATCGACACTTACTGTACGCTCCCTGAGACACAGACGTTCTGTCATCAGTCCAGATGATTGCAACCACGTGTGTACAGTGGCTTAATGGCTCTCCATGGGGCAACTTAGCAATCACACCCCTCTTTAAATTTCTTTTCTGATTTTAACTAAATGATTAATAACAGAGTAAATGTTATCATACTGAATAGATTTTACTAATATTTTTAATATCTTATTTTAATTAGAAATAATGCGACACATGCCATACAAGTCATACCGATATACATGCATCCAATATTACAGACGAACATCATGCATCCACGTAAGCATTCCAAAGATAAAAGATGTGTTCATTTTACATGCCATCCAATTGTGTAAAACAGACTTAGGTACTAGTCCATTGTACTGCGGTCTTAGTAGGAGAGTGAATGGGGAGAAGAGGTGGTCACTGGAGCATCTGGTCGTGACTTATGCCGGATTTTATTTTTGAAATGTTGGAACACAAAGAGCAACCCATTAAGAACTGTATAAAGTATATTTCAATGGAATGTTCATGATCTATCTTTTTATATTTTGAAGAGAAAAAAAATAGAAACATATCAATAAAGTGTCATAATTGAACTTATTTCTACTATTGAGACTTATAATGTATGAATGTCAATGCGATCTAATGTGAACTAATCTCCATAGCAGCTTGAATGAATAACTGATTAACATTCATGAGATGCTTTTTCAGAAACTGAACTTAAATTGCTTAAACTTAAAATAATAAATGAAAAAGTGACATCAGTGGTGTGTCATTTTTATTTTAAAGATTTATAACTGATGACATGTGCGCTGGTGTACACAGTGACTGATACTATTACCTCCTGTGCTGACGGTCATAGTTAACATCAGCCTGTCAGGAACACAATACCACAATACAGTGATTGATTTGATCTGATTTGAAGTGAGGAGACAAAGAAATTTGATATGAAACACTAGACAATTGTGTTTGGATGAAAGCATTTCCAAGAAATTGTCAAGTGTAATCTTTAGCCAATATTATTTTGAACTTCCATAGACTCGTCACATAGTGGTAATCTATAATTTTGAGGTCAACTGTAACATTGTCCTGATATTTGAGCATGATGAGGCTATGTAAGAGACATTTTACTTGCTCAATATCAAATAACTGTAACTATAACCTCAAGAAACGATCTTGCTATTTACTACAATACATAATATGAATTACTTACAAGTTTTTTTTACATTAGGTTTAATAGGTCTGTGTCTTACAGACAAATCAACTTTTAAGTAGTACATACAAAAAAGTAGTTTGAAAATCAGGACTTTTTAAGAATAACCTACTTAATTTACTAAATAATCTCAGCGTGGTTTCATGGGAAATGATTAGGCTCTTTATGAAGGCACTAAATCATATAGTGTAAGGACCACATGGCAAGAAATAGTAATAGAGCCATCTATCTTCTACACTATATACCCACTATGTGGTTTAAAGGTTTCTGCTGTGATACATCGCTGCATGAAGGCAAAATTATTCAAAACCATTTTATACAAGCAGAAGCACCTGCTTCTCTGTGCCAGTTTTATCTGATCCTCGACATTTATGGACAAAATTGTAATTTCGTCTTTGGTTTTTACTTCCTTAGCACAAAAACCTGGAGGAATTCCTGATTTCATATAGTTGTATTGTGTGTGTATCATAGCACTCCAGCTGGCAGTGTTTTTCTGCTGTGGAAAATGTCGGCAAAGGCCTCTTTCAATGTTTTCTCCTTTGTGCCGATACATCACTTCCCTCTGGTGGTTATACACAGTAGCCTCTGCTTCAGTAGATTCAGAAGAGCAATGACTAATAACAGTAAATCTCTTTTATTGGTTTATTTAGTACATATAATTAGTTTGTACTTTGGTTTGTCATTTTTATTTATTATTTAATTATTTCTACATACATATATTATTATCAATGTTGGTATAATTCTTGTACTGTATATTATTAACATATACTCATTTTCCTTTATTCTGCCAGTATACGTTCGGATAGACACATTACAAACTCATGGCTAGTAGGTTACAAAGCAGACGGTTTTATCATTAAATATATCAGCTTTAATTATTTAGTTTTGCTGCAATAGAAAATAATTTTTTACTAGGTTACTATCAAATGTTTTCGTCAAAGCTATAGAAAAGGGATGTGTATGCTATCTACATATTCAGTCCTCAAAGGTTCAGGTTGTGGATGATGGTGAAGATGCCAAACAAGGATCCAAAGAATTGTTTGGAATCAAAGCATAATGAGATTAGATAACATTTTATTGATCCAGCACCTGGGAAATTCCCTTGTTACAGCAGCAGCCAAGTCAGAATAAAGTAGACCAGAGAATACAAAGGAGTCAACCGGAAAATTAAAAAAAGAAAAATACTGAGTATGTACATAATATACACCTGTCCCTACAGAAAAATATTGATAGTAAATATAGGCAGAATGTATTTCCGTAAAGTGCAGTGGTACAGGATTGATCGCACAAGAATGTAAAAGTACAAGGCGATACTGAGATAGGAGGAAAAAAAACATGAATAATAAAATATGACATGATATGCTACACAGGTAATGTGCAGAGGATACTGATGTGCAAAAGAGAAATGTGAGGGAAATAAATGAGAGAAAATAACCTAAATAAAACCTGACTCATTTCATACTGTTACTATAATACCTCAGCTCTTATTTGACCATAATTAATTTATTATTACATCTGGATTAATATAGCCATGCCGATGCTAACATGATACTAGGCTAAAGCCATTTAGCTATTCCCCCCAAAATTATAATAAAACAATTATAGAAATGTGTTTACTGGAAGCTCACAGTTAAAAATATACAGAGAATAACATTTCTTAACCAACTCAAGTCAAACATACCAAAATAGCTCTCTTTAAACAGCAAATCTGTTGCAGTTGACCTATATTCTAAAACACTTAAGTAAAACAATATTCAACGTTGGCTGTTTATTTTGGCAACAGCAGGCTCCCTGTTATGTTCAAATCAAATATTTTGGGGTTAATGAAGTACAGTGAAAGCTCTGTCAGTCCGAGTCCCATGCTTGTTAGAGAGGGTCACTCCGTGCAGTGCCAGGGAGAGGCGACATTTGATAGGGAGGTTGAAGGTTGTCTTGCCCCATAGCTTAACTGGAGGGAAAGGACAGGGAGGGGCTGGAGGGGTCCTAACCAAGATTGTATTTCAACGGGACAGCATTACCAAAAAATTTCAAGACAGACAACGTGAGGCATGTTCCCCCAAGAAAAAAACTGGAGGCACAGGTCGCCGTACAACCTGGTCAGAGCGTTCAGCAGCACTGGGAGTGGAGCTGTGTGAGTTCTAACTGGAGTTGACAGCCAAACAAGGACTCTGTGTATATACTGGACGGACATGATGATAGAGAGGCAGACGGACAACCTGATGACCCACAGGAAACGAACATGTGATTTTTCATCTTTCCATTAGTGTTAGCCAGCAGCTGTTTTGCATTTAGTGAGTAAATACTTTTATCTCATTCACTGGCTACTAACATGGCTTGCTGTTCGTCCTTTTTATCTACAGTTGACCTTTGAAATAGCTTTTGGCAAAGTTTGAGTGATTAGAAGTTTAACTGTGATGAGATCGGTCACAAAAATTGTAAACAACGACACACTGCTGCGGTATCTTCCTAGTATTAGCTGAAAACTGAATTCCACTGATGGAACTATCACTCTGGTTTCAGACACGGTTTTCTTTTAAGTCCAGTTGTTCTCCAAATTGTCAGGAGAGTGGTTCGCCGCATTGCCTGGTGTGGAATACTCAAAGGGATGGACAGCAGCGACCCACAGGAAGACGAAAGAGGAAGCCGAAGGAATGGGAGCGATGGAGAGAAAGACAAACAGCTGAAGAACCAGCTCAACAATGAGGAAAAGGGAGAAAAGGAGATCCAAGGGAATGAGAAAGAGAAGAAGAAAGACCGCCGGCGTTCTGGGTCTCTATGGAGGAGTGGATGGGCGTTGAGTGAAAGACTTGCCATCAATGTGTCGGGGATGCGCTATGAAACTCAGCTTCGCACCTTAGCCCAGTTCCCTGACACCCTGCTAGGTGACGCCAGGCGGAGGGCAAGGTACTTTGACCCTCTTCGAAATGAGCTCTTCCTGGACCGCAATCGGGCCTGCTTTGATGCCATTCTGTACTTCTACCAGTCGGGCGGGAGGATTCGGAGGCCAGCCAACATACCACTGGACATCTTCATGGACGAGCTGATGTTCTACGAGCTAGGAGAGGACATCGTAAGCCGTTTCAAGGAGGACGAAGGTTTTCCAAAAGAGGAGGAGAGGCTGCTTCCATCCAACGAAATTCAGAAAAGACTGTGGATGCTGTTTGAGCACCCTGAGTCCTCATCGAGTGCACGTATCATAGCCATCATCAGCGTCATGGTCATTGTGGTGTCCATCCTCATCTTCTGCCTGGAGACACTACCCGACTTCAGGCATGAGAAGGAGATAAGAGAGGTAGGATATATTATTGAAATGTTGCTGTAGGTTTCAGAGGCAGATCAATATAGGGTTTTTCAATTTCAGGAATGTCAGGTGAATTTTCAGAGATCTGGACTAGAGAGAAGACAGCCTTGTGTCTCTCTCTAGGTTTGTTGCTCGAAATAAATACCTTATTACTCAATAACTGTCACATTATGCAATAACGTTCAATATCACAACAATCAATTCAAAGGCACTTGCTAAAACAGACTGTAACACTTAACTGGAAACAATTTATAACGGCACAAATCAAACCACCAGTGTAACAGGCCTTGAATGGGATTTGTGACTGCTTGTGTCAAAAGGTAACACGACAACCCTGGAAGCAGGTGTTGAAAGTAAACACACACTTGACGACTACTACAGTTTGTTATTGGGAAAAATACTGACCACTATTGGCCAATATGTCTGGAAGCAAACCAGAGACCGTCAGATAAGCTTATGGTGTGGTTATTTTAGACAGCAGTTAAATATGATACGCTTGGATTCAGGAAGTGGTTGGAGGGTACAGAGAGTACCGGGTGCTGCCTTGAATACAACTAAAAGAGAGAAAGGAAAGAGACAGTGAAGACACGGCTAGGTGTGTTAGCAGAAGGTCACACAAGTGACTGAACACATAGACAAGGGTGAGCCAAAGTCTTCCGGGTGGCTTAGAACTAGAGATTCAAAGGTCTCACAGCATGAGTAGCATAAGTTGGGTCATGTTAACACATACCTCCAAGACTGCTGTGCTAAACCGGGCTGCCTTTGCTTGAGCCAGTACTTTCATGGCTCAAGCAAAGCTGCCAGGAAAGTACTGTAACTTACTCCCGCTCGGGTCAGCGGCAGACCCGCTGAACTGCTTTGGCTATGTCACACGGCTGCAGTCGCGAGAGAGATTGGATAGCGACAAAGGTGCAGATGGATGAGGAATGGTGCAGCAAGACACTCTCATGTTTCCCTTTGGAGATCTCACAGGGTTATATTTAGTGTTAGGAGAGCCCTCGCAGCAGATCAACACATACAAATGTCCACCTTTAGAAATAAACACTGTCACTGACCCGCTACTGAACGCCATAAGTAATGCTTCTAGGTTTATTTAAACTGCCCTGAAGTGTTATATATTGCACACAGCCCATTACAGCATGTTGAACTGATCCTCTTATATCCATATCATCCGTTTTCATACTTCTTACTTGATGTTGAGTGTAAGATGTTTGAAATGGTTATCGCATAATGCTTAGCTGCAATGCTCACTGACACGGAAGATGAAATGACAGGTGGACTGAAAAAGAGATTAGTTGAGCTATGTGGAAATATAAAGCCGCGGATGTCATCCGCTTTTATGCTGTTGCCAAGAGTGAGGACCAATGAGATGGTGGACATTATAGGCTCCTGAAAGTCAGGGTAGTTTATTAGGACACCACAAAAACAGTATCCGGTAGTTAACCACTTTACGTTCTTTCTTTCTTGCCAAGTGGTAACTGCTCGTCTTCACTGAAAATACAGTACACAGCTGCAGCCACCGTCCTGTGAACTTGCCAAGTTACTACGATAAGTTGAGGTTAGAGCTACTAAACTGCTAAGCTAATTACAAATGTGATTTAGCCACTGGCCTGTGAGCTAACCTGAACAAACTGAGACAATTGCTCACTTTGGTTCTGTCCCAGCCGAATAAAATCTACATTTGTGCTAAACCACGCTAACAGGATGCCAGTAATAGCTCAATAACTATAGAACCTTGAAAGTGGTACAGTATAAATCTTGGAAAAAGCAAGTGAGCATATACATGTGGACCTATAGAGGGATCTTGTTCTGTGTAATTTAAAGAACAATTTGTAAAGTTGCAGTTTTGTAGTTGCATACTTTCATTATTGTTTAGTGTTGCTGTATTTAACGTGTGTTTTATGTTTTTCTTGCCTTCTTCTCTTCAGGAATATTTTTACAAGTACCACTCCCTCGATAAGAATGTATCCGAGACCATGCCTCTTCCGCAGAGCGTTTTTCACGACCCCTTCTTCTTGGTGGAGACCATGTGTATATGCTGGTTTTCCTTTGAGCTCTTCATGCGCCTCACCTGCTGTCCAAGTAAGACGCTGTTCTTCAAGGACGTCATGAACATCATCGACTTCAGTGCCATCCTGCCATATTTTGTGACCCTGGGAACAGAGCTGGCCAAGGACAATGATGCCAGTCCAGCAACATCTTTGGCCATCATCAGAGTCATCAGGTTAGTGAGAGTGTTCAGGATCTTCAAGTTGTCTCGTCACTCCAAGGGCCTCCAGATCCTCGGACAGACCCTGAAGGCCAGCATGCGAGAGCTGGGACTGCTTATCTTCTTCCTCTTTATTGGCGTCATCCTTTTCTCCAGCGCCATCTACTTTGCTGAGGCTGATCACACCGACACGGCCTTTATCAGTATACCACACGCCTTTTGGTGGGCAGTCGTCACCATGACCACAGTGGGCTATGGTGACATGTACCCAGAAACAGTATGGGGTAAGCTTGTTGGCTCAATGTGCGCCATAGCTGGCGTGCTTACCATATCACTACCAGTGCCTGTCATAGTATCCAATTTTAGTTACTTCTACCATCGGGAGACTGAATGTGTGGATCAAACTGAGTTCGCCCATATCCAGCCACTGGACGATGAGCCAGAAGGAGAGGAATCAGATGAGGGGGATGGTGATCCAGATGGAGAATATTATGCAATTGAAGGCATCTGTAACCCCCTGAATGGCACTCTGCTGGGTGGACTGTGCACAGCGCAGAGCACGGAGTTCAGAGGGGGAAATACGTATCTGAGCGAATCATTGGTCACTCAGGTTTAAGAGTTGTACACTTGTCAAGTGAGAGATGCTAAGAAAAGACTGAGAAAGAAATGCTGAACATATAGGAGTTCAAGGACCAGAAGCGCCGGTCCAGGTGAGAGAAACTTCAAAAAGAAAATGACAAACAGAAGCTGACAAATTGTGTAAAACAATCATTTCAACACTAATTTATCTGCAAATAAACTTTTATTACCATTTTGTGGTCATTTATATGTATTTATTGCAGCAGCAGCCTATAAAATGACGCTGAAAAACAGCTTTGGTATAATATAGTTTCAAATGCAGTTACATGGCAATACATGAGTTTAACATTCTCAGGGTCATAATGCACAGTTAATGTAATATGAGCTGTTTTATTTATTAATGCTATGGGTTTGTGTCTGTGATGAAAGTAAATCTCTGAATATCTCCGCCTTGAAACTACGATGTCTTAGTACTTTCACATTTTGTTGCCTTGTTGTTTGGAGCGTGAGCAGATCAATTATTGACAATGTAGACGTCACCTCTCATCAAGATTCAACCAAACACCAGAGGAGCTGTCACCGCAGACGCACTGAAATCTCCTGTACACCAAACTCTCACTCTCAACATTCTGCTGTAAGATATGTACAAAGTTCACACATGTGTAGTTTTGGCTTGTGTGACCTGAAGCGACTCACATGACCTTTATCCTGCTGTAATACAACACTGTAGCATTACTTAATGACAGTGATACCGTCTGTATTTGTGCCAAAGGGGAAAGGTTTGATTGCAATGGCAGAACTTCTCTATTTATTTGCTTAAGTATGCACTCATTGTTTTTAATAAAGATTATATTTTATAAATTTTCTTAAAAGAAGCTGTGTTATCTATGATTGCCTGTGGTAATTATTTAGAGCGACGAATTACACCTTTAAAAAATACACATTTGCCTTTTTGTTAAAGCTTTCTTGTTTCCGGATATGAATTAAAACAAGCTCGAGTAAAACAATCACACAAAATCCTTCATTGCTTCGTTGGCTGCATCTCTGAGAACAACACAGGGTTTGTGTTTCACTCCTGTTCGGCCACGAGCAACCTTTATACTAAGCTGCTGTAAGCTGTAGCATGCACTAACATTGCTCTCTCCGTTTCCCTGGAACACATAGGACTTTCCACAGCATCACAGGGACAAAGCTTGAGCGGTACGTGTCCTAAAGTAACATCCCAAGTGTTAACTGCTTCATTAATGGGTTTCAGCTGCCGTCAATGATGTCAGAGTAACGGTGACGGGGGAGGAGGCAGCGAGGGGAACTCATTGGGGGATAAAAATGGGATTAGCGAGGCAAAACAAATGGATGTAGTTTTAAAAAAGATGCAGATATTATTGTCAGAACTTTTATTTGTGAAAATCGATCCGTCCACACCAGGTGGAAACAAACAACAATAAATCAACAGGCATGACACAACAAATGTTAACTTACACGAATGCGTATACATGTACAAACCCCAAAATGTATATTTTGAAGTCAGCTTTAAAGGGGGAGGGAAGAAAGTTTCAGGTCAATGTCAACTCCAGTTCAAAGACCAAGGTGTCAGGTCAATTTGATTTAATTTAATTTAATGTCAGAAATCATAAATTGACCTGCTTACCTCCACTTCTTTAAGACCTGATTAAACTGTAAACAAATCCTCTACTATAAACGCTTTTATTTAGTAAAGAAGATAAATATTTCTTTTAAAAGTGCATATCTTTAACATCTAATAAAGACAATTGAATAAATTAAGACAGTATATGGGAGCATCATACATATAGGGAAATACATAAAAACTAAACTGTATTAAATTACATACACTCCATAAAAGCTGAAAAAAAAAAAGGATTGGATGTTTAATCCGAAAAAACACCTCAACTAGTGGAAAAATAGTGACATCATGACTATTTGTCCACTAGAGAGCGCCCCTGCTCTCACAATAATTAGCCCATCTCCTCCCTACTCCACTATGAAAGTTTTCAACTTTGTTCAAAATGAGTTTTTTCTCATTCAGATCACAAAAACATCCTTCCTGGTTTGTTTACAGCTGCTGTGTCATTGCTTGACACTTGCAAACAGACAAAAAGATATTTATATCATAATTATTTTTCATTCCTAACTTATTTCCAGTACGATAAACACATTTGAGTGTACAGCTCAACAAACATGAGCTTTCTGGGAATTTTGAGATTTTCATTCTAGAGAAATTATGAGGAACAGAAGTGTCACATTGTTGATGTTTCTACACGGAACGTTTTTCCTCAGACCAAAGAAAACCTCAGAATCTGAAGCCAAACATCTGCACAATAAATAAATAACTTAATATAATATTGTCGAAATAGACACATGTTGCTCATTATATATCAAAATCAAGTCTGCAGGTTCAACCTGGTCTGGGGAAACGTTGTAAAAGGCCCATGCAGGTGAATTCCTTTAATTGTCCCCTAAGAACTGAGGACTGACCACAGTGTTTTGGCCCATTCCCAGCAGGTCATCTGTGTCCACGTTGAATGGACTCTGTCTGTTTGGTGGTCGTTCAGTCACGTGCTCTCTGGTCAGGGTGTTCGGAAGTGGCAGGAACCGGGTGAAGGGAACCGCGTGTTGATCTCGGGACCGTTTCGATGCCAGAGACACGGGAAAGCCATGGTGCGAGGACAGGAAGCGGGTGTAGCCGTCCTTCAGCAACAGCTCCTGGAAGATGCAGTCACCCTCTGTGTGGTGCATCTGAAAAGAGACAATAGACGTCAGTCAGCGAATGGCTAGAATGACTTCAGGATGTCAAAGCTGTTCTTTGCTGACTGTACCTGTCCCCTCAGATGGCCGTCGCTGTCCATGCAGAGGAACAGGGATGATGACAGTCCCTTGATGACTATATGGCCTCGTTGGACAGATTTCAGCTGCAGCACACCTGGAAACACAGAAACATGAAATGATGGGTCGTCTCCAAGAATCTCCTGCTGCTCTCAATTTTCTGGGCCTCAAAGGATCCGGTGTATTGCGTTTATGTTTCCGAAAAATTAATTATTTTCTGCCTGTTGCCTTTAATACTCACTGTAAGGTGTCTGAACTTCACTTCCTGACACCCTGCCGTCCTGGGTCATCTGCAGATACATGCCGCTCCTGTGGTTATCTGAGAGACGAAGAAAAAGGGGAGACAGAAATCAGCATAATGAGGAAGTTAAGACATTTCAGAGCAACATTGTATAATCAATCTCTAGTATTTGCATTAAATCTGTGACTAAATTTGTAATTGTCAATGTCAAGTTTATTTGAGTCAAGCACATTAAACCTGGTTGAGCAAAATTCTAAAGTAAAAAGGTAAAATCAGAAATCAGCGATACGCATTATATCATACTACTTGGTACATGATAATAGAATAAAATAAAAAGTTGTATAAATACCTGTGTAGAGATGCACTTCTCTCACTTGATTGTTAAAGGACAAAAGGGGGTTGGAGTCAGGGAGATAAAACGCCCGAGAGGACGGAAGCAGAATGATAGAGAGGAAAGAGCATAGGTAAGAGAAAGGTGTTTGTGAAAAGGACACCATTTGGAACTCTCGAAAGAAGATAAATAAGGAGTAAATACAAAAAAATTACTTAAAAAAGGCTGGATAAAATATTAAATTAAAAAGATAAGTTATTTTCGCTTCAAACTCTGAACCATGCAAAGTTTGGTGTTCTTATAAAGGAGTTGGGAGAAGGAGGTCCCTCTTCATGAGAGCAACATGTGAGTCAGACATGATAGAACTGGGATTTACTGCTGAAGGAGGACCTGTGCTTCCACTCTATGTATGGGCTTCTTCCGTGTCGCGTACAGTCACTGTTGATCATGATGTCGGGGTTTCTCGACACCCACGGATGCAGGCAGATTTGAAATTCCTCCGAAACCTGCGACTCCATCATTTACACTCTTTTGGCAAACTATTTTGACATTGAACTCTGAGCAACAGTTTTTGTTTATGAAAAATGGGTGTCCCCCTTATAGCATATACAAACTCAAGGGTCACGGCTTGTTTGGTTCCCATTTTTGGCAAAAGAATGTCAAGAATATTCCTCCTATTACAGAGTTCTATTTTTTGACTATTCTATTTTTATTTCACCATTTGTGCTTGGTTCCCCGAAGGCAACAAATCAAATACCAGAAATCCTCCTTTGTTGTTTCCAGACAAAGCAGGTTGCAGAAACCAAGGATTCCCCTGCATGGGTGCTTGCACTTCAAAAACACATACATTTCTCAACGTAACACAAACACCTCTCTCTGTGTCATCCATTGAACACATTCTTAAAACAATTGCGAGAGGAAGCGACAAGTTATTTTTAGTTATGTTTACCTTAATTTGATTTATAGTCAGTGTGTGTGTGTCTGAGGGGTGATGATGGGAATAGTGAATCCTAAAGAAAAGGCGTGTTTACTGGACTGCAGCTGTGTAGTCGCCAGACAGGCCCTGACTTCAGCTTGTGCTTTCCGGTGACGAAACGTTGCGTGTCCCCCCCGAGAAACTTCACTTTGCCTTCAAAGTGCTTCCCCCCTCTGATTCACACCAGCAGCGTAATGGTCCCAAAATTAAATCCCCTCCTCATTGCTCACCTGCCAATCAAAGCAGAGTAAATACATACTTAGGTCTAGACAATTATTCACAATGCTGTCGGGAGAATAAAGTGATGAAAAGATTCATTAATCGTCCAATCTCCTTACAATGTATAGATCATTGATATATTTCATGATTTTGGAAAATTACATATATATAAATATATACATAGAAATGTAGTCAGAAACACTGTAAAATATATAGTATATATATATATATATCAGTGCTGTCAATAGATTAAAATATTTAATCGCGATTAATCGCATTTATGTCATAGTTAACTCAAAATTAATCGCGATTAATCGCAAATTTGTATCTATTCTAAATGTCCCTTCATTTATTTTTTCCCCATCATTTTTTTTTTTTTTTTAATGCTCTATCAACATGGACAAGTGGATTGGCTTGCTTTATGCAAATGTTTTATTTCATTGAAAAACAACATTGCCAAACAGAGCGCTACAAAATCAAATTATAAACTGCACATTTCAGGTAAACAAGGACTCAGCTTATAGTGCAGTTAAACCATGGCTTCATATTTTCTTTTTTTCAAGTTTGCTTTGAACATAGCAGTCAGGCCTCTCAAACAGACAAGCAACAAAATAACAAAGAAACAAAATACACAGGCAAGTGTCGGCCTACTTTGAAATAAATTAAACACAGAACTGTGTAGGGCTATTTGAGTCCTCCCGATATTTGTGGGAAATGTATGAAATAAGAAGTACCCTGTTTGTTAAATAAATAAAAACATATAGCTGCAGCCTAGTAGCTTAAAAATATATATTGTAGTTGGCGAAATATTAAAACAAAAAGCGAGAGCAGGTCAGACTGGAGGCGAACACAGATACTGCAGCTCGGTAGAAACCAACTGCAGCTTCTGCACTGATCGAGAAGCTGCCGCGCTGATCTCTGATCAGCTGAGACCAGAGAAACTCTGTGTTTTCACTGTTTCCATAGTTAAGAAGAGTCACTGAGCTCTGATCTCACTGTGTCTCTCTGAGCGAGTGCGCGGGTGCAGGGGGCGGGGCTACGGTGCTGTATCTGGAACCACACGCACACACACACAGACGCACACACACACAGACGCACACACACACTCGCCCGCTCCTTGTACTTCACGACTGCCTGATACGATGATGTTTTAAAAAATTATTGTGACTTAGTCAATCACCAACATGCAAAAGCGTGTGTCACACGGCGAAAGCGTGAGAGTTGGCAGCTCTGCGTTAATCTCGCGATAAAAAAATTAACGGCGTTAAAATGGGTTTGCGTTAACGCCGTTAATAACGCGTTAAACTGACAGCACTAATATATATATATATAGTGTTTATCATATGATTCTCACTGTCTGCTACCAACTCTCCACTGTTACTGAAGGGAACCTGAGCAAAAACTATACTATTAATAATATTATATAAGGCTGAATCAATTCCATGCGATTACAGTTTTTTTCCATTGCTTTGGCTCATTTCACGAAACAGAAATGACATTCTCAAAACAACACGTGCAAACCTCCAAACCACTGGGCACTTGTTCACAACAGATTGGAATATCTCATTCCTTTAATCAAATTGCAATTGTATTAGCACATCCTTGCAATGACAAGTACAATTTCCAACAGCTTGCACAAATTTCAAATGATTTAGCACACACTTTGCAAACGGTTAGGTACAATTGCCTTCAGTAAGCCCAATTACCAATTGAATATATATTGCTGGTCAAAACTGACTGTCGCTTCTCAGTCAAGTGGTCGTTCTCTGCAAAACATGTTGGCATAATTTCATTGTTTACATCATCACCTGCACAATAGTTCACTCCACTGTCAAAATCGTACAGGCACATAATACCATGAAAAACATCATGGTATATACTGTAATAAGGATCTGGGTGTCCCCCTTACAGCATATACAAACTCAAGGGTCACGGCTTGTTTGGTTCCCATTTTTGGCAAAAGAATGTCAAGAATATTCCTCCTATTACAGAGTTCTATTTTTTGACTATTCTATTTTTATTTCACCATTTTGTGCTTGGTTCCCGAAGGCAACAAATCAAATACCAGAAATCCTCCTTTGTTGTTTCCGGACAAAGCAGGTTGCAGAAACCAAGGATTCCCCTGCATGGGTGCTTGCACTTCAAAAACACATACATTTCTCAACGTAACACAAACACCTCTCTCTGTGTCATCCATTGAACACATTCTTAAAACAATTACGAGAGGAAGCGACAAGTTCTTTATAGTTATGTTTACCTTAATTTGATTTATAGTCAGTGTGTGTGTGTCTGAGGGGGGATGATGGGAATAGTGAATCCTAAAGAAAAGGCGTGTTTACTGGACTGCAGCTGTGTAGTCGCCAGACAGGCCCTGACTTCAGCTTGTGCTTTCCGGTGACGAAACGTTGCGTGTCCCCCCCGAGAAACTTCACTTTGCCTTCAAAGTGCTTACCCCTCTGGTTCACACCAGCAGCGTAATGGTCCCAAAATTAAATCCCCTCCTCATTGCTCACCTGCCAATCAAAGCAGAGTAAATACATACTTAGGTCTAGACAATTATTCACAACGCTGTCGGGAGAATAAAGTGATGAAAAGATTCATTAATCGTCCAATCTCCTTACAATGTATAGATCAGAGATATATTTCATGATGTTGGAAATTACATATATATAAATATATACATAGAAATGTAGTCAGAAACACTGTAAAATATCTATATATATTATCTCTTTATATATCTATATATATATATAGATATATATATGTTATATAGTGTTTATTATATGATTCTCACTGTCTGCTACATGTCAACCCTCCACTGTTACTGATATATGTATATATCTATATATATTTATATATATAGATATTTAGTATATATAGATATATAGTATATATAAATAATGTTTATTATATGATTCTCACTGTCTGCTACATGTCAACCCTCCACTGTTACTGAAGTAAACCTGAGCAAAAAGTATACTATTAATAATATTATATAAGGCTGAATCAATTCCATGCGATTAATAGAAATGGGATACAGTTTGTAAAGATGAAACTCAGCCAGGAGAGGGTGCTCCCCTGTTTATTCTTTTACTCTGTTGGTATAGTTGCATAGTGTCAGTAATTACATCACTGCCAAAGCCACAGTGTTAAAAAAAACAAATGTTAAAAAAAGACCAATTGAAATGTTTTAATTCATATTGTTCTATTTCTTGTTTTCATTATGACTCCATAGATTAAGGATATGTGTGAAAACAGCCTATATATCAGTTTATATAATTTATCAGTTATAAATTAAATTTATTTGTAAAATTCCCCTTATATTCCATCTGTTTAGAATTTACAAAATAACACTGGTTCTATAAATAGCCTTGGTCATGCCTAAATATGTAGCTTGAGGTTTCCTCTTCCTGTCTTGGCTCCTCTCCAGACCACGTTTCACGTGATTATGCAATTTCGTCAGTGGTGAAATAAATATATCCCTACGCTGTAGCATAATAGAACAAAAATATTAAAAGAATGCATTACACATAACTAAAGCATTTGCACTACAGGACCACATGGCATCTCACCCCCCCCCCCCCCCCCCCTCCACATCTCACTCCTTTCATGCCGTGTCTTCCGGTATCTTAGTAACAGTATGCTCTTTAGCTCTCTGCATTCAAGCTGCCAAAGCTGACAGTTTGAGGATAAACCCGGCATCTACATTTTAATGGCTCATATCCTCGCAGACGATTGAGAGCCCAGTTACCCACCTGTGAGCGCTCAGTGTGAAAGGGAGAGCCGCGGAAAAAAACTCCTTCAGTAGCATTGTACAGGTATGTTTTTTTTTAATTACAGCTTTTACAATCATTATCATTATTGTTCATCATATTATATTCAATCATCATCACTACTATCCAATAATATGAATTTAAATCATCATAGCACAATTTGTTTTTGTTTTTTCTCAAAATGTACACATACAAGTAGCATATCTTAAATGTCCATAATTTAAAACGTATTTCCTTTTGTCAACCTAAAAATGAAATTACAGTCAGTCTTCAAACTAAGTATGAAATGAATGTACAGCTCAATACACACACACACACACACACACATACATACTGTAAATACATACATACAATAGTAGTTATCATACAAAATGATAAAAATAAAATACACACGTTTTACAAAGTCCTGACCCAAGCTTCCACATCATTAGATGATTGATATCATGGCGTTCACTCTAAAATGGTTGATTTTGGCATGCATATTAACACAAATGCTTCAATCTTTTAATTTTTTTCCCCATAGTTTGAACAGGAGTTTGTCATAAAGCACTTCGCTAATTGTCTCATTGTCTGACCTATTCACATTTGTGCATCTCATGTCTGTTATGGCTTAAGAACATACATCTCATTTATCCTTTATACACTTACACACATTCTCCCCCTTGGACCTCCCTCTCCCCCGGACTCTCCCCTGTGTTACGTTACTAGGCAGACTATGTTCTAGCGTCAGTCTACGTTGTAGTAAGAACACCTGAAGGGACGTGTCGGGCTATAATTGTCTTGATCTGAACAGGAATGCATTTTCCAGTTTTTAAAAAACCCACAAACTTTAAATTCATTGTGTCAATATTGCCGTCTCACACTCAAAAAAACAGAAGAGGAATTCACAAGAGGCGATGGTCACTTTCTACAGGATCAAACAGCATCATGCCACAACTATGGATGAAGGTGAAGCCAGACGGATAGAGAGAGAGAGAGAGAGAGAGAGACAAAGAGAGGGAGAGAGAGATAGAGAGAGAGAGAGAAACGGATGAATAAACAAACACTCACTCATTATTTTATCATCTTTTCACAACTCATTCACTCAGTGTCTTTGATTCTTCGAGGCTCGAACGTTGTTTGTCATCTTCTGGTGTGTCCATCCGCAGTCTGTGTGTGTGTGTGTGTGTATGTGTGTGTGTGTGTGTTGTTTTCTTTTTCTTTTCCTTGGGTTTAAAATGGAGGAGGGGGGTCTGCAAGATGGAGAACACACTTGTCGAACCCTAGAAGCCCCCGCTGAGATGTGACGTTTGATTCGGTGTTCACACAAGTTTATTTTTATCTGCAGATGCCGTCAGTCTGCGAGGGTGCTTCTCTCACCTGGTGTGCTTATCTTTTAGCAGGAATACGTTCTCACGGACGCCGACTCTCCCCTTGGACCAGAGTTTACTGAAGGAGAGAAACGGGCGATTAGTAAATGTAGTCAGTCGCTGAAAAACACTGGAAGGAATTAAGCAAACAAAAAAGAGCAGGGATTGAGTTTAGCCGGAGATATTTTGCTGGCCAAGTTCTCAGATGATAACAACATTAACTATAAACATACAAACCAAAATGTTAAGAATAACATGTTTTGATTTTACAGCTTTGCTTAGCCTAAATGGTGGAAAGAGGTGGTTAGACTGGTACTGTCCTAAGTGTCATGACTGATTTTGTTATCATTTTTAGTGCTCAGTAAAACTTACTGACTGCTGGTGGTATTACAGACAACAAGAAGCATGTTATAAACCAAAGTGTATAATTCTTCCTTTAAATTACACTGTATATTACGAAAACAAACCTTGATTGTAAAGGATTGGGTAAACGTAGTGGAAGAGATACATGTGCTGTCCATCCTTGCTGTCACCCTGGTTCATTTAACCGACTGTTTATATCTGACTCATTTAATTGGCTGTTACCTAAGCCGGGTTACTCAAAGCACCACTTAACGAAATCTGTTGCAGAGATGACGTTAACAGAGTCGGTTGCAGAGTTGACAGTAACGTAATCTGACACAATAACATTTTTTGAGATTTCACAGCAGAGAGATTTCCTGTATTTCTTCATCTGAAACAGATCGTCTTCCGAGTGAGGTTCGAGGTGTCAAACAAGGCAAAGGGTGCAGATAAACAAGATAACATTGCTCAATCCCATCCCAGAAGGAATAAGAGAATCACACGTCACCAACGCAAACGTTTAAACTGGATTTACAGCGTGGAGGGTGGGACATGACAAACATTTTTTTTATTTAAATGGTCATCAGGACATTGTTCCCCATTCCTGTTTGAATTTTGAGGCTTGATTTCCATGCTACACCCTGATATCAGCTCTTTAAAGTTCAATCATCAAACCCCTTTGACCATGTAAGAGGTTTGCCTATGGCTTACCTGTGGCCCAGATCTGGCCAACAGGAGTGGACCATCATTCCCTACAGTATATGCGGGCCAGATGTGTTGGATGTGGAATGGAGGCCAAATCAAAACAATTTAGCTGTATCAATACTTTCGGTTACTTTTCCTCCACTGACTTTTTTCCACTGACTTTTTTTCAACTTGTGTGGAGAGTAAATCAGGTTAAAGTCAAACAAATGTGCATGAGGCACCATCTCCTGCGGTTTACTGTGCCACAGATCGTTTTCTGTGCTCCTCACCTTCACTCTGCACTTTTCTCAGGGTGACAGAGGGAGTGGAGATGGCGGAGGCACGGAAGTTGGCAGGTAACGTTTCTGAGGAGTCCGAGGTCACGCCGCGGAGGTCCTTCTCCCGGAACATCTTTCTCCACGATGGCGACCGTGTAAAGGTTTTTGTGCCGTCCTGTTGATACAATTAAATAAAATCAGAGACTAACAGGAGCAGTGTTCGGATAAGGGTCTTGCACATTATGCATCAGGGAGGTCAAACAAAGGAGTATTTGCCAAGTAGTATTTGTTGTGGTATATAAATACCAAAGTTGCACAGTTTTTAGGGCGTACACGCTGCATCTTAGCAGTTAGCACTGGGGTAAACACAGCTGAACCACTTTGGCTTACCAACAATTTCCCAGCAGTGCATGAACTGATGCCATAAGGGCGTCTCTTTAAGAGGAGGAGAGCTATTTCGGTCTCCTATTTCGGTGGAAATTCAAATGCAGACTTTGATATTTTTTTTCGAGTAAAATAGTTTTAGTCAGCAGACGCCTCCTACCTCATCTGGCCTCCTCTCTGTTCCGATGGAGATCAGGGTGTTGTACTCCTTCTCGAGGAGCTGCCTTGCCTGAAATAGATTGATGAAGCAGATTTTAAGATCATAATTAAGATACTTTAGGAGTTGAAGATCAGGATTATTTGAGAGATAGCCAAACAGAAGCCGTAGTGAGACAAGCGCTCTACGGACATTTTTCCTTTATTGAGCTTCTAGAAGTTGTCAGTGGAGGTGCCGCGGTGTACCTGTGTGTTCTGATTGGGTATCTGCAGGAGCAGGGCCAAGTCGGTGTAGTCGAAGGTGTCGTCTAGCGCCAGGAGGGCCCCGTGCACGCCGCTTTCCAACAGGTTGTCCGCAAACTCCTTCAACCCGATGGACTGCACCCAGCACATCACGCGCTCATTGGACCACACCATCACATCTGTGGAGAGGGACCACACAAAGTCCCGTTACAGAAATAGATTCTCTGTGTGTGTCACGTCTGGAGAAGGAGACCCGACCCCTCGTCCGCAAGTCTGACCTTGATTCTGATGTTGGCTGTCGTCCCTCCTCCGCTCCAGCTCCTTCCTGTCATAGTTCAAGCGCTTCAAGCACATGATACCATAGTGAAGACTCACCCTGTAAGGGAGTGTGACACATGCTTTAGTTTCTGGTCACAGGTGGTGTATACTGACGAAATATAGGTAATTAATCTCTCTTTCAGACCTGTGGAAACTGTCCACCATTTTCAGCTGGCCCCTCAGCTCCTTCTTGGTGAGATGGTCCAGCATGCGCGCATCCACCAGGGACTCCATGAAGTAGGAGCGGTACTGGGGGAGACCCAGGCTTGGCAGCCACTCGTTCCCCACCCACTCGTGGTTCATGTCTCCGTAGGCCAGGATCTGGAGGATGGAGGGGAGGATGGAGAATAAGTGAAATGAACCAGATAGAGGGTAATTCACACTGTGGAATATAATGGAAAATAGTCTGTGTAACAACACAGCATTAAGAGTGTCGCTCTTTATTTCATTTGTATGCCACAGTTGGGTCGACAGGGGTTATGAAAAACATAAAACTGTAATGTCACAACCCTGCTGTGACGTTACAGGTGAAAGGACACATGGGAGTTTAGGCTGAAATTCCAAAGATAACTATTTATAGTACAAATGGTTTATTAGCTGTTAGTAACTCGGAGTTTAGGCTGAAATTCCAAAGATAACTATTTATAGTACAAATGGTTTATTAGCTGTTAGTAACTCGTTTTATTTTTTAATAAGCCGTTGTAACGTCTGGGGAAGTTGCCCATGCATATGAGTATGATGCTTCAAAAAGACCTGGCCTATAACTCAGTGTTGAAATAATCACAACACGATTACTCTCAAGTTTTCATTTTAACTCTCCTCTTGTGATTCCAGAGCAATTTTTGTTTTCATTACACCCATCTGATGAGTTTAAGTGTTCCCACAGTTCTCCACCAAATAATAAATAACAGTTTACGGTCAGTTTTCGTTAGGGTCAGGGAGAATATACAACCTCATGTCAGTTTGTTTGGAGTAAATGGTTAGAGCAGCTCAGTGTATCATGTTTGTGGATTTGAAGCCATAAAACTTATTAACAGCTTATATACCTTATAGGCGCATTTGTGTGCTTTACTTCATTCTGTTTATTATGTTTTGATAGTTATTGACAGCACCAGAAATAAAGAAAGACCCAGGGAAGAATGCATTTCATCACATTGCATTGCAGGCTTCTGTGGTTTTTATATTTCACTCACCTGGTCCCAGCTGAACTCTTTCTGCTCCTTGTGTTTCGGGAAGAGATGGAATGAAAGAGAAAAGGAACAGGGAGTTGCAAAGAGAGGGAAACATCAGGAGGGGCAGTGTGTTTGTGTGTATGTGTGTGTGTGTGTGTGTGTGTGTGTGTGTGTGTTTGTGTGTGTGTGCGTTTTTTACGGTGAATCAGTGTCAGGACAGAGAGAGGGAAGGCAAAGGGAGGAAAAGTTTTTTGTTAGTGAGTTAGAATTAGTCGGAGAAAAAAACACTACGTACAAAACAGATTTCGAGGGAATAGTGAGGGAAAGGTGAAGCCAAACAGGCCTAATCAGAGACAAAGAAAGAGAGAAGAGCTCATCAGTTTGTGAACTCTGGTCACATTCAAGTGTTAAGAGGCCAAAACATAAACCAACTACATGTCAACACAGAAAATAATGGAATTTCATAGTACGGAATCTACAGAATAAATGCAAAAGTCATGATAACATAAAATAATTAAATAAGTGATAAAAAACTCAGTCTTACTGGTTTGGTGGCAGCCGCGAGAGACTCCATCTCAGCATGTGTCATCCATATATTACTGGTCGACTGTAAAGACAGGACACACACACATCTCTCTCAAATCCTGTGTACATGTACTTTGCATGGCTGGTGTTCAGATTGACTTCAACCTTTCAGTGCTTTTTCACTGAGGCTTACCGAGCGGGTGCTTGCAGGGGCGGACGGACTGGTGAGGGAGACCATCTCCTGGATGGCCAGGCGGAGCTTCAGCCTGTGCAGCGGGTTGCTGATGCCAATCTCCCTCTGGATCTCCGTGTCCGAGAGGTTGGCCATGATGGCGCCGCTCTTCACGTTGGCGCGGCACGCTGCCACGTACCACGCGGGCATCCCCACCCACAGCTGGGTAAACAGAGGGAAGACGTAAGAATGTCGCCCTCACCCGACTGGACTCATCGATCTGAGCTGAATTGATTGAGGGACAATTTTGCCGTGACGTACCTCGAGCCATGTGACAACAGTGGGGCCGTCCCACGAGGCGAAAGGCAGACCCTGACGACAGGCCTCCTCCAACAGGTCGTGCCTGGCAAGACGAGTGGAGACACAGGTTTGACAGAGATTAATTTCTTCATATCTCTTCTTACCACTGTGTCCTTTTATAAATAGATCAAATCCCACTGAGCTTGTGTAACCATGACATGTGTGCCTTACAGCACCACGAGGGCACGATTAAAAAATATCTCCACCTCAGGCCTGGTTAATGTACTGCTGTGAAAATAGAGAGAGCCTATTGTTGGGGTTCACAGATCTCTATTTAACACAAGAAGTGTTTGGGCTCACTTCTTTTTGCTACGGCGGTCTTTTTCCACTGTTCCAGTCCCAAGTTTGGCCAGGCCTAGAGGGTCCGCAGAGCCCAGGTCATCAGAGGGAGTAGAGGCTGAAAGAAATTCAGAAGTCCAATTGGATATTTTGCTTTGCCATGATGACAACTTGTGCATTAGACGACAAAACTGGCTTCTTTGAATGTGTCAAATCGGTAATCTAACCCTGTGAGGACGACTCTCGCCCAGGTGCCCCGATCCTTCCCTTTTCCTTTTTGCCAAAGAGGCGGCCGATGGACGACTTAATGCTTTTCTTTTTGCTGGCTTTGTGGAGGGAATCCTGGCTAGCTGTGATGGCGCCATCGGCAGAGAGACTATATGCGGACAGAGAGGGAGAAGAAAAACGAATGAACGAATGAACCGCACAAAGATGCTAAGCTAATTTATTATTAATATTGGTTATACCTGCGGTATTCACGGTGGTCGTCGAGGCCTGCCCCCGGGTGAGTGTGTGTCATTCGGTCCAATCGTAGGGCACGAGGAACAGAGGGAGTGTTGGAGTCAATCAGGGCAAGTGCTCTGCATTCATCACCTTCTTTGCTATTCTGCAGGGTGGAATAAAGTTCAGTAGATTTACACAGCGCTCCTATGATTGACCTCATATAAAGAGAATCTGCAGCTTGTATCTCAACTTTCGACAGAGTACCTGTCTGTCCGTCTCCCTGTGGGGGGAGTGCGGCAGGCGGGGGGTGGAATGTCCAGAACTGGGCGGTGAGGGAGACGCCAACGTGGAGGAGGTGATGGAGGGTGTCATGTAGCCCCGCCCAATGCTGTCCCGTCCTCCCAGTGAGGAGGGCGGAAGAGGGCCGTCGAGGGTCACGCTGCTGACCCGGTTCTCGATCTCCTCGGCCCTCAGCTCCGTGCTCTCCTTCTCCTCCTGAATCAGCCTGAGAGAGAAGAGGAGAAAGAAAAACCACTAAGGGTGATTCTGCACTACCACACATTTCTGTATGTTCTGTGATTGAGACAGACAACGAAAAACGAACTTGATCTCCTTGTTAATGGCCTCCAGTTGTTCCTGCAGCATGATGGCCAAGGTCTGCACATCCGTCTGTCCGCTGGGAGAGAGAAGCTCCGACCCAAACAGAGTCTCCCTGTCGTCCTCGTCATCGGAGCAGCCTCCGTCCACACCGCCGTCATACCCAGGACCCAGCATACTCCCGCTGTCCCAGTCCCCGTACTGGAAAGACAGGGAACATTTTTGGAAAGATGCAGGACATGAAGTCATCCCAGTAGAAGGTTCAACATTATCATCACAGTCATCAACATTATCTCAGGTTGAGCTCAGCACCTTGTTATTGTCGTCTCTAGACTGCCCCCAGCGTCCTCGGTGCGACCGCCTGACCACCACCCCACTGTTGGAGTTGCTGTAGCCGGCCGGGAGCGAGCCTCCGCCCTGGGGGTACCGCAGCTCCGAGGCGCTCCCGGGGAGAGATCTTCGAAATAGGGTGGAGGGAAGTGAGCTCACGCTGCCCGCCCTACAGTAAGAAGATCCACAATTCAACTGTCACATCCCCACACGTGAAAAAGACAATGTCCCAAATTCCAGGGAGAACAAAAGACAACAAACAAAGCATAATAAATCAGCTGCATCCATATGAATAAGATGTGTACACATTATTTGCATTTTTACCAGCCAGAAAAATACCCTCTAGGTGCAGTATAAACAATGAGTTTCCAAAATAGATTTTAATTTAAGTACATTGCAGCTATACATAAATGGGCTCCGGCTGCGCAGTGTGCATAAAGTATTGTATTTCTGCGAAGATTTTGTTTTTATTTGCTCATTCACAAACTGTAGGACGTACTGTAGCGTTTAAAAATAAACCCCCTTAAAGGTTCACTGGGGCTAACCTGGAATAAGAGCCAGGCCGGCCTCTCAGCTGATCCAGCTCCACTTGGATTCGCTCCAGCTCCGCGAGCAGCGTCTCCTGAAATACAGAAGAGAAAAGGCTGTGAAGGAAAACTGCAACAAAACTGGAGGTGTTGTAACCCCTGTGAGAATAAATCAATTTAAAAAGGGGAATGAATACCTTATTAGCGATAAGATCATCCTGGATTTTCTTCATATTGGACAGCTCCTCTGAAAGAGCGTTCTAGCAGAGCAGAGGAATATAGGGTTATTCTCCACTTTGGTGCTCAATATACTAGACGAGTGGTTCCTCTGCTCCTTACCTTCTCCTCTAGTGCTGCCATCCTCTCTTTGAGGTGGAGTTGCAGTCTCTCGTTGGACTCGGACAGAAGCTTGTCCACCGTGTCCGAGAGACGTTTGTTGTGTTCGTCGTTCATCTTCTCCCTCTGCCTCGCCTGAAATGAAGCAAGGCCAAGAGACAGGTGCTTAAAGGTCTCAAAGTCTCAAGAGAGTTTTAATTTCATGAATAAAGAAGATGGAGTAAAGTGGAGCGAGATAAATGACGTTACCCTCTGTAGTTCTTGATTCTTCTCTTCGAGTTGAGCTTCCATTTGCCGTAGCCGTTCCTCGAAGTTTCCGTGGCGCTCCTCTGCCTAGGTGAAAGGGAAATAAGAATATTTAAAAATGCTACAAAGGTGTAGTCTAAGAATTACGGATGCAAATTGAAGCTTAGAGGACGCCTGTTACTCTGAATCAAAGTACCTTGTTGAGAGCGGCTACTCTTTGGGCGAGCTGGGCCTCGATCTCAGGCAACGTCTCTGCCCTCTGCAGGGTCTGCTGGAGCTTCTGCTTGGCCTCATCCAGCCGCTCCTGTAGCTGTCTGTTCTTCTCCTCACTCTGGACACACAGATAGAAACACACAAAATCAAGCTGCTCACAATTGTCTTTTTTTGGAGATCTTAATTTTATAATCTTGTTATTTGAGAATTTAGAGATTAAGATATCAGGCTGAAAGAAGAAGGCTATTTCTCAGGAGCTACATTTAAGAAGCTTGAGACAATAATACAACTCTCATATTTTTCTTTCCAGTGTGAGGAGCTACGATCTGAAATGTATTTTTCTAAATATTACAGTATCAGTACAGCAACAGAGCTGAGTATGAATCACTTGGGACTCACCTGTCTGTGCAGGGACTCCTTGCTGGCCAGTTCATTCTCCAGCTTGTCTTTGATATCATGGAGAGAAGTCGCCTCCCTCTGGGCACTGAGGTACCTGCACGCAGCACAAAGAGGCCAGTGAATGTGAGATCTGTGCCGCAGTTCTTGACCGAAATAACAAATGTGTACGAGATGACAGGTTGATTTAAGGTTGTGTGGTACAGGAGGAGCAAATACCTGATATAGAAATAGAAAAATCAGCAAGGGCAGTAATTTGAGACAATTGGGGCACAGAAACTTTTTGCATCCATTTAATTTGCCTCTCTTTTGTTCAGCAGGAACTCACCATTTTTTTTCTTAATGACACCATAATGCAAATCTCATTATGTAAAACAACCTGAGTCTGCACAAGGAGGTGTCAGAACACCCCTGAGCTACATTCTCAGCCAACAAGTGAAACATATGGTGCATTCGATGTGTTCATTACGGCCAGTGTGTGAAACAAAAAGTTTCTTGTGCTCATTATAATGAACAGACTCCTTCAACACGGTGAAATTTACCTGCGTTCTAATGTTGTGATCCTTTCCTCCATGTCCTCCCTTTGGCAAAGAGCCTGAAGGAGACAGAGGTATATCATTAATAAGACAAGATACAGCAAAATACATGATATAACAGCTTGTGATATACATAATGGCCAGAGAGGAAACATCTAGCTGTGTATGTATCTGAATTAATACTAGACTTCCAACAACTGCAATAAATACAAAAAAATCCACCTCAAAACTCTTTAATTTCCCTGACTGACCTCTCATTAAAAAATAATGCATATTATCATTTCTGCAACATATGCCTATTGTGTTCAAATATACACTCGCAGCCCCGGGAGTCGAGGGGAGCACAGGATCTTTTGGCCGTGCAGGAAGAGACAGATTGGCACACACGGACCTCTTTCACTTCCCTTTGGAGCTTCAGATTGGCCTCCTCCGACTTCGTCACCTCCCTCCTGGCGGCCGCAAGCTGTTCCTCTATTTCCCCAACCTGACGCGGCACCACGAAGGGACACAAGAAGACACAGATTGAGCCCAACAGGCCACAACACCCATGATAGATTACAAATGTCTGTCTGGTCGATGTAAATCTATTGAAAACACGACTGACCGAAACAACATGCTGATGCTTAGATTGTGCATCTTTTTAGGAATCTATTTTCTTCTCAGTATTTTAACACCCTGACCAGATGAGATTAAATTGCACAGACACATATAGAATATGCTAAGGATCAAATTCAATGTGTGAGTGTCTCGCTGCAACACATTATAACCATGGCTTTTTTTAAAGCAGCTGCAATAGTCAAACTGGCCACAAGAGGGTGGAGGGAGACCAATAGACTATCAATCGCCTCCTTCTTGGAATCTACTGGTGGAAATAGATTGGCACTGCTTAATGCAGTCTACTGAAGGAATTTATTACAGCAGCCAGTATTTGTTACATTAACGAAATTAGAAAGCAAAACACAAATTCACAAAAATGCTTGTTTTTCTGTACTTAGGAGGACTTCATCTAAAGGGTAGTAACCACCCCTTCAACCTTACTAATTAGCAATAATCTCAACCCTAACTTTACAACTAATCCTTATTTTATATAGTATTCACGTAAAAAATGGACCATTCGTTTACTCAGAGATCTGGAATGGAGCTTGTTTACCGGCTGACCAGTAACAGTCAATAATATTCCTACAGGTGTGCAGTGAGGCTGACATAATCTGACACTTGCTCTTGCCAGGGCTGTGTCGTGCTGCAGCTTCTCTCACCATAACAGCATCCTCTCTAAGGATTTAATTCAACCTAAATAAAATGTAACAGTCAGCTTATGATGGAGCAGACGTCCCACGTGAATCATGCACACGCATTTTTCTGCATAGGTTAGAGTCGGTGTCGGATATTCCACGTGAGCTGCTGTCAATCAAGTCGGAACAAACCACTGCCTCACAGTTCTCATGTAAGAGATTAGCTAAGCCTTTGAGTTAGGAATCTTAATAAATTATAATGAATTATAATTATCATATTTGTAGTTAAGACTGATATTTATGACTTAACTCGGACTTGAGCATTGACTGCATGCTGACTTGTAAGCTGGAGCCTCTTAGTTTTTTATAATAGGCCTTAATAAATTAGCATAAGATATTGAGAGCTATATCAGCACTGAGACCTTTTCATGCCAGGAGATGCATATATGTTTACCAGCCTCACATGCATACTGCCACTAACACAGCTCCTTTTCCCTTTATTGTACATTTTCCTTTGCAGATTTCACATCTCAACTAATTCAAGAAAGTGCACTATACTTCTTTTCGCCTAAAAGACTTTAAAAAAACATTGTCACTCTGAAGATACAAACTCATATTCCAATCTTCACTATAAAAAAAAAAAAGGCATGCGCTCACCTGCCGGCACATGAGGGCCAGCCTCTCCCTCAGCTGGGAGAGTTCCGACCTCTGTCGCTCTATCTCTCCCTCTCTCTGTCTCTCCAGGTCGCTTTCCTCCAGGCCAGAGGAGGGGCCGTTGGGAAGTCGCTGGAGTCGATGGCGAAACAGAAACAATGAGGAAAAACCATCAGTTAGAGTCAGTTACGCTTGCAGCTACATGTAAATGAGCTGAAATGAAGTCACACTGACACAACATGAAACCCAAACAGCTAATTTCTACTGACAAAAACAGCTGGAACCAACACGCACAGAGCCCTCCCTTACATCTTTCCCGCCGTCCGCCCCTTGTTGACGTCTTTTAATTTGGTCTTTTAAAGAGATTACCTGGAAAGAGGGAGACAAGACAGGAAAACAGACATTATTTCTCCGCTTCCCGGCGTTCTTCATACCAAACTTAAGAATCCTGGAGACACATGCGATCATCTGCGCTGGATTTTACCTCTTGAGAAGACGTTGCGAGTTGATCCTCTAACAAGGAAACCCTCTCAAGGGCCACGCGGAGCCTCTCTCGCACCTGTGGGGTGAGGCGACAAGAGGTGAAGCAGGTAGAAATGCCATCGCGAACCACCATTCAAGCTGCTTCAGTATCACTCAAATGGATTTGCCTACAGTATCTCCTTCTTCTGACCCTCTCAATGGGGTTCTTAGAAGGAGCAAGAAAAAGTCTGAGGGGACAGAGTCGCATTGTGTTTTCTTTAAGCTGATGGGATTTATTTTCCTCCTTCAAACTATGAATGCTCTAAAGGGCAAACTTCAGTAAAAAAAAAGATTCTTCAGTGAGAGCAAAAAGTCTGAGACATGTTTAAAACTTCTACTTCCATTGTTAATTATTTAAAAACTTAGCCAGACTATCTGTCGAGTGCTTTGTCCTTGAAAGCAACAAAAACAATTAGCTGCTAAAATGCTTCGTGGACAAGAACTGCAGAATTGTATCACACAACTGGGACTGAGGCCGTCTCACGATTGGTCAAGTGCACGTCCGTGAGCCTGATCTACGCTTTGACCCACCTTCTCATCTAGGGCCTTGTGGTGCTCAAACAGAGACTTGAGGGCCTTGAGGACCTCCACCTCGCTGGAGACTCCCGCGGGCGACTGGGCTTGCCTCTTCACCACCGTCATCCTCAGACTGCGCTCGTGGCGAGACACCAGACACTCCAGGTGCTCCAGCAGCAGCTACAAGAGATGGAGATGGGGAGGTGATTGAACAGGTAGAGGTAAGAAAGGGAGTTTGAAGGACGGGGACACAAAGGAAACAGAGAGCAGGGTACGGGGGGGAAGATAAAGGGAATATCCAGAGGTGTGAAGGGTTTTAAGGGGTGAAATAGGGCGATGAGGAGAGTGCAGGGTAGCAGAAAGGGACGAGGAGGGAGTGGGTGAGATAACAAAAGCAGATAAGGAAAACGAGTTAAGAGAATGTGGAAGAGGAAAAAAGGGGATGGGCCAAAAAAATAGCAAATGAGACAGTGTCCCACCCACACGAGCACAATGGGTGAGGAAGATAACACAGAGGCTGTTACAGCGCTAATAAGCAAAATGGCCGCTAAACATCTTACACGTGTGTTGTTTCTCTCCGCCTTGAGCTCCGAGATCTCCTCCTCCCTCTCCAGAAGGTGCTCCCGGCAAACGTTCAGCTCTTTAGTCAACACAGCAAACTCCTGTGGAACACACACGCACACAGACACACACAAGCTGCGTTCAGGGGCGGGGAAAACAAACTGTTTAAATGTATGGGTTTACTAGTTTAAATGCTCTCCGCGCAGCCACTCCAGCTGCGATGAGAGTTTAAAGCAACAAATAATAACTCGGACTCGACATCGCCATATATAGCGACTCTGGAAAGTAATAAAACATAAACATAAATGGTCACGAGAAGCTAGAAATACACACAGACGCTAGGAACAGACTTTGAGAAACACCTGAGACCTGGAGGGACGTCATGATGTAAACCGACATAATAATCAAGCAAATCACTGACACAGTTTCCATCTCTCTCTCGCTCATCCCCCTCTGTGAACTCGCATTCATGGATGGGTTACGTCACACTGTTACACAATGGCTCTGTACTGGAGTGCACTGGGAGAGACCCCCTCATCTCCCAAAATCTGCATCAATATGCCATCCACAACAGTGCAGGGCATAGGTTTGTTCAAACAGGAGAACGTGTCATGATTTGGTTAAAAAAAGGAACAGAAACCAATTGAATTCCACGGCCATTGGTTCCTTCGGGTCTCAGCGTGGCACTCGCTGTTTACGAGAGTGACAATGACGTGCAGATGTTTTACAGTTCAGGATCGCCTTATGATATGTAAACAGTCAAAAATAGACACGTGAAGCGGTTCTGTGTGTTTGCATGGGGGAGGGAGCAGAGAGCGAGCCAGAGACAGGGAGAGAGAGAGAGAGAGAGAGAGAGAGAGAGAGAGAGAGAGAGAGATGGAGATGCAGATGGTGACACAGTGGGTCCATTGGCTCCTGGCCCTATGGGATTGTTTCTGGTTTGGATGAGGGTCAGATTCTCAGTTGGCTTCCCTTGTCCCCTTGTCATTTATTTTCTATTTCACCTCGCTCTATCTCTACAGCCTCCATTCAGTTAAATCCATTTACAGTACAGACTGAGTTATTCAAATAGGAAATACAAGCTAGAAAATGATTTTGCCTTCTTGTGTGTGATGTTTTGTTCTGGAACCAACAATCCAATTGCTAGATAATCATATAGAGAAGCCAGAGCTGGAAAATATGTTGCATTTTTTCTTGAACAAATGAAGAAATAATGAATCAATGAGCAAAATTGCCAGGGACTATTTAGCATTCGTGACCTTGATGGCGACAATAGCGCATTCACGACAACGGTAACAACAATTGATTCTCCAGTTCAGAGTTGTGTAGACTGAGTGAAGTTGCGTGCGGCATCGGGGTTCCTGCAGCCGGTCTTGCCGCGGCTCAATTACTGCAGGTCACTTTTTACCCTTTCAGAGAGAAGACTGCGACCAGCACCACCACAGGCCGAGCAAACAGACCATTCCAACAGGCAGGCTTAGAAAGGCCACAGCACTATAATATTGATAATATCTAAAAAGAAATGTCATCCATGGGCTTTTATATATTTGTACGACATTGTATCCACTCCCTGACCGCTACTCTTACTTTAGCATACATGAAAATATCTAATGTTCTTCAGTAGAGCAGCATTTGTGACTGTTCAAATGATGACATAATTTTTTCAGTCCTCTCCCACAGTTAAACATTAAAATTAGATCTAAAAATGCAGTAAAAATACCCGTCTGACTCTCCTTTCAGAGAAACTTGAAATACAAAGACCTGATTTTAGAACCAGACGATTCAGTGTCGGCTTCTAAACGACAAAGTGTGCACAAGGAGCCTGAATTCACTTGAGACACGTGCACACACAGTTGATACACTACACGCAAGCTGGAGAAAATATAAGCAGACCTTCTCATACAGTGCTGAAAAGTTGAATGAGGTGTGACAGCAAGCTCTACAGACAGAGTAAACACAAAACACGTGTTCAGTGCTGGAGAGAGCTGCTTGTATTATAGCCTTAGGATAAAATCGTCCAATTCCAGTCATTATTAATAAGCCACTTCAAACTGCAAACTAAAGAGAATCCATAGAAAAACCTAGTGTTCTTTTAAGTTAAGCTGAAGCCACGAACAAATATCATCTTCCAGTATCATTCATCATCCGCTAACAACATGGTCAACAAACACAATGAAGCCTGATTACACAATAAGGAGAAAATTGCATATGCAACTTGTACTGAACAGCCAGAGGACGACAGGAGCATAAACCCACTGCATTAGCGAGAGAACTTTTGAAGATGCAGAGGGGGAAGTATTTAACATCCCCTCTCTCTCTGCAAGTGTCACAGCAAAGGCTTACTGTCTCATGAGCTCACTGCACAATGACACACGCTCACACATCACAAGACTCCCTAAGCACAGAGGATACACAACGTTGCCTCCCAAGGAGACGCTTGCATCGCCAAATCACAGGGTTTTCGCCTCCAAACTCCACACGCACACGCACAAGTTGTAAATACACACATGTATGAACACAGTTGTACCTGTGGTAGAGCAATGGACAGCTGCCTCTGGAGGGACTCCTTCTCGTGGCCGAGCTCGCGGAGGCGGAGCTGAGCCGTGCCCAGGCAGTCCTGTGTCTCCCTCAGGTTCTCCAGCAGCCTCTCCCTCTCCGTCAGCATGTTGACCATCAGGGACTCCAGGTTCCCCGTGCTGCCCCCTTCGTCTCCTCCGCTTCTGGGCTCCCTCCCGCTGAAGCCTCCGCCCGCCGACGCACCTCCAGCGCCCCCAACCCCTGCCCCAGCAGGCGAGGAGGGGCCCCCGCCGTTTCCACTTCGCCCATCCTCAGAAATGGTGGGCATCACCTCGCACATCATCATGAGACCGTGGCGTGTGTATCAAGTTATCAATGAAGAAAATCTAAATGAGGGGATTGTGCGTGCAAATTGTGTCTTTCCGTGCCTTTGATTTTCTTGTTTTTTTGAGCTTGTACTAAAACTGTGATGTAGAAAATATAAATCTTCAATCCTCCAAAAATGTCGTTCCTTTGGTCATGTCTACACGTCTTCCGGTGTGTATTGCCTTTGTGTATTTGTCCAGCACCTCGGCTTTGAACGTGTTTGCTCACTTGTCTTCCCTCACAACGTCCCAACCTGCACGGCAGACGATCAGAAGGCTTGCGTGTTCTTGCGTTATGCAAGAGGTATCTATGGGGAAGCCATTCGGTGGGTGGCTAGGATCGGCGGAGGGTGAGGGAGGGAAGGGGGTTGATGGGGGGTAAGGAAAGGAATAAAGGAGGCCTGATGCTCCGAAATTGTGTCCACGAGGCAGAGCTCCTCAATGCACCACGGGTAAGAGCTGAAAAACAAAGCAGGCATTGCATTAGATCCCCCTCAATAAACTTCACTGTGCATTAAATGAGGAAGGACGCTGCAAGCAAGAGATGTATGAGACAGCACAGGCTAATGTAGCTCTATGGAAACGTGACAGTAATACCAACTGATGGATTGCAATTAGCATTTTTACAAAATAAAGAATATGTTGACTTAGTGAATGTAATAATGTAATGACAACCCCAATAAAAATCAAATAGGATCTGGATATCTGCTTAATACGTTCACTGAGCCCTTCTGATCTTAACTTACAGTGAATGAAATTGGAGATATCTTTATATACGACACAATAACCCATGCATCTGACATCTTTCAGAGACAGGAATGACAATATTACTGTCGAGCTAAATGATCAGAACGCTGCTTGTGTGTTAAAGTAGAAACCTGTCATGTTGTTAACCATTAGTTAGCTAAACTGAACATAAAGACTGGAAGCAGGGTAAATCCATAGACTGTATATAAAGATGGATGGCATGACTGCTCCCCAAACGTGAAGCCACATCGCCTTGATTGCCCCCTGGTGGATGGCTGCAAGATAGGTAAGAATCCCAAACTCCTCCATGATAGGGGCTAGGACATTGACCAAATTAAATAGTCAAAGTGCACATAGAATCAATTTTCCACAGTGGTGGATTCTGTCATTTAAGGTAGTTAGCCAGATATCTCACGTTCAAATGCTTATAACAGCAGTAGAACATATATTTTTGTTGGTGTCTAGACTCTGACTTTATCAGTAAGCCAGATATGATTACTTAGATATGATGCGAGTGATGAGGAAATATTTATAGCCCCCCCCCGTGTGAGCCTACAGGTGGATGCTGTGGTGGTGGAGGGGCTGAAGCAACTGGCAGCAATACTGACGCAGAAGTGAGCAAAGGGAGTGATGGGAAATTGTCTCTGCTTAAATAGGCCGCCAAATTGGGTGGGTGTGCATTATAGATGATTGTGGAGAGTGATGTATGTCACATGATGTATGTCACACCTGATTGGAGCAGCGCATATCGAGTTTGCACAAGCTCGCAAGAATCGCTCCATATCTCAATCACACTTATTTATGTCCAAGTGTTTTTCTGCTAAGTTTGATCTATTTAGTTAATTGATGCTATAAAACATAGGGTTAACTGCATGATGGACAGCTGAGACTGACTCACTATTGTTCGAGGTATTCCCTACTGCTTCATTTCTGGATAGTGGGAGGAAGTGGACACACATAGTCCATCTTTAAATTCAGTCTGTGGGTGAAACAGTGTGCATGGTTTTGTTCAAAGAAAACACAACTCACCTCAAGCTGTCGTTTATAGTCTAAAATATCTTGAAAGTGCAGGTATGGATTTTTTTTAGCTAAACTAAGCTAAGATAAAGGGAGCTAAGCTAATAATTCCCAAATATTGAGCCATTGCTTTACACAATCAATGCTCTCAAAGAGATCAATGTGTTGTTCCCTTTCACCATGTTGTTGAAATGCTCATCTTAATGATAAAAACAATCCTCAGTAAGAAACTGTGTGATCCACTCATCTTCCATTTCCTGTGTTTATTTTCCCCCTGAATAAGGCCTCTCTCTCTCTCTCTCTCCCTCTCCCTGCAAACACTGAGCCAAATGGTATGGATTCAGGCAATCAACATTATAATAGCGCCTGGTGTCCCGCTCCTCTTCCCTCCTATATTCTTCACTGTCTAGTCGACAATACTCAAGGGCTTGCACTGGCCTTTATACTTTTAAGTGGTTTGGACTGATTTAGTACCCGATGCAGGCTTATTTACGTCGGTGAGACTGGGCTGCAAAATAAAGAATTTCTTCGTCCGAACAAAATCATCCATTTTGTGATCAGATGTATTTATTAGCACAAGCATGGATAAGCAGCAGTGAAAACAGGTCTCTGCCAGTGGTCCTGTTGTTATTATGTGGACGTCCGTGACCGAAGATGGGGACTGCGAGCTGGTAATTGGAGACCTGATGCAGCTCTGCATTAGCTCCTCATGCTGGTGAGCCGGCCAGAGCACTTGGCATCCCCACTGTGTCCCACTAAAAAACAACTTACTTCCTTTCCCGCTCCACCGAGGGATAATCACTGATGCAGGACTGAGCCAGCGTCCATGACATTTCCTCAAAATATAGTTCCACTGTTTTAAGGGACCTCAGATTTAAGGACTGTTTTGAACTTCTCTAACACGGTGATTAATGCGTATGCAGCCGACAGGAGCTGCACGGACATTAAGAAAGGGGTAGACTTATAAAGCCCTGGTTTAATTTAAGATTAGGTTATAACCTGCTTCATAAATGCAAAAGATCTGTGAGTGTCAGTCCTGAATAAGGCCAAGCTAAAGGTCTGCTTAGTGCCCAGGCAATGATGTTGATGATGCTAATTTTGATTAATTATGCTTTTTGGCATTGTATCATTGGTTGCAATAGGGGATTTGTAAGGAGACAACGATGCAAAATTACACTATACTTTTCAGAGTTTTGACACACAACACAATAGTGTTGTGTGTGTTGTGTTGGATCGTCCATATCAATTTACGGTCTTTTAACTTACTTCCATGAAGGGTTAGTATAATACAGCTGCTAAAATACTTAATGTAAGTTGTTATTTTTTTAAATGCAATGGTATCGGATCTGTTCTCTGTAACAGCTGATATGCAAAGACCATGTAGGAAGAAAGTAGTTTGTATCGGAATATCTCTTGCTTCTGTGTAAAGTGAACCACTTGTCGTAAACTATAGTTTTTCTAAATGTAATCGTAGAGGGAAACATTTGCCCTCGTGTCCACTGCTCTAAGAAGTTGACTTGAAGGTGTCACTATGTGTCTCTTCATAAAACTCACTGGATCAAACTGTGCCGAGTATCTCTAATGTTTACTCAGACTGTTCTTGCGGTTCTTGTAGATCTAGACTACAACAGCTTCTGATTTTTACTTTGTGACCCAAATTTCCCCCAAAATATCCCGAGGAACGTAATGGGAGCTGTTCCAGGACACGTTGGAATACTTAACCACAGGTTGGCCTGTAAGCAAAACTTTCTACCACTCAGCTCAGGATAGTTTCGGAATTACACGTCGCCATCGGCTGCGGCTCTTCATTAGCACACAGGGACAACAGAACATGGTGTATGATGTAAATACTGCAGACTATATACTGTGGCGTTATGATGAGCCTGCACTGGGGCAAAGGAAAACAAAGGACTCATTGCTGGAGTCCTGATTCAGTGCAATCTGTAACTGTGCAGGCTACAGTTTGGACTGAAGCATCAGCTGTGAGGTCACTGGACTTCGGTGTTGATTGTGAGGGGAAGTAGCCGGGTGGCAGAATGCTAGAGGACTGTGGATGTACCACACCAGAACCTTAGAAATCGTGCTCGCATGGGAATTTGTCTTTGGCTTTTCGAGCATCATTTGGACCTATTTGTTTTTTTGCCAGTGAGATCATCGAGGTCGACGGAGAGCTGGAGCTTGTGATAACCTGCTTGCAGAGCTATATGGTAGAAGTAGCTGCATTAGATTCATGGGTGTAATGGGTGAGCTCATGGCCCAGTGTCACCATTAGTGCATACATACACAGTGTCTATGCATGTGCACATGTGGCTGTTTTTCATATCACAGTTGCACCCCCCCCCCCCCCCCCCATCATCATCATCAGCATCATCATCATCACTGAATCCTGCCTGGTGTCGTCAGATTAAAATGGATCTGCACTTAGCTGGTTGTTACTCAATATTCACATGACACAAAAATATCATGTTTGTGTGAGTGTGTGTGTGTGTGTGTGTGTGTTAGTCCAGCAGACACAGGGGGGTGAGGAGAGATGTGAGGGGTCTGCAGGCTTCCCCAGCCTTCTTTCCTGACGATGAGGAAGGACTAAAGAAAAGCTGAGGGGCTCTCTGCCTCTGCATGCATCTGATTTTTTTCCCCAAAAAATTCTTACATCCACTTAAGCTTTAGATCAAGGTCTCGTCGAGAGGGACTCTGCGGGCACCGTGAACCGCTGGATGAGCATTCTTGGCATTGACAAATAAAGCTTGTATGAATAGCGGCTAATAATGAACGCATCCCCCCTCATCCACCCATCCCCCCCCCCCTTCTTCCTCCTCCTATAATGCCATGAAAACGCTAGGCTATACCCCCCCCCCCCCCCCTCCCCATCCCCTCACCCACCCACCCCCCTCTGGGCATGGAAACGCATCATTGGAATCGATAAGTGATTGTCGGCAGCTGGGTGTATAGGGAGGCAGTGAACGCACCACCGGGATCACTCGGACCATATAGCCTCTATAACGCGCTTTTATTTGCGCTGACATCTCCACACGCTCACACACACACACTGCATACCGGGGCTGACGGGAAAAATGACGAGGCTCTCTCCCTCTCCAGATGACAGGTCGACCCTAGTCTGTGGATACATGGCTACACCTCCATTTCATTTCGTTCCACGCGTGCCAAGACGCACAGGCGCGCACAGGACTTATGGTAAATACATTTATAAAAAAAGCTTTATGCATTGGTGTGATCTCAAAGCAAACAGGAGGGAGAGAGGTGAAGCCTGTGCTGTATAGAGACCCCCCCCCCCCATGTACTACACTGACTGAGACTGTGGAAAGCATCACGTCAGGATGGAGAAGAGAGAAAAAAAATGCACATCGCACATTTTCAGTGATGGGCCCTTCCTGTTTCAATTCTTCTTCCTCCAGACATGACAGAATAATGTGCTTCGTGCAGAACCGTGCGTTGCAGAAGCAAAGGAACTGGGAGGTTTGGGCTACACAGCTCCCAGCGGTAAAGGGGCTTAGTTACAGCCATGATTAATTACAAGCAACACATAGGGAGGCCAATATACTGTAGTATCTCAGGCTCTCTCGCTATCGCTCTCTCTCTCTGAAGTGGCACCTCACCTCCTCCACCTTTTGCAAAAACCGGGAGCGAGCACTAGCGCGCCCTAGATAAATCGTGCCGTGCGCTGCCAACACACCTGTCAATGCCGGACGACGGCTGCATATAGTCTTTCCAATATGAATCTGTTCGCTTCTATTATCCTCCCTCCCTTTCCTTCTCCACACATACATCGACGAACACACACACACACACACACACACACAAACACACACACACACACACCAACACCCCCCCCCCCCCCCGATCCTCGTTATCACACGCACGCCTGCATGTATGTATTTACATCAGCGCATGCATATTCCTCCCTATATGCGACCCTGCAAAGATGCGAGCTATTCCTCCATCTCTCCCTGGGTGCTCGCGATGGGGCGGTGTGAAGTTGCATCCTTACCACGGTGATCGCGGGGAGCCATGTAGTGTTCATGTCCACGGTGTTAAATATTCCTTAGGTCCATCGTGGTTGCGCGTCGGCGTCCGTGCGCCCTCGTCCGAAAGCGTCGGCGAAACCCACAGCTCGTGTTATTTCTTTTCTTCCTCTATTCTTCTTCTTCTTTTTTTTGCACATGTAAACGGCGAAGAGGAGGAAGAGGATGGAGGGAGGATGAGGAGGGAGGAGGGGAGAGACGATACGCCACCTTACCACCGACTCCCCCTCTGTCGGATTGGAAGGTAATGGGTCTTAAAGAAACACTCTCTCGGCATTCTCCGCATCCCTGTGATTTATGCGCGCGCCTCGCAAGCACGCACACATGCACTCGCGCGCGCGCACCCCCTCACTCGCAGGCCAATCAAACACCTGATTAATTATACAGTGTGTATGTATAACAAGAGACAAGTGTAAAGCAACTGCAAGACATTTTACCTGCAAGGATCCCACATTGCCCCAGTCCAAATTCCCTTATCAAAATATATGGTAAATGTCATGTGCATACATTACAGTGAATAATAAGCCATGTATTACATTAAAGCTGCAGTGCATTCTTGCAAAAGAAGCATGCAGATGTGTGGGATGATGGTCTGCAGGCCAAACATCACATCATCCCTCCAGATGTTGCGATTCTGATATCAAATATGTCATTATCATACTTTCATAGGCATCAATTTGAAGGCTGCAGTCTCCACCAATCACAGCTAATCACGCATAAAGATCGCCACCTTCTTTCTGCTGCATACATCCAGTATGTCTGGTGTATGACAACTGAGAAAAAGACACATGCTGTCATTCTAAGTCTGTGCAAGAAATCCTTAAGGTGCAGCCAAGACATCACGTGATTACAATGGCAGGAGATGTGGTTAAAAGGAAAATTATAACAATGATCTTTTAATCAACGTAAGGAAATGACATATATCTCTGCATGCTGTCCTTAATGTAATCACCATCCACACAATATGAATCCAGCAGCACACACATATAACAGAATCTCATCATTAATATGCATGTTGCTGTTGATAGCACATTTGTAAACAGATGAACAGGTCCATGTGTATGAGGGCATGTGTGTGTGTGTGTGTGTGTGTGTGTGTGTGTGTGTGTGTGTGTGTGTGCAGCTCAGTAAACATAAGGTGGTGCTGTCTTTAAGAGAGAGAGCGAGAGGGAGCCTGGAAAGGGGTGATGTAATGTGTTCTCAGACAATGATGTCATCGACTGAGACACGGCAAGGATTTAAAGTGACAAAGGCATTTTCAGTGGCTCCGCGCGATTCTGCATCAGGTCTCCTCGGAGAGCAGCGCCCCAGCACCGTGCATGTGTGTGTATGCGTGCATGTGTTTTTTTTTTTTTGGGGGGGGGGGTTCACTGAGGAAAAAACTAGGTGTATGAAATAGGAGCAAAACATAAGTACGTCTCTTGCACATAAAAAAGAAGAGTCGACGCCTCGGTGTAGCACACAGAATCTTTATTAATAATTTATTTGAGATACAAAACACATTTAGTGGGTGTCGTTAACAGGGTTATGTTGCCGTCCATAAGAAGCCACCATATTCAAAGAGGAATGAAAGTATTAGACTCAAGTTCCGGGCAACGTCTTTGACTGCAACCGTGCGATATTTGGTGTTTACCAACTGCAAGAACGTCGCTACGCTCGTATACATTTTAAAAAAAAAGTCTGTTTTTCCTATATCTGTTTCCAATCACTCACATGTTAAGATTAACTGAAATGTTCAAGTTTACCAAAGGTCATGTCCATTTCGGATATTATATGTTCCCATTTTACCACTTTCAACTCAAAGTAAGGTCCAGTCCTTCCCCCCTCGGATATTTCCCTCAACCATAAAACACTTAGCTGTGTTCTTGTCCTTCCCAAATTTGCTCGTTTAAGCTCCCTAAGCCGTCGCCATTCTCGCTCCTACAAACTTGTCCTTAATACCGTTACCCTCGCCTTCCCAAAAGAGGCGCTCCGAATGAGGCCTCTGCCCTTATACATGGAGTTGTCGCCTAGTTCTCGAACCGTCTCTTTGCTCTCCTCGCTTAAACTTCTTGGTTTCCTCAACTCCTCAGATCCCTCTTGGTCCACCTTCCTATCGCACGACTCTTTGGTCCAGCTGTCATGTCTTTCCTTTGCACATTCGTCCAGGAGCCTGTGAGAATCAGAATCCGGAGCAGAAGCTTCATGGGTATTGACTTTCACTTTCAACTCTGTGTCTTCTCCTGAACTGTCTTCATGCTTTTTTTCTTGGACCTTTTCCGAGGTGTCAAGCGTTGCTTCGTCGTTGGTTTCCACTGTCGGATCCTGGAGTTGATCAGTTAAGAGGATGCTGCCTTGGTTATGAAATCTCTCAGCATCACTGGTCAGTTCCTCAGATTCAGTGATCAACAGTTCTTCTTCCTCCTCTGGCTGACATGAAATCAGGGCGTTGGTGTTCCCGTCATTCTTTGTTATGTCAGTGTCTGAGATACTGATGTCGCATGCAATCTTATAGAAGAGCGAATGGTTCTCTTTCATTTTCTCTAAGCTCTCAGAAACTGCAGGCGACATCTCAGTGGAATCAGTGATGTAGTCAGTGCTCGCTGCTTGTTGCTCGATGTCTGTTGCTTCCTCAGTGCACAGCGAGTCTATGCCATGGTTGTGCAGAGGTGTGAACCCCTGCCACTGGCTGGTGGACAGAAACCACTTGGCTCTCAGATCAGAAGATGAAAAGTTGCTTTCATTATCCTCGTCGGCAGTTTCTTCGAGCTTTTCCTCCTCGTCGACCTTGCAGCTCATAAATCCCAGGCCTCGATCTTTTTGGTATACGGTCATAGACGTGATATGATACGGCGAGGCTGGACGTTTGATTTTAGTTTTGGCAAACCCTGTTCTTCCACTTTGATGTTTGCGTTGTGTTTTGTCCCCAATCTTGATTTGACTCTTACATTTTTTCACATCTCTTTCGTCTTCATCCTGAGATGTTCCACTAGAAAGCTGAAGCTCTGCAGGACTTCTCGTGTCGTCCACACAGTTTCCATAGCCATCGTAGGATGGTTGGATTTCATGATCTGAAAACAGAAGTAGAGCAGAACATTTCTTGAGCTCATTTAGGATACTCAACTTATTGATTGATTGTTGGGAAATAGGGACGTACCTGATTTTATTCTTTGTTTCCTATCCGTGTCAGGAGGCACCTGGTGGACTTCCTGCCCCTTGACCCTGATTGGTAGTTGGCTGTGTGTTGTAGCACTCTCTCTGACTGCGCTGATAGATAGATAGATAGATAGATGGATGTATAGATAGATAGAGCGATAGATAGATAGTTAGATAGATAGATAGATAGATAGATAGATAGATAGATAGATAGATAGATAGATAGATAGATAGATAGACAGACAGATAGATAGATAGATAGATAGATAGATAGATAGATAGATAGATAGATAGATAATTCAAATAATGACATATGTGCATTGATAGATTGATTGAACAACTATAGTGAGATGCACCTGAAGCATACATTATGTACACACAGTTCAAGTGAAGGGGAAAGTGGCCTACGTAACATTTAAATAAGAAATGTCACAAAAGGTCCCACCTCCGTACGACTCTCTCCCGTATCCGTTCCACACGTCGGAGTTTGGCCTCTCTCTGCTCAGGGGTCAGACAGAGGTCAGAGTCCATGTCAGGGGTCAAGAGGGCAGAGGGTCGTTCTTCCTCCTGTTCAAGCAGTTTCACATTAGAATGCACATTCCACCACAATGAACGTATGGGAAAAATCTATGTAATTAATCATTTAAATACAGTCATGATGAATAGAAAATTAGGTTAAGGAATTAACACTATTACGGAAGCCTTCAGAATTTGATTTAAAGTTCTGTTAGGGGGTTGTGGAGATAGACTTAACATTGGTTTATTTACTTGATTCAAAAAGCTTTTATTATCTTTATATGGGAATTTCTATGAAGATGAAGTGTAGACAAGTCTGTGCTACAAAGAATCAAGGAAAACAATTGGTTTGTGGACAATCCCATCTCGCAAAGTTACAGAAAGGGAAGACAAATTCTGGAACTGCCCCCTGATCCAAATTGGCAACAAAAGGTTATTGGATTCTTCCCTGACGCACACCACACATTTCTTGGTAATCCACCGAGAAGTTTTTGCACAATGCTGCTTACTGTCAGACAAATTATAGTAAGCAACAACAGAAAATTACCCAACATATATTGTAACTAAATTCAAGGTAATGTCCCTAGCCTTAACCCTAACCCTAACCCTAACCCTAACCCTAACCCTAACCCTAACCCTAACCCTAGCCCTAGCCCTAACCCTAGCAAGAATTGGACAAGATTAGTGCGTACTTTATTTTTTCCTTACCATAACTTCCAGGCCAACACTCTCATTTCCTAACCCTGCATGGTCTCGAGCTGGATTCCTTGAACACTCTGCTCTGCTGGCTTCTGGCCGGGACTCTGTCTTGTTAGACCTCAGCGCTCCCGGATGCTGCTGTCTGCTTGTCTTTGTAACAGGCTGATCCCGGTGCATTTCCACCGAGTACCGGTTTTGATCTGGGCTCTCTGGCAGCAGACGCCGAGGTGGCTTATTCAACAATTTTTGTCTGTGCTCAGCCGGCCTCTGCTGCAGCTCTGGTGGGATCTGCTCGGGCAGTGGATTGTCGAGCTCAGCGGGGGGATCCTCGACTGAAACCCGCCGGGCCACAAGAGAGGACGGCAGTACGGCTGTTACAACTCGTGTCACCCTCAAAGGAAAGGGAGCCTTAAGAAATACCAAGATAGAGTATAATTAACACAATCGCTAAAAGTAGATCAGTATGTATTATATAATTTAGTTATACTGATTAATGATATGGCAAACCTCCTCTCGTGGGTCTGAACCTTGACTCTGGGTGCCCATAGGGGACATGGGAGGTTTCTTCCTATTAGTCATCCTCTGCTGATTTCTCTTCATCCTCTCTATCTGCTCCTCTTCACTCATCTTCGCCTTCTAGAAACGACATAGCCTGTTATGAGTCATCTATGAACTCTGCACCTCAGCACCTTTACGTACGTGTGTAGTGGTAAAGCAGAATCTACGATTTACATATCAAAAACGTGTCTATAAACATGTCGATTATTATCAGGGCTACACGTTTGCATGTGTTTTTGCAGAGATGTATGTGTGCATGAGCATATGTGTGGCTGCTTGCATCTGTTTGTATATGTGTGTGTGCATGTGAGAAAAGGGGGGTTGGGTGGCAGAAGTGAGAAGACACGAGACTCTACCGCCCCCCCTCGCTCATAACAGGCACTGCAACATGCCCTAATTGCAAGCAAGATGAGCTAATCAAAGAATTGGAATTTGGCTGTGATTGCAATGAGGAAAAATCTGCTTTGACTGCATCTATATTTGGTTCACACCGCACACACGTCCAAAATTTGAAAAGAGTCAAACCTTGCTTGATTGGCTGTCTGCTGGGTTCCACTTTGAACCAGACTGGGATTCTAAAGATGAAATGAAAATGTGGGAAACAGGAGGACAAGGATATTAGCAAGGAGAGAGGATGGGTGGGAGGAGATGGTGACAGGAAGAGAGAGAGAGAGAGAGAGCGAGAGAGAGGGGCAAAATGAAGACAAAGCCGCTGGGGACTCATGATTTAGCCTTTCGCATAAAACACCTATTAAAGCTGTTGAATATTAGATGAGTCTGAAAATATGAAGGTATTGCCCATCCTTTCATGTAATCTGTATTTGTATATTGAGTATATCTGTGCCGACCAGATTTGTCTCTCTGTGCTTTCACAATAAGGAGGTCAGGCCGGCGGTTCCCTCTTCTATGGGCAGGCTCAACAGTGTGGCTGTAGATTCCCTGAAACATAAGCAGAGAGGAACATGAAAAGACGCTCAAACCTTTATCTGACATAGATTTAATGTGAATATTTCCTACCTCATATAGTGACTCTGTGTAGTCATGGCCCTGGTCCCTGCTCTGTTGGCTCTCCTGTAGCTCCTGGGGTAATGCTGGACGGGCAGGTGGCTCCTGTTCCTCATCCTGTTGGGATCATAATCACAAGGAAAACATGAAGCCAGGATGGAAAATTGAATTACCAAACTGATACTCCACGTATGTTACTGTACATAAAGATGGAAGTGAAGCCAATGCGTCACTATCGCCACCTGGTGGTCGGCTGCAGTGTACTTCACAGATCCTGCCTCCTTCATGTCAGTGGATAAGACATAGTCCAAATTAAAACGTCAGTACACTTAAATAATATGTTCTCACATATACCATTTATGATATTTTATATGAGACTATTGTTTGTAAAAATATTTTATTTGAGGCTACAGGGAAACATCGTGACTGACAGCTGAGACTGACTCGTGATTGGTTGACCACTTGTATCTGTAGGATCCCCCTGTGCTAAGTCTGGATTGGAGTGATGCAGAACTAGTGTTTGATGTTAAGCCGACTTTAATTCTAGTCAAAAAAGCTTTTCTGCTTAAACAGTAGGATACATTTCTACAGACTTTTTCCTCTACCCCAGCTCAACCCTTAGATCTGAAGTTCCCTGCGCTGGGAGTGTGATCGGGTAGGGCCAAGTAGTAGGGCTAAGGGGCGAACTGGGACAGGGCATATCATCGTCTAATATTATGAATAATCCTCATACAGTTTGTCTAAAGTCCTGTTGACATACTGCAAGAAAACACACAATGAAACACACGTCTGGGGTCACTGAGAGAGCAACAATGGACCTGAGTCGTACCATTGGCAGTCCACTCTGCTGCCTCTTTGTGGGTGAGCCAGGGGATCCAGGATGTGGGGCAGCTGGCTGGAACACTGAGGGGCGAGACAGAAAAGGTCACAGCGTTGACACTGTTCGTCCATTGTCAATTTTCATGTGCTCGATCAAGAAGAACCGGGCAGCTTTGCACATTGGTGGCACCAAATGGCAGCAAGGAGCAATTGCATAAAAAAAAAGAAGACAAAACCAAGATACTGCACAGAATGAAATATAGCATCAATTCAGTTACTTCTCAGACCTAAATCTTAGTTTGAAGTTTGCTTAGCTAAGTGGCTCTTCACTAATGAGGCTTTGTGCATTAGGCTGATAGGATGGCTGTATATTTTTTTGTTGTTGCATATATTGTTCTTTAGTTTTCTTCAGTTCACTTTACTGCATTTTTTCACCCATCTAGGCATCCTTGTGCAATCCATCCATTCATCCATGTATATGCAATTTTCATAGATAATCGTAGAAGTGAGCTGTAACTATTCAATACTGTAGTCTGATATATAGTTCTCAAATCAAAACAAAGGATATGATGCATGAAATGTATAGATCAATGCAGCATTTGGGTTGTTGAGGTTCTTTCTATAGCAAAGTTCTGCTTTTGTTTTGTATGGTCAACCAATTAAAGAGACAAAACTCAACCAAAACAGAAATAGATAGAATAGTAAAACACGTGTTAAGTTTTCCACTGGTTTAGGTATTAAAATACAAAACCACAACTACCACAATACATTGATTCAAACTTTTCATAACCTATGATCATAACCACTTTGATGAAACATTAGGGTCGGAGAGACTGATCCTTACCGTGGTGCCTCTGGAGCCCCAACATGAAGCGGAAATGATCCCTGTTGACCTTCAGTCCGGCGAGGATGTCCTCCATCATCCACAGCTCTCTCTGAGCCTGAGACTGCTCCTGATAAGAATGAAACAAAAATGTATTTTATTCTTGAAATATCGATGGACACTTTTGATTTTGGGTGAAGGATCAATCACGGTAAACGCAAACACACACAGATGGAGATAGCCTTAGCTGGACCTCGAAGAAAAGTTTTTAAGACTTAAAACATGCATATTATTTGACCTTTTGTGCAAAAAGCATAAGATTTTGTAGTTTAGAAAATACCTGTGGCATTCCAAAGGTACAGATGTGCTGAAGGTGCGAGCGTAGCACAGACAGTTCGCTTTCCATTCGCTCATATTGACTCCACACCCTCTCGATTTCCTGAAAAAAACAGAGACATTTACAAACAACAAATAGTTCATTACCAATGTAAAATAAGGTCTCGGATTTATTTGATAAAATCAAAAAAAGATTTGCATTTGCAACTGTTCTACTCATGTAACAATTTACCCACCAATGATGCGTCACACATTCTGGCCCGGATGGTAACCAGGTCTTCCTGGAGCAAAGCCTTCTGGATGAGCGCCTCCTCCTGGGCACTTGGCCCCTGACTCTGCCACTCATCCAGCTGCAGCCTGGACACCTCCAATGCACAGTGGACACTGTCCTGTACAAGAAGTATTTTAAATTTGAGAGGCATAATACAAGGCTAATACAAGGCAACGCAGTGTATTAATATCTGTCGGCTATATGTTACTGACCTTATCCATTTGTAGCTGGGACAGTTCTATAGACAGCGATTGAAGCAGCTTATCACACCCGCACAACCTTGTCAACAGAGCCTAGAGAGAGAAAACACAAATCTAGCTGATGGAGGGAAATGTCCATAAGATGATAAATGAGTGCAGCACACTCTTGACAATTGTTAAAAGAAAGTGGGTGAAAGCTCACATCTGCATCACTTTCCAGAGGTCTGATTGGTGCAGCTTCCCTCGGGTCAGGCTTCTGGGCCTGAAAATCAAATCATCAACACAGTAAATCTGTAGTACTTTAAAAAATGTTTTCAAGTACTATTTGTTTAATCTCTGTAAATTAAATCCATTGTGCTCGTCAAAGTTAATGGATGTTTAATGTACTGTGTGTAGGTTAAAGTTTGATTAGGGCACAGTGAAAGCTTCAGCGCAGTGACCGACACAAACAAAGACACCACAGTCATGTATTATGTGTTTGGGCGTGAATCTGAGCCAAAGTTATTCAACATGAACTTACATAAGACGCATTTGTCATTTAGCAAACAGCAGCTTCATGCAATAGTAATTGCATGTAGTATAATCATATGTGTAATTCACATAAAACACAGCTATATAGATTTAATGTAAAAGCACAATAACAATGATAACAGTGACAATAACAAACACAATATGATTTAGGCACAAATAAAAATTGACACTGCAAATATTAATGACAATACAAAACAAGACAGATATTACTGTTAGAGCCCTCGTGTTAAAAACCTGCACAGTTACGAAACAAACACAGTGTTCAAAGGCGACATCACACAAAAAGCGAACACAACACAACTCCGCTGACGGGTCAGTAGCTGCTCAACACATAACACAACACAAGAACACAACTGAGCGGCCTGTACCGTAGCCGGCGGCAGCACACAGACAGACAAATGGTTGCGGTGGTGGTGGTGATGGTGGTGGTGCTGGTGTGGTGGGTGGGGGGCGTGTGCGGCCCTGGACGACGGGGGCAAAGGGGGCAGTAAGTCTGCGTTAGCCCCCGTGGAGTAGCTCTGAGAGAAAAAAAAACAGGTAGACTTCACGTCAAGAGAGAGAAGCAGTGACCCAAAAGGCTCATGGGTAAAATCCGACTCATGTCAATGGTACATCGGGAAAGTTTTAGGAGAGTGGGAAGTTGTGGATCTCATCAGTGTCTGTGATGTGCTGAACACTTGGATGGTTTAATGTGAATTTATTGTTCCTTGTGAACGAATAAGTAGTGCCCTGTTATAGTCACCTTTCCTAACGGCCTCCTTCCACCCGGCATGTGATGAACTGAACCATAGGTAGGTGTGGGCTGTTAACAGTGAAAAAGAGAGATGTGAGCAACATGAGTTTTTGGGTGAAAAATAAATAGTTTAAATAAGCAATACCTGATTTGTGCCACTAAGTTCATGGACGAGGTCAAATCGTGATACATTACGAGTGACCGATACAAAAAGCTAACTGGCTACGTTGCTTGTTTATAGTCGGAAAAAGCCAAGGGCAAAACGGATATGGGAACAAAAAGGTCTGAAAAATCCTGCTACCTTCAAAACAAATTGGGGATTTCTCTGGGTTTGAACATTGTCAACAAATTATATAGGTTTAGACATTTTAAAGAAGAATTGGTACATGTTATATATCGAAGGGGGCGCTCCAGCAATTTAGTGTTGCATCTTTATAAAGTTGTGAGACTTCACTGATGAAAGAAAGTGGATAAAATCAATAGCCGCAAGGTTTCCAAAGCCCCCAAAACCACAGATCCTACAGCAACGTGATAAATCATCAAACTGGCCTCACAGGCTAATGAGTAAACAGAGAATCATGTGTTTTTGTGCTCTTTGTGCTTTTTGTTGAGAACCACTTCAAAGCAGACTACTTGGAATTTAGCTGACACCACTAGATTTCACCCTCAAGTGAAAGGAAAGTAAAGTACATATCATTATGTATATGTTATCATGTTTTTGGACATAAATATAAAAACCTTGCATAGGTGTACTATACTTAAGTTTACTAACATTAATATGTAGTATTAACCTACATTTAGAGTTATGTATTTTCCGTTTTTCCATTTTTTATTTATTCAAACAAGCAATACTTTTTGACTGAAGTTTTTAGTGCGCGTTAAAATGCCATTAAATCTGAGTTTGAACAGTTCTTTTTTTTCACCTACACATTGTATTATTGACTGATTCTTTAGTTTTTGCACCATTCAGTGAAACCACTGTATTGTAATTTCCTGACCTTGCTCTGCCACCTCTCTGTCACTGGAGTAGTAGGAGTGGACTTGAACTCCAGATTAGGAGAGGAAGGTGCGTAGTACAGGGTCTGTGGCGGCATGACCAGCTCATCGTATGGTCGAATGTCGACCCTTCCCACCGGCGTGTGGGGTCGTGACCCCAGCTGACCTCTGGAGGTCAGGGAGCCTGTTCCCATCGTCTCCGTGGGTGGTGTGTTTAGCCCCAGGAAAGAATCCTCCTCTTGATGTGCAGCACAGGCTCTTCTCCTGCTGAATTCAGGGGGACTGGGTGATGTGTTCGACGGGCTGTGAGAGAAACAAAACGCTAAATTTAGATTAATTTTGTCATTTATGTTTTTTTCCCCACTTCAAACAGACCACTGGGATTTAAATATGTGCCATTCACACTCTGAGACCTGCTGTTTCTGTGACGCACACGCCGCCTCCCCCTCTGCTGTGAGTGCGACGTCCCCATTCTCCCGCCGCTGAGCTGACTCGGTTCGCTCACAGTCCTGCTGACGTGCCTGTGCTTTTGGGAGGGACCCTCTCCATCTGAGGGGGATTTGGGGAAGTCCACCGATTCACTGCTGCCACCTATCTGTGTGAAATCCTGATAACTTGAGCAGCGCCTGAGGGGAGGGAGAAGGCAGCGAATGAAAACAAAAATAAAGGCACAATCAGTGATATCATTGCAACATGTGACAGTCGCCGCACAACACATGGTGTGTTATTGTGGTACCTGTTCATGTAGCTGTCTCCATCCATCGACGCTGACTGGCTGAGGGCTCGGACCCAACCCAACATGTCCTCCTGAGTGTCGGCGCTGAAGAAATAAGAACGCATTCCCTGGTGCACCACCTAATTTGACAGAGATCAATCACAACGATTCAGTGTAGCTATTCCCCTCATACAGGATCCGTGGCAGTGGATTTCAAATGCTCTATAGTTTGCCAGAAGAATCTGAGTTGATTAAACTGAGCAAACACAAAACTGAACCCAATTCCAATTCATATAAAATTGTATTTAATTTTATAATACTAGGTTTCAGTATTTCTTTGTAAAGAGGGATATAGTTGAAATGTTCCTGTTAAATAGTTAATTTTCTCAATCCAGAAGTTTCACAGGGTCACTTATTCTCCTAATATCTCCTCACGGTGCGCTGGCTGCCCCTAGGAAGATGACAAAATAACGGAAGGGCTTCGGTGAGCTGTTTCGATAGTTGAGGAACCATCAGGAGTTGCCTCTGGACAAAGTCGACCCCAAACCAGGAAGTAATATCCTCAGAGCAGGCTACACAGTCACAAACACTATAACGGTGCGTCAGTGTCTGGCCGTCTGCCCTTGAAGAAGCTGACACTCGTTGGTTTGTGTAGATTCAGAAGGTATTTTTTGTCAACATATAATGCTGATGTCTGTTGTGGCTAATTCAGATTTTGGGATCATTGCTTCACCTTGAATCACCATGAATATGTGGGGTGATGCTTCTGAAGGAGCAGTGACGGGTAGGGTGTATTTGTTTTCAATTATCAATAGTCCAGAATCACTCAGTCCACCTTTAAAACTAAGAAATTATATTATATTATATTATAATCTTAAACTGGCACACATTGCATGCTCAATTGTGTAGCACTTGAATGAAGTTACCTTGAAGGTGAACTTTCTGTTCTTGCATTCTCGCGGCGTGCAGAACAGGATTTTGTAGCTGGGGAGTGGGATGCTGCCGAGCACCAATTCTTCTCTGCTGTCTGACGGAGGACGGGAGAGAAGTGAACAAAAGCAGAGACGCCTGGTGAGAACATCCAGAGCGCAAACAAAAGAGTGTCTCCCGGACAAAGTGCTGAGAAACAAGCTGCGCTCCTTCTTACCTTTATAGTAGAACAGACAGTAGTTGGAGAGGACAAACCATCGTCTCTTCCAGAGCTTCAAACCAGAGCTATCCTGCGGAGGGAAGATTAGATAGGGGCTTAACTCAGTCGCACACTGAGTGATGGAGGTGTAAAATGTTAAATCGGAAAATTACTTTTTTGTTGAGCCATCCTCGAATAACTACAGGACAGTTTGGGTCTCTCTTGGCGGCCTGGCATCTTTTCCCAAAGGCTTGCACCTTTCCATCGCTTTCCTGAACACAATAAATAATGACATTCCTGTTACAGGAAATCTTCCCACGCGTTCACGTAACAAAACGATTGCCATGCAAACCTGAGAGAACAAACCTGTCTGACTGGAAAATAGGAGATGGTGGCGACGCTGGAACTCTGGCTCACTCTGTCCTGGTCCTCCATTCTGCAGGGAAAGAAGGGAATTTATGTACAGATGAAAAACTGGTAGAAATGGCGAAGAGATGAGGTAGAAGATGGTGCAAGAAGGAAAGACTTAAAAAAAGTTCTAAATAAATGTCACTTAAAAAATGTCACATTTAGATATATACTAATCTAAGTTTTTGCAAAGTTGTACTCAAATTAAACTGGGAACCTGGATTTTACCGTACCTGTTAATTGAAAAATCCAAATACTACAAATATCTTCTTCAAGGCAGTGGAAATTCTACAACATATGCTGATGCACTAAACAACAAGACGCCCATGCATTTCAATGAACTCACTGAGACTGGTTGGTGAGGTTAATACATGAGGCCTTACCAATGCAAACTGAACCAGATCCTCTCTGTGTGTAGAAACATCCAGTCACTCCCATGAGCAGCACCCACAATCCTGCGACCACACATTTCCTACATTCCCGTATAGCTGAGATTTTTCCCCTTGTCAACTGGTCATTCTTCTCGGACTCTTCGCGGTTGCGCTCTCTCCCACTTCCACGGCAAAACTAGCACCGTTCTATTCTGAGCCACAACAGGCCGGTGCGCATCCCCACCACGAAAAAACTGACAGGTGACAGCTGCGTCGCCGTGGTAGCAGGGAGGGGCCCAGGGACGGTGTGAAAACCAATCAGGCAGCAGGGACTGGCTGGTATGTCAGACGAGATTTGGAATGTGTCCCGAGCTGCAGGACTGTAGCTTGGACTGTGCGGTGCTGGAGAAGTAAAGTGTTGAGGTGTCTGGGGTCTGTACAGTCGTACACTCTCACAAAGACTGCATGTATAAGTATGTATGATATATATATATTTGGTTCTGTTTCTAAGTTGATATGGTGACACGTCTCCTTCACCCGCACCTATGACCAAAGGATTCAAGCTTGATATAATAAACTTAGTTCTGCATAGTTATAATAATATTATATACATCAGTTTAGATAGGATGATGGATGGATGATAGATAGATAGATAGATAGATAGATAGATAGATAGATAGATAGATAGATAGATAGATAGATAGATAGATAGATAGGTAGATAGATAGATAGATAGATAGATAGATAGATAGATAGATAGATAGATAGATAGATAGATAAATAGATGGATGGATAGATAGATAGAGCGATAGATAGATAGATAGATAGATAGATAGATAGATAGATATAGATAGATAGATAGATAGATAGATAGATAGATAGATAGATAGATAGATAGATAGATAGATAGATAGATAGATAGATAGATAGATAGATAGATAGATTGATAGATATATAGATAGATGGATGGATAGATAGATAGAGCGATAGATAGATAGATAGATAGATAGATAGATAGATAGATAGATAGATAGATAGATAGATAGATAGATAGATAGATAGATAGATAGATAGATAGATAGATAGATAGATAGATATGTGTGTATGTGTGTTTCCCAGCATAATCATTGAACTTGACCACTAAAAAAAATATTCATTGTTGCTTCCTCCTGTAAACTGTACTTGTCCTTGTTGACCCCGATGAGACAGCAGCCCTGATGAGCTTGGAGATAAGAGACTCATGGGAATCGTCTCACATGGGGCCTCCGCAAGCCCTCGTGGGAGACCCCAAACGCTGCAGAGCGTCCACAACCCATCTCCGAATCAACCACAACCCCATCCGAGGCAGACTCAGAGTAAATAAGTGAAAACAATCAAGCCTTTGTGCGAGATGCAACCTCGTAGCCGCTGGGGGTTACGTGGGTGTTGTGAAATATTTGGAAAATCTCCTTCTTAATCAGTTGGGGGGGTCACTTGAAATGCTAAAGAGGGACGGAGGGCAGGACAAACAGTGGGTTTGTGTGGCACACAGAGCTGGCTTTGTAGCTGCCCAGGTCCCTGCAGCATCATGTGAAGTTGGACACAGAGCATGTTGAACGCGTCCACCGGCGAAATGTCCTCCCTCACACTCAAACAAAAACATTAGCATGTCTCCTACGCTCTCGTGCCTTTTAATGTCAGGACAATGCAGTCGCCTTTAATATGTCGTGATGTAAGCGACTGTCTCATTTCACAGCCTGACGAAGTCTGTCTGATGAAGACGTGTGTGCTGCATATTTCATACTGTGTGGAGTAGAGTTTGGCTGTAAGAGACATTGCTGCAGGGTAAATACAACTGGGACATCCCAGTCCCACAACAGGCCCGTTATGTTTCCTCTTGTGCATCACATCAGCCGGGATAAGAAACAAACAATGACAACAATAGCATTTTTCTTCAAAGCATGCAAACACTTAAATGAATGGAGCTACAGGTTATTAAATCCAATTATCCTGAAGTAGACTCAAATTTATTTCTGAAACAACTTCAAATAAAGATTGTAATGATAATAAAGATGCCACACTGCTTTACCTGACTAGTTGGGTCCTCCTGCTTGTTGCCTCAAGCTCCATCACTTGGCACCTTTCCCCTTTTCACAGCCTCCCCTCAGGCTCGGCGGCCGTCCTCCACCTGTCCACCGCCGGCTCCTGTTGCCCCCAAACAGTCCCACAATGCTCCGCTGCAAACACACGCTTCTCTCCTCTGTGTGAAATCTCCCTCTCTGTTTCCTCACAGTTCCTCTCGATCTGGATTTGTCCGGTGATCTACCTACGCCCGGGCCGTGAACGCTCAGCCTGCCTCTCTGTGCCCTGACAGTGCACCCTCTGTCTCTCCCCCCCTCCCTCCCATCTTCCTCTTCTCCTTCTTCTCCTCAGCGTCCCTCCCTCTCACCGGGCCCTCGACAGCCTCTGTCTTTCGCTGATTTTGTGTTTGTGACTTAGGAATTTTTATAAAAAGAAAAGATGACAGCTGTTTTCTCACTCTCCCGTTCCATCCTTTACATTAATTGAATTTGATCGAGCTTCATGACGATTAAACATTTGGATGCATCGCTTGATTCATCTCTTGGTAAAGGCCCAAACATTCAGAGTATGAGCAGCTGAGTGCAAAGGCTGTACGCCTGATAAGAAGAGTTTGAAATGCATATAAGGAAAATAATGAAATCTAGGTGCTCAAAATAAATATTTGTCAGTATTTTTATATAATTTTTCTATAACTATGTAATACCACTAACTGTTTAATAATTAATTAATAGCTACAATTCCTTGTATTGTTATTTATTGTCTTACTATGTTGGGTTGCCATTTTTGTTATAATTTTTTGTTGTTAGCGTTTCCCATCACATCTTGCCTTTCATTTTATATTTCATATATGATTCTGCATTCCATTAGAAATGAATGTATTTATATTGACTTATTTAATAATCTTTCTACAATCAATTAATATCACAATCAGACCTTCAATGCTATCTATTCTTATTTCACTATTTTATACTTGAAGGATTTATTTCCCTCTCTGTACTTTTCTAAATTTTTATACTTTGCTCCATGAGGGCATTTTGATCAGCTTCTAATATAACAATAAAATATAAGACATAATACTGTTGTTTCACAATTCCAAAGTGTAGACTGTAAGGGTCTCTGCCTACAGGCAAAAGCTGGTGATATGCTCTTATTTAGGTTCTGCCGCTCTGAGTCAGCATCTTGTGGAGTTCTTCTTCAAGTAATCTCAAAATAGAAACTGAGGTTTGCACTTATGCACTTGACTTGACTTGAGAAAAATGGTGCTCAACTAATCCGTGAGAAAAGAGCAGGTGTGCACTTTGAGGTGAGAGGACATACAGAGTTTTTAGGGAGAAAGGCTCCAATACCTCCACCAGCAGCCCCCTAAGATCCAATCAATCTGCACCAGAACGTGTGCGTTCATGGATTTTTGTCCCTAACTACGCCTGATTGTTTTCTCCATCAACATCCACGAACTGGCGTCTAGGAAATGGATGAAAATGTATGTCTCTTCCACCCCTTTGATAGGACCCAAACCAACATACAATATAATTTTATTGCGAAACTCCAGTCAGTAGTTCTTTGCGTACACCTGCTGACCAACAAACGAGAAGAAACCAATGAACAAACAAACCAAACAGCCAGGGAGTGAATTCATGGTGGCGGTAATGATGTGATGAATCTTTACAGAAAGGTAAACACTCAGAAGAAAAATGGAAAGCTGAAGCTCAGCAGTATGTGTCAAGGGGAGCCGGTGTTATTGTTGTACAATGAGAAGATACCAGAGGTATGTTAAGTGCTTGGGAAGATTAGACAAAAGTCAAGTCTAAATTTATTCCTTTGGGAAAGCAGCCTAAAGGCCGGCATGGCTGATTGAGCACTGTTCAACTGTATGACTCTCCTGACACGTCCCTGTACTCCTGAAACACAGAGCCCTGCAGGTATGGCACAAAACGCTGACGCCATCACTCAGCACCGGAATAGTAATCATGCCGTCTTATAATTAGTATCTCACAAGTCCACGTCATTCGGTCTCAACCAGGAAGGTCGTCACCTCAGCTGCCCAGGATGCCCACTTCTCACAGGGGACGCATCAGGTCTGCCTGCAGCTATTTACGACCCCTCCCATTTAGCATACTTCACTCTCGGCCCTGTTGACTGACAGCTGTAGGGTTACTTATCATCTCCTGTTACGCTCCAAACAACCTGTGGGCCACTAAATCAGTGATGGTGTTTTCAAGGCTCATGGGAAATGTGGTTCCCACGGATACTTAGCTGATGCCAGGGCATATCATAAGACAGACCCTATAGTAATATATAGAGCCAGAGTGCTCAGCATGAACTAATTATAAAATTCTGTAATCATATAATGTATTAATTTGGTGAGTCAAATATAAGTTGTAATGTAAAATCTTCAAGTACACATAGGGTTAGGGTTAGAAACACACTTGGGCTACATAAGTTGTATCAGGTGGTTTTTATGTGTTCTACTGAAGAAAAACAAAATATTTTAATATATTTGTGTCTCCTTTTTAACTTTTTTACTGAATATCTGAATTAGTAACTCAGTTGATTTGAAGGCAGTTGCATTTTTTGAGCATTTTTAGTGTAAGATTTATATTTCAGTCTGTTGCATTAAAGGTTCATTGTGTTATAATATAGTGACCTCTAGTGGAGAAGTTGTATGTTGCACCCTATACCACACCCTCCCCTTTCAGACATGACAGAGAACCTGTGGCAGCCTTCAGTTGTTTTAAAAACTCAGAAGGTGTTTAGTTTGTCCAGTCTAGTCTCAGTCAGAAAACTGCCAATTTCTGCCAATACATCCCTTTCACCTAAATCTTACACACTGAATCTTGAACTAATTACATCGAAGGTGACGTTGATATCACGACCAAAATGACAAAATTATGCTATGTACTATGAAGAAAATGTATAGCTCACGCAATCTTTTTTAAGGCATCATCAATTCTAATCTTCATTTGACAACAGCAATCTGGTTTTATGAATTAAGAGTGATACAGTTATTCAGAGCCTTCATTTAGATATAAACATGAACATATTGTTAAAAGTGGGATTCAATGATATATATTATATTCATTTTTTTATTTCCTTAAAATATTAAGAGAATTTGTGATTTCTATACCGCCTGTAATAAAACTTGTTTCATTGTTTTTATTTCCCGTGTGCCAAGTGTAAAATAAACAAGGTGGAGCATATTACATGCAGGGTTGGTAAAATCTAAATCAACCACGCTTTGGCCTATGTGTTGTACAGACATAAAGATTCCAGCAGAGGGAACTGTTTAATAATTTGTTTCATATAAGCCAACATTTGCCATCAGTTAAAATAAAAATATTAAATGAAAAGGAGACAATGATATAATAAATATATTTTTTTTATTCAGTAGAACACAAAATAACAAACTGATAGAACTTATGTAGCCCAAGTGTTTTTCAATTCCTGCTAATGTGTACATACAGATACAGAAATGATGATCGAGTAGAATATTTTACATATAATTGTGTTTTTCAATGTAGTGTATGGATTAAAAGCACAATCTGTGATCCAAGTAAAAAGTACTATGACTACACAACACTCAATGTCTTCACTACCGGTGATTTGTTGAGGTATAAGAAAATATTGAAAAACTATACAATAATATATAAAACACTTCATCATAGCACCTCTTCTAACAAATGTACAAAGTACTTAACAGAAATTGAGATTAAAGAAATAATCAATACAGCATTCATCAAATGTTTTCTGACTTAAAAACTTGATATGTATATAGTGTATATAATTTTTTTGGAGCTAAACCTAAATAAAGAATGTAAACCATACAATTCTAATTTCTCTCTTACGACCAAAAATAAATTTAATAGAAATACATAGAATAAGTTATAAAAGTGGATAAAAAACATACAAATCATATCAACAGACAGACTGTAAATAAATATCCCTAACCCCAATGTCTATAATGTATCTACAAATAAATGTGAATAATAATAAAACAAAAATAATCTCTAAATGATGTTTAAGTCTATTTGGCTTTTTAGATTTGATAGTTTGCTGAGAATAAGCTGGTCAAAATTCAGACGTCACCCACAGAAAGGATATGGTGTCTCTCAATATTTATGTTTGTGTCCGTCACTCATTTTAAACACTCCAGCAGTAAATCATAAAACCTGCTCCAGTTCACTGTGTCATGTATGTAGAAGCTGCACATGCCCTACATTTGTAGAGACCTTAAAGATGAATGAGAGTGACATGTGTCTGATATATACATATCTACCAACGTATATAGATATACGTGGATGTGTGTGTTTGTGTGTTGTATACATAAACACACAGGCAGTGACAGAGAGAGAGAGGGAGGGCAACGTGTAACTGATGCTCCCACCAGGCCGTGTTAGCCTGGAGACAGTTTGAACGTGGACAAGTAGCTACATGACAGTAAATCCTGCGGGACCAATAGTGTCCGAATAAATGACGCCTGCATTTCATCGATAGTGCAACACCGGACCAGATGGGAATATTATGATATGCGCTCACTGAGTAGAGGTAATTTAGAACCAGTTGCTAAACGCAAATCATCGAGCTGCGGCGCGAGTGTTAGCACGAAGCTCATTAATCACCATCTGATGAGAGGACATGGATATTTGGGCGACAGAGGGAAAAAAAATACTCTCATATTGAAATCTTATACTTAAGTTATTTCACAGCCTCGGCTCGGTGATAAAACAAGTTCCTGCTTAGTTTGGCTGCATTCGCTGTGAAAGAGCTTGAAGTTAGATTGTTTTCTTCTGTTGTTTACAGCCTGGTTTCTTTGCCAAGCGGTGAAATGTGGGCCAGGGTCCCCTAAGTCTAAATGTAACTCTATATGTGTCACTTACTCTATATAGCTTATGCCACTTTGCTCATGACAGGCTTAGAGTTACCACTCATTCACATGCCTCGCATAAGCTCACACATCCAGACGTTTAGGGCGCTGTCACTCCGGGTGAGATTATTCTTGGATTGTGGTCTCCAGTTTAGTTTGCCGTGGTCCACGATGGATATTTCTTCCTGTCAAAAAGGTTTGAACTGTTGAGCTTACTGACTGTAAATTCTCACTTATGCTCATCGGGGGAAGCACATTATAAATCATGTTTAGCTGTGGCTAAACACAGATGTACCTCTGCAGTTATATATACACATGGTTGAGTAGCTTTATCCCTGTTTGTTGTTTTATGGTTCGTTGGAGAAATGTTTGTTCATGTAATGTTTTTAGGTTTATGACAGGTGCAATCTTTTGGACATGTTTAATAGTTTTGGGGAAATGTCCAGCAGGGGCGGAGATTAAAAGTATTTTTTTTTTTTCTGCAATAAAACAAATGCAACATAAATTGTGGACCAATAAGCTTCACCCTGTCAGGTCATGGTCTTTCCCTGATCAGGTCATAGTGTGGTGTCCTGTCATTTTAGTTTGTTAATTTCAGTCTGTGTGTTTTCTATTTCCTGTTTTATTTTGTAGCCTTGCTCTCACTGTCTTGTTTCAGCTTCTCGGTGTCTCACTTCCTGTCTTTGATTGTGCTCTCCAATCCTCATGTGTTTCACCTGGTGTAATTGCCCCGGCCGTCCTGCTGTGTATTTAAGCCTCTGTTTCCCTTTGTCTGGTGTCGGTTCGTACTCGTTGTTGTTCTAGTGGTTTCCACACGTGGCAGATACGGTTTGTTTGTTTCAGCTGTCTCGACCAGCTTCTCCTGCTTCCTTGTTCTCCGTGCGCTTTTTCGCCAGAACTTACCTGCTTGTGTTTGTGTTTTGTTTTTGTCTTGTTTAAAGCCTTTTATTATATTAAATACCTTTTTGTTAAAATCTCTGCATCCTGGGTCCATCTCCTCCCTCAAACCGTGACACATAGTCAGGGAAAGACATAAAAGTTATGTGTCATCGCAGGGAAGTATCATGGTGACTGTGAAGAAAGAAAGAGTAGATGCAGACTGTCATGTTTTCCCAGAGAAATGGACAAAGATAAGCCAGTGTGTCTAGTTTGCTTAAAGGCTAATCTCAAACATTGTTACAGCTGAAACATGAAGCTAAATTGGATGAGCTGGTAGTTTTTTGGTTGTTTTTCAAGTCGTTTTTTGGCTAAATTTGTCGCACAAATGTTTGTTTTACTAAAACACATTGTTACAGTGACATTTTTATGAAGGAAAGTTATGTGGCAAGTGTGTTAATAGCTTAGAAGTTAAGACATTGTTCAGAAGGAGATTTTGAGAAAGAGCACTGTCGCCTCCGTAGAGCTGCTCGAACTGAAATGAATTAACTCCTTAGTGACAGTTTATCTCCAAGAACCAATTCAGAGTGAATACGTCACAAGTTATTGGCAAAACACTGACGAAATTTGTTTCCTATCTGGGACATTTCTTGCAATTTTGGTATCTGCTACTTATATTGTACACATAAGATCAACATTGTACTACTTTCTGTAATCTTTCTGTATTTCTATGTTTTCTTGGTAATCTCGAACACTTGTATTAGTCTCTAAAAACAGCCTTCATCACCTTGCTTTATGCATGCCTAGCTAAATATGACCAATTTGGAAATTGTATACTTTCTGTGATGCAAACCTATAGTAAAAGTCCTGTTGACCAGATTTTGTTAGAACAGGAAATAAACAGCCCTGAGCTTAGGTGTCTGACTTCCAACTGGCCCTCATCATCATCATCATCATAATCACTACCATCTGACATCGCAAAATAGGGGCATTTATAGCCATTGTATTAGAAGGGTTATTGGGCATGCTGTATGCTTGCTTTGGAACTTGGATGAGTAGGGGGGTTAGAAAATCAAATCATTTGGACAACACAAATACTTATTATGAAAAGGGTAATTTTGTTATTGCCTATAATCTGTATTTTCTTGCTTTCTCATTACCCTACATTTTTCAGAGTGAGTCAGAAATGTCCAGAATGCAACTACAGTGAAGTGTTATTTATATTTCCAACCTCAGCATTGTGGAGTGGGGTTCATGATTTACACTGAAAGCAGCTGCGTCCTCTCCAGAGTATCTTGATTATGAGAGCACTGAGCGTTTACCGGCAACAGTTAACACCTGAACGTTGAACTGCTACTCGCAGTGAAATACCACGCTACTGAGGGGAGGTCAGCAGAGTCCTCTTAAAGTTCATCACAACGAGCGACCTCATTCACATGGTCACGTAAAAAGTTATCACCAGTGCAGTGTCCGCTCTAAACCTGCCTGTTTGGATTGGGCAGTTCTCTTGTCCTGTGTTAATGGATCTACTTTAGAGTTATCCCTTGTCATCAGTGAGTCCTACTCAAACAGTTCCACGATATGCTGTACAGTGCGTGTTCATCCTACCTGGTTTATCTTCAGTAAAAATTTTAAAGTTAATTTTTTTCATAAAACTGAACCTAACTTGCTTTATTTCTATTCACGTTAAGTTTGAACGATGTACGTAACTGATGTCACTTTTCAAAATAGACGCTCTGTAATTCATCTCAACATAGAGCGCTGTAACAAAAAACAAACGTTGATCTACTGGGTCATATATTATTAGTCGCAGTTCGCGGTGACCAACCGATGCTGTAAGTTCATGCGAGGACGTAGAAGAAGACAAGTTCAACTTGGTCCCCAGACTGAAGGCGTGATGATTAATATTGATGGTATCATGTGCCCTTCCTCTGGCAATTAACAGTAGACATGTGAAGCGAGAAGCCAATAAGCTGAACGGATCACGAGATATGCAGGTCACGTACAGACAGACGATGTTTGGTGGCTAAACATATTAATTGTGGCCACTTTTTTAAACCCAATATGAGAATTGTTGGTTCACATAACGTCAGTGACCTGGGGTTTGTGCAGGAGTCCACGTCAGAGAAATCACCGTACTGGTTTGACTGGTGTTCAGTGGATCGTCAGCAGGGCTCTTCTTGGAGCTTGTTGAATGAGGTTGCGTGAGACACTGGGCATCCACTGGTGTGAATGTTTTGTGTTTGTCCGTGTGCCCCACTTTTAGTTCCTGTTAAGCTCAAGCGTTAGGTGTGAAGGCCGCAGGAGTTTAATGGCCACCTGTCAAAGTAGGGAAAGTGATCTTGGGGACGCAGCTCCTCAAATTTCAAAGTGAGCCCCTGGCGCACATAGGGGAACGTTTCTTATTCCTTCTTCTTTGCCCAGCTAAATCCAGGGGGGATCACTGCTGCAGAGTTATACTCTGTGGGCAACCTTATCTTAGCAGCGCCAATGGGGAATGATCACGGACGGAGAAACGAGAGGCGTCGCATTTGAAATGGTCATCTGTGAGAAATGTGTGTTATGTTCTCTGGGGTTCGATCTTATAATATGTTGATAAAGTTTGGCAATATCATAACAGTGTGGTGGAAAATTAAGTCAACTTAAATTATAAAAACATCAGGAGAGAATTATTGGGTTTGAATACATGTTTTATTTCAGTTTTCATAAAGTCACATGCCACTCAACTTACCAAAAATAACATTATCAGTACACTAATATTCACGATGCTGATATTTATAACGGGACATAATTTACACAATAAAAGCACAACAAGTAAATAAAAATAGAAAAATATGTTTTCAGTCAATCATGACCAGTCAATATACAATAAATATACACCCCACCAAACCAGAACAGAATTGATGCTTTTTGGATTTGGAGGTTAAATACTATTAAATCCTGTTACATATTATTTAAAGAGATTAAATAAGATGTGTCTCAAGTGGCGCTCGCCTGGCCACCACATCATTGACACATATGCATTCATTTTTAGTTCAATCTGTTTTCCTCAGCATCGTGCACGTGGACTGAACTCCCATCCAGAAACCCGGCAGAATCTTCTTGTCGATGGTCGTCTTCACTTTGTACAACAGCATCGCCTCCCTCTCCGCCCCCTCTCCAGTTATGGTGTAAAAGTTGATTATCCCCGCAGGCTGGTCGATGTAAACGCCGATCGTGGGGCTAAACGGGACATTCTTTATGTCTTTGCATACGCTGTTGAACCAGATCTGGTAACATGTTCCCAACCAACACAGGCCCCAGGACTCCTCGTTCTCTCCCAGCCCGCTCGGCCCAGCATTCGCTCTCCTTCCAGCTCCTTCATGGGTGGCTCCGATAACCACCCACCCGGAGTACTCCACCTCCCAGTAACCCCTCACGTTTAACAAGCCCTCTTTGCACAGCACCTTCGTAGAAGATCATATTTAAAAAAGGAGAATACAATCGACATCTTTGTTTTTCAGACAGCAGACATCTGCGTTTGTGTTATTCTCTGACGTACCTGGGGAGAGTACTCGTATCTCTCTGGTCGATCCAGGACAGGACAAATCTCCTCAGTTCTGCGACGCACCATCAGGCCGCTATCGGAAATCCACAACATCTTGTTGGCGGTCTTGTCATCCAAAGTCAAATTAATCCAATCTATGGGAAAGAATGAAGCAAAAGTACATTGAATTAACTATCAATATAACATGGAAAATAGTGAAGAAACGAAATCTGAAAGCTGCTCGTACATTTCATGAGCTCAGCTCTGTTTGTTGGCTCTGGGATCCCCGGCACATAAACCACGACCTTCTCTGCAAGGATAGGAAACAGGCTTGAGTACACAACACACACACAAACACACATACTCTCAAAAACTCACACATGCATCCAATCCATTACCTGTACTTGTCTTTTCCTTCTTCTTAGATTTCATCTTCTTTCCTAAAAATGTAGAGGCCAAAGGTTAAACTTTAAGGAGATTTTTGGCTGTTTCCTGTTTCACACAGACACGTGACACGTGACAACCCTCACATGAAACAAATTCACAAGAAACAATAGCATTTAAGAAGTCATTATATATATATATACAAATTATATGTGTACAATAATGTCGATATATATATATACAATTGGAATTCTGTTTTGTTTTGTATACACAAAAAGCTTATAAAGTGTTTCAGTCCCAGGTATCAATAAGTACCTGTCACGGGTGGCAAAAACTGCCTTTGCAGATAAAAATGTACTCTTTAAAAAAGACGCCAATATATTATATGCAAGTATAACAGTTTTCATAATAAATGTAATATTTTTGCATTATACAGAAACAAGTTTACCGTACCTGGATTCATGGTCTCAGTGCGGTTGACAACGGCAGTATTGGGTCTGACCGGCATCTTTGGGTTGTTATTCGCTTCCAAAGCAACACTTCAAGATAAAATGTATCCAAAGTGAAAGTGTGAAGTCGTCGTCTTCCACTTCACTTTTATACCCTCAGGGAAGGTGAAGCAAAGAAAGGGGAGGGTGGGGTCGGGCATAGTAAGAGGCGCCTTGGTGGGGGGGGGGGGGGGGGGTCAGAGGGGGTGCGCACGCTTGACTTTGTCATAAGGACACGAGTGAGGCTACAAACAGACACCTGATTCCTCTGCAGCCTTAGGAGGTCCTTCCAAAATAAGGTGCGGTGGCCATTTAGTATGTTCCACTGTAAAATTCAGGAATCAGTAAGTGATGTCAGCGGGACACTAATTCCTTCACCAACCAAGACTTTGTGTAGGTGAAAGGTGATTCACCAAGTAATGCAGGAAGGTCATCATTATTTATTAATATATAGGATTTCAGTATTTGATATATAATCATATGACGTTTGTTTTGCTGGTACAAGAATAAAAGTGATTGATATAGAGGAGGAGTGTATAAGTGTTCTGGGTGTATTTGTCAAGTCGAATCAACTGGAGGAAATTACTTGAGTACACATGCAGCACTATACGCTGTCACTCTGTTGATATTTGCAGAACAATCCAGGACAAATTGCATCTTAGTCAGTGTTTTATTATTTTTGTTCAAACTTTTGCATATATCACATCCTACATACATTTATTCAAAACTAGGGAACTCTATACATTCTCTGCAAACAACAACAACAAAGTGGTAAAAATATATATAATGTAGTATAAACACATCTGTATAAATATTTGCATTTTGTTCCCTTTTACTTAAATGCACTAAACTATGGATAGCATGTCTATCTGATACTATATGTGAAAACTACATCTATTACTTACTACTATATTTTCAATGGTGATAATGGTCATATGCATAAAATTCATGTAAGCCTATGATGTTTACATCTTCACACATGGAAGACAAGTATTGGTGACGATCTCATTGGTGTCATTTTATAATTAAAGGGGCCTCATCAATAGTTTGACTCCAATAGAAAGGGATGTTCTTACACCTTTCTGAGCTGATTATCACAATATTGTATCCTACAATGTGGATTCAGTTCTTTAATCCTCCTTCTGTATGATTGAACACTTTGATTGTGTCCCCATCCAGAAACCAGGGATCATCTTCTCCTCGAACGTGCTCCTGACTTGATGCAGAGGCCTCACCTCCTTACCCCCTGCGCCCTCCTCTCCCTCTTTCACCTCCTCCACAGCATAGAAATTCAAGATACCAGCGGGCTGGTCGAGGTACACTCCGATGACAGAGCACTGAGGGATCCCCTTGATCTCCACGTTCTGGCCTTTGTGCCAGAAGTGGTAGCTGGAGCCGGACCAGCCGAGGCCCCATGACCCCTCGTTCTCTCCCAGGCCGCAGGACCCATCGGTGTTCCTTCTTCCCGCTCGTTCGAACGCGGTGCCGACGACGACCCACCCGGAGAACCCCACCTCCCAGTAGCCTCTGAAACCCAGGATTCCTTCCTTGCAAAGGACCTTGATGAGCATGAATGAGAGCAACAGCAACAGTTAGGAGTTATCCTCGCGTAACCTGTGAGTCATGAGGGTTGCCACTGGTGTCTCTGCTCCGTGCCAAAAGCGAATGACTCAAGGTTTAAAAATACACACCCAACATCCCTCAGGTCCACAAGTGTATTTTACTATCCAATCAAACCAGTTAAAGCCTGGTAAAGACAAGGGTCTGGCACTCGTCAGATATCATTTGATACCTTTCATGAACGTTTTAATTACTATTATTTTTTAGGCCAAATGAATACAACTAAAAGTTTTCACTATACCTGTGGAGAATACTCATATCGCTCTGGTCTATCCAAGACGGGACAGGTAAGATCGTCAGTCATGCGGGCCACTTTGGTGCCGCCCTCTGTGATCCATAGCGTCTTATTGGCTGTCTTGTCATCCAGGGAAAGCTTGAACCAGTCTGTGAGAATAAAAAAAAGGAAAACATTTAATGAAAAGTTCAATTTGGACCAAACTGTGAAACAGGAAGTAGAGTTGAAATCTCACGCTTGATGAGATCAGCTCTGCATTTGGGCTCTGGGATATTGGGCTCGTAGTCTGGAATCTTTTCTGGGGAGAGAGGGGCAGAGCGAGATCAGTGGAAATTCTCAAATTCATCTACTGTGAGCAAACATGTGGTGATCTGAAGATAACTGTGTTACCTGAGGGCGAGTTTCCACCTCTGACATTCTTTGCTGCAAGGAAAAACAAAATCAAAAAACATGTGTTTTCACCAGGGCAACCAGTATGGAGATGAAAACAGTGGGCTGTGATAAATGCCATATGCTACAGTATATGTCAGGTGTCTCTGTAAAACGGTGTTATTCTTAGAAAACTATCTGCGGCTGTCGGATCAACATATCAGCAACTGCATGCTTCCTGAACCCTGTGGTTGATTCATGCCAGGCGGTTGGAATTACCAAGACACCTCACAAGACACCTCACAAGACACCTTACATGGTGAGTGTGGGGGGGCGGGGGGGCAGAGCACAGCGTGAGACTCTGAGCTTTTCACCCGATGACAGGAGATAGCGCAGGGATGCGAAGACAATGTAAGACGTGAAACTTTTCGAGTTAATAAAGGAAGGACTAAGAGCTTATGGAAATATTGCTGGAAAATACTGAGCCCTGCCAAGCATTTTGATTTCAGATAACGATTGATTACAGTCGGCAGCATTGTGTCACGACTTTCCTTGAAGTAATAAATTATTGTTGCGTAACAGGCTTAGCCCTAATGCCAAAGTCTAGTAACTAATACGCTGGTATCAGGTGGACTCAAAGTGGCCTCCAGATTTTTGTTTAAGATGAAGATCATGATGAGGAGTCACATAATCCCCCCCGCCCCTCCCCTCTCGCATAAAATTAAGTATAAATAAAGTGTTTTATTTTTACCGACAAGCAACATCACCGCCAACATAAACAGGCCGCTTCATTCGCACATTGATAATCACCTCTGGATGCTAATGAGCTCGATGTTGTAAGGAAGAAAAAAAGCTGCAAAATACTTGAATTTTAGGAAAATCGAAAGTTACAAAAGAACATTTTGCATTATCATGCGGATGCTGAATCCCAGGTGAGGATGCATTATCGCAAAATACTTTCAAATAGACATTTTGTCTGCAGGTCTCGATCTTAACGGTTATTTTTACGCCATGTAGAATGCGTGTCATGTCCAAATGAGCTGGTATTTATCTCTCCCTTGACTGGAGGCCGAATGAGACCCCGCGGCAATGTTAAGCCACCTGCCTGGATTTAGCACAAAGGGAGGAGAAAAAAAAATATGCAACAGCTTTGTCTGGTGTCATTACAACCTCACAACATACAAAACATTGTTGGCAAACCACCGTGGCGGGCTGTACGGGGCTTGTTAGCCAAGTTGGTATTGACTGAGCAATCTGGCAATGAAAAGCATGGTATAAAAATTGACTTTCAATACTGACAAGAACATTTTCTATTGATTCAAATTGTTTTGAAAAAGCAAATAATTGAAGTGAAAAATCAGTTTTTATTAACAGCAATTCCAGTAATATCAATTGCAGAATAGTAAAAAGACTTAAATTAAATTTGTGCAATAGAGGATTTTCAAGTTTCAATTTCCAAGACTGTACAACTGGACGATAAACACATATAACACATTGTGTGATATTGTTTGTAAGGCTGATCTTGTGGACCCTTGCAGAGGAAACCATTACATGCTGCTCAAAATGACAAATGAAATCTTGTCACAGACTTGTTGTCAGGATTTGCCACAAAGAGAGCTTAAGTTTGGTTATTGAATCAACAAAAGCATTTTTTAAATAATGCTTTCTGTATTATATGCACAAACCAATGCTTCCTGCAAATAAATTAAAATTAATAATAATAGTAACACCAAGTAATTCAAAATTTTGCAGGGGAAAAGTCAAAAATATTGACTCTAAATTGTGTGAAATGCAATAAAATCAAAGTTCACCTTTGTCCGACTTCCGAGTGTTCGAAATAAGTCTTGTGGTGGTCGGCATCTTGATTCCGGCTTCAAGCTGGTCCAACCGTTTAAGCTGCTGGAGAGCCAGTCTCAGCCTGATGTCCCTGGTCACCGGGGGAATGATGAGTCTCTGTTGGCTTCGGTGTTTGACAGCCTAATGCCACACTTATATACCTTTAATACAGGACAGAGGGGATCTAATCAGAGCTGGTTGGCGTGGACAAGAGTGTGAGACAAAAACGTGCCAATGAGAAAAGGGGGGAGCAGTGAGTTTTGTAACTGGAGCTGTGTCTGTATAATTTTTCCTTAAAAAGGTTCGATGGATGCTTGGATGTCTCTGGGACATCCCCCATCAACCGGTAGAACCCGCCCTCCAGCTCCATCTACATCAGTCCTGATCTCGTCACATTGCACGTCGTCAGCGTTGATGCGTTTGTGTCACACATGCATAGATTATGCAACTGCAAACATCTAAAACCTCATCAGCAGGCTTCCTGCTGTGAGATGGCTGGCAGTGTGGTATCCAACAGGTGCAAATGTGAGATATAAGTATAACCATGTTATTCACACTTTGAAAGTGTGACAAGTGACGTAGTCTTTATATAAGTGAAATTGTTGATGTTATATGAAACATTTTATAAAACATGTATAAAGTCAATTATAACTATTATTATTAGTATTATTTCTCCTTTTCCTACAATTTCTTAAATCTATAACAATATTTGAGCAATGTATTGACATGCATTGATTTGAATTAATTCAAGCTGTCCCTAACCCCGAATATTTAGTACGTAGAAAAGTATATTTATACTTTTAACCAAAACAAATAAACTTTCAAATAAATTTGACATTAATTTGCAGTTTTGAAATAATGTCAAAATAATAAATGCTGTGGATCTATAGAGTTGTAAATATTCATATATAAACAAAAATTCAATGAATGTGAGTTTATTGATGGAAAAGCAAGGGCACTGATAGAGTGATACTATAGTTGTTGATGCATCTACTATTCAAAAAAATGTATCACATCAAATACTGGAGGACAAAAGTGAAAACACGTATTTAACCAATACAGCCCAGCTTAACCAAACCACACTGACGACTACATCCCTTGCCTGGGAGGTTAAACTCTGGCTTTACGGCGCTCTTGATCCTCATTATCACCTCCACCATCTCAAATGCCTTGGTGCAGATGGCCTGGGTTAAAAGAAAAATGCGTGTCCCCCCCGGTGGTAAACCCTTCCTTGTGATACGCTCTCAGCTGCAGCCTTTTCATCACCCTGACAAACCTCCAGTCAAGGCTGTCTCGCCCTTCTAGCGTCCCCAGCTGCCCCAGCCGATGACTGACCGAGGCGCTGATTGTAGTGCAGCTGACATACTCAACAGCACATACCAGGAACTGCCGGGGTCCTTAGTGTCCGAGAAAGCCCCATGGGGTCTGAGGCGAACAGAGGGGGCCGCGGGTAGAGGGTTTGAAATGTGTTCCTATGTGAGCTCCTCTGAATCTGCTCTCATGGGCCACAATGAACCAGAGAAAGTAGAATGCTGACAGACAAGGGATCTCTGCCAAAACACAGTAAACTATATATTGTATATATCCCAGATATGTCTAATGGGAAAACAAAACTAAAATGTGCTGCCTGAGCTATGTGGGATATATTTGACTGATAACTGGACATTTTGAAACTACTTCAACTCAGGGAATAAGTAACCACTCACGGGTAGTTTATATATGACTAAATTAACCATTAGAAGCAAAGGATATACTCACAGTCACATTAAGTTTAAGATTAAGATTCATTTATTCATCCCAAACACATGCACAGACTTGCACAGGCACACTCATGCAATTGTAGGGAATTTTAACCTCTGCTTTTAACCCATCTGGTGCAGGACACACAGAGCAGTGAGCAACCATGTACGGCGCACGGAGAGCAGATGTTGGGGGAGTAAGGTGCCTTGCTCAGGGGCACTAGACAGGTTAAGGAGAATCCTCTTGGAGTTTTGGACAGATCAATCCAGGTTCGTCTTTTTGTTGTTTCTCCGTGGAGTCGAACCAGAGACGAACCAGAGACCTTCTCTGCCATTAGTCCAAGTTTCTGCCACTAGTCCAACGCCTCTGTTAACCGTAACAGACTGACATTTAAAGGGAACACATGGTGGTGTTAGTGTTTAAACCTCTCTCTTTAGTGTCACAGGCATGACAAATTCAAAAGCTACCACAACGAGTGAGTACCTGCCAGTTTCTGTTCTTGCACGCTGATGAATTCCAGACAGGGTTTATCTCGTCTCCATCGCCATTTCTACAGGTTTCAAAATGCATCAACGTTCTGTCCTCCTCATCCACGTTCCTGCAACAGGCCCTAGTTAAGACAGTGTGTGTGTATCAGTACAAAGAGATGACAGGATAATAATATTTGATAATTGACGATGGCACGTTGAGAACCGCCCTGATAAATACGGGTCAGTGGGTCAGGCCTTGGCGCTGACACTCGGATCCTGGTTTTAGCAGCCTCCGGTGGCACGCCCATTAGTGAGCTCATTATGTCCACATACCTTACCAAAAATGTCTCAAATGGGAGCCTCTGGGGCCCCAAAACCTTTAATGCCCCCTTTGCTGGGGGTATATAAAGAAGTAATTTGCGTCGTTGCTGGAGTGTGCTGATGATGGATTGGAACATTCAGGAAACCGCAACAGAGAAAGAAGCGACAAAGATGCCGACCAGCGCTCCCAGTACGAGGATCACGCCTGCAGCCGTCAGCCCTGGTGAGGGAAGTGCATAATCGTTTAGAAAACTAAGCTTCATCAACCAGCTGTAAGGGAAATATGGATTATCAGAAGCTATTTAGTAAAGTTGATCTGAGTCTTTAAGATTTGTTTGCTAACGTGTTCAATTTCACAGCTCTCCGATTCAAGTATTGACAGTTCTCTGTTGGCATATTGTGTATGTACTGTTCGTATAACCTTTCTTATGTTGACGCCATTGAACTGGACAGACAATCATAATTCATTCATATTTCCAGGGACAAAATCTAAGGATGTGATTGTTTTAAAGTCAACTTCTCTCAGTGTTTCAAAGAGCGAGCAACTCACTGAAAGTTTAACCACTCTACAGTCATTGTATTCACAGCCAGCTTCTCTCCATTACATTATGTTTGTCATCATTCAGATAACATCCCAGTCTACGAGCCCAACATCCCAGAGCCCACCTGCAGAGCTGATCTCCTAAAATGTAGGAAAATTTGTTTTTCTTCCATTTTCTTTTCTCTGATATTTGCTACTATTCGTACTGAAAGCACATTTTCCGGCATCCCACAGACTGGGTGAAATGTTCCCTGGATGACAAGACGGCCAATAAGATGCTGTGGGTCACGGAGGGGGGATCCAAGGTGTCACGCATGACCGATGATGTCACTTGTCCCGTCCTGGACAGACCGGAGAGATACGAGCACGCCCCCCAGGTACGGCTTTTAAGCAACACTCACCGATTTTTGCGACTCTTCTGAAATGTTCAGCTGGCTTTTAATTCTCTTTCTATTCAAGGTTCTTTGCAAAGAAGGCATCCTAGGCCTCAGAGCTTACTGGGAAGTCAAGTATTCAGGATGGGTGGTGGTCGGAGTGACCTACGAAGGGGCCGGGAGGAGGGGAAGCGACGGACCCTGCGGGCTGGGGGAGAACGAGAACTCCTGGGGACTCGGATGGGCGGGATCCCACTACCAGATGTGGTCCAATGGCAACAACTCAGATATATGTGACATTCCCCAGTGCACCACCATCGGGGTGTACCTCGACCATCCGGCTGGTGTCATCAAGTTTTACGCAGTGGAGGAGGTGAAGGAGGGAGAGGAGGCAGAAGGCAGGAGGAAGATCCGACTGCTGCAGGAGATCAAAGGCTCCTTCAAGGGGAGGATGGTGCCGGGTTTGTGGGTCGGACAAAAATCATCATGTACGTTTGTACCGAAGGAGGAGTAAAGTAATGAAGAGTGCAGTTATTTATTTCCATTTCTCACATTTCCATATAAACTCCATTGATAACACATAAACATATCCATAAGTCAGACACTTTGTGGCGAGTGAAATTTAAAAAGATTCATTGACTATGCATAGAAAATCTTTGCATGGATAATAATATATTTCTCAAGAAGCTGCTATTTGTTTAACAATTCATATGAATGTTGATTTTGTGGAAACTGAATGTTAAATATTGATTATTGGTGTCATACACTGTTTATGTCTATATATATATATATATATAGTAGCATTGTGAAATTTGTATTTTAGCAATATGTATATCATCTGTATAATCTGCACTTTAAATAAAATGCGTTACCTTGTGTGGCTTCATCTAAATGAAAAAACTTTTTTGAAGTTTTCATGAGTAATAAAGACTATTTAAATTATAATTTAGCTGTTTACGTTCATAGAGAATACACATGGAAACTGAGATTGGCTACTATATAAAATAAATTTTATTTTGCACAATTTATACATTAATATATTTCAGGTCCATGGAACCACATTAAAACCAATATTAATGCTTACTTCATTTAATGAATAAGCATAGAAAATTAAAGCAGGCTCACTTCGTTGGTAACTCCACATCTGTAAACTCCTCAGGATTTCCACAATGTGGAGGAACATCCCAAATATATCAGCATCAATCACAAAGAGTAGAATGACCGCGATATAGAAAGTAACTGATTTCAGAGGGCAGCTCTCAAAGAAAGAATAAGCTGTCTTTGGATCAGAAGCTAAAGGGCTTCTGTTCATGCTAGACATATCTAAGAGGGTTCAAAGGAGACACATTTTCCTGCGGCGCTTTGTGTTATCCTCAGCTCAGGGGTCATGATTTATAAATACAAAGTTTACACCGCAGGAACATTAATCCATCAATGTCATGAGGAGCATTCAAAGTGGACCTCACCTGCAGCTGCTCTGGATCTTTCATTCTCCAACTTCCAATGTTAACACTGTGCAGAGAGGAGGGGGAACCGCAGGATTAGGTTGGTGACATGAAAGCAAATCCTCGGGGCAATAAACAAGATGGACTGTGAGCACACAAATAGAGCCAATGAGGGAGCGTGCAGCATGGAGGAGAGGACCTGGTCAAATATAACAGAAGAAGATGCAGGACTTCACTCATGTTCATTTAATTTACAACAACAACATCAGTGCATGACATAAGTCTGTGACGATTAGTCGGGGGGGGGGGGGGGGCACACACACATATGAACAGTATGGGAGAGATAAGGGACAAGAAACTAATGCAGAGAGTTTCAGAGGCAGAGACATGATTAACTACTAACTTCTCACACAAATGATTTAGATTATTTGTCATAACTGTCCACCGTTATTCCTCTACATAGTACAGTGTTATAAAAAGTTGAATTCAGGCATTTCTTATGGCTCATCGATATGGTACATGAAACGGCAAAGCCAGAGAAGCATGTAGAACCATCATTCTAAAACATTTTTTTATTATAGAAATGCTTAAAATCTAACTCCCACCCAATGCTTATTTCCTGGTTCTATAGTCCCATCACCCACAGTTTGCTGCTGGTTGCTGGTTGAGATGTGGACCCTTCTGAAATGCAGTGGTGCTCTCCCTCAGCAACCAATGAAAGCCGGGACTCATCACCCAAAATGCATGTCACTGTAATTTTAATGCAAATATTTGATCATTTTCTTTGTCACCTAGGAGATATTTTGAATTCTAATGTTGCTGACATGTCTTCATCAGTTAAATCAGTGGAACGGCCTCTCTCTGAGTCGTACCTCCAGCTGAATGATAGTTAAATTGTGTAGTCAAGGACAGTATTGTGTTGTCCCCAACGTCTGAGCTCACTGTTCAACTCTCTCTCTGGAAAAGTTCTCAAGTGACGCTTGGTGCACTCTGACCTCTAGTGGTGGTACAAGTAGCTAGATCACTGAACTAAGTTAAAGAACCAGTGTTAGCAATATAAATATACTCCTTCAGAAGCCAAAGTCCTGCTTTAAAGTTTCACTGTGTAAGATTTAGGTGAAAGGGATATATTAGCAGAACTCTAATATAAAATAATCCTAGTGATGTTTCCACTGGTGCTTTTCCGCTAAATTGTACAAAAATTGTGGTTTTCATTACCCTGGAGTGGTCCCATTATATTTGAATTACATAGGGAGCGGGTCCTCTCCTCTTTACTTTATTTGAATTAGATTTATTTAAAATGTCATCTTTCTTTTTGAAGCTGATAGTAGCATGGGATCGAAACAAGTACTTCAAAATTGTACTTCACAATTAACAATTAACCATGTGCCATATTTAAATGAAAATGAGTAACTTATGGAGGTTGTATTATGTAGCCTACCATGACTTACTCTACCTTTGATTGACATAACTGTGTTGTTGCGTCTGTGGTTTCCAGTCACTGGAATAAAATCACCAGTTCTGCATCAGTAAACAGTTTTATTAGAACCTTCTATGATAGGACATTGTTATACATCCCAGCTAGTCGATGTTCTGATCTCCAGCATATCCAATTTAAATAAAAAAATCGGTATTACATTTAAATCAGAAGTCTCTGCTTTTTTTCATTAAAATTAAAAAGAACAGTGTGATATTTTCGCAGTCATTTAACACATAATTCCCAAAGCATTTTAAAACTATTTGGTCAGATACATGTGAGTCAAACTAAATTATGGTAATTAATATTTTGTGTAAAAACCTTACATTTTTCAGCAGATTATTTCTTTCCTCCCGGCAATTGCTTGATTGCTTCCTTTATTCTGATCTTAACTTGGTGAAACTCTTTGTATGAGCTTGTTATTTATAGGTTTGAATATGATTTTTGAGTTGGACTCATAACGATTTGTTGAATTTTTTTGAAATGTCATTTCCTGTTTTATTTTGAAGTTACTTAACTTGTGTGACTCTTACTTACTTAACTTTACTTCACCTTCCTTCTACTCCCCTGTACTGTCCCCGGTTCTCCCGGTCCCTTGTCTCTGTGGGTCATATAGAATATTATATTTGTACATAAAGATCACTATGCATAATATGATCAGTCTGTATTTAAAGATCAGTCTGTATATAAAGATTAGTCTGTAAAGTTTACAATATGAAAGGAATAAAGCATTTCACTTCATTTTTACAACATGTATATTATCTCACTCATTAGTTGTAAATTGTATTGCTTAAAAAACTCATCGAGTATTTCAATTTATGCAGAGTAAAGTTCTGCATCAGTTAATTTAATGGAACCTCAAGATATGTCCACCAGATGGAGCCCTTGTCTTATCTATAATTTCGGATTTATGCACTGGGTTACAGCAAGATGTTTTTCTACATTGACTTTAATTTCATGTGCAACAAATATGACAATTTTATTCATTATATGCATTTGTTTGTTATTAATCGATTTCTCTGAGTGATGCTGATTCACAATTTATTCTCCACATCAAAATCTTGCTGTGTTCGAAAAAAACAGGGGAAAGTCAAGTGGAAAAAAACAACAACATTATTTACTGTATCCACAAGAGGGAAGTGTTGTCTTCCATTTAAGTAGTTGAAAATGATCTCCACATGACTGACTGGTCTGGTTTTGTTATGAATTATAAAAACCTATTCAAGAAACACATTATGTAAATATTGTGGAGCTGACATTTTTAGTCATTTTCGTATTCATTATATATCAACAATTGTATTTTAGAAATCAACAACGGTATAGGTCAGAAATTCTATCCACAATGTAAGTGAAGCAAAAAGGCCCTGAACAAATAACGCTATAAGATGAGTTAGAGCACAGATTAAAATAAAAGAAACTCAATACAAACACACTTTAATGCACAACATGATATACCTGTATTTCCCACCAGACAGTGCAGTAATTGCTCAATCATTAGTGGACATCACAGAGTCGTTTCAGTTCACAGAAACTGGGCTGCTTTTAAATTTCAAGTTTAAATTTGGCCGCCTGATTGCAGATGGAAAAAATAACGTCCCTGGCCCCTCTGCACTGAAGTGTCATCCGCCAAAGAGAAGCAGCCAGAGGGTATCACTTCCCCTTGTACGTCCAAAAAGATGTTCGTCTATCAGCACTCGTCTCTAGCAGGTCGTCAGTCATTGGGGTGTAGCTCGGGGCAGCAGGCGCCCTGGGGTCACTCAACAGCGGCAACGAGCAGCTAACACAATAAAACCTGGTGAAACGAGGCCACGGTTTAAGCAGACCGTCAGGGATTTCATTTTCCTTGCGGGAAATGTAACTGCCCTGCAAATCATCTCCGTGATTGTTTGTGAAGTTTGCTATCATTGAAAAGGCTGCATTCAAAGTGGCCCTATAATTCAATTCCTTAATCAGATGGGAAGGGGGGGGGGGGGGGGGGGGGGGGGGGCGCGCAGCGGGGGTTGGAAACAGGCCTTAAACTTTGGAAATTCACTGCACCGGGGACACAAAGCCACCGATAACGCGGTCAAATCATCTGGAGAAAAATATCAGATCCATATGTTATCTTGATGAAAAGGTCTGTTTTAAGGGGCAGACGAATAAATGTAACCCAAGGGAGAGAGAAGAAGAAAAGAGAGGGATTCTGAAAACCAAAGTGTGTCTCTTAAAATGTGGAGTATATGTCCCATAAAGTGTTTACATCAACCTAGTGAAATGAGAAGTCAATTCAGTAAGCTGCTTTCAAACTCTACCTCTTCCACCTGCCAATGAGTTTAGTGCATCTGTTAAATTATATAAGTGTGAAATTATAGTTTATCATTTCTTCTGATAATAACGCATCAGCTGGAATCCCTTCCACGTACTTCCTCTGCATTAATCAATGAGAGAGCACCTCAGATTCACAGGAAACTCACTTTGCCAGACGTATTCTCCAGTTGTCCAAGTGTTTGTCTCATCACCATGTCAGATATTCTTTTCAGGAGCCAAACCTGTCAGGATATTCTTTGTGAAACTTAATATACACAACGCCCTTTCCCCTTCTGCCTCTTTCAGGCACATGACATGCTTTTTGCGTGCAAACACACACACACACACACACGCACACACACAAACACACACACACACACTCAACAAAACCGTGCTGTTAACTTTCTTTAAAATGTTCCTATTCTCTACCAGCCTCATTGACTTATATATGATTATTGACTTAAACAACTCTCCCTTCTCGATCTATCCTACATGGCTTAAGTATTATCTACAATACATCTAAGATATCAGCAATATATACAACATGACTAAAGTATTAACATGACAGAGTTATCTACAATATATCTGTAGAATATCAGCAATGTATATTTAAAATATCACAAGAATGATACTTGGGATAGAGTAATTTAAAGTGAAACAAGGAGATACTGAAGTAAATTACAAATATCTCTTTATTTGTGCTTCAGGACAGAACTTGAGAGTAAATCCACTCGGTGGTATTTCACCACTGCATACCTCTGTGTCTATGGGGCTTTCACAGGAAGTTATATTCTGATCTCTCCTGCCCTCTCAATCTTCGATCACCATTCTTTTTTCCTCGAGCCATTTCAACCCCTTCAGCTTCAGAAACGCTGGAACCTGTCGCCTGACATTCCTGAGCCCTTTCACAGATTGACACCTTGACCTCGCAGCGGGGGGGAATGTATCCACAGGAGCTCCGACTGCTGGCGTAAGCACATTTCTGATAAATGAAGGAGGAGACGACGACAGGTAATGAAGACATCCTCTAAACTTTCCAGTGGGATGCCGGGAACTGGGAGGCAGACCCTGCTGCACGGGGGTAATGTTATAAATGTGCTCTGCTACTGAGGCCAGCTGACCATGTACAGCAACTCTGGCTTTTAAACGGCAAACAGGACCTTAATAGTATCAGGGCTCCGTTTGGGAAACCAAGCAACAGTGGTGGTAAGTGCTTAGTACTTTTTCACTTTCATGCTTCTATGATTGATATGAAGTACACAGTGAGTCTAATCTATTATAAAGACTTGAAGCAGGTTGCTAGGTAGGTAACCGGCTGAGACTCAAAAATGTTACTTTTATCGGTTGAATTATAACTTTTGCTTTGGTTTTTAACAAAACAAATAGTCTTTGACGGCCGTGTTGACAGTGTGTGATGGAAAATCAGCTGCATAGAAAAAGCGTATATATATATATATGTGTATGTGAATGGGTGAATGCGACTTTTACTGTAAAGCCCTTTGAATGAAAATTATCTTATTATCACCATTCTGCCGATGGAGGCGTGGGTGCTCGTGTGATGTCACCCAAGTGTCCCGGCTTTCAAATTCGACTCGAAACAGTGACATCCACACCTTGTTTTTAGATTAAATGTCCCTTGTGATCCACGCAGGAGAACTCCATAGGTGTTTTGTGGACTCAAACACTTCACACACCCCCTCCATCGGCATATGGTGAGATGATAATGAGGTTCATGTTTGGGTGAATTATCAGTTTAATTCCTGTGGATTTAGTGCATGGGTTTTTCACTAGGCTAGCATTTCCCTGCTTTTTCAAGTAGACGCTACTTCCTTACTCAAACCTTAAGTTATATTATATATATATATATATATATAGATAGATATATAATGCAAGTGGTATCTGTCTCCTCACTTACTACCAGAAAGGAATTTAGGGCTTGACGTGATATAACTATATTTTTGTTGGGCCACCAGTTTTCCTTATTTCTAAATAAAGGAATGGATGCAAATATCATTTTGTAAATCGTGTTGAATGTCTGATGGGATTGGAAAGCAACAAGTGAAACACCAAACTGGTTGAGACGTATGTGTTCACATTGGTTTTCCCAGCCAAACTGGCACATCTAGTCTTGCACCAAGTGATCCATACTAAAACAGACCACAAAAATTATGTGCAAATACTTGTTGATCCCGCTCCTAATGAGGCAGTGAAGGGGTGATAACTGGGAGATTAGTGTGACACCACTGGTCGCTATGTAAAGTGTCTAAAATTGGGTCGGTTGTTGGTCCTCAGTGTATTTTGTGCTTCCGTCCAAACAAACAGGAGCTCAACGGGTTTAGACAGTTCATTAATCTTCAGTTATAAAAGTGAAGGTATGAAAGTGGCCGTGGCCCTTTCAGCACCAACTCACCCACTTATTTCTTCACCTTATCACGCTCCCAGTCCTGACTTCCTCTCTTCTTGAACTCTTCAAGTGTCGTCAGCCTCCTCTGCGCTCCTCGCTCACTGGAGGGTGTGGGTGACTCGAGTGCCAGGAGAGCTTTGAATAACAGAGCGAGAGGGGAGAAATAAAAGGAATAAGCAGCACGAGCCCTCAGCCTTTCAGCGGCAAAGACAAGACACAGGAATAACCATGCCTGAGCCAGTCCCTGCAGGTATGGACACACTTTCTTTTTCTTTGTTTTTTTTGGGGGGGAAAGTCTCATCTCATTGCAATTAGGCGACTAATTAGTCTTCTTTCAGCCTCAATGTTGATGCTTGAATTTAAAGTTTGGTTCAAGGTTTTAGTGAAGTCCAAGGTTTGCTTAGAAAGTAAATCATTCTTTGCAGTAAAATGCGATGTTCTACTTTTTATTTCATTTTTGGTATTTAAGATCATTTTGGGGTGTGACAAAATTAGTGATTTGATGAAATTTGTATTCATATTGTTATGGACAATATAAAAGTACTATAGCAGGTATAAGAATCAAGCCAGTGTTAGATAAAAATGTGGTTTGCCGAAATGCTCAGTGTGACATTCTGCAGAAGCAGTGATGAGATTCAGGAGCCTCAGACACAGAAGTTTAATCCTGTGTGAATGACAGTCAGGGATTACTGTTTTCTCCTCAATCCCTGTAACTGTAAATGCACATTTTAACTAAAGTCTCTCACAAAGTTTTTTACTTTTTTCGTATTAATGTTATTTTCTAAAAGCAAATAAATGCTTAAATGTAGAATGATATCAAACTAAAATACCCAGGGTTCAACTACCAGTGAAAGAAACCAAGTTATTTAAAATATAACAAATGCTGTCTCCTGATTCGTTCAAGGAGAATATTTGAAAAGGCCATACATGATCATATGAGCAACTTCGGTGACATCATCAGGCCGGTGTCACTGCCACTTAACTGACCAAACTGGAAAACTTCCAGGGATTATTAATAGCAGCGTTAAATGTAAACACCGTGGCTGGTAAACAACACATGGACATTTTGTATTCTTTGCAGCAAAGCAGTTTAAAGTTTATTTTTCCATTCTTAAAAACAAACCCGACCTTTTTCCTCGCATTAAAAGCCCCCACTTCGCACTTTCAGGCGAATGCCACTTTCTCATGACTGGTTTGTCCTTCACCCCCGTGGCACCATCTGTCTGCCGCGTCGGCCGAGCGCGTCTCTAAATCACTGAACTGACAGAAACCTGAGATAAGACTCTGTCGTAGCGGATTAGTCTGTAAGAAGTTTCACAGGCCAAAACGATGTGAGGCGAGCTAAGCCCCTTCAAACCCCTTTGACTAATTTCTACGCCGACCGTGTTGTGATTGTGGATGTAATTGACTTTGCTCGGGTTGTTTTCGCATTCGCTCCTTTTCGCACTTTGCATTTTTGTTCTTTTTTTTCCTCTGCGTCTCTCACCCGGGGCAATTCTCTTTAAAGATCTAATCCAAGTTGCTTTTATTTTTATCCGAGAAACATAACCAGGCACTTGTTTTATTCACCATATACAGCCACAGAGTTTATCCATGTAATATGGATATGATTCCACTTTGCTTACTGTATGTGTCTCACCTCCCACCGCTCCGTCATACCAGACTTGACTGCAGAGCCTCGAGTATGAGGCTCGGATAACAGCCCGCTCCAAATGTGTAGCTCGAAAATCCTGTGAATCATATTTCGAAACGCGACCCAGCCTTTTCACCCTCGGTTTAAATTGCGACACTAATTTTCCCGTAATAATGTTTATTTCTTACATAAGTTGAGGTGACACATTTTCTCTACTGCTTCACTTGGCAGCCAGAAGCCGCCCTCAGCTACTGGCTAAAAATAATCCAGAATAACCCCTGACCTTTTCCTCTTTCTTTTGATTCCTCACAAGTTCATAGAGTTTCACACACCTGCGTGTATCAGGTTTTCCTACAAGCCTCTCATGGGCCCACTTGAAATAAATCAAGATATATTCTGTCACTTTCGGGCACAATGTTCCCCTGTGGTCAGCAGGCTTGACGCTCCCTGCCCGAATGCCTTCTTAGCTCCAATGTAGTCAATCAAGCACATGACAGTTTTCTTCTCAGTGGTCGGGAGGGGTCGCATGATTCATGCTCGTAATTCTTTTCATCGTCTTGACCCGATCAGACACAGTGAGGGCGAGTGGAAACAAAAACTGCTGGGGGGAGTCTCTCCAGTCCCCAACACAGCTCCATCTCCTGCAGGACACCAAATCCATTTCCATGGAATTCTTATTGATGAAAATCGATAACAAATAGTATTGAGTGTAAAAATAGATCAACAAGGACATTGCACAAAACAAAGAGATTCGTTTTGTGAAATTGGATGCTTTATCTGACACGTTGCAGATAACATGAGGCTAGGCTGTGACATTTATACATAACTGTTAAGATTAATAACTTACCCCCAAATATATGTTTTATTGTGAAATTGCCTGATATGTAAGCTATAGTACATTAGCTTCGCTTGTTAATGAAATATAGCCATCAGATACATACATTTTGGATGCTAATTGATTAATGTATCAAACTGTTTTCGATTTATACTATTTCAATTTGTCTTTTACTAATTTCTGAACATATTCATACGTTATATTAGGCATTGAAGTTTTTACCTCTTGGTTTTGTCGCTGTCCCGGAATAATTTCCCAAAACATTTGATTTTCCAATCCCTCTGGCACAGTCACCAGTGCCCTGTGTAGGCCAAACTCCACAATGATCTATAATTGCACACAGCAAATACCTGGAACTAAATATAAATAATTAAATGACTCTTATATGCACATTTGCTTTTAGCGGATCCAAAAGCTCGAGCAGTAAATTATCAGTTGCTGAGATCTCCTCATAAAATGTGTTGGACGCTGTCTGAGGACGGCCGGAGATCCTCAGAGGTTTGATCAGGTCAGGCCGCCACATACCTTCCTTTACCTCTGGGTCATCACACTCTCAGTAAATCAAGCTGTCAGTGGTGGATCTGGAGGAGGGAGACCTGCAGTACCTAAACTGACCTTTGAAAATGATTAGTGAAAGTACAAACCCCAAAACATATCCGTGACTCCTCCGGGGGATAACGGAGAGGTAACTGAGACACAAATGTTTTTTAATTATACAATCACACCCAACAAGCATGCCTTAAAAATTGAAGGGATTTACAGGTCCACGGCAGCTCTGCCAATATACAACACCACACACAGTCTTGGGGAGGGGGGGAGGGGGATTTGAACTTTGACGAGCAGCTGTTCAGAACCTCATAATCCAGCTTCAGCACAAACTTGTTGAAGATAATGAAGATCCGCACCCCGAGTGGATTGACTTAGCAGACGCTGATGGAGATTTGCGCTCTGTGCAGGTGTTAACTCTTCTAACTGGGCGGATAGAGAGTATTTATATACCAGAGACTTTACGTAGTGAGCAGCGTTCCAGCTTCTCGTTTTGTACCCCCGAAAAGGAGAGAAATCAGTGCATCACATATAAAAGCACATTTAATACCACGATTCAATGTTTTTCTCAAGGCCAGGTGAGCACAGTGCGATTCAGTGACATCTTACATTAGGAAAACATTTACGACAAGCCCTGAGCAAACAGTAACGCAAACAAGGTCAAGTTGGTGAGGCTGGCTATTCAAGGAAACTGCGTTCAACTTAAGAGAACGTGGCATGACTTCAGGGAGGTCACAAGACACCGTCCATGGCCTTTACCAATGACTGATGTGACCCCCCCTGGGACACTTGGGGTACATTATACGCCACTATTTCCGTTTGAGAATTTCCTTTAACCAGATTTAGGCCTCAACAATCACACCCAGCAGCCCCTGCACGCCCAAAACAAAACCGGAGTGTCCGTTTGCCTCACGAAGCTCATATTTGGCCACAGAAACATGTCTGACAACGGTGTCGAGCGTTTATGAATTTAATAAGTGGGTTTGAAAATAAACCTCAAGTCGCAGACGACTCTCTTTCCTGAGACAGTGGAGTCACACTTTGAGGGTGAGATATATCGATTTCAAAGATTTTTCCAGAGAGGTTACAGGGACAAGAGCTTCACCAGGAAAACAGACATACTCTAATCACTTCATATGAAGCATTTTATATGAAGCAGTTATGATTCACACGAGCGAATCAAACAAAACAGTTTAGTTAAAAGACTAAATATGTTAGAAACTCATGTGTTCTATAGGACATTCTGAAATACATCGTAAAAAATGAACCATATATGTTAATATACTTTGCAAAATGACTATTTGGATATAAATGCAGTTTGTGATGCCTGTTTCTAATTGACTTGTTCTCTTTCTGTTCCTCAGCTAAACCGGAGGGGGAAGGTAGGTCGGCTGCTCCACAACACTTGACCTCTGACCTTGTGTGTTGCCATACATTATCACGCAGGGACTTGATAATAGTTCTCCCATTTTCACTTTTTAACTCATATACCCTGTCAAGTGCCTGTTGGCCAAGCTAACACCGTCTCCATTCAGGAACTTTTGGTCTGATCTATATAAATCAGCTTGCTGCTCTATTTGTACTTGACAGAAAGTCTGCCCCGCAGCACATTGTTTGTCACTGACGTTGTTTACTCAACTGTCTCGGGTCATAACTCAGCACAGTGGGAAACATGCTTCGGTTTTCCTAAGTCAAATTTGAACGCTGCTCTGGATTTTATGCGTTACACACAGACACAATCTATTTCATCAGCTGTTGCGGTCGCTTTATTAGTGGTTCTCCGAATGGGCGACCACGGTGTTACTTTTCATTTGCTAACACAAATCCACTAATTTTAGCCCCAGAGGCACCAGCTGAAGAGGGTGAGGGTCAATGCTTTGCTTTTTTTTATGCTGTGGCTTTGAGTGATCGTTTTGTGTTGATTTGAGTGTTGAAAATAAACAAAAGCATTTGCACTTATGAGGCAGGGTAATTATCTGAATAATACACAACACGTGGTCTTGCTATAGATAATACGTCGAGCAATTAGCGAGTCAAGAGGACAGGCCTCTGAGTCTGTGTCATTTTATGAGACAGCATGAAGCTGCTGAAGGGCATAATGCAATTATTATGCCACTTTAAATCAATGTGTTTGCATTTCCTAGCTAGGCGACAGCATGCGTTATAGCAGAAGATGTCCTCAGGAAGTCCTCGTGTCCTTGTGTGTGATCTAATGTCCGTACTTTAGATCACAGCATCCTTTGAATCTGTTCTTCCTGTTTTGTTGACGTGTTTTTTACGACCAATCTAATGATAATTAATGGTCTTGATGCCTATTTTTTGGGTTGAAAAAAAAACTTGACTTTGAATTTCCTCGCATGCTCAGTCATGGACTGCAGAGAGAAGATCCATGTGTACGAAGACAAACCACCTGTCTAGATTGAACTTCATGTTTACTGACTGCAACTGGGTGCAATTTCCTTCCTGTTAACTCTTGTTTCACTCTGTGGCCTTTGGTCACCTACAGGCATGTGAAGTGTGCGGAAATATCCAGTGGTCTCTGTTTAATTGATTTGGTTGTCTATGCGGGCGTTGCTGTTCTTGTCTTTTGCCATGTTCCCAAATGCAATCCCATCAATGTCCTCGTTCTCCTCTGGATCATTTAACCATGATTTTTATTCGCACAGCCGCACCGCAGCCAGATGAAGATGGTAGGCACCTCTCACGTGTCAGAATAACACTCACCTTCTTCTGACTTTTCCTCTCAGCTTCTGCTTTATGACTGAATATAGAGAAAAATTACAGTTCATATTGGGACACGAGCTAATTTTTAATTCATCTTCCTCAGAGCTACCCCCTGCAGATGGAGGTAAGGCATAATCCTGAACCCGGAATGCGCTGGTTTAATGAATCTGTCTGTGTAATCTGAGTAATGTATGCACACTGCAGGGGTGCATACATGTACGACGCTGTGTGGTAATGACAATACCTGCATGACTCCTGACGGTTTACTTTCAGGGATCTTTCAGGTTGGTCTCAGGTGACCTGCATAATATGTCTAATGTATTTTCACAAAGCCCAAAATACATGAATTTATATTCAAGGTGAATGGATGAATGTTAGTGGATACGGAGAATACTAATTTTGCCTTGAGCTGGGTAGTAGAAATATGAATTGTAGTGTTTTTTTCTCCATAATATGACTGATACACACATATACTGTACAAGTATATGATATGCGTGAGTTTAGATTTAGTTCCCACAGTATAGTAGAGTATACAAAACAATATGCGCGTATGTCTGGGTGTCCGTGTGCTTTTCCTGTAAACTTAAATAAATTGTTATATCTTCCGTTGATTTGGGTTTCTATTTCTAAATGCATGCATGCGTGACAGTACCTGTTTTATGTTTGTTCATTGGTCTCTGTTGCAAATGTGTGTCACTTCGTGGAACAGAGAGCGTTTCGCCTCTCAGCTGTGTTTTTCAGTTTTGTTTAATTCCTTGTCTGCAGCAGATTCAGAAGCTGATGGGGATGGTAAGAAAAGAGCGACATTTAAACCTAGCGTGTCTATTGACGATTTACTTTTGCCCCCTCCAAAAGTATGACTTTGAGTGTCTATAACATTATGCGGTGTATAAGTTTTGGTATTATGTGCATGTTAAGATGTCACATAATATATGAAGTGTCAAGGGCTAGGGATATTATTTGAAATTATTTTCATCAAACCAATATGGACTGATTTTGACATTTAAAGGATCTTTACCAAACACCAGAGTTAAATGTAAGCGGTGTTAGATACTTTTATGACAATCTCGGAGCCTAACGTCTTTTATCTGATGATGAATTCTCCTCTTGGGGCAACGGACAATATTTGGGGGCTTGATCACAACGTCACAAAGGAAACCTTTTGTCTGCTGCAAAAAGCAAATGGTCTTGCCAGGGTTTGCTCCAAAGTCGTACGTTACTGATCCCATAAAAATCCCCCTCAGAGCTCGGAGCTTCTTGTTACTTGGTAGCAGTTACAATGAGAATAAGCCACACCTCAGGCCTACGACTCACTGAGCTGTATCAGAGAGAAGACAGGAGACCTGACTGGATTGTTCCTGATTTAGTGATTCGTGATGCTGTGCTTGTGTCGCTCACCTGTCCTCTTCTCTATTACTGGCATGAGTCTATGCTGGCAGATGACCTGCTTACAAATTATTCTGTTTGTGCTCCTTCAGCAATTTTTGTCAGACTTTGCTTCTCCGCGTGAGGAATAGCTGCCCTTTCCATCTGCGACCCATGATATCATCTCTCCTTTGCTTCTGTCCCGCTGGCGGTTAGAACAATGAGAGTGGCAACACAGCTGTGGTTCATGTGTAACAATGGCAGCTGTTGAAACATACCGCTGTCATCTGATGTGATGACGCTTTTATGGTCCACTTCTTCATTTACCAGTAGGCTGCACAAGGAGGCCGCAAGGACAGCTCAAGTTATCTTTGAAATTCTAGTCAGACCATCACACTACGTCCAACGAGTGTCGCATCTCATCTTAATCGGACGTCTAAAGGCATGTGGATCGCCTATTAATTACACCTTGGGTACATATCACAGCCATCAATAGGACTTATAAATCAACGCCCTGAAAATGTTGGGGACGCTCCACAAGTCAAGTTTTACAAGTGAAATCAAAGAGCTGTCCTTCAGGTTTCAAAGCTGTCCCCTGTCTGCCATCGTCTTTCATGGGCACAGCTCCCAGAACAATCTGCTGTATTTGGACATGGTGGGAGTAGATTGGAAGGATAAGGGTTATGGAGGTGCCAAAGCTTTAGAGAGCTGAATGCAGACATTTTCTTGTGGTGTCCTTCAAATATACTATATGGGAATATGCTATACGCAGTGTGCCTGAGGGGCAACACTGACATCCTCCATTCATCCCACTCCTGGGATGAGGAAGGACACCTGGGTGAGCTTAACCAAAGGGCTTTGTGCGAACAGAGCAGTCCTTAATCTTCTGTGCAGTTCACATTATCACATGTTGAGAAGGCTGGTAGGCCAATGTGCCCAGCATCCTTTTAGGGCTTTTTGGCCAGTGAGGTGAGACATGGATGATGGACCTGGGGGTATGCAGATGAGAGGAGGATATTCAGGCTCCTCTGACGTTGCCTTGGCTGCTGCTGGGCTGATTCCCTGAATTGTGGCCTGCTGAGCCAAGAGAGGGGTCAAAAAGCAGCGTGAGGACATTAAATGTCAAAATTTGTTTGCTTCCCGAGGTCACATCCATAAATTACACCGGGATGGGTCCTGTTCTGCAGGTCGTACCGTATTGCTGCATTTATGAGTTCAAGGCTCATCATCCTTCCCTTCCTGTCTTGAATTCCTGTCACTGAATGCAGGACTCCACAGGCTCCTCCTGCTGTGGCACCGGTTGCCCAGAGGAAGGGGAGGTATACGCTGCTGCAGATGTTCCAGAAGGAGCTCAGCGTGAGCCGTGATTCATACAGAAGAGAAGCAAAGACAATCGCGGCGTCACAGCACGACTAGGGGGGAAACTGAAGCATGGAACAAAGATGAAAAGGGATCAGCAAGTGCAAAATGCTGCACAAGAGAAACACTGAGGTTGTTACTATCAGCCATGTATCTAGCACAGTGGGAGCACTGGTTCTCTAGAGCATTAACCCTATGCTGTCCACAAAAAAGCTATGTTTAGCATAATGCTAGTGTTACATAGTGTAGTGAGCTGATTGGCTACCAAGCTAAACTTAATCCAAAGACAGCAGCTGGGGGAAGTTCAGATGGAAACCTGAGGATATGGGCTTTCTTTGATCAGACCTCAGCCCAGTTTAGATGTCTGAGCATCCATATCCAATTTTAGTCAATGGAACATAAAAAGACTAAGCTGCCATTTACCTTGGAGGGAAGAGTTTTGAGGCATCAAGAAGAGAGAGTACAAAACAAAACTATTTTTGCAAACCTTAATATGTACCTGACACCTGCACATGCCCAAAATGAAAAAGACCTCTTACTTGATCCTGCCTTTGTCTCCGGGGGGGAGTTGGTGAATAAGAGCTGGTGTGCAGAAGGTGCTCATGAGACACAATTTGTGTTTAAAAGAATCACATGCAAACTAATTAGGAGGACATGTTTGACATGTATACACAGCAGCCATTGGTTTTGGTTTGATATTTCATATCTACCATTTGTTCGACTCCCAGACCTAACTCTAGAGTTGTAATTTCACCACACTGAGTTTGATGTCAGTGTGTCTATAGGGATGGAATTTCTGTGTGGGAAGTGTTTATCATACCAAGGCTGTTTAAAGCCATGCCCATGGGGTATAGTGTGTGGGGGGGATTATCATCATTTCGCCAACTGCAGATCGTTTGGGCACTTGCACCAGCACCGCATGTGAATGTTTGGAGGAATTTGCTGCCATGGAAAGCAGGATGTGCCCAATGCCTGCATTTGAATTAGTCTCGGGCTGTCATAAGAGTCAAATGCGGCAAACTTTGATACGAAATATAATATTCACGACGCGTCAATGCTCCAAACCAACAATAATTAACAAATGTCTTTGTAAGTCACACTTCAGTGGTTTGTTTAGGGGGCCTGGGGTGAAAACCAGTCCCTATGAGGTAAAGTAATTGCCTCCTTTTGTGAGAAGCAGCCTCACAAGATCAGTCCATAAGGAGTAATCATGGTAATTTCAAATAATAATGTATCCCCGGTTTGGTGATTAAAAGTGCAGTAATCAACATAAGTGATTACTTCCTGTTTTGATAATAACAGTTGTGATGTTACCTTCATGTGCTAAATTCAGTTTCAGTTGCAGTTCACTGTGTGATGTATCAATGTCAAGCGTCTGTAGAATAGTTTCTCTGTCATTGATGATTACTTGTCTTGTCTGACCTAAGGAATTTGCACCGACTTGTGTTCATAGTATTACAAGATGTTTATTCAGTTTAATGTTCAATGTCGGGCAAACCCTGCAGAGGAGGGTGAGGACGAGCTGAAGGCACAGCATAGGACTATGAATGTCACTGCATGCAAATAAGATGTTAGTCAATACAGATGTATGCATCTTATGTGTTGTTCATACATCATACTCAATGAGTGTTTTTGGGGTGGCTGGTATATAGTTGATTAATACATTGATTTGATTTGTTAGGGTTAAACCATAGACTGTATATAAAGATGGACAACGTGTCTCCCCTTCCTCTCGCTTTGCAGAAATAAAGCCAGGATATTGCCCATTTGGAGCCTGTGCAGTAGCGATCAGGGGATGGGGTTGCACCAGTGAGGTCCTGCCAATACATGAGCTTTACCAGTTGTTAGCCAGTTGTCAGCTGTCAATCAAGCCATTTCACCCAAGCATCAAACAACTAATACAACCAAATTTAAACAAAAAAGTAACACTTGAACAAACACAAGTGTGATGAGAACATAAAATGACAGAGAGCACCTTTGAATTTTTTTATTGATTTCTATTTATTTTGGCCCATGTTCCTTTCTAACATGGAGGAGGCGAGATTCATGACCACCGGGCGACGATGGAGAAGGTTTGGCTTAACTTTTGGGAAGCAGTCATGTCATCCATCTTTATATAGGGTCAATGTAATAAACTGAAGCAGGAGTTTGCACTGTATAGTCTGACTTTATCTAGATACTAATACAAATCCTGCGTTTCTGATGGATTTGACTTTAAATCTCTGTTTAGGGAGAAAGTCCTGCTGTAAGACAGATGAAACGTTTTATCCTTTATACTTTTAGTACAGTCAGAGGTCATCTGCAAAGATGATTTATCAATGGAACACTGACTGTAAAAACTCATCCACACTGCAATTTTGATCTCATATGTGTTTTGAGCTCAGTGTTTTACTGCTCAGTTGAAATTGTGATTCAGTGTTATTTTTGCCTCTAAACATTCTAAATAATGAAAAAACCCTTCAAAGTATTTTTGTCTTCCTTCATATGAGTAACTCTGATGAAAAATATAGATCTAAATAGTTAGCCCCTTTGACTTTTATCTGTTCTGACCGGGGAAGACAAACCCCATCTCTGCTTTAACAATGAATAAGAGAAAACCGCAGTTCCAACCAATCAAAACATTCATAAAGTAGAGCAGAGTAAGTGTCCTGTTGCTCAAAGCCATGACAGCACTTTGATGAATATGGAAACATTGGTGCGCTACTTTTATTGCCATGTTTCAACCTTTGACAAACCAAGAAGCAGAAGCACTTTAAGAATCACTTATGAGTAGTGAAGATTCCATAAATTACTCAGAATGATGTCAGAGGAGGTTTAAAAATACTCATGGAGTCAAACTTAACACATTTTAATGTCATTAGCTGAGAAGAGACAGACGACACTTTTAACAAATCTAAACCAGCAGAAATAATAAGATTCATATTAAGCAAGATAAATGCTTTCATTAGGATTGGAAGCAAACATTGAAGTTACACAACTGGTTATAGGTCCGATATAGCTTTGAGCTCATTCGTGATTTGATTAAACATAATTAATTCTTACAGCTAGAGCTCAGCAAGTCAGTAAACATGGTTTTTGTGTCACTGTGTTTCTGTTTTCCTTTTAGCCAAATGCCGCTTGCTTATCATGTTGTGCTTGTAATGTTTCATATGCGTGTGCAGAGGGGATTTGTGGTTGTTCATGAAAAACATCCCCAAGTCAGATGTTGCACGGTGTTGTTTCCCGTGTCAACAAGGGCTCATACTCCATCAGAGTTTATTCTAAAATGAGAATGAACTAATTTTTGACCTCCCTCGTTTCAGAGCATGGGTCAACTGAGCTCACCGGGCTCTTCGTTGAGAAACCTCCACATGAGGTCGTTGCCATTGCAGGTTTGAGACTCAAATGGATGGATGTACAAAAACAGGCAACATTAGCCGATCACATATTGTTATAGGAGTTCAACGTTGTTTCTGAACGGCAGGAGGGGATGTCACTCTCATCGCTCGGGTGGACTCGACCACCCTGACGAGAAAACCAACCATGAAGTGGCTGAAGGGCAAGTGGATGGACCTCGGCAGCAAGGCCGGGAAACACATGCAGTTTAAAGAAACTTATGACAGAAACACCAAGGTGTGTGTTTGTGTGTTTTTGATAAATCTCTGTCACAAATATCCGAGAGGTAATCAAGTAATGTTGCGTCCCCAAGATCTACACGTATGAGATGAAGATCGTCAAAGTGGTCGCTGGGGATGCCGGAGGCTACAGGTGCGAAGTGACGGCCAAAGACAAGTGCGACAGCTCCATCTTTGAAGTCACCGTTGAGGGTGAGTGAAAAACAGACTCTGGCCTGCAGAGGCTGACACAAGTTCCATATCTGCTGATGTTTAGATCCGATCATCCTGGCCTCATTTTTCGCCCCTGCAACTTCTCTCATTACAGCTGCACAGCAGGAGGAGCAGCAGGGGGATATTTTGTCTGCCTTCAAGAGAGCGTGAGTACACGGGGATTTGTGTTTCAGCCCGTCTCAGTGGTGTATTCGCGCATACGTAGACTAATTATGATCTTTCCCAGTGAATGTGAGTGTGTCTGTGGGTGTGAAGGTATCTATCAGGACATTCGGTACATGACGGTGGTCACTTTAATGAAGTGTCAGATATATAACCGATCTCTGTTACACTTCACTTTCCATATGCACAGGGATGCTGGAGAGGATGACGGAAGTCTGGACTTCAGTGCTCTGCTTAAAGCCACCAAGAAGTGAGAAGCTACATGTTATTCAGCCCAATTATCAAATGCACAGTATGGTTCATTCCTTCAAACAACATTCTTTTCCTTGTCTACCAGAAATAAGAGGCCAGAAAAGGAACCACCGATAGATGTGTGGGAATTGCTCAAGAGCGCCCATCCAAGCGAGTACGAGAAAATTGCCTTTGAGTATGGCATCACTGACCTCAGGGGCATGCTGAAACGTCTGAAAAAGATGAAGGTGGTCGAGCCCAAGCACAGCGAGGGTAAGATGTCAGGCAAAATGTAAAAGCGGTGGAAGAAGTAGTGGAGCATTTGAAGATCAGGGATTTGGAGAATTAGGATGGCAAGGAAAAGGAAGGGCCCCCTAAAACTGAACAGAGAAAATAAGAAGAGCTGAACTGAAGAGTTCTTAATTCTAACATTTTCCCCTTCCCCAGCTTTCCTGTCAAGGATGGATTCTTGCTACTCGGTGGAAAAGGGCAAGAAGATCGTCCTGAAGTGCGAGGTTGTCGATCCCAACGTCCAGGTCAAATGGTTGAAGAATGGCCAGGAGATCAAACCCTCAGCCAAGTACACATGCATAAAACCACCAACACACCCGCAAGCTGATAATTGTTGGTTCACACAGACCTGTATTAGTTTCTTTTTTCCCCATCCTAAGCATCATGCAAGATATTTGCCTAATTGGATGCTAGCTGTATCATATTAATCATAATAGCTTAGAAGGACCTGATGGGCAGTGCTTTTAAAATATCAAGTTATAATTATCTGTGCCACAAGGTCATACCCTGAACCGATGCTGCCATCAGCACGTTTTATTTTTAGTCGGTCACAAGAAGCCTCCCAGTGGGTTGAGCTAGTCACCCTGCCAAGACAGTGTAGACATGTAGAATTGTGCAGACCTACCCATAGGACAAAGACCTCTAAGATTCTAGTGAAAGGTCTTAATGTGGGGAGAAAATGTCTGGATCAGAAAAAAGTGAAATGTATATAGAAAATGGTTGTCTTTGTGAAACCCGTTGCCAATCGGACACTGGTTCGTACTTGGCCAGTTCCTACTGAACAAAATGCCAACGCATATTTTGTTGTTTATTTCGGTGCCATAGCTCCGAACTGGGAAAGTTGCTCTTCTTGCAGGTAACACCACCACACATGTCAAGTTAACATTACATTTAACTCAGCTTTGCCAGCGTGTAACGTTAGCCTACAGTTAGCCAGTGGCTACCTCAAACTCGACAAGTCAACAAAATGCCTTAAGGGAAGCGATCAAAAGTGTGGCTTTTTTTTTATTCACGCCATAAGATTCGAACTCCAGAACTTTGCCACAACTTTTGTGATGTTTAGGCACCTGATCCGATCTTAAGTATCTAACCCTTAGCACCAGTATTGAAAGAAAATAACAAAAATGCCTAAACCTAAAGAGCATTACCAAAATAATCAAATGTTAAATTAAATGTAAAAACTTGAGATGAACTTATTGACCCTTGTTTGATCCACAGACATTTCTGTTTCACTTTCAATCTTTCTTGTCCAGGTACGTCATGGAGGCCAATGGCAACGTCAGAACCCTCACTCTCAACAGGACGACCCTGGCCGATGATGCTGCTTATGAATGTGTGGTGGGAGAAGACAAGTGTTTCACTGAGGTGTTTGTCAAAGGTGCTTCATCTCTTATTTTTTCGGATCCATAACTGACTGAATTCGGGTCATTCACCTTGAGTTTCTGCTAAATGTTCAAGCTACTATGTTTTTTTCTGCTCCGTGCAGAGCCCCCTGTAACCATCACCAAGCTGATGGATGACTATCATGTGGTCGTGGGAGAGAGAGTGGAGTTTGAGATCGAGGTGTCGGAGGAGGGTGCCCACGTCATGTGGTCAGTAAACGTCACGGTATTGGCCGTTGCACGATCAAAACTACCAACCAGTTTGCACTCGGCTTCGGGACATGTCTTTAATCCCTGGCAGAGTACAATGGAACCACTTCATATTTAGTTCAGTGTCACAGTCGTATATTGTCTGAAGCCACTGAGCTTCTTGTCTTCATCAAATCAGATAAAAATGTAATATGCGCTCGGAGCCCTGTTATCTGATGTGCTGCGGGAGTCACATTTTGGAGTCTCCGAATATTTAATCGCCCACCTCCTTGTATTGAAATGAGACATCATCTTTTTGTATAATTATATGCTCTCCAAAACCAACCACTTTTGTAACAAGAGCCATAACTGATTGTTACTTTTATGCTACACATCGCTGCACCAGACAGACTTCTGCTTCATTTCAGATCAAATCTAAATTTATTATCTCTGAAGGAGATCTGGAACAACTTAGATTGAATCTGAAGACCGGCTTTGAATGCTGAATAGTGTGGGAAGTCTGCTTTGAGCAACAGAATTCAGAGCTAAATTTCTTTTTTTCTTTGCCTTTGTTTCACTGAGGTTTTTTTGTTTATGGTCTAGTTTTAATTGTGGGGGTGCCAAACTTTAAGCACCACTCAGTAAAACTCTTTATATATTATATTATATATATATATACATATATCACATATTTAAAAGGTTTGAAAATGTTTTTCATCGATAGTAACACATTATCCTTCCCTTTTCACAATTTTATTTTTATATCACCCATTGATGAATTCAAAGCCCATTCATATTTCCACACAGTGAATGGCGGAAATACTAATGGTGCTGGTAGAATCGCATCAGATGTACGGCTGCTGCCGTGATTCTGTGTTAAATATTTAGACACATCTTTCACACTGAGAAAAACTCATTCTCCATTCATCTCCAGGTTTTTCGAGGACGTAGAGCTTCACAAAGACACAGATTCCAAGTTTCGCTTTAAGAAGGACGGAAGGAAGCACACTCTCATCATCCAGGAGGCAATGCTGGACGACATCGGAATGTACCATGCCTGGACAAACGGGGGTCACACCAAAGGAGAGCTGGAAGTGGAAGGTGCTAAAAATGTGATAGTGATATATTTTCTTATTTCATTTAAGTAGTTTTAAAAAAAAGATAATGCTAATCAAGCACAGACTGATTCTTTTAACTAGATTTACTATTTATTTAGTCTGGTCATTAAAATGTATGTTTAGTGCTGAGGATGCAGATGAATGTAACTGTGCGGCTTAACGGGTCTTTTTACAATCAAACAAACAACTTGTGGCAATGGCCGCCATGATATGTATATCATGGACAGTATGTCATGTATGTCATAAAGACCCTATGCCTCCTTCCCCCATATTTGCATGCGTCGTGCCTGAACTCTTCCCCCCGGGTTTCCTCTGTGTCATTCAGAGAAAGAGCTGGAGGTGCTGCAGGACATCGCTGATCTGACAGTGAGGGCGACGGACCAGGCCATTTTCAAGTGTGAAGTGTCCGACGAAAAGGTCACAGGAAAGTGGTTTAAAGATGGCGTGGAGGTTTTGCCAAGCGACCGCATCAAAATGACTCACATCGGAAGGTACTGAGATGAAGGCGAAGAGACACAGTTTATAAAGAATATCCGTTTACTTGCTAAAACTGAAAAACAGCCTACTTATTTCACGGGACACATGTTTCCCCGACATCATGTCACCTCTGTTGCTTGTTTCAGGTTCCACAAGCTGATTATTGATGAAGTGAAGCCGGAGGATGCCGGAGACTACACGTTTGTTCCTGATGGATACGCTCTGTCACTTTCTGCCAAACTCAACTTCTTGGGTGAGAAAGACGGAGCGATAACCAAAGGCTCTCACTGTGGATGCATTAATCATCAGCAGCCTGGATAACATTCTCAACTCTTCTTTTTTTCCTCTTAAAACAGAAATTAAGATTGACTATGTGCCTAGACAAGGTAAGTCAACTTAAATTACCTCGATTTACAAATAATTAAAAACTTTGTAATCTTGTATGCAGTCGATTGGCCATCATAAGAAACCCACTTTCACAAAGCCCTCATTTTAAATATATGTTTTACGTTAACCAGATCCTCCAAAGATCCACCTGGACACAACTGGAAACATGGTCTCCCAGAACACTATCATTGTGGTGGCGGGCAACAAGCTGCGACTGGATGTGGAGATCACGGGAGAACCAGCACCCACTGTTGTTTGGTCCAAAGGAGATAAGGTAAGGATGTGAAGAGGGTTACGATACAGGATGTGTAGGTTTATGTTTAACAAAGCAAGGCTACATAAAGGTAAAAGGTTTACACATCAGCTAGTTGTATTAAATAGAAATACATAATGTCAAGAAAAACAGCATCTTTACCATTTTGTTTATGAAAGGAGCGTGTCTAGGGACCTTAAGGGATAAAGGGGGACCTGGGGGGCCATACATCGTACCAAAATGAACCCCAACTATGATCACAGTTACATAATATGCTTGCAAGTGCAAACTATAGTCTTCAACCAAATCTCATCAAGAGGTTTCCAACTTTGGTGTCATGGGAATGTCCATAGGGTCAGCAAGTTCAAGATATAATGTGACTCTTCCTCTTTGTCTCGTTAACTGGGCGTCGATCCGTTTACCTGTCCAGTGATATTTGCTCAAATCATTAGGGAATATTGGCCGACAAGCAGTAAAGGGAACCAGGGTGCAAGAGAAATAATGGCCTCCCCATATTTCTTTGTTTCAAGAAGCAAAGTGCCCTTTTTGGAAAACTAGAAACAGTTTGACCCTAATATTACACAAGTATGTCTCTTAAGATGTCGAAGTGCTGCCCTCGTCATGAAGAGGTCAACCCAAGTGGGCCCCAAGTGCCTATATAGTTTGAACTTGGACAGCTGTTGCTCAGGGGGTAGAGAGGGTCGGCCACTAACCAGAAGGTCAGTGGTTTGATCCCTGGCTCCTCAAGTCTGCATTCCAAAGTGTTCATGGGCAAGATACCGAGCTCCAAATTGCTCCCTGACAGCTGCGCCAGCAGCATGTGAACAGTGTGTGATAGGATGATAAGAAGCACTGTACGAACAGGTACAGAGCTTTCGTGAAAAGGTGAAAGCGACTTTTACTGTCCAGCGTGTTTAGAGGTGGATAAGACTTGAAAAGTGCTATATGAATACAGTCCATTTACCATTTAACCCTTTAACTTGGAGATTTTTGAAACATTTTGTGTATAATGCCGCAACTTGTCAAAAGTAACGGGTCTTGTTACTGTGCCATAATCTGCCATTTGTTAGGCAATCACAGAAGCAGAAGGCCGCGTGAGGGTGGAGGCCAGGAAAGACCTGAGCTGCTTCGTCATTGAGGGAGCGGAGAGGGAGGATGAGGGCAACTACACCATCTGTGTCACTAACCCCGCCGGAGAGGACAAAGCTATGCTGTTTGTGAAGATCGTGGGTAAGTGAATGTTCTTATAGTGAATTATTAGCAGGTGATTTGCTCTGTTGTGTCTTTATCTTTTCTGATGCACATTAAAACATATTCTGATCTTATTTCAGATGTGCCCGACGCCCCTGAGAATGTCAAATGTACATCAGTGGGAGAGGACTGCGGCACCATCGTCTGGGACCCCCCTGTATTTGATGGCGGTGCCCCAGTCAAAGGTCAACGATGGATTCCCCCCCACCCCCAGCTTTTTACACTTAACTCTTTGGAACCTATATTACATTTCCCAAAAAGGCACATATATTAATTGTTATTCTGCTTGTGTTTTTCCACCATCAGGTTATCTCATGGAGAGGAAGAAGAAGGGCTCCTCCAGATGGACAAAGCTCAACTTTGACGTTTACGAATCGACTACATACGAAGCCAAGAGGATGATTGAAGGCGTCCAGTACGAGATGAGGGTGTTCGCCGTCAACAGCATTGGCTTGTCTCCACCGAGCATCAGCTCCAAACCCTTCATGCCCATTGGTACGTTTCCCCGCCGTCTTTACGCCCTCTTTCTCAGCTGCTCCTTGTCCCATCCTTCGCCCGGCCTGTCAGGGAATCTCTTTCACTCTCTCTCTCTGTCTCACTCAGCCGCGACCAGTGAGCCGACGCGCCTGACGGTGTACGATACCACGAACAACTCATGCACCCTGAAGTGGCTCGCCCCGGAGAAGATCGGTGCTGGAGGCCTGGATGGTTACGTTATTGAATACTGCAAGGAAGGAGGTGATAGGACCACACATCATCATTAGAATATAATAGTTTGAACCTTCACGGACTATTTCGAAACATCCTCCAATCAAATTATGATTTAAAGACCTCCATTTAATAACCATAGCATATATTGTACGTCTAAAAGGGCAGATTATATATGATAACCAAGAAAAAAGTATTACTATTCAAATCCCACTCACTGTGATTTGCTGCATGTTTTTCTGTTTGGTATCAGACACTGAGTGGGTGGTGGCCAACAAGGAACTTTGTGAGAGACAGGGATACGTGGTGCGTGGCCTCCCCGTGGGAGAGAAGATCAACTTCAGGGTGGTGGCTGTAAACATTGCTGGACGCAGTCCCCCTGCCACACTGCAGCAGGCTGTCACCATCCGCGAGATCGTCGGTGAGTCAGTCGAGTTGATTTCACCTCGTTTTATTATATTTTATAACTTTTTGATTGACTTTTGCAGCATTTGTTACGGGCTTGTGTTTTATATATCATCTTTATGTACTGTATAATGACATTGTCCCCTGTTTTAACGACTGTTCCTGCTTTAGAACATCCAAAGATCCGCCTTCCTCGTGAACTAAGACAAAAGTACATCAGAAAAGTAGGAGAAAAGATCAACCTGACCATCCCCTTCCAGGTGAGATAGGATGCGTTAAAGCATTCTGAAATATCCATCCATCCATCCATCCATCCATCCATCCATCCATCCATCCAACCATCCAATCATTAATTATCTGTACTGCTGTGCTTTGAGGGTCGCAGGTTAGCTCGATCCAATACCAGGTAATATTAGGCAAAAGGCAGGGTACACCCTGGAGATCATACCAAAATATATAGTAAAAATAGAATGGCCTTCAGTAGAGTGTAAACCTACACCAAGGCCCAATACTCCCATTAAATTTAACCAAGCTGCACCAAATTTCACACACTCACAGATATCATCACCCTTAATGTGCCAGATTATAAAAAATCCAGATTTATGAGTTTTTCCTGGGAAAAGAGTAAAATGTCTTTCAGTTGTCTTTTCCTGCTAACTAACAGTCAGTGATAAAAGCATATCCTCCTTGGCGGAGGCGTAAATAACCATAATTCAGAAGAAACCAAAACAAATGTTCGATGCAGTTGTTTATGTGTGCTGTCAGCCATTTTAGTAAAAGTCACATGACGAAGGATCGCCCCCCCCCCCCCCCCCCCGTCTCGTAGGGTAAACCACGTCCCGTCGCGACCTGGTACAAAGATGGTCAACCCGTGGAGGACAAGATGGTCAGCGTGCGTAACTCGAACGTGGACACCATCCTGTTCATCCGCTCGGCAGAGAGAGAGCACACCGGAACGTATGAGCTGGTTCTACAGATTGAGAACCTGGAGGACAGGGCTTCCATCGCCATCAGGATTGTTGGTAATGTCGCCAGGATCCCGCGTTGATGATCACCGCGAGTAGCCTTCATCTTGGACTGTGTCAAATTCATATCTTTTACCAAGTCACTGACCTTTGATTCAAACAGACAAGCCTGGGCCTCCACTGAACGTGAGGGTGACGGACGTCTGGGGCTTCAACGCGGCGCTGGAGTGGGAGCCCCCGAAGGACAATGGCAACTGTGAGATCTCCGGATATACCATCCAGAAGGCGGACATGAAGACCAAGGTGAGAGAGGGAGGAGGTGTCAAACCTCGATCAGCCCTACAGTTTCCTGCTAAAGGATCCAATCGAACACCTGCCCGTGTTTGATACCAACACTCGGCTCATTTCCCAAGCTCAATTTGTGGTATTTACGTTTTTTTTTTTATATAACAATTTGACTTTTCTCCTCTTGCTCCAGGACTGGTTCACCGTGTATGAACACAACAGACGGACAAACTGCACTGCCTCAGACCTGATCATGGGCAATGAATACATGTTCCGCGTCTACAGTGAAAACCTCTGCGGCAAGAGCGACGAGGCGAAATTCAGCAAGAACACGGCAATCATCGCCAAGCAAGGTGCGGGCAGTGTGTGCATGCGTGTGTATGTGTGTGTAGATACATCTATGCATCGGTAGTGGGTGCCTTTTTTCCCGCTATAGCACTATAAAGGTTAAGTGAAATGAGCCTCCTCTCTACTCTGATTTATTGGGGTTGACTGCGTTTGCCTCTCACTCCTCTCCATAGGCCTGGAAATCAAACGAAACCCCTACAAGGAGATGGACATGGCCTGCGTGCCCAAGTTTACGCAGCCCTTAGTTGACAGAGCTGTGGTGGCCGGGTACAGCGTCGCCATCAGCTGCGCCGTCAGAGGCTACCCTAAGGTAAACACAGAGTTCAGATTCCCAGCAGGACGCCTGTTTTTTTGTTTTCCTGACACAAGGCAAAAACATCTGCTCTATCATATATCTAAGAAGTTTATATTTTGACTTCTCCGTATCCCAGCCTAAGATTGTCTGGATGAAGAACAAAATGATCATCGGCGGGGATCCGAAGTACTTGATGCAGAACCACCAGGGAGTGCTGACCCTGAACATTCGCAGGCCAAGCGCCTTTGACGGCGGCAAATACTCCTGCATGGCTGTCAATGACCTGGGCAAGGACGAGGTGGAGTGCAAACTGGACGTGAAACGTAAGAAAAGAACCGAGGGGAGGAGAGAGGGCTGCAAGGGGCGGGAAACGGGCAGAAACGGGAGGAGTCTGCTAAATGAGTCTCTCTGTGCAGAACGATATTTAGTTTTGAATCCTATTATAGAATGAATATGAATTTAATGAGTATGAACAGGATAAGTCACCTTGATTCTGACCACAATTACATGAAGGTCTCATTTCATTCATCCTGTGTCCTGTTATTTCCACAGCTTTCGTAGAACCGGAGAAGAAGTGAGAACCCCCCCCGACAGCAGTGAATGTGAAACAGTGAATGAACGGTGAATGTCACTATGTAGAGTTCACACTGTGATAATAATTCAAATAAAATGTAGTGATGCCTGCTATAAATTATCGTTTATTTTCAAAACATTTCACTTCTCTGTTAAATTATTTTCATTAACAATCCACGAACATGAAAAGAGAGCTCATGAACACACACAGCCAGCATGTGAATTATGAAAATGCATGGCACATTATTATTATTAGAGCTGTTTCCGCAGCTCCCGAGCACCTCTCTGTATTTTTGGCACGTTGCATTACACCTCCCTGGATTAGTGCCTCCGCCTCCTGTGGACTGCCACTCCTATGCTGCACAACAGCGCCACTGCCAGGAGACCCACGGCCACTGCAAGAGCTGTTAACACACCTGTGAGAGATAAACGACCCTGGTTGAGTACCGGTGGATATGGCACATTTGGGGGATTATTCAAAACCCCTGTCGTGTCCCCACAGTAGATCACGGATAAAGAACGATATAGAGGTGTTGCAGTTGAAGCAATTAACAGTGCCAAGGCTAAGAGGTGTGAACTTCACCTGTGCTGGACCATTTTGTCCGAAACCCACATTCGGCCTCCCAGTCCTCCGCCACCACGTCCCGCACCAGCTCACTGAACAGGGACAGAGGGCAGGGGTTCAGCCCGTTGCATCCCGGCACGGCGTTGGGGTAGGGCTCCCGCCTGGAGTCGTTGTGGTAATACAGCTCCAGAGAATAGGACCTGGGGGGGTTATTAGGATGAATAGAATGAGAAGACGTGCAATTATGGCGAGCATTATGTAAATGTCTTGATGTCCATTATGTTTCCTGGAGCTTTGGCCAGATTTTAATCGAATAGAAAAAACAGCGAATGCACTCGAACGGTTTTTACTGTGGCTCGGCGGCGGAATACGGTTACTCAAAATGTGGTGTTTGATAGCGCACTTGAATATGCATAGAGAAGAGCGGTGTCATAAAGGAGAGTCATTACCCATCATACTCCTGGTAGAACTCGAAGAGCTGACAGGCAGCGTAAGGCGGGAGAAGGCCGTCGTACACGTCCAGCGCTGCCTGGAGGGTGATGAGTGTGGAGTCATGCTGGAATGAGAAACAAGACGTCACGGCAGTGAGCAGCTGAGGAGACACAGTTTGTGCAATAGATTATAAATGTGTGTGTGTGTGTGTGTGTGCTCTGTCCAAACACTCAACTCACAGCTGAGTACATAATGAACTTCAGGCTGCTGCCTTGCTCCACGGCACGGGAGAAATTCCTCAGGATGGCATTCAGCAGAACCCCTGGTGCATTAACACAGTGTCAGCAGTGTGAATGGAGTATTTTCACACGCTAACACAATCCTCTTTGACCTTATTGAGCATCTGTAATCGTCCTCTTCATCAGCGCAAATGGGCTAATATGCTTCTGGGACACACGACCCCCGCTCCGCCGGCAGTCACAACAATACAGATTATTTCCCTGCTCTAATAAGATTTTTGTCACATTCGTCGCCGCCGATGAGAAGCCCCACCTCCCGAGAGCCTGGCCTTCTCTTTCCTCTTGTGGCTGAGGATGCTGTACGTGACCTCGAAGGACGCGATTCTCCTCAGGGTGTCCAGGACGTCTTGGGTGGCCCAACGTGGGAGAGTCAAGTTATGGACCCTCTGCAAACAGACACACACACACACACACACCCGCACAACACATACAAAATAAAAAAAGATATAAAGGCAGCGTTTCGTGGTTTCTATTATCGCGGCTATTTTTAGCGTCGGTCCTGAAGATAACAGATGCCCATTTTTGCCTGGTTGAAGGAGTGTATCCAACCTGGCCTAGAATCCTCCCATCTCCTAATGCTTTAATTATCCTTTCAATATGTTGTCCTGTTCATGTCTCACTAGGTGTATAAAAGTGATGTCTCCACACCGCCTACTGCCGCCCCGTCCCTCTGCAGATTTGCTGAAGGAAGCTCTTTTTTTTCCTTTTCCCCTCTCTCTCTCTCTCTCTCTGCTCCGCGGCCGCTGCTTGTGTCAATAATTGAGGCATTTGTAAACTGCAGAACACAGGAAGCGTAACAGGCTTCATCGTGTTCATGTGAGAATAGCAACACACACCTGACAGTTGAGCGTGTCGTAGACCCTCCATATCTTTTTGCCGACCAGTTTGGACACAGGGTAACCGGTGTGGTTGGAGAGTCCCTCCACAAAGTGCTGCAGGGGGAAGCAGGAGAGAGAATACATTAAAGTCTTCACGCCGACTGAAAAAGCTCCAGGAAATACGACACTAATTATCATTTTTACGAGAGGTATTAAACATTTTTTGTGGTTGTTTTTGGAGGTCCGCAAATAAAATGTCTCTCGTTCTGTGTTGAGGATGCAAAGTTGCACAAAAGCCACTTAACCGGATGGATTCATTTAGTTTACTGGTGTCGTGGCGGGTTTAACCTCTGGATGGACGACGCAATGAAAAATGGCCCCAGTTCAGTTGTTGCACGTGACCTGCAGGTGCTGTGCCTCCAGCAGAGGGTGTGAAAATTCAATCCAGGAGAGCCCTGCTGTCCTGATCTCCAACACCCCCGCTATTGGGCAGCACACGTGGGACCCGGTTTAATTAAAACCCTTTTTCATCGGAATTCTTAATCTAATTCAATCCGACCGTTAATTAGTGTCTCTGAGAATGTGAGAGAAATTGCACCGTGCAGCTTTTTTCGTAGGCACTGGAGTCACCGTGCCTGAGAAAAATCCCTGAGAGGACGCGATGTCTACGGCATATAACTAACACGTCCGCCGGAGGTGCCGATAACATTGGCACCAGCTACTGTGTGTGAAGTTTATATTTCACCGTTATTTACAGAAATGCGCATTTCACAGTGTTTTGTTATTTGACAAATCGAGGTATGAATATGCAGGGGGGGGGGGGGGGGGGGGGAGACATGGCCGAGGTGAAAAAGTATTATTCGCAGCAACTTTGATTATATAACGCTGACGATATAAGACAACAAGTTACAAAGTAGCTTTCGGCGGTTAACAGCCACATGACTCATGGAAAAGTGACTTCTATCACACACTGTGCTGCGAGTGGAGCGTTCGCGTCACCGAGCAGATGCTGGGGACGAGCCGCAGAGCTGTGTGATTAGAGGGTAGGCGTCCCTTCCTGTGCTTTGTCTCACCTGGTGAGTCCTCAGGAACCTCTGGTAATGCTCGCTCTCGAAGGTGTCCGTCATCAGCGCTCTGAACCTTGGACAGTCTTTGCCTGGAGTCTTCAGCAGCTTGAGGGATTCGAAAGCCACAGCACAACATCAGTGCATTTTAACTGCAGTCAGTGCAATTCTTCTGAGGCACAATTATATGTTCATTTCACACTTTAACACAGCAGGGGGTCACATGGCTGGGGTGAGCATGGAGTAGGACAGACTCAAATGACCCCGTGCAGGTTTTTGGAAGGACATATTTATGTGGCCCTGCAGCGGCACCTTGTCCTGAGCCCTGGGGATGGTGTGCACTGGAATGGGCCGCCAGAGCAACTGGGGCACGATGGGAGGCGGGCGTCTGGATGGGGGGAACATTCCAGCGAGGCAGGCCTGGGCGCTCATCAGAGTCCGGTCGTAGTCGGTGCTCCGGACATAAAACTGTCAGAAACAAGGAAGAAAGATTGAGTTAAAATAAAAAAAAACAGCTTGTGCCGATTCTAGATACCTCGCTCCACTGCGTTGTTCCAAATAGGACATGTTTGCTTTTTATAGACTAAGGAAAATGTATTTCGGAAACTCAAAAGGAATGAATTTGCATTTGCACAGTAGAAATGCACATAATTGTTTTGCTATTTGGGTTTAATAAATGCACAGAGCAAGGCCGAAGTGTATCATGAGTGAGCTGCATTTATCCCAAGTTAACTGAGGTATTCCCTGAGCATGGAAAGCAGGGGAGTCAGAAAGGATCCAAATGGATGAGAGAAGGAGGGGGAGCAACATCCGTCCTCGCTGTGATCTCTTCTGACATCAGGCTTCGCTCGTCTATATCTCTCTGTCACCCCATGTCAGGTTTTTGCGCACAGTAAATCACGCTGATAAGGTTGGATGTCCCTGCGATGCATAGGAGGCTTATTCTCTGTCTCCCCCCCCCCCCCCCCCCCCCCCTTTTGCTTTTGTCAAATTAAAACAGACATGGCAGCGCGGGGAAATGTTGACTGAGATTTGGACGACAAATCGCCAATGACAGGTCCTGAGAAGAGTTGTTATTTTTGTGGTAATTGTGTGTTATTTAAAAGAGAGAGAGAGAGAGAGAGAGAGAGAGAGAGAGAGAGAGAGAGAGAGAGAGAGAGAGAGAGAGGAGAAATGAATGCATGGGTGCAAAGCGCAGGGGGGATGGGGGAGGGAGAAAAGGAACACATTGAGTGTAAAAAAAAAACAACCAGGCAGGGAAAAGGAAAGCGGAAATCATATCTTGGTAATGACAGTGTGCTGAACATGCAGCCCAGGGGCACACTGAAGCAACATGCATGCTGCCAACTGCACTGCACATGGAACAAGATTAACCCCCCCCCCCCCACACACACACACACACACACACACACACACACACACACATCCCGCAACATGTTACAGCCCATTACCAGGGCCACGCCGGCGATACCACCAATATGAGTCATGCTCATTAACCTAGCGTGGCTGCAGGCGTCACAGATTATCGCCGGGCCACACATGAACCTGATTTCACATGTTGGGGGCATGGGGGGGGGGGGCTGCACGGCGACAGGATTAGGTGACACTGATTGCCCACATGGCTCACAGGGGAGTTCAGCTAAGCAGAGTAGGAACAAATTAAACAATCCCACAGTACGCATACACAAATACAGAAACCGCACTCACCTCTCTGTTGTCGTAGTCCTCGCTGAGGAAGTCTCCGTAGCGCCTCCTCAGAAACCTGCCCAGCTCAAACTGTTGTTTCATGCCCAGCTGAAAGGAAAAGTGCCCTTGTTGTGAGTAAAGAATAATAAGGGGGCTAAAATCTGACATTTTTTTCGCTGAGGATGTGGCAGATTAAAAGTCAGCCTCGACGTTATTTGCACAAAACAACTTATTTCAGCCCCTTCTGTTGGGGCATCGGAGAAACCAGAATAATACACTTATTCACAGCGAACTGCCTGATTGCCTGAGAGCAGAGCAGTGTCACAGTAGGAAGGAGTTTAATTAAAACTCTTCTTCCGTCTCAGGACTCATTAGAAACTGATTTTAGAATGCAACGCGGTAAGTGAAATTTACTGTGATTCCTGACACCACCCAGCAGCTCAACACTAAAAGCCTTTGGACGTTTGCCTTTGTCATAATTACACTGCGAGTTCCCTTTTTCTGTAAGACACATTTTAGATGATGTTTTTCTTGTGTTAATGCTCCGTAGCTACTTCCAGAATATTCCTCGTCATTAGTGACTCCAGTTCTACATTATAGTGTTACTTTCTTATTGTTTGTGTGCTAGACATTTTGTGTAGAGCTTTTTACAAATAGACTTTGATGCAGAGTGAACTTTGTGTTAATCCTACCTGGTTTATCTACATTTTCTTAAATATGATATTGGTCTTGTGGTTTTTTGTCATATATTGCATGTTGCCGTTTCTGTTAAGAATCGACACAATCCTCAGACCCAAGTTCTCAACTCTTCAAAATAAAAGCTCTGTAATGCAGCAACATATAAAGCATCTCAGCCATAGATAGATATATATAAAGGCTAGATGTCTCATCCGCGTTGTCAGCCAACAGAGTCGAACGTCCGCACATGGCAGCCATCTTGCGACAGACGGCTCGCCCACTTATAACATTGTGTTGGTAGTGGAACGTGTACTTTTTAAAATAAAATAATTCTTGATGTATATTTTTAAAAAGGGAAATCTTGTACCTATAAAGAGCATTATTCTATTTTTTTGAAAAAAACATAATTATTCATAAGTATGCCGTGTCATAACTACATCTCTGAAATTTATAACAAACCAAACAGTTTAAAAATCGGTTGAAAATTGAGCAAGTTATGGTTATTTAAAAAGTAGGTACCACTGTAACACAATGTTATGGGTGAGCAAGCTAAATGTGGCAAGATGGCCGCCATGTGCGGATGTTCGACGGGGTTAGCCGAGACATCTAGCCTTTATATATATATCTATGATCGCAGCAATGAAATGAAGAAAACAAATTTAATTGATAAACAGGAAGTGATTCTATGAATGTTGCTGCCTGTCCAAATCGCACACCAAATCTAACACTGCACTCGTTTGCTGAATTTGTTGGTAGATTATTATTTGTGTTGACTATATACTGAAAACTTCTTCGACATGTGTCACCCTGCTTTAGGCCTTCTTCAGAAACAATAAAAATGCTGGGACATCATACCTACACCTACATCTGGAGGTTACCCGACAGGTTTGAGGCCTGTGCCCAAAGCATTACTAGTGACACACACACACACACACACACACAGAGAATAACACCCAGTACCTCAGTCAGCTGTCCGAAGCCCTGAGCCCACACGTCTGCCCCATGCGGATCCCTGGGATATGACTCAATGGGTGATCGGTCGCCGTGGCGCAACACCTGAAAAATTCATAACACATGATGTCACTTTGGATACACATGTCCCGCTGCTGTGTCAGCCATTACACTGTGTACTTAAAGGAGGAAACACACCCTGGGACAGAAGTCAGAAATAGAAACCTGAGATCTCAGGGCAGCTCGGTCTGTGAGTTAGGACGGCGCGGAGTCACAGCGGTGATGTCACCGAGACACAAACGCTGAGAGCGGCTCCGGTAGTGTGATTAAACTGAGGACTCACTTTCTGGGCAGTGACATTACACACAGGTTGATTAAACCGGATTACGGACACATCTGATTCACTTCGTGCTTTTGCGCCACAGCGACTTGGGACGCTCAAGGAAAGAGGAGAGCACAAAGTGAAGTCAACAAGGTCACGGTTCACTGTTTGAGATCCTTGTTGTTTTGATGCCAAAAACAATCGTTGGGAGTGGAACTAAGATTTTACACTGAAATCAGCCCAAACTTCACAGCTAATACAAAATAAAATGGCCATATGCACATGTACTTTAACAGCAAACTTTCAAATGAATAAATCAATTTGTTCATTTAATTAAAAAGTTATTTAATAATCTGAATTTTAGTAATAAAAGAGGGTCTTGCATACTTATTTTGTATTTTCTAATTTAAGGGAATTTCGTTATTTTTTTAGATTTTAAAATAAAACAGTGCTTTTATTCACTGTGTCTTATTTGTCATTTTTTTAATATATTTATTTTGATCTGTTCTGCATAGAATCAAAAGTACAAATTATAACACAGTTACTTATTATAACTTACTTGAAAATGTTATATAGAAAGTCAAGCTGAAACATATTTTAAATACATGTCTCATAATCGATAGTTAACTTCAAGTCACCATAAGAACAAACACAATTTGAGGACTAACAACTTGTTAAATTTAACATGAATACAATTTGATCATAAGGTTCCCAAGTGGTTCCAAAACTAGGGGGTGCATGGACATCAGGGACATCCTCCTGGAATCTTTTCAATAGGGTGATAAAATATTGGGAGTCATCACTAGTGTAAATGTTAATAGTCATGTTGTTCTTTGATTTGTTAACTGTTGTCATCCTTTTTGTTAATACAAGTGAGTAGCAAGTGTAAAACGCACAAGTACAACATGTGAGGTAACAGATAAGGAGCCTAAAAGGATGAAAAACAACTTCTTCCACATTTGTGATTTTCACTTAAATCCTTCAATCACTTTTTTTCCCTCCCATTCAACCACTGAACTCCAGTGTCAGAGAAAAAAAAGATGCAAAGAGGTTTATGAACTAAGCTGTGGTGTCTGAGTGAGATACGCTCGACACTGTCGGAGTTTAGACTCAAAGTAATCCTTTGTCACATAAATGTGTGAGGGTAATACCGCTCACCGAGCAGCAGCAGAGTACAGTGGAATCAGCCGCCATGTACAGTAGCATCCCACTCGTGTAATCTAAAGGAGTTTATATATTATTCGAAAAATGCATCTTGTAAACGTGCGTTGGACAATTTCATGTGAAAGTATAACACAAAAGTATTAGCGTTATTAAAGGGGATAAAAAAAACTTACAGCGACGACAAACTTCAGCACCCGACACTCGGCCAGGCAGATGCAGCAGAGGAAGAATAAACAGCCGGAACTTTTCTGGGACTTCCACATTGTTTTGACTCAATCTCGACCTCAAGCGTTCCTCTGCTGATATGAAGGAAACCATGTTAAAAAAAAAAATCTATGTATAAAACAATCAAAAAAAACCATTTAGAACAGGTATGTTTGATCCTAATTCCAAATGTGCCCATAATCGACATAATCTTGATTTCCATTTTAATGCGTGCACAACAAAAAAAAAGCCTTGTGACCAAAATATTGAACAGACTGAATAAATGAACGCGTGCACTCACCTCAGCATACTTGTTCACATTTAGCAGTTTTAGCCAAAGGGTTCACTGCTGTGCATCCCAAACCTCCAGTCATACCCGGATTGACATTAAGTGCATGTTCCAGTAAAGGAGGCAGAGCTTTTATAGCCCTCCTGTCTGACCTCGTCTCACTCTCTCTCCCCGGGGATTTCTGGTCCCAATCTACTTCATAGTCGACTGGACTCCAAATCACTGTCTCTGCCAATTCCTCGCTGTGCAGTGACATGACAGCTCATCCTGGCATTCATATTTGAGTCAGCTTTTCAACTCAAGGATGCATGTTGGATTAATCCACTTTGGAGCCAGGGATACGGATCCTGCAGGACTTTTTTTCAGCTATAGAGGAACAAAACGACAAAGAAATTGGTTAAGATAAGACGCGACCACCTGGCTTTCCTCTGCGTGCGTAAACACCCACTCACACACACTTACACACTGGCCACAGGCAACAAACACTCATTATAATTTGCTATGTCATCTGTCGTGGGTTTAACCCCGAAATTACAGTGCCTGGAGTGTTTCTCCTGACTCGGCACACGTGTAAGTATCTGTTAGTATCAAAGCAGCTTTATGGGACACAATGGGATTAGCGAGTGTGAAGATTTAGAGGCATACAGCGTTGACATCATGTTTGATAAGTTGAAGATAGGATCTATTGCACAAAGTAACACACAGCACTGTATTCACAGAGGCGGCTTGTCTGTGCAACATGTTTAATCTAAACATTAGATGAACAATTGAGCTGCAGTAAACAGCGCCCACATTTGACAGCTGGTGGTGGAAATATCCACTTGACGTCAACAGAATGTTAAAACACTCCATTACAGATAGAGGTAATCCCAAAATTATGTAGAAGATAATTCGGGTGAAACTATATATTTGTCTTACAACATTTCCATGTTTTGAATCTACAGCCAAAGTCTGACATAGCTTATTCCTGAAAATAACATATACTAGGGAACAGATTCTTATGTTATGATAAACATGGACACAGCAGTTTATTCCATATTCATCATGTAACTGTTGCTTTTACTCCGTGTCTCTGAAAATGGATCCAACAAATACACAATCTTTACGTTTCTGTATTGTTCAGCCTTTTTAAAATAGCTCAATTAAACTCCTAACTTAGTGTCTGTTAAATTTGGATTATTCTGTTACATTTATATCCTGCGTGGAAACCAATGTCCTTGCAGCACCACTCAGGATAGTACTGAGTACGGTGGCCCACAGAGCTCAACACACTACAATGTGAGAAAGCACAGCTTGGTCAATACGATGACACATGCGCACATGCTGCAAATACTCCACCACACAACAGAGGTGATTCAAGGGGGAATTTAAAAGTGATGAATACGCTCGGGACACTTAAGCCACCATGACTTTGACTCTCCAATTCAAGTAACCTGGTGAAATACACTTAAGTAACTGAGTAACTTTTAACTCTTTCACATCCCGGTGTTTTGTCTGTTGTTGATCTTATGTGATTTTATATATGTTGATTATTTGCTATCAAACGCTTTCTCCATTTGCATGTGTTGTGTCTATTCGCACACGTTTTTATGATTTGCATTGCATTGAGCTCTCAGGGCCTTAAGTATTGATAAATATTTATTATATCAAACTGCTTGCTTTGGTAACATTAAAATGCACTGGTCATTATTGATTATTAGATATGCATTCATGGGCAACACCTTACTGTAACATGAGGCCAAGGTGGAAGTAGTGACTTCATAATGTTTGTATTAATAAAGTAAAAGTATAAAGTAGCTCAAATTGGAAATCATTAACTGTACTTGTGCAAATCTCTGTGTCCATCTGCTTGACTCAGCCTTTCACAGTGGTGTACTGTAATCCAATCCTGTCACAGTCTGACACACACACAAACACACACACACACACACACACACACATGCTGTATACACGTGGCACTGTAGCTGGTACAGGTTGGCTTTGATTCACCTGCACAAATGCATCAGTGAGTCCACCTGTGCTGCACCACAGAACAACATATACATACTCAGAGGCCTGAGTGGATGACAGGAGTTTCATCATATGAGGCCTGCACACACAAACACACACACACACACACACACAAACCCACACACACACACAGGCTGTACTCTTAATATATGCACACACACTCACACCAACATATGCACATTTGCTGCTACAGTTGATATGCAACAGTTCAGTGAAGGGTCACTAAACATGCATGCAGACACTCACAGCCCTGCATGTCTCCCTCTCTCACACTCACCTAAAAAACATGAAACACGCGCACACGTACATGCGCGCACACACACGCACTCCGTCCTATTCCCCCCCCCCTCTCCCCCAAGTGGCTGCAGTGTTTTTGTCTTTGTTGAAATAATTGCAGTGATTTTCAAGACTGTTGTCATGGCAACGCAGAGGTTGATGCATGTTGACAGAATCTGTTGCAGGGCGACCGAGAGACTGAGAACGGAAGATAAGAGGTAGGTGGAGAAGTGATGCTTGTGTAGGTGCGTGTGTGCGTGTGTTTGTGTGAAGGTGATGATGGGTGGGGGAAGAGAGGGGGAGGGGGGGGGGGTGGTTACATGTCCTCCAATCCATATGATGAATGGAGACGACCTGTATGGGACATCTCTGCCTGATAGAACAAGGCCCAGGATCAGGAATGAACAGTTTTTACGAGTGTATTGTGAGCAGAGGAGAGAGGGAGAAAGAAAAAGAGAGGGAGAGAAAGAGAGAGAGAGAGAGACGGAAGAAAGCGGGGTGCTATTTTAGTCTGGGCGTTGTCATGGAAACTGCAGCCTCACTACAAATGGAGACATCCAGGACACATGGATTGTCAAACAAATGGCGTGCGTAGGGCCCAGCGTGGAGCTACGCGGTGGCGGTGTGACACCATGCCATCCCAGTCTAACCCACCCCACCCACACTGGCACCCCGCCCTCCCGTCGGATAACGGCGGCGGCGTCTTCTCCATCGCCGAGCCTGAATATCAATGGGAAGGCGGCTTTTAGGAGGGGCCGAGGAGGGGGACAACTGCTCGGAGTCAGGGGCTAAGTGACAGGCAATGGTGTCCATTCAGGCAGTGAGTCACAGCCACTTGCTCTCCGTCTTTTAATTAACAGTCTTTTCCACACTTCCTCCTCGCCTCATCTCTCCTCTCTTCTCCTCTACTCTTCCTCTCGCCTCGTCTCTACGTCTGTCTCCCCCTTGACTCCATGTCTGTCTCCCATCCTTCCCCTCTTCCTCTCTGCCTCCATCTCTCTCTCTTTCTCTCTCTCTCTCTCTCTCTCTCTCTCTCTCCTGCGTTCTGAAGGACGGAGGTATTCCCACATTTCTCCGTTGCTATAGCAACACCGCAGCGAGAACAGGAAAGAGAGGACGCAGGCGGGCGGGGAGGAGGAGGAGGAGGAGGAGGATGGAGACATGGCGGTGGAGGGGGTAAAGAGAGAGAGGGAGGGAGAAGGGGGGAGGGGTGTGGAAGCGGCCTAAGATGAGAGGATGTGTGAACAATGCTAATGCTAACGGCAGAAGCAGCAGCAGCAGCAGCAGCGGTGGAGCAGCCAAGTGTCGGTGAATTCCCCTCTCGTCGCATCACGCTCGGCTCAGACTCGCATGTCACATCCACATTTGCATAATTGCCAGTGGGAATCTATTTGCTGTGTGTGTTCATTGAGCTCGTCCACGAGATGACACGCGAGAAGTGTCTCGCTCAGCTCGTTCTCTGTGACATTGACCTGCTCTGCAGAAGCTGCGTCCAGGAGTGTCTTCGAGCATCTTTTCAAAATAAAAGGAGACATAACCAGACTCCTACCTGGTGTGTGTCTGTATAGGAGGCCGTGTTGTGGCTGAACAACTTATTTAATCTGTGCAAACCATTGCAGGTCAAATGTCCAGCGAGACAAGAACGATGCATCTAAGTCCACCGAGAAGCCCAGCAGAAGCTATTTCATATCGATGTCATCATCCCCTTCAATCAGGACGGAACCCAATCTCATTATCTCTTCATATATATCGTACGGCATTAGAACAAAGCTGTGTTGCATCAATTTCCCGACACATAAAAAGATGTGTAGCGAGCGCCAAAGCTCGAGAGGCCTGCAGGAGAAGACGTGCGCCCACTCCTCCACTTTCCCCGTGTTTGACATCCTCTAACAAAACTGACGCGTTGCACATCGGCCGAGACTTGAAAGTGTAAGTGGTGCATCCCTACTTACACGCCACAGACATGTATGCATGCTTATGCTGCTCGGGTAGTCGTAATCTGCTGCATGTCAACTGTCTCGCTGTCCTCTCCTCTCAATCAATAGCTCATCTCTACACGTCAATATTATTATCCCCCATGGGACGAAAATGTCCTTCTTTAGGACAAAAGGAGAATAAGCAAGAGAGTAGGACGGGAAAGCGGAGATATTGAAAGAAGAGAGGGATCTCCATGTTTTTCCTTTTGTCTTGGTAAGTGTCTGTTTAAGTTCCGATTAAGCCTCATCTTCTCACGGGGAGAGAAAACTAATAAATAAGTTTTGTTCGATAACTTGAAAAATGATAGCGATGTAAAAGTTGAATCGTGAAACCGCAAAGGTGATAAAAAAAACCTGGGCTTCATTCATCTTTTTAGCTCTCTGTATTGACTTCACTCTGAAAGTATCTCTGAGCCACCATCTTGTTCAAGAGTGAGAAAATGTAACGTAGAAAACTGAGGACATGGAAATTACAGCATTCATCACATTCTGTTATATAGCATCTGATGGAACAGTTTAGATAAGCGTGTCGACAGCGCCCTCTTATGTGTGTGGTTAATATGATGCTACAACAGCTAATTAGCTTAGCTTAGCTTAGGATAAACACTGAAAACAGGAGTGTCTGTTTGTAATCTTACAAACAGAAAGAACAACAAGGGGAAAACAGGCGTGGAAATAGGAAAGGGGCTGGAATATTGAGGTGTTAAAGTCGAGCATGAAGGAGGGAGGACATGACGTAAACATTCCTCTGCAGAAGTCACATGTTTTTGTCAGGAAAAGTTGTGGGGAATGACTGCAGCAAACGACTTTGTTGCAAAAATTCTCACATACAGCCCCTCTGCAGGCTTTTCAGGAAGAAGATGTCTGAACTTCAGTTGCTCGTCTGGAAGCAGCTTTAGAGGAGCCGGGTCAGCAGATTTTGTCATTGTATAAAGTGTCTCCTCTCTTCTCATCCAGCTGCCAATATATCCTCCAAAACGACCACCTCTAGTGAGTAGGTGAATACCACGGAACTAAAAGCTGCTACATAATTCCCAAACACCATTAAAAAGCCACAACACTAACCGAGCGACGTAAAAAAAAGATTTCCCCCCAATCTGCCGTTATTGTAAATCAATACCCAAGTAAGTGCAATAATCCTCCAACAACATCTGCACGGTGCCTCGGAAGTATGTTGGCGTGTGGGCGTGTGAGCACTTGGGAACAATTTGCAACATACCGTCCTTGTCGGTGATTACATGGGAAGTGTCTGTGCTTCTAATGTATGCAGGAAAAGAGATATTCACAGGAAAGTAATTACTTCAAAGCTCAGCCTCCACCACAGGCCTCCACTGTCACAGGCATCGCTGGTGAGACATTCATGGGAGAGCTCCTCTCTGTTTTCTTTGCTATTTCTAGAGCATTATAAAGCAGCTCATTATGCACGGGCCTCATCAACATATAGCCCAAACACGAACACACTAAAAGAATACACAAATCCAGAAAAGCTGCTTTTTTGGAGACATGCATCGTCAATCTGAGCCCCGCCACACACACACACACACACAAACACACACAGGGAAGCAACTCCTCCACTCTGACTTCACCGGCATTTAGTGGAAGGAGAAACAAACATGGCTCATTTTCCGGGTGACATACCTCGCTGGTCAGGTTGAGTGTTTTATTCCCAGTGGAGGCAAGGAACTGTCTGGAGCTACAAGGCCCCTCTGAGTGTTTGTCTTGCAAAGTACACCAGACACACACGTCTGCCGGTATGGCCTCGCATGTTTGCGTGTATCCTCTTCCCTTGCTCTGGATTATTAATCCCTATTTCGGGACGAAGTAAGGGAAACAATATTCCCAACTCAATGGGATGTGGCTCTCAATAACACTGGGAGAAGCGAGCTGAATCTAAATATAGGCTGAGGCGGAAAGCAAAGAGTATTCAGTGAAGTGCGTGGAAGCCCTTTGAGAGTGGCTGCAGTATATCTTGCGACCGAAAAAAAAAAATCTAAATCTTTAAACAAAGAGCAGACGTTAAATCAAAGGGCTTTTGGTTTCCCTTAAAGTACCTTACACAAATGAACTCCAAGTGGGTCATGTCATCCCCTCCTCGCCCTTCCCATAATACTTTGCATCCTCACTCGGAGCTAAGCCTGCTAACTTGTAGTCACATAAACAGCGTTCTAAATAGGCCACGGGATCTATACATAGTGTTTTTTTTCTTCTTTCCTATGGATGCATCCCACACAGCTGGTCCGCGCCTACCACTCTCGCGTTTAACACGTGTGTTTTTTCCTGTTTATTTATTTTTTTGTTGCATCCTGTTAAGTGTGGAGAAATAAAAGGGGATTTGGCATTTCCACGGCTCCTCGTTTGGCGGAGATGCAGCCCACAGACTCTGACACCTCTGCTTCACAGTGGAGTATATGTTGTGTCAGGTTCCCAACAGACTCCCGCAGTCTGTCTGTGAGCCGGGGTGGGGTGAGAGGGGCCGAGGGGTGGGGGGGTTGAGATGGGGAAATCCCTGGAGAAACACACAGCTGGGAGGTTATGAATTTGAAGGGAAAAGATAGCATGGGGGGGCGGCAGGGAGAACAGTGGATTTTGATAACACGACTGCTCCACAACCTTGCTACGGGAGACGCTGATGTGCATTATCCAAACAGCGGGCTTATCCTTCATTTCTTTTGAGCCCAGCGCGTAGTTTGGAATTACAGTCGGGAATTTATGTTGATATATATATATACCTCCTGTGGATTATGGATTCTTGCTGCAAGGCGCGGAAAGCAGAAATTTTGAAACTCCACCTCTTCTCTAATTGAAAATTACCAGACTTCGTCCCATTACATTGAAGCCGACATCACAGGCGGCTCTAAACGTTGATGCATTTCTCTTTCATCTTCAGCGCACATTAATGTTTTCCCCTCTGCTGCATGCCCACTCTACATGTGCACTTCACGCGAGCATTTACAAAAAGGACAAATTCAAGCCCAGATGTTTTGCTCCCCATTAAAACAAAACCGGAGAAACGACACCGAAAAAAGCTGATATTAATACCTGCCCAAAAATGAGTCACCTCGAGGTGTTACAGAGCGTGAGGTTTGATTATTTATGTTTTTTTTCTTTGCTTTGGGTGACAGTTTTCAGAAAACACCACGATGAGGCCAATATTACACTGTCGCTGCATTTTCTATTGATTTCAGGGCACAAACAAGCCTTTAAACATCATGCTCAGGGAATCTCATGGGGACCACGGTCTCTGGAGACACAAGCCAAGTACATTTACATTAAAGAACCTTTCTTTACATAATGCCCCCTAACACTGTCTCCCTGCTGTGGGGCCCAAGCATTTATCTCAACATCTTGTTCAAATTCATGGTCATTGTTCATGGCAGATGCATGAATACCTTGGGGTAGTTGTTTCGTAATGAGGGCTGGACATCTTTGAGTGCCCATGCAGCTTCACCTCACCCTGGGGTTTCGGATTAAGAATAAAAATATCCAAGCTGTAACATGCAGATGAACAGAAGATCAGAATACAACAGTGGAGCAGGAATCAAGCTCCAGTTTCTAACTCTTTTCAAAATGATCAGCAGTGTTGTTTTGAGGAAGTTCAAGCGTGCGGCACGTTTGGTTCGTCAACTTCCTCCCAGAAATTTCAGCGACATAATCAAAATCCATGAAGTTCTGCATTTAAAGGAGCTGGTTTGTTGGTTTCCATTCTCTTTTCCATATCTGTCACATTTGTTTATTCACAACATACACTAGGAATAAAAAAAAAATGGCAGTACAGTTTAATGCACAATTACCCTAATGCGACATGACAGAGCATATAGCTTATTATGGTGGCTGCCGTGCTGAAGCGATTACAAGATGTACTAGTGTTGATTTGTTAGATTAACACGATTGTACTTCACGATTGTACCCTCTCAATCAATTAGTTGACTCATGTGTTGTTATGATTTTAACCAGCAAAGACTAGTAGATTAGTAACATTTGAATTCATTCCTGGGAAAATGACAGGCCCATGTTGAGTTATAATTCACTTACACAACTTTGTGTTGTTTAAGTTAAGTCAATGGAACCTTTTTTAATCAAACTTGTACAAATATGTTTCCAACACCTTGCAACTTGTTCAAGTGTTTGACAGTTTATTAGCTGCTGCCACCTTTTTAAAATCCAGTTGAGCTAGCAGCTATTTCAACATGATTTTGCACATTTTTGCAGATGCACACCAGGTACCCTCCTTTCTGGCTCAAGTGTGTAAAGGAGAATGAAGCAACAAAATACAGTGTCAACACAGTTATTGATCAGACTTTTTTTTTCATTTTCTTTTATAAAATTTCACGCAATAACTTCATCATCGTGAACTTGTTAACTCATTTGTCATTTAGTTAGTTGCACCGCTCCGTAGGATGGAATCACAACAAAGAATGGAGGAGGTGTCTGTTTCTAATAGCGGAGTAACTCCTTACAGCGGGTGGACAATTGAATCACAGAAGAAGCAAACAGTGAAATAATAGACCTCTCAGTCATTGTATGACAGTCATTGAAGTACGAGAGTAGCACATGTTGATTTTTGCTATAATTGAAGAAATACACATGCTGCCACAATGTGTATGTGGATGGATACGTGGAAAAAAATGATATTTAATGGCAATACATAAAGACCCCAAATTGATAATATCACAAACCGAGATACAACCAACAACTTTAAAATATAATAAAATAAAAGAATAACAACACAAAATTACATTTTCCCCCCTTTTTATATAATCTACATTGTCTAGCTCTTAACATTTCTTTTCTTTTTAAAAATCTTTCAAAACAACCCAGGTTTTCTTTATATATATATATATATTTTTTTTTTTATCAAACAGAACAGCTTACCTTTAAAGGACCAAAAGGTCAGTCCATTTTCACGCCTTGCATTTTAATCCATTTCATTAAGGGGGTTTTGCTTCCCAACAAAACCAAGAAATGTCATCTGGGCTGAAGCGTCCATTGTAAGCGAAGGTTGGTGCAGAGGATACACGTGTATGGCAGAACTCCATCGGTGGCCAGGCTGCATCGATTCACCTCCATTACAAACAGTCAGAGACATTTGCCTTGTCCGCAGATTTTCTGATTCCAGTCTCAAGCTTGCGATCTTCATTAAAAAGGTGTCACACGTTTTATATGATTGAGCCTCATACTGAGCCCCGATACTAAGATGCAACCGAGCACCCCCGCATTTCCCCCGAATGTTAACAACAATAATAATAATGATGAGAACTGTGCACGGTGCATGTTATGTATGTCCAGAGGTATGAAAGGAACATTTCTGTGCTGATTAGGTGAGTCACCATCTCGATTATACATTGCAGCAGCAGCAGCAGCATCAGCAGCGTTAAAGGAGATTTTTGTGCCGCGGCTGAGATGCAGGACCCCTCGCACGCCGCTCACAAGGAGGTATCGAATATGCTCTTTGAAATCTGACGACAGAGCCTCCAAATGTAGCACATCAAGGGAGCGGCCATATGTTGTGTCTTTAGCCTTCATTTATATTCTATTTGTGTCTCAGCGGGGCTACAGTGGGACCCTGCCCACCAGATCTGCTGGTTGGGTCGCAGCGCAATTAACATTTTACTCAGCTGAGGTCCGGACAACCTGAGTTATCAATTTACATTGTAACAGGCGTATTTCAAAAGATGTCTAAGTAGATTATCATTAATCTGGATCATTGTGTCGTGCGTTGATACAGAAGATGTTCCTTTCATGGATTAACCTCTGCGACAACACAATCTGTGTGGGATTTCTCTGATATCATCACTCACACCATTAACATCATTATTATCATTCTTCTGTGTTTTCTTTTCTCCCCATAAGTGTAAACTTGATAAGCAAAAATCAATCACGCAAAACAGCTCATATATATATATATATATATATATATATAGAGAGAGAGAGAGAGAGAGAGAGAGAGAGAGAGACAATACACCTCTGAGGGAGGGGGGGTGCAAATTAAAGAAGAACCAAAGGAACAAAAACACTGCAGAATCACGTACACAGCTGCATTACAGTCAAAACGAGTGTCGATGGGATTTTGCTGATACTGTCTCAGGTACATGTATCTAAAAATAACTGGTGTTGTCCAGTTTGTGCTCAATTGCAACAAACATTTCGGGCTTCTGCTTGATAAATACAGTCTGTCATCCCAGAGAAAGGTGATTTATTCAATGGATTTCTTTGTTTTTTACCTCACATTTCAAAAGCATGTGTTAAAGAATCGCCATGGAGAAGCACATCGAGGGCTAACTTCAGACAAAAGCACCTTCAGTAGGAATAACATCATCTAGTTCGTTCAAAAAACACTAATTTAGCAAAACCAGTAGCGTCTGTAGAGCAACTACAGGAGAGTGACTAAAAGCCTGTCTGGACATGTTAGTAGAGCAGGTGGCACCTATCATTAACCAGGCTGACTAATGGCTAAACCACAAACCATACATTCAATCCAGGTTTAGTACAGAGGGCTGCATAACGTCTCACTCTTTACTCATGTGGTCGCCACATTGACCCGCCACAACCCAATATATGATTGATTTATTTCACACGTAATGATACATGGCTAGACAACTGTACACAGTATATCAAACTAACAAAAATAAAGAAATACATAGTTTAAACGCAAGAAGCGTAAATGGCATTTAACATATGAAAGTTACACTGTAAAAATGTGGATCTTACAATTGTCATACAACCAGACATTATTATTATTAATATACTGTACATTTCCATTCATTCCAATCATCCAAAGATGGATGTTTTAATCCCTTCTTCTTCAATGCTGCTCTAGATAGATGTCTGATCATCCCTATGACAGCATTTTATGGCATGATTATGGTAACCATGAGCAAGGAGGTCATATCAAATTCCTGTCTAAAAGCAAATATCTGGCTACTGATCTGATTTAAATAACACATTGTCAACACATTTTATTTTACCCATACAGATCTTTGCATCGAGTTACCTTTCCATGTTTTGTTGAACATAATTTTACCATTATTTGATGCTGGCGTTTAAGTATCAGAATCGTCAAATTCAAATACCAAATAGCTGGCTTTTACAAAATACATAATACACTCTTAGAACACAAAAGTTTGTAATGATTATTACTGAAGCAACAGACAAAAGTTTGTCAACAGAGATCTGCATTTACTGTTCTACAACCTAAATGGACTTTATGTCACAAAGCCAATTCAAAGATTCACAATGAGTGTTGCAATTGAGCCCTTATGTTTCTGAGAAGTAGCCAAACTTAAAACATGTATCATAACCAACCGTCACTATCGCCACCCCTGAATATTCACAAAGAAACAAACTATACCAGCTTATACATCCACCCCAAAATATCTCTGCATCGGAGTCTGCAATGATACATATTTAAATGAAAATATATTTATATAATTTGTGGATTTTTCACAGTAGTTTGTACTGCACTGTACCTTTTTGTCCATCTATTTATGCCTACATAATTTTCACCTTGAGGGAGTCTATTGAGTCACTTGAGAGAGAGTGTGGCTTGCGTTTTGTGTGGAAGAAAAATGTCTCTTCAAACTTTTTTCTTGTCTGTAATATCTCCGGTCTCCAGTGTGGTAAGTGCTGTGCATGTCTTTCATCTCTGCTGGCCAACAACGAATACGGGACTGATTACTCAGAAAGGCTAGTTTTTCCCTACGAGAACACAGCTTGTAGAAACTGCAAAAAACATTTGCTTTGGCACAGATTTACATTGTAGAATGTCCATTCCTTCATCTCCATGGCCATGATCGTTACTACAAACACAAGAGGCCCATTGTGGAAATCCTTGGCATGTACACTGTCACGAATAAGTCTATGTGTTTGTGTATTGCCGTGTCAGTTTATCCTCTTTCCTGGTGTAACGTCGATGCACTCTTAGTGTCTAATCATTCCGTGCATAAACCCGACATCCATCCCCTCACTGTCTTCGACTCTTGCTCACTCTCTCTCTATACTCCTTGCTCTTGTTTTTTTTTTTAGATCTGAGTCTCTTGGACATTTTCCTTCGAGTTGCCTTTGAAGAGAAGAGGCTCCATTTGAGGATTCTGGTTTTGGCCCATGAAACCCTTGATTGATCCATGTAAGCCCATAGTAGGCATGGGGAGAGACATCGGCAGAGGTGGGGACATAGAATTGGGATTGGTGCCATTGCCTGATGAGGAGAGCATATTAGATGAAGAGATTGGGACTGAGGTACAGGAGATGGGGATATCGTGGCCCTGCATGTTCTTGCTACTCATGATCCCTCCTGGTCCGATCCCTTCACCGCCAATACTAAGACCCATCACGTTGTTGTTGAAATGATGGGTCTTGTAATAATGGTTGAGAGTATCTGAACGGCCAATGTTGGGAAGGTTGACTATTTCTGGATGATGTCTCCTCAGGGTTCCTTCTCCACCCATGCCGGAATTCATCGTTGAGCCACCTGAGATTCCACTTCCTGCCCCAGCTCCAATCTCATCTTCCACGTTGACAATTTCGATGGCTCTAGCGGGGCCGTGGTGCTTATGTAGCTGGTGTTGCTTCCGGAGTTTATAGAAGACCACTAACATTACGGCTGCCATAAAAGTGATGGCCACGAAGCAACCAATGATGATTTTAGTTGTTTTCATTACATCATCCAGGCCTGGAATGTTAGTTACATCCATTATCGACATTGTCGGTGAGTTTTCCATACCTCTGTTAGCTCGTGGGGACAGTGAGGAAATAGAGGAAGGGGAGGGAGTTATAGTGACGCCAGGTCTCCCTCTTTGAACTGTAGGATTTGAGAATTCTATGAAGGTCTCATTAATATACTGTCTCGCCGAATTTTCCTCCTCTCCTCTTACTGTCTCTACTGTTTCCACAGTGACAGTGGTGAAATAACTGTAGCTGTCCCTGGGATCTGACACAGACACATTGAGCACAGCGGTTGCAGTGGTGTTTCCAGCGGAGTTGGTTACCATGCATGTGTACTGCCCGGTGTCTTGCACGGTCACGTTGGTGAAGTTCAGTGTTCCGTCATGAAGCACTGAGATCCTAACTCGGTACGATCCATGGGTCATCAGGGTGCCATTCGGAGTGAACCAGTTCACAGAGGTCATCGATGTTCCAGTACGACATTTCAGCTCGGCAGCCATGCCCTCTGTGACATTGAGGTCAGTGGGTGGCTCAACGATCACTGGGGCATAGCAGGTGAAGTGGCTCTGGTCTAGTTCCCCAATGTATTTGCCCTTTAGACCTGGAGGCGCATGGCAGCGAGCACAGCATGTGGTGTTGCTGGGAACTGTTTCTTTCAGCCACCAGCTGAGCCAAAGAACATCGCAGTTGCACACCCAAGGGTTGTGGTTGAGATGTACCCTTTCCAGCTGGTGCAAAGGGGTGAAGAGGTCATGGGGCAGGGAATGCAGGGAATTGTGGGAGAGGTTGAGCTCCTCCAGATTTTTGAGGTCATCAAAAGCATTGCGTTCGATCACTGACACTCTGGAGTGCATTAGCCACAGCTTACGAAGGGATGCTAGGCCTTGGAAGGATCCAGGCCGAACTATACCCAGCTGGTTCCCAGACAGCTCCAATTCCTCTAGTCGTAATAGTGGGGTTAGGTTGGGGATGTCCTTCAAGCCGCACATGCCAAGATTCAAGAAGCGCAAATTTACTAAACCTTCAAAGGCAGCCTCTGAAATGAAATCCAGCTTCCTTAGTTCCCCGAGATCGAGACGGCGCAAAGAGGGAACACGATGAAAGGCAAATGCCGGCAGCGTCTCGATGGGGTTGTTTCGTAGCCATAATTCCCTTAGCTTGCTGAGGTACTCAAAGGCTTGTGACGGTACAACTGTGAGCCGGTTGTCAAAAAGCTCCAGCGTGTTGAGGTTGGGGAGGCCATTGAAAGCTCCCACCTCGATCTGTCGGATGTGGTTCTTGGAGAGCTGGAGGATTTCCAAATGCCGCAGGTGCTTAAAAGTGTCAGACTTGATCACCTGGTGTGGAAACAAAAACATGAAGGCAAGTTGTAGCAACATTCGAATTACTGCTGTAAACTTCAATTTACTAAAGTGTGAACGTGTTGGTATATCGTAGATGAGGCCATATTTACCTGAATGGTGTTTTCTTGTAGATTGAGGTATCTTGTGTTCTCTGAAATACTCTCCGGGACTTGATCTAAACTCTTCCTCGTACAGATGACACGGCTCGCCTGATTGGAGCAGGTGCACGGGGAGGGGCAGGGGGGCGCCGCCTCTGCAAGTTGAGGTCCATGGTTGTGGAACCACAACAAAAGCTGGACCAACCAGAGGAGGGGGGAAGGGGCACAGGGGCTGGTCACCGTGACAACACGCATGGCAACTGAGTCATGACCCACCCCTACTGCAATAATGTTCAGTCACCTCTAAACGAGGGATTTTAAGTGCTTATCTTATTGTCCATATTCTATCCTCTTGTTCTGTTATTTCCTCCTTTAAACTGTCACAGAACAAGGTGGGATGTTAAATCAAAGAATATCTATTATTCACAGATTCTTATTTTACTCTGCTCATGCTTCTTTGACAAATCTTTGACAAACAACTTTCAAGATGTCATTTCAGGGAACCCTGATTTGTTTTTTTCGATTCCCATGACAATCTTTTGCAGATGAATCGAATTCTGGAGGTGGGGGTCGGGCTGCTCCTGAATGTGTTGTCTCTGCGGAGGCTAGTGCGTCTCACTGTAGGGAAAGAGAGAAAAGCAGAAGTAGGAGATAGGTCAAGCAAGTGCAAGATATTAGCCTCATCACACAGAATTTATGTCTCAAAAATATGAAACTGTCCTGTCACCAGAATGCAAGATAAGAGCAGAGTCTGGCTTTTCGATTCCAAAGAGGTGAATCTAGATTTGTGACCTGTAGCCCAACTAGTGAGTCAGCTGCCATTTTCTTTATAGTTTGAACTCAACATCTGGGTCATGGCGTGTCTGAAATGGCCACAAAATTTGAAAAAGCTCGAGCTGGGTCACGAGTGCGGCAGTCTAGCGATTAGGATGACGGTCTCATCTCATCGTCCACTTTATGATACTGGCCTTTGTGAAGTCAGATACACACTGATAGAAGTAGAATATTGCATTTAAAGGAATTTTAAGTAGCTGGATGCCATTACTGCTGCCGGTGGGACTTATCTAGACCTAAGGTTAATGCAGAGTTTCATGCAATCCATCATGAGGCAGCAGCACAGCATTACAATTGAGATAACAAATGATGCCTGCATGGAGTAATTTAGCAATTAAGATATGAGGGAATGATTATTGACTCCTGAGATTTTACTGCAATGCCCATTCTGTGTACAACAAGTGACACACAATCAAACAACAACCCCGATTTGAAACTGGCGACACAAAGGCAGCGACAACAACCAGATTGTGAGCATGCTGCAAAAATACTGCCATGGCTCTTTGAATACATGCATGTGTATCGTGTGTGACTCCTGTTGAGAGAGGGCTACACACTTCTCGAAAACAGAAATGGCTGCGCGCATCAGCAGACTCACTAAATTTAGAAATGCTTGGTTACTCGTTCCCTTATAATGATTCGACCGAGGAGAGTTCGTTGTTTCCTCAGGCTCGACACTAAGACTCGGCCAGTCACAACCCTGTGCCTTCTGTGGACCTCGAACAAGAGCATCTTTGTTACCTTTCAGATTATGTGACCGCTGTGTTGCCATTATTGATTTTATTTTACAAAAAAATTCACTTTCTCAAATATTTAACTCTCTGATCAACAGTTTTTCGTTTTTTTTTTCTTTCCAAGCTTCCATAGCAGCTCTTAGCATCTCCACCCAGAAACACTGTTGCTGTGGCAACCTGCTCACTCACCATCTTGTGTTCTTACTGTCCAGTGCCCTGCTCCACATCACTGTGCTTAGCTGAGCCTGATGAACGTTTGCCGTGCAAAACCGGTCAGTAGCACCTTTTAGGTCTAAGTTAATGTACATTTGACACAACGTTTAAGGTGTGTTTCCTCATTAGCAGACGGCCTATGCAATAAACGGCCACTTGCTCCAGAGACGCTTGCAGAAAAAAGAAAAACTGAATCTTGCAAATCCAGCTACATATAAGAAAATGTATATTTACATAAGCGCAGGGGAACCTGACGAAGCACACAGTCGAACCTTGGCCTTCGATATCGCAACAGAGCGAACAAACCTGCCATGAATCTTAATATCTACGAGGTCTGAGGATTAGGTCAGCATCCGTCTTTATTAAAAACATAGCTCCGAGAACTCTTAAAGCAGCTATTAAGAAAGGTCATAAGGGAGTATGTGCTAAAAATAGACGTTTTCAGATGCTCTGCACATGCCACAGACACTCTCTCACTCCGACACACAAACACACACACACACACACACACACACACACACACACACACATTGGGTGCAAATGCCACACAGAACTGACAAAACATCATCCATCTCCGCTTCGAGACTAAGTACAGATTTCTGAATACAAATCTCTAAACCTCCATGTTACAGTATGCAGCCCCTTTGCAACACTCCTCCTGATGCTGTTCTTTACACTGCTGTCCTTCCTCATGGAGTCTCTCTCTTGCTCGCTCATCCCCCATCCAGCAGGTAATTGTTGTTGTCCATTATTTGACGGGATTGGAAGAAAAAGAGAAAAAAAAGACAGAGAAACTGTCTCAATGTCTGCCGCAGACGTCAGAACTGCATCCGATCCAGAATGGCGGCCTGGTGGTTTGAATGATTAGCTCGTCAGAAAATGATTCATGCAGTCATCAAAACACAACACCATGAATATTCAGCGCGGCCAAAGATCCGATCACACCACTGCTCTCCGGTCAGAAAGGTTTTATTTCAATACACTGGTAATGAAAATACTGTCAGGGTGGTGCTTTGTCTCTTTTAAAATAATCGTGGTTAAATGTGAATGCAAGAATTCCTCCTGCCTCTGCCCCCATTTTTGAAATCTACAAAAGTGTGCGGGGGGAGGGGGGGTGTTATGGTGAAGTGAGAGATTTGCAGTTGTACACATTCTGACGTTGGTCTAAAATGTAAGGCCAAAATGCTCAAAAGCATTTCATGTTCAGCCTTTTTCTGGACATTGAAGGAGCTGAGCGTTTTCTCACAGAGACAGCGTCGCTGAGGCGAGACGGTTTGACCGTCTACGTGAACTGCACAGGTTAAAATTGCATGAGAAGACATTGAATTCAGAAGCAGGGACGCCTGTTGCCTCGACCTGGCGTCAAGCTCTCCAGCACACGAGAGAGCAACAGCACATATTTACGCAGGAGACGGCCTTTACTTTGAGAAAATCACACCTTGACTCATCTGAGGGCCAACTCCATCGCCCGGCGGCCTCCCTCCTCATCCCCTCTCCTTGGGGCTTACGACACGGCCGAGTGGCGTATGTTTTCCGACCAATTGCGCTCTGAGGTATTTTTTCTCTTTCTTGATCCTGGCCGTTTTTCCCATGTCAAGAGCAGATTGCAACCATGTAGATATTGATTATTCGATCAGGCCTGGGAGAGCGCTCGGTCGTGAAAAGACAAATTAGCTGCAAGCTGCTGACCAATTGCTACAAACCAATCACATCATCGTAAGCGCCTGATTGTATCAATGCCTCGCTCCCCCCCCCCCCCCCCCTCAACAGAGCCATTAAGGTTTATGAAGGGGCAGAGTCCTGTTGTTTTCATCAAAACGTCTATGATGGCCGTGAGATGTCGCCTGTACATGCCTACGCAAAGGCCCAATTAGACCTGGTGTATTTACCGACGGCCTGGAGACGAACACAAAGCGACTCAGGTGCAGGGCCGACATCATCCACTGTAACTATGACAACACCAGATTGATTCAGGACGTGGGAATCAGGGAACGATGCTGGGACGCGTCTCACCAGTTCCCATCGACCGGCATCGCTTTTATTCAAACAAAAAACAGATGAAATGGTCAGGCTGATGCCAAATACCCCCCCCCCCAGCCCAATTGCAAATGATGACAAGTATATTCTCTCAATCCTCCAACATATGGATGGGGGGGGGGGGGGGGCAACACATAAAAAAAGAAAGAAAGATAAAAGAGGACATAACGTGCATCTTGTCATTTAACCGCGACCTCTTCCCATCATATAACCTCCCACCCCCCCACCACCACCACCAGCCCCCCCCCCCCCAGCATAATATCTCCTACAATTCAACAGAATGGCCTTATTCATCTATGCAGCTGCGCGCACTACGGCGCACCTTCTCGGGGACGCAATTGAAATTCTGAATAGGCCTAATTCTGCACATGCTGCATTACAAAATGGCTTGCATCCATTCTCCGGCTTCGGGGGTAATGACAACACGACTGCACCCCGACAATCCTCCATATGGCCGAGATATGAAAAAAAATGTGTGGACGTGTAGGAAAACACTTACATAAGGAGCCATGTTTTTTTTGGTGTTTTTATTTTTTAACAATATGTTGGCAATGACCACCGCACTGACAACACTACATGTGTGCGTTTTCCTCATACCGGTATTAATGATTTACTGATGATCATCCGTGCAACATTTCACGATCCGATCTCCGTCATTGCAACGACCGATTCCAACATCCATGCATGTCGGGTAACACATGCAATAAATACGCCGGCCATTTCACCCCCCTTTTTCTACCTGTACATCCAATTTCCACACGTACCTCAATGTTCGCGGCGCGATGCTCGATGGCTTCTCTCCTCTCCTCTCCTCTCGTCCTCCTTCTCCTCCGCGATCGTCCTGCTTTTTTTTCTCTCCCTCTCTCTCCTTCTCCTTCCTCCAGCCTCGCTGTCTGTCTCTCCTTTTCTCCTCGTCCCCCCTAAATTGATTCGCTTGTCTCCGCGACTGTGAGCTGCCTCTTGTTCTCGTGGACTAGATCCGCAGCGCCAACGCAACGCGGGGGGCTACAGTGATGGCAGGTTAAAGATGAACAGAATCCACACACACACTCACTCGCACACGGACACACACACACATGTGCACACACACACTCCGGCGGAAAAAAAGAAATCAACACAGAGATGAGATTAAGGGTCGCTGGAGGAGAGGATGTTGGTATTATTACATGTAGGAGCGAGGTCCTGGACGAGTGCATCCGTGCGCCTTATCATCATCACTGGGGAGGAACGCAGGCAGCACAACGCGACGGCGCCCGCTGGGCAGAGCCTTTTGCGTCCAGCATAAGCGACTCCTTTTACGCACTTTCCGTATGTTTCAGCCAGAATCCCACTAAGGCGGCAATAGAAGAATAGATGGAGGACCAAGGACTCCTGGATACACACAACACATCTCAAACCATGCAGGCTGTCACCAGATCTACACATAAATATATATTCTTTCTGTTTTTCTCTATTTCATGTGTGCATATGCTCCAGACATGTAACGAAATTAATATGACTCAGCAGCACTCCACGATCATTAAATCTGAGTCAGTGTGTTGCCCATGCTAAAGTGAGATATTAAGCTCTGCAGTGTGTTCGGCGTTCATCACAGTGTTATGGGGGCACCTGTTTAACCACAAAAGCCACCAAACATCTGCAGTGGGAAACATCTCCTGGCCCATTGAGCTTTAAAGAGTATGAGGCCCATGCTCCATAATGACTGCTCACTGGTAATCGAGCAAACTGGTGACTCCTGTGTTCCTGCACATGAGTGTTTATTTATCTCGTCCCCGGGGCGGATCTGGGAGCAGAAGTTAAAGTTGTACCAGCCGCCGCATGTGACCTGCTGTCAGCATCCACGCCCTGCGACCCCTGTGAGGTGTGCACATCGTAAAAACCCAAACCATTCGAGTCCTCTGCTAATGTGCATATGTGGAGTCATACTGAGTGGATTCAATTAGGGGACTGCAAAAGAAAGTCGGCAAGTTATTAGCCCATAAAAACAGATTTAATCAGCGAAGAGATGCCGATCTTCCTCTCTGCACGCGTGGCCTGCGCATATTGATCCGCGTCGTGTGTTTGTCCACACGTGTCAAGCGCCTCGGCTCCTCTAAACCATCATCATCATCATCGCCCCTGATGGATACGTGCAGGAGGAGAGAGGCAGTGTGACTCTGTGTCCTCTAGTTTGTGCGTAAAAATAAATCTGAGTCCGTCTTAGCCCACGGTAAAGGTCAAAGGACAGAGCAGGCCAGCTCTGCTCCAGAAAGACCCCCAAGATGTATACTCTCCCACCTCCCTCTCCCTCTCCCTCCTTCCTCACCCTCTCCCTCACTCCTCCCCTCCCTCTCCCCGTGAATGCCGTAGTGAGCATTGTTCACGACCACTAGCTTTTGCTGAAAGCCGCACAGCAATGAGGTCTCTGTGCCTTTTGCCTCTCTCTTCCTCTCCCCTCCCCCTCCTCAGCCTCTCTCTCCCTCGCTCTCTCTCTCTCCCAACCCTCTACCCCTCTCTCCTTCCCTCTCTTTCTCTCTCTATCTCTCCCCCTCTATTAAATTTCCAGTCACACAGTGGTGCAGAGGATATTCCTCCTTTCCCTCCTTCTCCCTCTTCTCCTCATTCCCTCTCACTCATGCTGAAATCTTAGCCCACATCCAGCCTCTTCGCTCGACCCTCGCTGCCTTTCCCTGCCTTTTCGCCACTCTCATCTCCTCTCACCGTGCGTCTCCTTTTTTTTTTTGCCTTTCAACCCCCGCGCCATTTCAAAGAGATTCCACGCCACCCATGCCAAAACCCACCCTTCCGCCTCTGCTCATCCTCCTTCCCCCTCTCTCCACTCTATGTCCTCACTGTGTCATTGCACATTGAATCTGATATTCCCCTTATGCCCGTATGGTACGCCTGTGTGTGTGTGTGTGTGTGTGTGTGTGTGCGTGTGTCTGTGTGCACGCCAGCACCCTTGAGCATGTGTGTGTGGGAGCGATGGAGTGCAGGGAGGGAGAGGGACATGCAGTTGTGCACAGTAAATGAACAAACACTCATCGCTGTATTGCTTGTGTCATCAGTACAGGAAGGCTCTTGGAGTAGAAATACAGCGGAGCGAGCTAATCCAACTATCCAGAGGACGAGTGCATGCCATTTCCCATACAACCCAAGCCCCCATAAACTCTTAATGCTGTGTTAGGAGCCACAGGGCAGGAGAGAGGGAGGGCAAGGAGGATTTGGCAGCAACATGCTAGTGCCAAGACATATGTGGCATGCTGATAGCAGGGGAGAGGTGCAGCTCACGCTCAGAAGAAGCTTTGGAGGGGGTGCTGATACACATCCATCACTTCCACGGTGTAGCTACGGGCCTCAGCGCTCTGGCACGGAGGAATCGTGCACGGCTCACAGCGGAAGATTGACAATGTGATTCTTTTTGTAGCAGCAGGGCTGATATTAGACGTGGTCGAGGAGAATTAGTGATCTCTTTAATGGCCCCGAGTGGCCAATTGGGATCGTGAACAAAGTGACATTTCTGGTGGTTATTTTTAGGAATGAGACTGAAAAAGTTGGAATGGTGCTCGGGTGCCATCTGTGCAAAAGAATAAGAGAGATATAAGAGAGAGTTTCAAGTTATTCATGGTGACATCCCTGTGTGTGTGTGTGTATGTGAGTGTATGCATGTGTGTGTGTGTGTGTGTATGCATGTGTGTGTGTGTGCGCGCATGTTAGAGAGAGGGAGAGAAAATAGAGAGAAAAATCCTAGTGTCACAGTATCTTAGCAACTGCCTCCATCTCCTTGGAGACAAGAGCTGACATCATTTCCTGTCTGTGAGAACTCACTTTGGGTTTGTACACAGTGTGTTTGTTTGTGTGTGTGTGTGTGTGTGTGTGTGTGTGTGTGTGTGTGTGTGTGCGTGTGTGTGTGTGTGTGTGTGTGTGTGTGTGTTAGTGTGTGCGCAAGTGCAAGGGAATGTATGTGTGCGTCTGTTTGTTTGTGTGTTGGCGTGTGTCCACGTTCATATGCAGATGTGGTGCCTGCAGAATGTGCACTGATGCAGAGGGGATGTATTCTAGTGATTCACTCGGAGTGTGGTGAAGAACGTCAGTCAATCTGAAAGTAGAGAGAAAAATAAACGTCATTTCCATTGAACAGAATTCGACTGACTGGCTCCTGATTTTAAAATTGATGAATTGTTTGTATTTGAACTGTTATTTTAGAGAAAATGTTTTATATTAACCCATGAAAATATGATATATAAAGAGACCAAAGTTTCACAGTTCCAAAGGATTTTCCCTCTAAACAATTTGAAATCGGTTTTCTTGTGTCTGGAATTAAATCGTTTGTACCATGTGTTATAACAGTAATAATAGTTTAGATGTCATTTTATGCGAAATGTGTCTATTTTGCACATATTTGTACTTTCACATCTGAGACTCAGTGTCTGCACCATCAAGTCTGTCAGTTTCCAGTGAGAACTCAGTTGATGAACCCAACAAGCAGCCCGTGCGAATATGTCAACTTATGCTGCCATCTTGTGCCCAAATAAGTGAAGTGCAACCAGAAATTGCTTCAATCTCATCTTTACATTTAAGTTATTATTATTATGCTATACACATCACGTTTTAGCTCAAATAACAATTAGATATATTTCATTCCGCTACCAACGCCCAATAGTCCCCTTATAGTCACTGGATTTGTATTTGGATCTGTACCACATTGCACATTGCAAATATAAGCAGCTAAACTTGCCTGACTTTTTCCCCCTTGAGGTAATCTCTGTGAAATCAATGGAAATGTGGCAAAACGCCCGTCCCACAATGTGGAAAAAAGTGAAACATGATTCCTGGTTCCAGTCGCCGGTTCAGATCCACACCAATATTTTATGGGTTTGTCCCTGACACATACAGCAGCAGCTTGGTGGAGCCAAGTTTCATGGTAATACTTCCTTTAGTTTTTCTGTAACTCTGCTAACAAACAGGTGGAACTACTCTGACAGGTTGGCGGAGAATTTCATTCCTAAAAGTAAATGAAGCATGAGTGCTGTGTCTGTGTAACGGTGGAATGTTGGATTTACTAGTAACTATGTGAAACTAACTGGTATATCGAGTAGGATGTGCTGACGGGCTGCGGTTTATAATAACACTGTTAAAATGTGTTAACCAACTATGAGAAGAGAAATGACTTGCACCCTGAAGAAAAAAAGAAGGGTCCCAGTCAAAGCACGGCTCAAGGAGCCACTAAAGATTTTGCACGAAGAATGGTTCTACTGGGATTAATGGGATTTTACAGCAGAGAACAAAGACAACATTCATTCGCTTGGTATTTCAGTAAGTAGCCGGTGACCATGATGAATAAAAGCCAGGTACACATATCTTAGCATCATGATTTTAAGATGCTAAATGACTAAATAAAGGGCCAAGGAAGCAGACCTTGCAGTAAACGAAAAAAATAAATATGGGTGAATACATGAGAGGACACGTGAGTTTCTGCTTCTGCGAGGTGATTATTATTCCAGGCTCGTATGAATCGACACAGTCAGCAACACAAAGAGTCAGGCCATCATAGATCAGCACACAGTTTACAAGCCATCGCAGGGGAATCGGTGTCCAACATTGTGCCAAGCTAATGCCTCAGTGCAATTTACACGCATTCGCAGAAAACATTCTTATTCAAGCAAAGAAAGCTGAGGAGAAGTAATAGCAGCAAGGTCACTGCTGCATGACCAAAGGCAGACAACACACATATTACCGAGCACAACTTGTTTTACAACCAATTCTGCCGCCCCCTGCACAACTGCTGGCACATAGAATATATACAGCACATTAGGGGCATAGCACTTGATGCCTCGACATTCTGCTCTAAGGAGGTCGATGGTTTTGGTCATTTTCTTGGATAAACAGGATCCTGTAGTAAATGAATATCACAGATACAGGGACAGCAGTGTGGGTCTGCCGGTCTCAGACTTTGGTCCAGACTGAAATATAACTGTAATTTATCCCCCGAGGATGAATCTGTCTGACTTTGATGATCCCTTTACTCTTTCATCTAGTGCCACCACGACGCTCACATTTGGGGTTTTGATTGAAATGTCACATCGATTGCTCAATTGCAGTGACATTTGGTGCAGATATTCACGTCCTCCTCAGAAAACATTTTTATAACCTTTTAGCCCCGTTATTGAGTTTGATTTTTAGTTTGCCTTACCTGCATCACTAAGTCCAGTCACAGGCTTCCTGTTGGGCCCTTGTGACGACACGGGCGCAGAGGACGAGGACAGAACCTCTGGCAAAGAAATGAGCCAGGACACAATGACCAGACTGAGTATAAATGCACAAGACTGATTTTTATTCTGTAACTTACAAGCCAGCGTCATCCTTCATTCTCAATTTTACATACAGAGGCTAGTGATATTTACGCATGCATAGTTGGTGAAATCGTGATAAATGATAAATAATGACAAAGTGCAAACAAACATCTACCTGCATCCAACCCATTGCTGAAACTGCAGTCGAGGAGCGTTAGACAGAGCAAAAGTGAAAGTCAGTAGGGGAGAGCGGGGTAATGTGGGACATCGGGTGAGGAGCGTTAGACAGAGCAAAAGTGAAAGTCAGTAGGGGAGAGCGGGGTAATGTGGGACATCGGGTGATGTGAAACACCCCCTGTATCTAGGCAACGGAACACATTTGTGGTACACAATGTGTTTTTTGCATGTAAAAGTAAATTGTCTTGCTTTGAACTTAATCAACTGTTGTGTCAAAACAAATTGAATCAGGTAGAAAAAATTATATCATACATGTTGATGAACTTCCAACATATAAAACCATGTAATTGATGCTAGCTGAAGATTAGCCTGAATTGATAAGAGATGTTGTTTTTCTAAAATTGTGGCTTCGGGGTAAAGTGGGACAAATGCTGTGGGGTAAAGTGGGACAGTGTCTCACTTTACCCCACCATGAAGCACAAGTTAAGTTTAGTCTTAAACATATTCTAGTGTTATATTACATTATATATGTTTTATTTTTAATGTCATAAACATTGTAGAAAAGCCATCATGCCAACAAACTAGACACCAGGAAGACAACAAGGGGCCAAACACCCCTCACAGAGATGGAGAGTGCAGCCGCTGAGGTCATGCAAGGAATGAAGTCCTTAAGAAAAGCTGGAAGGGATAGAAATATTGACAAGACAACCCTCAAACGATTCATAAAGTAAAGACAAAGGGAAAGTAAAATCAGTAGCCGTGGGTGCAGTAGCTGAGGTAAAGAGAATATTCACAGATGAGATTGAGGAGGAGCTTGTCAAACACTTGAAACAACTAGCTGACCAGTTCCATGGCCTTGCTCCAGTTAAGTGCCGTGAACTGGCATTTGAATACGCAGAGAAAAACAATATCCCTGTCCCTGTGCAGGTATAAGCTAGGGTGTGTAAGAGATCACATGAATCATAATAATCATTAATGTGCTTAATTGACCAATCACCATGATTCTTTTACTAGTCCGATATAAGTGGTTGTCCATTTAGCTGTCGGGATTTTAACTATTACAACATGTGTTGTTATGGTAGTTTTAAACTGGAAAAAGTAAGTGGACCACTTTACCCCTTAGCTGGGGTAAAGTGGGACACAAGACCACTTTTTTTAAAACAATCATAATTTCACTGCCCTTTGTCCTGAAGACATTCTGATCATTTCAATTGCTAGAAAATATCCTCAATTAATGGGAGATGTGTAAATTTGACTGATATATCAGTTTAGCTCGCCTAGAGGGGAGCAAATGTAAAAAATGTCCCACATTACCCCGCTCTCCCCTAGTGTTCCCCTCCCTTTGGTCTAACATCTTAAGAATTCCCGTAAATTTTCAATGATGGTATCCTAACTCATAGTATACTGCACTTCTTGGTAGGAGGACGTTTGGTATCCAGCTGTAAAAAGGATGAAAATCTTTGTTATTTGACACGAAGCTTAAAGGAATACTGTCTGAGCTAAAATTGAAAGAAGATCAATGAACCTTTACTGAGAATCAACATTAAATGATGTGTATATAGGTTTGTCTGTCTAATCAGCATTTACTGTTTTTTAATGCTACACCATTTAAAAACAATGCATAACTTGTGTGATTACCTCTTGGCGAACACGATTGATTGCCGCTTTATTTTTAGAACACTCAAAAAGTCCCTTGTGTTCATGGAAGAGACAGTCGACTTTAAGATCGAATGGACGACTCAGGTCGCTTGAGCTCGGTGCAGTGTAGTCGGGGTCCTGGGTGTGATGCATCACCACCAGAATCAGCTTCTGTCTTCCTATTTCTTTGACACAGACAAACAACACACATCACAGTTTGCAGCTGCATGGCAAAACGTAGTCTAACGTCACTTCTGAAGGTTTACCTGGTAACTTGGAGAGCGCTGAGTTGAGGTCGGTCTCATAACGAGTGACGATGGGACAGAAGACAATAGTCGCATTGCTGCGATTGGGTGAGTTCACTTTCTTAACTCTTTTCTTGGTCAGTTCTTTAAGAAATGCATCATGAGCCCCAAAAGTCACTCCTTCCACTTGGAAGTACACTTTTGGCATTTTCCCTGAAAAGAGAAAAATAAATAAAAGTGATAACCTGTTTTTTTGATTGTGGTCCTGGACATTCTGGAGTCCCTCTTAAAAAACTTAAAATTCAGTTTTGATGTATTCTATCTGCGTATTTCTGTCTTACAAAAACAGTGATGTCATGCTTCCTCTGCATCCTACGATCTGGGATATTTCCTTATTTGCTGGAATAATAATTCTCAGTTCTCAGTTGACGCATCCAGCGGATCTTAACGAGTAAACATGACTTGAGAGCGTAAATAAATATAGAATACTCACTGCTTTGTGTGGTTGTGGTTGCGGTTTGTCTGGTTCCAGCCTTCTGGTTGTTCTTTGACAGGATCCTAGTTCTTCACTTACTTTTACTTTCACTTTGACTGCCACACAATGGGTGTACTGCGATGGTGTCTCCAGCAGGGGTCAGTATTGTGACAATAATATGCTCTCACAGGCCTGCAGCCTCCGTACATTTCAAAGCTGAAGAATAACAGAACTGAAAGTAGAAGTCACTTTTCAAACCCATATTCTAATAGAATTAAATCGGATTTTTTTCATTATGCACTGTAGTTGCAATATCACTTTATTATTTCATGACCAATATCACTTCTAAGAAAATTATGTACAGCATTTAGTTAATAATCATGTACGATACTCACTTGTCTGTTCTCATTTACCAATGTACTTTTTCAATTAATATCTTTGCTGGTTTTTAATCAATTCTCTATAATATATTTTATATTTTTCTAACTTACCTTATTGTTGTTGAATATATAATAACTGGTCCACTCTAACTACTCATTACTTGATATTCTTATAGATAACTTATTTTTCATAATATTATATACTTCTCTGTTATTAAGCAAGATCTGGCACAGGATTATCTTATTTTATTTTATCTTATCTCATCTCATCTCATCTCATCTTATCTTATCTTATCTGGGATTGCCGCTAGTATGACCCTCAAAGGATAAGGGGTAGAAAACGGAGAATGCATGATTGGAGTCCACCTACTCTTTCCATCTCAGTCAGTCTTCATTGTTAGTGCTAAATGTAAAGATCCACAATTTCCAGTTTACCCATGTCTGTTCATACTGCTCTGCTGGTTTACCGGATCCTCTGAGGCCAGTTGATGAAACACTTCATCAGCTGACTCTCTGACTGACACACACGTTTCAGTTTGTCCCTGTGTGTGTGTGCACTGTTTCACAAAAGGGGTGTGAAGCGGGTCTGTGGGAGCGATTCTTCATCCATCTGTAGTGTGAGGTTGTCTGGATCATCTGTATCTGTGCCCGCTGTCGGATCAGAGTCACGACAGGCGGACAGAGTCCCCCTTCAGGTTTCACTTAGCTCTGACGAATGATGCAGTGCCGCTGATGGAGTGGTCAGTGCCTTTTATTCACTAATCTCCAAAGGCCATCCGGCCATATAAAGAAAAACACAGTGTGTGCGTTGTGCAGACACATCTTTTATTTTGTTTTGCTTGTTTCCCCTTAGAAGTTAGATTACGACACAAGAGCAATCTCTTCTTGTATCAGTTTGACATTTTCTCTGAGGACGTCCTCTGACATCATCTTCTTTTTCTATGTAAGTGTAAAACAAATAGCGTGGGATTCAATTGCTCCACGTTGCACTTCCATCATAATTTACGCCGGTCCACAAAGCTAACCTCCATTACCTCTGTGATAAACAAAACCAAGACATATGTTCTCTAAATTAAACTCAGGCTAAACTGATTCTAGGGGATGGGTATCCTTGAAAGTGGCACCGTGAAGAAACAACCCACACACTCAGCAGCAGCGATTATAACATTTAATCACTGAGCCCTATCGCCGAGCTTTGCAGACTTCTCGCCCCAAGGTTTGATTTACCCGCCCTCTTCTTGTGGAAAAATCTCATTCACTAGACGAATTGCTGAGCGGGCCCCTCGGACCAGCGCTATAAATCATTCTTTAATCAGAGGCCTCCGAGATTGGGCGCAGACACCCGCGGGAGCAGCTCGGTGACACCTCGACTCCTCCCTGTGTGTATCCGCAGTCCTGGGAGTTTGTATCCTCTTCTGTTTGCACCTCGGGCTTGTCTGCATTTGTATCAGTCACGGGGGAACTAAGAGGGATGACCCAACCCTGCACACTCTGCTGACACCAACGACACCCAAACACTTCCTCCGCTCAGAGGAGTGCGATCCCGGGGACGAGATTACTGGTTTGAGGCCCCAAGAGGATACACCCTCTCTGGACTGGATTATCGGCCGAACCAAGTGGGCCACCGCTCCATGGCCCTTGGACTCCCTGGGCCTCTAAAAGGTGGAGACATACAGTTTACAGTCCACCCAAGCAGTGGCCGTGCAGTGGGGAATGGGAAAGTACTCACTATATCACCAACAGATGGTCGACAACTTCACTCAAGAGTTTTTGTCATAGCTGAAACAAAACCTTCATCCAAGGGATCTTACCTAACACATGTGGACAAACCTCGTTTGTTATTTTCCCCAGTGGATCTAGTTGTGTTCGAGGATCAAGAGCGGTTCCTCTGTTAGTCGTACTTGATAAAAATAGTAGCTATGAAACATTAATTCATATAAATGTATTAATGCAGAGTACAATTCTATGCTAGCACAACAACCATGACAGTGACAGAAAGATAAATGTGGAAATGTTAATAATAGGGTTTATGTGATTTTGATTTTTTTATATGGAGAGGCGGTGGTCTAGTGGCAGAAACTTAGACTATGGGCAGAGAAGGTCTCTGGTTCGTCTCCGGTTCGACTCCTCGGAGAGACAACAAAAGACGAACCTGGATTGATCTGTCCAAAAATCCAAGAGTCTCCCTGTCTAGTGCCCCTGAGCAAGGCACCTTACTCCCCCAACATCTGCTCCCCGAGCGCCGTACATGGTCGCTCACTGCTCTGTGTGTCCTGCACACAGATGGGTTAAATGCAGAGGTTAAATTTACCCACCATTGTATGAGTGTGTTGTGCATGTCTGTGCATGTGTTTGGTATAAATAAACATATCTTAAATCTTAAATTAATCAGACATCATTTAAAAAAGAATATGTTATATTCAAATTTCAAAATGAATAAGAAAAAAAATAAAATTACAAGAAATTAGGGATGTTTAAGGATGTGTTTCGTCTGTAAGTTCTTTCCTGTCAAGTTCTCTTAGTCTAAACATGTCTCAAACACACATAAGTGTTTTAATCACAGGTTTTGCTTCCTGCTCATGTGAAAATATTCACAACGTATAGATGAAGCCTACATGTATTGTTGCAGTTAAAGTTCTATGCTAGCTTTATTTTGATTCACATTTTGAGATTTTGAAACAATTAGTTCATTTATATTCTATTTAAAATAATATAAGTAGCTTTGGATGCCATAATAAAAAAGCAGCGAACTCTGCCTTTCATTTACTCAAATATTCCACAGCACAATCTTCTGAAACTTAAACAAACAGATAGTCGGGGTCACCATGAACAAGAGTGAGGTGAAATATCTGTGTCACCTCTCAATGATTTTTTAAAAGAAACTATTTTACTAAATGATGGCTAGTTGTGGATGTTTTTCCCTCCTTAAAGGGATAGTTCACCCAAAACTGAAAATTCACTCATTATCTACTCACCACTGTGCCGATGGAGGTGTAGGGTGAAGTGTTAGAGTCCACAAAACACTTTGTGAGTTTCAGGGGTAAACAGTGTTGCAGCCAAATCCAATACAGTTCTCTAGATTTCGTGATACTCACGAGCAGGTGAATATCAGCGGTGATCACTTCTTCAAACTCAAATAATAACAAAAATATAATGCCTCCAGACTGCTCCTGTGGTGTCATCTAAGTGTCTGTAAGCCCCGACTTTCAAATTCGACTGGAAACATCGTCATTTACACCTTGTTGTAAGCCAAAATCTAGTCAATTGTATTGGATTTGGCTGCAACGCTGTTTACCCCTGAAACTCCAAAAGTGTTTAGTGGAATCCAACACTTCACCCATCCCCTTATTCAGCACATTGGTGAGTAGATAATGAGTGAATTTTCATTTTCCCTTGAAGTTCTTCTGTCACGTAGCCTAAGTATGTGTGAAACATGCATGATTTTCATCCACATTTAGGGGAATTCAACATAACATTTTTTGCTTCTTGTTATGTGAACATATTCATATGTTGAATTCCCCTAAATGTGGATGAATATCAGGCTTTTGGAATCATCTCGCCTATTTCCTGAGGATGAAGTCAGATGTCTGAGAGAGAGGAGAGAGAGGGAGGGAGAGAGGGAGAGAGCTGGATACTTTCCTGCCTCTCAGTTGCAAAGATGCTCTGACGTCACCGTGGTGAAGTATTTCTCCGTCTCTCGGCAGGTCTAGAGCTGACAGTGCGCTCGAGCCACCGGAGAGAGCGCGCTCCTCGTGCGCCACGACCATGGAGACGTCCGGGAGTTCTGGAGCAGGAGGACGTCGGTGCGCGGCCGCCAGGGATTCATGTTCCCTTACTGACCCGAGGAGACGCGTGGACTGTGATGCTGTGGATGAAGTGAGGGAAGTGTTGAACTGAAGTTTTTACGCATTTCTTCTGCTCTGGAGAGTGTTGGGCAGTTCGGCCACTTTGACAGCAGCCGCACGGGATATAGGAGAGGACCCATTCGAAAACCATGCACTGCTCACATCCATGGAGAGATGGCATGCGTGCTCCTCCTCAGTCGACTTCTCCCCTTCTCGCACCGGCTCACGAGAACCTCCATCTGCCTGCTCTCCCTGTTCCTGTCGTACCTGTGCTACTGCGCCCTCTTCCCCGTGGGCACCGTCATGCACAGGACAGGTGATTCGCCGCCGAGCTGTCAACTCGTCCCGGCCGATGGAGCCAAAAGGCGGCTCCAGAAATCCTCCCTCTCCTGCGTCTTGCAGTTGGAGGCGAGACCGAGCAGCGCCGAGGTGCAGCCCCGGGAGAAGAAGCCCGAGCAGCGCGTCTCCTCCTCATCCTCCTCCTCCTCCTCCTCCTCCAGTCACCTCCTCGCCGTCAGGAGCGACACTCCCAGTCCTCTGATGGGGAATGCAAAGTTTGGGAATAAAAAGTTGCCGAACGCGATCATCGTCGGTGTGAAAAAGGGAGGGACGAGAGCCGTGCTGGAGTTCATCAGGATCCATCCAGATGTGCGAGCAGCTGGCACAGAGACGCACTTCTTCGACCGGAACTATGACAGAGGCCTGGAGTGGTACAGGTAAGAGCTCACCTGTACATGCGTGTGTCCACTCCAGGGGCGGATCTAGGGTCAGCAGGTCAAATGGGCAGTTTGTTGCTTCATCACCAAAATGACTGGAAAGTTAATGAAATCGACATTAGCCTTAATTGAAGTTTTTTTTTGTGATAATTCAAATAAGATTTTTCTTTACCAGTCTCCCAATGAGGGAAATGTGCCACATTGAAAAGGTGATAGCAAAATAATAATTAAACATGAAATAAACTAAATATTCTCAATATGAAAATATGAAAACAGCAATGATAATTACAGTGTAAACATTATAAATACAGTATAAATATTGAACAAGGGAATATTGAACAATTGCAATTACACATACAGGGAAATTGTTCTGCACTGTAAACAAACGTCGACATGCTAACGCGCTAAATTAAGAGGAATAAAGTGACAGTGGCGGATCTAGGATTTTTCTAAACCAGGGGCCACAATTAACACAGAGGGGCAAATATATATGTCCAACATTCAGATTCGGATATTAGCCAATATAAACTTCATGTATTCCAGTGTTGAATTTATTATTTCTATGTTTTATTAATTAAAAAATTCTACAACTTGAAAATTCTAAACATACCGGTATTAAAGTGATTATTTTGTGTGTATCTATCATCTAATCTAGACGTTTTTACTTTAACCTTATAAATAGGTTATGATTATTTACATGAAAGCTGAGACATCTGTTAGTCTCTCTGTAATCAGTGTAAACGCTGCTGAGGATCATGTAAAGCTAAGCTTCTCCTAGTCGGCGTCCACCCAGTCCTCGTCCCCCTCCTCTCTGCCGCTCTGTGTACAGTACGCTGCGTTTGGAGGAGGGCAAACATGCTCAATGTGTTTTTTTCTGCAGTTTTCTGACTCATTTTATGTTCCTATCGCCAGAAACTTTGGGATCCTGGGCTCTGTTTACAGCGGCAGAACAGTGGCCCCCTTTGTTTCCTCCCAAGATGAACTGTGGAGCAATTCATCAGATTTCTCATAAAACCCGACCTCTGCAGGGCTCCTCTGGCTGCCAGGCCTCTGAGACGCTGTGTTGTTTGTTTGTGGCGGTTACAGCAATATCTACAAAAGACAATTAAAATAAAAGATTTATGGATTCTAAAACATTTTAACGATGCACTTTTAACACAGTCGTCCTTGTTAAATTGCCTTGTTTGACGGATAATCAAGTATCTATCATGCACCAAGAGCATCTGCGTCATTTTTACCAAATAAAAGATAACTTATGCGTCAGTCATGAAGCACACGTGCACACAAACACACAACACGCTCGACTTCCAAATACATTGCATGTTAATGATCGGCCGTCATGTTCCCCGCAGGAGGTACGTGTATCAGTGGTATAATAAAATAATTACGGAGTGAAATATCTCCACTAATTGGAGCTCCTCAGGACGCTTGGAGGCTGGAGCTCTTTTATCTCAGTGATGCGTCCCTCAGACGTGGACCCCGCGGCCATTACCATAACTTGACTGGCAGCTGTCAAAGCCGCCGAGGTCAAATGCCACGCCGCCGACTTTAGTAGGAATGCCTTCAAAATAAACGGCTGCATCTCTGAAACACATGTAAACGGTCATTTGTAAAGGCCAGATAACTGTTCGTGCTCTGATTCTCAATGGGCCGATGTTTAGTTTTTCATGCGAAAAGGGAAAAGGGAAAAGGGAACAGAGATGTGATGAAAGACCACTGGAGTTCCTGATAGGGGACACTTCAGATGCTGAGCGGACTGAGGAGGACAAACGAGAAGAGCTGCATTGACGGGTCATCGAGTCCGAGCGGCGAGGCGGGCCGTGGACGTGCTCTCCTGCGGAAAACACATAAACACAGTTATTCCACATGTTTCAAGAATGTAATCACAGAAAATGAATCTCAACCCCTCTCAAATGACCTGTGTCCTTTTTTTTATGCAACAGTATTTATTTTCAATTTAGCGCGGCGTAATTAAATTCTTTGTGTGCATTCCTGGAGCGGTGCCCCCTAGTGGTAGTTTCAACAGAGCCTTGGGACAAGCTGGTTAAAAGCAGCAGATAGAATAGACCAGTCCTCTACGAACCAGTGGCAGATCAAGGATTTTGCTAAATCAGGGGCCACAATTTATACCCTGGGGCCAGTTATATGTACAACAACCATGCACAGCTCCTGATTCAGTGAAGTGCACATCTAATTGTTTACTGTTACCTCTATTCTATTGTGCAAAGCCGCACATCATTGAATATACTTAGAAAATAGTACCTTGTGTTCTTGAAAACAAAATCATAAATAATTGTCATATTTAGTTATAAGTAGGTAACTAGCTCATTTGAGAGAAAGAGTACTGAAAGGAAAGTAAAGGACAGGGGCACTTCAGAGGCCAATTCAATTTTAGCTGGGCCAGTGCCCCCCCCTGGCACCTCCCCTGGATCCGACCCTGCTCTGACCACAAATTTAAACCAAGAAACAAACGGGAGAGTTAATTTACAGTTAGAGCTGCAATAATCAATTTGGCAGTTATTCAAATCGCTGCCAAAATTAATCAGCTCCTAATATCTAAAATCTAAAGCTAAGCTTGTTGTCCTTGGCTGAACATTTAAAGTGTTGCGCTGCTGGTCGGACAAAGCAAAACATTTCACATCACCGTGGGGCTTAGAATTTTTGATGTTGTCTAAACCAAGGGAAGAACAAATTAATTGAGAAATTAATCAAATGAATACATCTCTAATTTCACAGCTCTATTCACCGTCTCTTTTTAAAAGTCTGTCCTTGTTCTGGGATTGTTTCCATTCAAACCTGAGTCAGTGATTGTGTGAAGGCATACCTGCTCAAATCTTTTATTATCAGAGAGCACAGTGGCCTACTTTGAAGACCCAGAAGTAACCTGGCAGAGTCACTCCGCTACATGTATTCTGTTGCATTTCAGAGTGATTTATTGCTGTTGAGCCAGGCAGGGCTGATGCAGAGGAGAACTGTCTGCAAGTCTCCAGTGACAACAGACCACTGTGACACTGCTTCACTGTTCCTATTATCATTTCCATGGAGAAACAAGGTTCACAGCCAAACTGGAGCTTCTCAGTTATGATGTGTTATTCGTCTTCTCTATTCACCAGGCATCTAAAACACACTTTTTTGATACAAGGACATTATGTCCTCTGGGGCTGAGTCTCTTAGCGTTTGCGGTAATTAAAACTAACATACAAAGTAATGTCAATGTGAGTGATGAATCTTCATCTTACTGGAACTTTCACTTTGTGTTTCAATCTCTCATTCAGAGGTTTAATGCCAAGGACTCTTGAAAGCCAAATCACGATGGAGAAGACGCCGAGCTACTTTGTGACTAAAGAAACACCACGCCGGATCTCCGCCATGTCCCAGAAAACCAAACTCATCGTGGTGGTGCGAGACCCAGTCACTCGTGCAATATCCGATTACACTCAGACGCTGTCCAAAACCCCCGACCTGCCGACCTTCCAGGAGCTGGCCTTCAGGAACCAGTGCCTGGGCATAGTGGACACGTCCTGGAACGCCATCCGCATCGGCCTGTATGCTCTGCACCTCGAAAACTGGCTCCGCTACTTCCCCCTGGCTCAGATCCACTTTGTGAGCGGGGAGCGTCTTATCACAGACCCGGCAGGGGAGCTGGCTCGGGTTCAAGACTTCCTCGGGTTGAAGCGCATAGTCACAGACAAACACTTCTATTTCAACCGCACCAAGGGTTTCCCCTGCCTTAAGAAGCCGGAGAGCAGCGGTTCGCCGCGCTGCCTGGGCAAGTCCAAGGGCAGGACTCATGTGCAGATAGACAGAGATGCTATCGAGCAACTGCAAGACTTCTATAGACCTTATAATGTCAAGTTTTATGAAATGGTGGGTCATGATTTTAAGTGGGAGTAAGGGTTTCTTTTTAAGTCGTGCAAGAAAAATACAGTATTATATCACAGCTAACTATCAGCAGTCTCCAGACAATTTGTGCAAAACAGCAAACGCAGTATTATTCTTTTTAAACAACACCAATAAAAAATAAAATGTGAGGTGACATTGCTTTTTTGCACTTGCACGATCGGGGGGGGGGGGGGGGGGGCAGCCGCCATCCTCAGCGTCCTGTTTGTCGCTAGATATAGAAATCATTTCAGCTTCAGGTTCACATGGTTTCTCCTCCTGTTACTGTGGATTGCTGCTGACTAGATCCCCCCGTTTGCTGACTCGTTTGTTGAAAAAAAGAACCAAAGAAAGAGAGAGTGAGAGAGAGAGAGAGAGAGAGACAGAGAGAGAGAGAGAGAGAGAGAGAGAGAGAGAGAGAGAGAGAGAGAGAGAGAGAGAATTCCAGGGAATGGGATTAGTTCCTCTCGAAAAAACCTGCTTCACTAATCAAGGCAGGGGTTTGAAAGCAAGACCTTGGAAAATGTCAGCGAAGTCTTCAGGGAGAGCAGAATTAAGCTGCAGCACTGTGGTGGTAAATCCAACGTGTAAAGCCAGAGCACAAGTGTGACCCCCCTAATGTTCCTAACCGTGGGTCTCATCAGTTTCTATACGGAGCGAAAAGATCCGTATCCATATGCTATTGCGAGCAGAACCTCACCTTATATTCCGTGCTCACGTCCACAGAAACCCATGTGTATATATTTGTTTTTTACAAAAGGTATTTAATCATGGCCTTACCCACAATGCTCGTCCATGAACGCCATTAAATGAAAGAGATGCACAAATACAATCGTGGAATAATGAGTGTGTCTCATGTGGATTCTGGACCTTGTAACGTTCATGCTGATTCCTTTTGAAAAAAAAGCCCTGCTTTTGCTTGAATTCCACAAAAACACAAAAATCAAAGAATGTTTCATGAAACTGACAAATTGACGTCATTACTCAACCTCTGGCAAAGCGGCTGCGTTTGTGCCGCGCCTCCCTCCCTCCCTCCACACCGGCAAAAAAAAAAATGTGCTCCTGGACAGATTAGACTGCTGTGACACTTTTCATATCTGTCACCTGCGTCGCCGGTGAAAACCTCCGAGGTTTATTGCATCCTGTGTGAGGTTTGTTGCGTCGCCTCGCTTTGCAGTTGGCCGACGAGTGGGTGTGAGGTGTGAGGAATTTCAATCACTTTCTCAAAGACAAAGCAGGGAACACCTCGTGGTGGCAGGTTATCAAACAGATCCTGGGACTGCGCGTCGCTCGATTGCGGCGGAAAAAAGTTTGGATTCGGCGACACGATGTGAATACTAAAGGGAGAATATCTGAGCTCCAGCCAGACTGATGCACGGCTGCAGGAGGACAGGAAGAAACCCTCTGTGATGTATGAAGGAGATATTATGGGAGATTTTATGAACTGAGGCAGCGTGTGGTGAGTGATTGGCAACTCAGATTCAATATCGCACAAGTTGATGAGATGGTTAAGACTTTGGAACATAAGGAGTTATTACATTTATTATATGGGATGCTAATTGTCATGGTGGTTTGGCACAGTTATGCAAGTCAAATATTTGAGAGCTTTGCAATCAGGGGCAAAGGAAAGCAAAGGATTAAAGTTAGAGAGAAGAAGAAATAAGGTTTGTAGGTAAGACAAAAGAAGTCAAAGAAGATAAGTAAAGAAAAAAGGCATAAATAGAGTAAAATAATGAAAGGCATCAGCCGGGTTGCAAAATAGACTTAAGATGAATTTAAAGCAAGATTAAAAAAGGGAAAACTTTTGAGACAATTGGTTTAGAAATAAGATGTAATGACTTTGTGTTTAAGACTTAGAAATAAATTTCAAGAACTTTCTGAGTCTCTGATTAGTCAAAATTATAGCGTGAAGTTATATTGTTCCTGGGAAATAATGCAAATAGGATGGGGAAGAGTTGTTGATATTGAAATCATATTACACTACTTACCCTTTAAGGGTTACGTGAGGGAGCTGATCCCAGCCGACACTGGGCGAGAGGCGGGGTACACCCTGGACATGTCACCGGTCACAGAACCGACACACAGAGACAAACAACCACTCACACTCACACACACTACAGTCAGTTGTGATCAGGAAACACTTTTATACTAAATAGTGACAGAGCACGAAGATGGGACGTCTCATGGCTGCTTCTGGAGGGAGATGACCAGGAGTGGAGGCGGCGCACGGGTGGAACTGGACTCTGAACACGGACCTGAACTGACAGCGAGAAGACTGGAGGGTGAGAGAGAGCATCGCAATCATTGAAGTCTTACGGGTGATTGGCTCAGGGGCGAGCGTGTCTGGCAGTGACTGGGCGAAAAGTGAGAATGAGCTGGTGGAGCCTAGAGATAGCTCCAACTGTGCATGTGACTGTGGTGGCTGGAACCTGGGAACCACTGGGCCACCATGCCGCCCAATGATTTACCTCAAACACAATTTACTTCGAAATGCTTCACTTTGCAAAATTAAATAATTGGGGAAATAACGTTCTATAAACATGGGAAACTTATCAGTAGGGTGCCATGACACTTTTTTGGGATCCATCAGACAACAACAGCTGTTTGAAAGATACCAAAGGAGTGTGAATTCATTTTTGGCACACGACTCAGGATAAAAACTGAGGTTATGGACATTATTTTGATCCGAACAGTGAAAACTATATTACAGTGCTAGGCCAGGGGCAGTCAAATAAAGTGGTTACAGAGTGTGTGGGCTGTAATTGGCTGTGTACTCATTCAATATATTGCGGGTTACCTTTAGTTCAGCGTCCCGTCCAATCATTATTGCCTCCTACTCCCAGTAAGTATTTAATTGGAGCCTCTTAGCACAAAACATTTACTCATTAACTTTTCTTTGCACTTTAAAACGGTCGCTCCTCACAAACAACCGCAAGAAATCAAATAGATCAATCTCAAGAAATTGAGATCCTACACAAGGGCAAGTTGATGCGTGGACAGTACATATTGATCAGATCCCTGAAAGAGACAGAGGAGCACAGACTTACTCAGCATCTTTATCTGCATCCGTCACAATGGATGTGAAAACCCTGGGACTGTGAGAGTCTGTTTTTCTTAAGTCATAATCCTCATTAATTGAGCTTCTCGCTCGCAGCGGAAATGTGGGACACGCCGCTCCTCTCGCCGTTATCTCCGTACCTCAGAAGTCTGCTGCCACTTCTATCGGTTGGAATGCTGCTTCATCTGAGGCTCTCTTGAAATTTGCATGTAAGCAGAGTACACTGGGCTTTGAAGAAGTGTTGGTGTCTGACATGGGGATATGGGGAAGCCGAGCCGCAGGAAGTCTTGAAGAGCCACTCGCGTGTTCCGGCTCCTTGTTCTTCCCCCTCGTCTGCAAATGGTTACAGTGCGTTGTTAAAGAAGAGAGAAGGAAAGATGATAAAAGATGTTCGACTCTGTGTGACCCTGCGTCAGCTCAGACGTCTGACGTATGTTCTTTTTCCCACTCTCTCTCTCTCTCTCTCTCTCTCTCTCTCTCTCTCCCCCCACACAGCGTCTCTCTCACTCTCTCCTCATCCTGACATTCATTAAACTCACACGACCTCCAGGTGGGGGGCGTAGAGGCGGACGTTGCTCCGGCACCTCTCACGGCCTTCTCGCCACTGCACTCGCCGGCAGCTCATTTCTGCGGCTTGCTGGGCGTGCACACACACACACACACACACACACACACACACACACACACACACACACACACACAGGTGAGCGTGTATCCAGTCGTCACAGTGGAGCAGCAGCAGCAGCAGCAGCAGCAGCTCTGTACGGTACACATGGGTCCTAATTAGGCCTGAGGGCTGGAGAGGAGCGATCCCCGAGAACAAGCATCAGCCAGAGTCTGATTAGACTCTGCAAGTGGACGGCTCTCCAGAGATTGCTTGCGGGTCAAATCTCTCTTTCTCTTTTCTCACACACACACACACACACACACACACACAGAAATACACACACACGCACATATACACACACTCAGCCTTCTTTTCAAATATGAATTCCCCCAGGAGCCAAACTCATGCAAATCATGCAAACCTTTGCGTTTCACAGCACCACGACGTGACCTATTTGCACTCCAGCTAATGAGGTGCTTGTTAAGCTTAACGAGCATTTGTTAAGACTAATGTGTTGATGAATACATCTTTTCTTGTGGTTGTTGTTGTTGTTGTGGAAACATCGGGACTAAATGATTCCCTTCAAACTGTTCCCCACGCAAGGTTAAGTTTTAATTAAGGGATTTTCATATATCGTGCAACATCATTTCCTCCCCGTAGAGATGCTTTGGTATTTATCGAATGCTCAAAATACCTGAAGGAGCTGAAGGGATCAGTTAGCGTGCTGGTGATAAGCACTGGCTATTGCCGGGACTAATAATGAAACATCAAGGAGAGAGAGCAGAGACATGTTGTTCTTTTTATCTCTCACCCTCCGCAGAGAGTTTCAGAAGGAGGCTTAGAGCATCCTTGATAGTCATTTTTGAACGTTGTGATCTCATATTGATTAACGCTTAAAGCCGCAACGCTTCTTTTTTTTCTTCTTTTTTTTTTACTGGAGGAGAGAAAAATCCAAACGTAAAGAAAGTCTTCTTTCATCCAAAGCATTAAAAACATAAAAAATAACTAAATAAAATGGAGAGCGGTGGCTGAGGACAGACTTAAAGTGTTTAAATGTCACAGTGATGTTCTCCGTGCACGTGATGTGGTTCATCTCCCGCAGAATCCCACTTGGTTAATGCTGCTTCAAACATTCACTCCTTTTGGATTTTTAATGAGCGCTGAAATAAGATGGAAGCAGTGGCAAAGGGTTTACATTTTTTAAAAGGATCATGTCCCCCTGATATGTTAATATTGTGTATTATATATATATATATATATTTCATTTAACTGTTACCAATGCTGTAATGGCAACAACCAAAACAAGAAAGAACAATTTTACATTCATGCTCTGTTTAAGCTGCACTGAATTAAAAGCGGTGCACATTCACACAGCCGCGTCCTGCACTCTGCTGCTCACATGAGAAAGAATGAGGTTCCCTGGTTTCCGAGCCAGAGACAGCGGCTGACACTGCAGTGGCTGCGAATCCGCCGCGTGCACCTCCTTCAGCCCTAATGCCTCAGAATAGTTTAACGTGTGCAGCAGCCGACGGGATGTCCCTGCGGTCGAAGTCACCAGTGGCCTTGGAGCCAAATTAAAGTGAAGTGCTGACAAGTGTGGCCCAGTCTCAGCCACGTAACGATACATGTTCCGCAGCTATTTGCAGACCGATGTTAGAACTGTAGTCCGTGGGGACGACACTTAATAAGCGTGTGTGCATGTGACGTACTCTATTCAAGTTGAAGAAGTATAGCTGACTTCATTTTCAGGTGGAATGGAGCCCGTGGTCTTAGTTATTTTCAATAACTGTTGGTTTTTAAAGAGTTTTTTTTATTTGCATTCTGATTTGATACACGTCAAAAACCACCTGCCCTCCTCTTTTTAACTTGTCTCCAGTAAGAAGTGAGAGGAAGATGGCGGATACGTGAGAATCCGCTGCATGGGCTCGCCCCCTTTCAAGATTGAGATCTGTGAAATTCCGCAATCTCCTCCGAATTAGAAACAGTTGTTCGGTGCCATCTCCTCGTTGTCGTCTGTGTTTGTCAGACGAGCGGCTGTGTTGTCTGTCGAGCAGCTAAAGTGAAGGTACCGGGCTGATTAGATTGGAGGCATCTCTCCCACCAGGAGATGTGTTCTAATTAGAGTGTGTGGCTCATGTCTCACCGAGGAGAATAACAAGCCTCGTTCCAAGGCTGCCTCCAGATGAACCTCACATCCGCGGCCAACCAAAACACATCTGATGGATCAGCTACCCCTGGGCTCGAGACCACACCTGAGTCGACACGCGGTGCATTAGGAGTTTGACGGGGGGGAAGGGGGCGGTTGGAGCCTCTCGGTGCGGGAGGCCTCACAGAGCCGGAGAGAAAAAAAAGGGAAACCAGCGAGAGAGAGAGAGAGAGAGAGAGAGAGAGAGAGAGAGGCTCTGCATTTGGGCTTTTACGCCCAAACTGTTGTTTCAGGTAATGACCACAGATCCAAACCCAAATAATTAACAAATGGGGAATTATATCAGTGTGAGCAACCTGTGCTTTAACAGCAGAGAAGGGAAGGAGTTTTAGTATAATGAGCCGCCTGAAAGGATGCACACACTGAACCTGGGTGACGAGTGTGTGATTTGGGAGCCCGCCTCCAGTGTGTGAAGCTTCTTTAAATTACACATCAGTCTTGGTTTGCTGTGCAAAAGCCTCGGCACGTATTATAGATACAAATTAATGCTAGAAGACCAATTGACTCATGGGAAAGTGTGAGCGGAGGCTGAAGAATTAGATTTAAAATGTCTCCCGGGACTGGTGAGACAGACAAAATGCTCGACTTAGAGATGTAGGCTGTGAAAACAATCAGTAAATGATGGGAAACAATAATAATAATAACAATAATTCATTCATTCATTAATTGTGTTAATATAACTTGTTGACTTCAACTGACTTAATTCATATCTGCATTACAAATTGAGTGAATTTTTATTTAAAATTAGGGTTAAATTATTACCACCATTATTATTTCACATTAACTATAGTTATTTTATTTTTTAATTAATTAATATTTTTAGCAACATTTTGTCTTAATCAATAATTAACCCTATAGAATATTGCACAGACATTTAAATCTTGCCCGTCAATGACTGTTGATTTATCTATTCTGAGATTTAAACCAGTATCAAGACAGAACTGTTTTTCCTCACGTCTATATGAATGTTACTCAATCAGATGAATAACCTTGTTTTGCTCATAAACATCACAGCACAAACACACACGTACACCCACAGGCACACACACACACCAACACACACACACACACACACACCCACAGTGGAGGATGGTCCAACCTCCCGGGCGGCTCGTCTCAGATTGGATGTCAGATGCTGGAGACAGCTGCACTCATCACGGCTTTTATGAATACATTACCTTTTATGTTCATCCAAACACTAATTTATCTTCCTCTCAAAATCAAATGGGACAGACGCTCACTCAGCGGTCCTCCAGAAGATTGGAACTTTTCGAAAGCTGCGCCGTGTGTAAGACAAATATCTGCAGCCGAAATAAGTGCAAATCTTTCGGCTGGGTGGTAATTCAAACGACGTCTCTGACAGAGCGTGTGTGTGTGTGTGTGTGTGTGTGTGTGTGTGTGTGTGTGTTTGTGCTGTTTGTGCCCGTTTGATTTTTTTTTTTGCAGAGATGGCTTATGAAATATCAAAGTGTGTTATTTGCCTCTATGAAACTCCACCACATCAAAGACTTTCTCCCTCTCCCACAAGAACCCAGGAACCTCGAGTTTTTTACTCGTCTGTCTCCCGTCTCAGCACCGCTCAAACGCATCTAATGACACAAGATACAAGATGGAGAGACCGCTGCCAACGAAACGGGGTGAAAAGAGGGGGAAAAAAGGGATCTACAACCGAACAGGCACATTTTAGGTGATGATTGACGTCCCCGCATCGTTTTTATTATTCCTGTGATGTTCGTCCAGACACACCGATGCCAGAAACTGTGGCCTCACACTTTGGCTGATGCAGCAATCTGGTGTTATGCGCCGCTCTGCCTGCCAACCACCTGGCGAGTAGATGCATAATCAACCTCTCAGTCAATCATTCCTCGCACGGCCGCCGGTGTAGGATGAGTGTCAGTGGAAGCGTGGCTGACATGCGCTGGCTGTATGTCCAACTTTTGACACTTCACACCTCGCTCCCTAGCATCCCGATGAGTCCTCTGTTATTGGCGAGTTCTTGGGATTCCAGCCACTCGCTGCTGGGCCTCATGTAGGAGAAGAGAGGGCGCAGCATGTGGGCGGAATATGGCTGCTGGGACTCAGACGTTTCTCAGGTGAAGGTATTCTGCCATTTCAAAGTTAAAACCATTTGAAATCTGTGTGTAGATGAAATGCTCAGCAGAGAAATAATGGAGATTATATCCTGTGTGGTGGTTCTGTTGCGTAACAGACAAATGACAGGGGAAGGAACAATGAGGACTAATCCTGATGGTTCACGGGAGCTGCCTCTGGACTGCCGACAAGAACACGGTTTCCTTGGGTGTTGTTTTCAACGCACCACTCTGGGTTATGTAATTCAGCCCCGGATGTCCCACATGACACGTTATGTATATTGCATCGCCTAAAAAGCAGTGTGCTCTCTCTCCAACTGCACTCAGAGCTCGCTAGATTTTTCATCTCCAATTAAAAGGGGACTAAAGTACTGCTTCACTGGACTCGGGAGAAGAGAAATAACTGACACGCACGCTCCTGAGACGACTAAATAATTTAATTTGTTTGCCATCCAGCGGGGGGGGGGGGGGGGGAGGCTAGCATTGAGAAGACATTTTGTCGTGTGTAGGTTGTTATTTAGTGCAACGCTAATATGCTAAAATGAATAGGTGACAGTTTTAGTTATTTGGGAAGTAAAAAATCTGGCTAAAAAATGGCTATCTAGTGCCATCTGGCTGTGATGTGGCAGATGGCAATAAGCTGACGACCCCTTGCTTCACCCTCCCCTCCACAGCTTGCATGGGAGAACTTTAAAGTTGCAGAGTAAAAAGAAATCTCTAGAGCCAGCATTTAATTTGTCTGGGTTACTACAGAAACATGGAAGTGCAACATGGCAGTGAGTCCATTGAAGAGGACGCGCTCCAGTTCAAAAATGTAAGGTTCATTCTAAAGAATCAAAAACAAAATGATTATTAGTTCCAAGTCATCATACACTAATCACAAAATGAAAAAAAAAAGTAAATTTCTGCCAATAAATCCAAAATGTTAAGCTAGCCAGTGCAACAGAGGCCACTGCACAGGAAGTGTTTCAGCTGTGTTTTTTCAGTAGTCCGTTTCACATGCGTCTTGAAAACATTCACACCCATTAATAAATCCAACTGTCAACACAGCTGTTCTAATGGAATACAATGAAATACAGCTACCCAAAAATACAGAAATACAGCTACCCAAAAGTGAAGCCACCTCATCTTGATTGCCCCCTAGTGGCATGGCTGCAGTGTACATCACGACCCCACCTCCTCCATGTTAGTGGACTGACTTTTCAAAGCACAGACTGAATAAAAATTATTTCAAAGAAAATTGTTTGTGTTATTTTCAGTCGGTCTTATCACACTTATTCCACATAGAGTACATTAGTATGTTCAATTGATGATTTTTTTAAAAATCTATTTGAAGCTATAAAATCAGGGGGAAACTTTGTGATTGACAGCTGAGACCGATTCCCGGTTGGTCGAGTGCTTGTATCAGAAGCTATGTTAAACTTGCACAATGGCTCCATCTGTTTGGGATGTTTTGCTTAATTTTTGGGAAACCGGTGGAAAAAAAAGTTATAAAGGGATGGTTCACCCAAAAATGAAAATTAACTTATCGTCTACTCACCCCTGTGCCGATGGAGGCGTGGGCACTTTTCAGGGGTAAGCAGCGTTGCAGCCAAATCCACCCCCCCCCCCCCCCCCATGTGTGTCCCATTTACCACAGCAGCGCACGCATCGATCCACCCAAACAGCGAGTGGTGAGAAGGTGAAAGCTAATCATCAAGATCCTGCTCGTCGTCGCTCCTCTGTCCAGGGACGTGAGATTCTCAAAATGGAGACGTAGCCGCAGCATCAAGGATCGAGTTTGGCCCCAGGAGACGCCACGATTGGCTTGATCAATACGATTAAATTGCCTCTCTGAAATGCATCAAACACATCAATGTAGCAAAAGCAAAAGAAAAAGTGAAGAAATTCAGCATGTCAGATGCATCGTGTTGTGGAGTCAAGGAGGGTAGTGTCACAAAAGTTGCTGAATACTCCACTAACGTCTTGATAATTATGTTCTTTTGGAACTGATACAATTGGCAAATGATTATTGATTTGAGCAGAGGAGAAGCCTGGCATCCTCACAGAATGGTCCTGGTTGCAGTCTGCGAATTTTCTAATCACACTCATACATGCATAGTAAGTACAAATCCAAGCATTTTACTGTTGAACAGAGACAAACGCTCAGTTCCTAATGAAATACACAACACTGTGTCTTCCCTGCTGCTGCTAAGAGACGCATGTTGCAGCCCCCTCACACCAAAGGTGATTTTTACAATTTCAATACGGCAGCTGAGAAGTGAGAGGGTGAAAATGCAATTCCCAAAACTGATGACTGTTATTCAAAATTACAAGAACAGAAAGACAAAGAGGTCGCATCAATTCTTAATACGCTCAGCCTTGGGCCAAACTAATAAAAGCACAATTGAATCAGCTCTAAATAAATGATGGTGCCGGTAGTTTAATATTAAATCATCTCCCTCAGTGTCACCGTTAGATCCGATGCTACTATACATCTCAGTTACCCTACAAGTTCCAACTGAAGGGCATTTAACAGCTAATTCAGGTCGAGCTCAGCCTCATTCCCCAAATTCTTTTATTTCTGTTTCAACTGGGGCCTTCTCAGGCAAACACTGAGCGCCACCAAGTGGAACAAAAAGTAGCTGCACAAAAAAAACATAAAATCACCCAGAAATACATACTTTTTTGTATGTCAACAAAATTTTATTTTCATGACATGATTAGATTCTGCTGTCGTTTGTCTTGCGTTGCCAAATCAATGCCAGCACACGCTGCTACTCCCCAAAACACCAGATGAACACCCCACGGGTCAAAATTACATTATATCACAGAACATGAATGGAAAAAAAAGAATAAAAAGAAAAAACTTGCTCTCATGCATTTGTGAAAATAAATAACTTCTCATAGCACCTCACTATATTTATACATCCCTCTCTTATAGCCAGCACCTGCAAGGTTTCACTTAAAGTGGATGTGACATACATAAGTCAGTTCATATACTGCATGTATCGTCTGTAATAGCACAGTTTCAACTCACTGTAGCCACCAGGCACTGAAGTTAACATTTAGATTCATTCTGCACCGTGTGCCAGAAGGCTCTTTGAAGCAGTTTACAGTCCAGCTGCTCTGGCTTAGCATCGCACACTTCTCCTTGAATGTGACATTCACTTGATCTATAGCTGTGATATTAATATAACCATAACTACTATTTGTGAATCTGTATCTGTGGAACGAAAAATCATTCCATGAAGCCTTACAGTGCAATCTTTTCACAGTGAAAAACTCAAGATATTGTGATTTACAGTACTTCAGTAAAGGTATTAACATCTGTCTGTTGTTGTATTGTAAGTATGTCTGAGGTTGGATCGTACAAAAATGAAAATCAAGACAACTTCAGATAGTTGAGAAAATATTGCACATCGTAAATTTGGGGGAATTTTTAAGACAAAAACAGACGAATAAGGGATAAAATGGCAGCATTTTGTTTTACACTGTCCCGGCCTACATTGAAAAAACGTGTATAATATCTATTTAGAACCAAAAAACAAGCCACACATCAGGGCATGCACAGTACACTAGTGGCGTCCTTTGAACGCGTCGTTTTAGTTTCCGAGCTCTTACAGTTGAAACTGGTAAAAGACTCGATGATGAGAGTTACACCAGAAGTCAAAAAACACTTTTTTTTTAAATTGCCTTTTGAAAGACGTCGAGGTAAAAACGTGAGACGAAGGAACACAGTACAGAAAACGTTACTTTGCAAATGCGTTGATTTACTTTGAGAGGGTGAATGAGCAATACTTATCATTCATACAAAAATGTATATTAACGGTTGAAGAAATGTGCAAACAAAGCTTTAATAAAGTATGCCTCAACATGCTCTCTGATGCTGGCATCTGGAAAAATATACAGTTAGAAATATATACACATCCAAGAGTAGCACGTCTACATACTCAGTGTGGGCATCAGCAAGAATCTGCTTGCATAGTTAAGTGCATGCATAAGCAATTTCAGCATGCAACAGCGGTCGTATACGTCGTGACAGGTGTGTTATTTTATTTTTTTCTCAGTGCATTCAGTGTTTATCTATGCGTTCAATGCAAGGTAGAGATGTGCGCAAGCTGCGATGTCACACGTGAGAGACAGAGAACAGGGGTGCGGTGGGGGGGTGGGGAGCTGACTCAAAACGCTCCATCACTGCTCTACGTACATGTGTGGTGTTCAACCGAGAAAAAACCCAGCTGTCTTTGAATATGTCGTCTTAGCGCGTGTAGTGGCTTTTTGCCGTTGTTGTTTTTACATAAACCCTGTGTTCATCTGAGAGGAATGTTTGGAGACGTCTGGCAGTCTGAAAATGCTGGTCCCCATGAGGAGCATGGGCAACGCCGGTTAAATGTTGGCATCAGCAGCTGGAGGGCAGAGGTGGTGACGGGTGGGGGTGCTCGTCTTAGGGGTGGGGCGGGTGGCGGGGTTAACAGGTTATCACTGCTAAATCAAACACAAAACATTTAAGAGTCATTACAAAACCCAGGTCTCCAGACATTAAACACCAACGACACATGCTTCATTCCTGCACCTCCATGACAGACTCCTCCCTCTCCTTCCCCTTCTCCTTAAAGGCTGTTGCACAATTACTACACCGAGGAGCATATGTAAACAGCAGTTCAGGTTAAATAGGCTAAATTGTGTTTTACTTGAAATTACATTTTCAGTGCTTAGTAAATATTAAAATTGAATTATAAATCGTCCTACACCTGCAGTTATAGAATTTAGGTTAAATACTTCACTATGATTATCTGAGGCACTGATGTTTGTTGTTGACATATGGCTCTCGATATTGAAAGAGAGCTATATGTTATTTTTGGAAATAATTCAGCATTTCACTGCATCCGCATGTTAAAAATTGCCAGTAAACTTCCTTTGGTGACTGAGTGGTCCATGTTTGACAGTTCTCAAAAGTATCTCTCCACCTTTTACAGTATATTTGCTTTCCATCTTGTGCAAAGTCACCTTTATTTTCACCTCCTACTGAGATGTACATCTCCCAACTATGCTACAGACAGAACAAGGCAATCATTTCGATACATGTGGAGTCCATGCTTATTTACAATACAGTAGAATATTCCTCAAAATCAATGCAATCCATACAAAGTGCTTCATTAAAATCCATTCCTAAATAACTATTTAACAATGTGGACAGTACGCGTCCAGTATGGCAGCTGGTATTCAGTAACCACTGGAAAGCTACAGGTGCTTTAAAGATGTTGGTCAGACACTCAGGTCTAGTTGGATGGTTAAAACACCTCAGAGCTGCACTTGAGAAATTGTTATCGAGTCTTCGATGCAACATCACTTGGACCTCTGGCTGGATTGTGTAGAGTTGATAGGGATCTTCCTGGACTGCATTGTCTTTTTAGCAGGCTCCTTCTTTGAAAGGTCCTTTGCCTTGGCGGAGGACTGGGTTGTCGTTTCCGTTCCAGAAAGCTTGGACTTTGTGGAGGGCAGCAGTGAATGCTTGGCTGCGGCAGATGCCTTCGAGGATTCCTTGTCTTTGGCTGTGGTCACGTTACTCGGGGCCTCGGAAGCCCCATTCTGGGCTTTCCTGCTTGCTGCATGTTGGCTTCCTTCTTTAGCTGCATCACCAACACTTTCCTCTGGACTTGCTTTAGCCTCTGCTGTCCCTGATTTTCCACCATCAGCTGACTTACGGGTCTCCTTGGGCCTCAGAGCAGTTTTGAAGAAGGACAGACCTTTGTCCTCCGTCTTACTGTTCACACGAGGTCCCCTTAATGGTGGCGCTGAGCTTGAAGACGAGACACCAACGCTTGAGGATCTGAGACTAGTCACAGAGGAGCTACTGCTAGAGTTACGGGCCACCTCCCTGTTTTCTGAAGCCCGACCCGGCCTGCCCTCCGCTCTACTAGCGGCACTTGACCTGGAGGGAGGTCCTCCTTGGCTGACCTTTCTCTCAGAAACCGCATTGGGCCGTGAGGAATCACGGCTTGCACTCCTTTCTGCTGCTCTAGTCCTTGCAGAGGCGGAGCTTTTCTCACCTCCACCTCTAGGTGATGCCCTTCTCTGAGGATGTGAGCTTTGTGCTCCTGGAGGACCACCCTTCTTCTGTTGGGCAGAGTCTGGATGTAATGCGTCCAGGGTTTGAGAGGACCCTTTTTTGGAGGGTGTTGCTGTTTTCGAAGAACCAGCTTTGCTAGTTTTAGGAGGTCCATCACTCTTGTCCTTGGGGTTTGATGCTGATGCTGCACCCTTTGCCTGTGTTCGAGACGGTGACTTGTCAATGGCTGGAGACGCAGGAGAGCAAGAGCTGGACGATGTTGAGGAGGTGGTGGGACGCTTCTTGGGACTCCTTTCACTCTCTAACCCAGTCTTTGCTGAGGTCCTTTTACCACCTGTGCTATCTGCAGCCCCGTTTCTTTGTTTCGGCTCTTTATCAGCTGCCCCATGTCGAGGACTAACTTGCTCATCAGGAGTGACTTTGTTGTTGTTATCCCCAGCCTGGGTGGAGCTCCTCTGCTCCGCCTGTATCACAGCCTTAGAGTGAAGCTGCTCTATCAGCCTCTTACTTCCAGGATTACTATCCGAAGCTGCAAGGGCCAACTTGCACCCTGACAATCTGTCTGGCTTAGGTGACCCAGTGAAGCAGGCGGTTGACGGCTGGTTATCAACAACCTCTCCTATCATCTCCAGAGTCGGGGAGGAGGAGTGGGACTCCAGGGAGAAGCGTGAGGGAGAGTTGGAACGAAGCTGGAGCTTAGCAGAGTGGGACCAGGATGGTTTAGTGCCGTTTTCACTGAGAACCAACGGACTGGCGATGGAAGATCTCGAGGTGAAGGTTTGCCTCTGCATGCCTCTCACTGCTGGGCGGCTCGATAGGCCTGCTTTGTAGAGAGACACAGACAAATGTTAGACTCTCAAAAAAAACATTGATGAAATCCTCTGAGAAATGGCTTAAGTCTCCCTCACCATCGTCCTCACTCCGTTCAGCAGTAAACTCAGCAGATTCAGAGAGGGAGGCCAATGAGGTGCGTCTGGAGGAACCAGATGAGGCTTGGCTGGGTGGACGGCTGCCCATCAGCCGACTGATCCAGTGCTCACACAACGAAGAACTGGTGGAACCTAAAGGTCCAAACAGAGAGCGGCTGAACATTTGCAATTTATCCCATTGATAGAACGCGAACATATACAGTATGAGAGGCATTGTCGAGCCTCATATCAATAAAAGTTACCTCCCACAGAGCTGTTGGCAGACCAGGATGGAATAGTGGCTCGTCTTTGATAGAACAAGATGTAAGCAGTTTGCTTGCATACCTCATCTTCAGACATGGGATGTACGTCACTATCATCAAAGCAGTACCACTGTCCGTCAATGGAGTTCTTACAGTGAGCTACGAGACACAAATAAATAAGATGTGATAAATATATTGTGACGGTTTTATAAAAAAACTAACAGTTTAAGGTACAGGGAAAGAAAACGAGCCTAGTGAGCCCCTTGGCTAACTAGCTAACTGTGTTCATCATTTGATCCGGAAGTTATAGCAGAGACAGGCAAAGCACAAGTGCATTTGTTGCATTTAAAAAGGGATTGAAATGAAACTTTCTGTTACCTAAATTACATTCGAGGATTCTCTTTGGGTAAGTACACATATAAAATAGGTATTTTTTTATATATATTTTAATGAAGAATAGCTAGATATATTAGCTTTAATACAATAACCGTGTAGGGACGTCTGTATTCGGTTGTGCGTTTCATGGTGCTCTGTTACCTGTGTAATGACCTCCCTGCATGGTCCCGTGGTGGTTACACACCGCGTACAGGTCATAGAGAAAGTCCTCCGGATCACGGCCCATCCCATAGGGCCGTCGCCATGGTGACCAGTGGGAGGGGAGGCTCCAGCTGCTCTGGCTCCTCTTCACCATGTGGGGTGCCATGTCCATACCGGTGAGCGGGAACTTCACCATGTTCTGCATCTTCATCCGTCGATCCGCATCCTGAGGAGCACAACAAGGTTCACAGCATTGAATTCGACAGCAAGTTTTTCTACCAGCTACTTGTACAGTAATGTGAAAATACATTGCATCCCACTACCTGTCTGAAGCGCTTCAGGTGGAGTATGAGGATGTCTGGCAGGGTCCACAGGCTGAGCTTGATGCTGCCCTGCTGAAGCTGCTTACAGTGTGGACATCGCCAGGCGTCATCCGGAGCCAGCTGAAATGTGGAGAACATCAGTTATTAAAGAGTAACGATTATAAAGTCTCCTGCCAGCACACCTAGAGCGGTGGCTCCTACATTGTATTGTTCAATGTTACCTATATGCCGTCTCATCAACGGCCAAAATATAAAGAAAATATACAGCATAAAAACATTGAAAACTAATTGGGCCAAATGTAAAAATGGCAGAGATATAACTCACCAAGCAATCATATATTGTCTTTGCTGATTTGTTTCTAAACCTCTTCAATTATATATAGACGATCATGTCTACTACTGTTCCTCACTCTGACTCGAATCAAAAAATCCATTTTGAAACTTCATAGGGGCTATAACAAGCAAAATGTAATTGTATGTGAAACAAAACTGGGAAAAGAAAGGAAATCTGGAAATAACTAATGAGGAGAACGTATGTGAGCTGCAATTGAAAACTTCAGGTTTATATATATGGAGAGAGAATTGTTGCAATAACCTGATCTGGTTCTTGAGTCATCTGACTAAATCAAGCCGCATATTTTTTCCCTGTCTGTGGTAATACCCACATTACTAAAGATCCCATGGCCCCACGTCTCAGGCTACCTGTTCCTCTTTGGTGTAGAGTTGAAAGCACTGGGCGAGCGAGCACGTCTGAGGCTGCAGGTGCTGCTCCTTCACCTGACGCACACTCTCAGCGTCCGGGATGTATTCGTCCTCGGTTCTTTTGAAGAGACTGCAGACACAGCGCGGCACAAGTCACAGAGGGTTCAAACAGAGCTCCGGAAGAAAAAACACAACACAACAAACATCTGCCAGGAGCCTAGTGAAGGGGGTGTGTTTAGCAAGATGTCACTTACTAGTCCTTTGTCTCCTTGTCCCATTCAACCACAATCTTGACATGAGGTGGTCCTCCAGGGCCAGAGGACTTGTACGCCCTGTTAAACAATATTACATAGAGAGAATAATGGTTTACATTTTATATACTTAGCTAAAATAATACAACTTTACAGAGCAACTGAAAGATACACTGGAGTATGATTCCACTGGAGATCCCATTTGCAAGCCTCTTTTATGAATTGTTTGAAAGTGTGTTTTGAAAATGCGTATTTGATCTGAAACGGCTTCTATGGGTCCTGATGTAGAAAAAACTAACCTAGTGACATATAATATAATAATTGGAAATGAAATCTAAAGTCTGATACACCAAACAAGCACTGAGGAGTAGGACTACATACTGTATCGATTCAATACATTTTAAGTGGGTTGAACACACTGCAGGATTTATGTAACAACCATTCAACTGAGACAACACTTCCCCCTTGTGGTAATAGGTGGTATTACCTCTCAACAGAGGGATGGCAGAGTGGCTGTTCCTCCTGAGGCAAGAGATAAGTGATTCCAACCACGCCCACCACACGTAACGTGAAGGGCCCCACCTAAAGACCACCAGGGACGAGATAGGATCAAATATAACACATTTACAAGATGGCCAAACAAAAAATAGACTCAAAGGGTGTAGCAAGCAGGGTGGGGGTTTGAACCTGCACAAAAGCTCCGGGGCGCAAAATGTGACGCATCTTCTCCAGGATCTCTTTCTGAAGAACGTCCCAGGTCACCGTTCGCTCCAAATACAGAATGAATGGATTTCCAAACCTGCAGGGAAACAAAAGCAGTGAGGTTTATTTATAATTCTTATTATTATATAAAATGTATTCAATTTAATTTTGTGTTCCAAAGTATTTTATTACTTTGTATGTTTGTTTCTCCACACGGATTACCACAATCTGGGCCTATTGTAAGAAAGGGGGCTTTTCGTTGATTTTTTTGAAAACTAATTCACGGATCAGGGATGTTTTGGGGGGTGATATGATATTTATGAGTGTGCGTAATGTGGTGCAAATCTTAATGACATTCCAGGCTTAGTAAGTGTAAATATGGTTTCAGGTGCATGTGCCATTCTAGTGTGAACTCTAGGTTAAGTCCGTTGCTCATACAAACAAGTGTAGGAGGGGAAATTACCGTGGCGACCCCTTGAACAAATCAAGTGCACAACACTGCATCGTCAGCTTGCAGTAGATTTCTATACATGAGTTCAAACGTAATAAGATAATGGGGGCTCCTGGATGTCTTAGAGGAACTGTATAATTACTGACTAATTCATGAATATGTACGCCAACATTTTGGCAATGGGGTTATAATTGCATTATTACATGTTTATGATTCATTAAAACATGTGTCCCTGTAGACTCCAGTCATGTCAGCTCCATATCCCATAAGTGAGTTAGGTCAGTGTCAGCCCCTGGTATTAGATCATACCTGCGTCCTTGCTGTCCAGCGCAGGCCCTGTTACACACCAGCAGGACGATCTTCTCCGCCTGCCCGCTGTTCTTATTAGGACTCGCCGGGGGGGTCGTCGGCTCTTGTATTTGCGTGGGAATCCTGTTGTTGTCTGTGCCGTACTTCAAGTTGTTCTGGTTCAGATTGGCATGTGGGCTCCCTGAAATCAACAACTGGAAGTTACAAACTCTCCAAAAGTATATCTCCTGCTTGGTGAATCAATCCAACATTGCAGTGTGTGTGTGTGTGTGTGTGTGTGTGTGTGTGTGTGTGTGTGTGTGTGTGTGTGTGTGTGTGTGTGTGCATGTGTGTGTGTGGCAGCTTCCTGAACCGGGCATTTCTCCAATATTGGGCCATTTCTAAAACTCTCCAAAAGTATATCTCCTGCTTGGTGAATCAATCCAACATTTCAGTGTGTGTGTGTGTGTGTGTGTGTGTGTGTGTGTGTGTGTGTGTGTGTGTGTGTGTGTGCGTGTGTGTGTGTGGCAGCTTCCTGAACCGGGCATTTCTCCAATATTGGGCCATTTCTAACCTACTCTCCACTCCCACTACCGTAATGAGACAGAGAGCTAAACAGATTTCTGACTGGGGAAGGGGGGAGGGAGTAAACAGGATGTTGTACCGCTTCGCTTGGAGCGGATCTGCTCCGGTCTGAACAGCTCAGGTGTCTCGAAGGCAAAGATGGAGTCGCTCTCCTGAATGATCTCCAGGTCGTCGTCGTCGTCGCAGAAGGAGCGATGGAAGCCGTCGAAGTACATTTCAGTGAGGGCGATCTGAACAGACACCGGCGACATTAGGATTCATTCATGTGATGTGAATTTGTGGCAGTTAAAAGCAACAAATTATTAATAAAGATACTTTATTCCAAAACATAGAAGATTTACATGTTTACTTTGTGTTCATTATAAAATGGGGGCTCAAATCTAGATAAAAGAGATAATTCTCGTCTCACGTTTAAAAAACAAATCAAGCCTCCTAATTCCCTCATGGCAAACTCTTCCATCCAATTTCCTCAAAGAACTTTAATCCTCTTAATTTTAATGCATTAACGGAAGTTTCAGAACGTGGCAGCACCTGTTGCGCAGGGATTTTGGTCTCTTGGGCCACAGCTTGTCTCAGCCTGGACACGGTGCCGGAGAGCGGCACGGCCACCCCGACTCTCATACAGTGGGAGCACTTTCCTTGGTACACCACTGTCACATACAGCGGCCTGCAACACAGACACATTGAAATTAATTGGCTGTTCCATAACCGCGGCAGGACTGATGTTTCAAAGGTTCACGGCATCTCCTAATTATAGCTCCCTCCTGTCACATTTCCCCTTGGGTTCTGCTAATCCAGGGTTGACACTCTTTTTAATTCCACGTCCAGAATACATCACGTCTCCTCGCATTTTTGGATGTTTGTTTTTTTCGTCTGACAGATATTTTCCTTCTCACACAAAGTGGATGCAGAGCCGGCTTACCGTGTGTGAGGTACCGGGATTGGCAGTGAGATGCAGAGGAAAGGATCGAAGGTGTTGCTCTGTTTCTGGCAGTGAGGGCAGGTCAGAGAGGACCTGAACAGAGACATGTTCCAGAACTGTTAGTGAATCAGTGGTTAATTAATAACAATTCATAATTATTAAGGATTACTTCAGAGTTTTGGAAAGTGCACTTAATGATTGTCTTGCTGAGAGTTAGAGGAGAAGATTGATACCTATGACATGTATGTATGTACAGAAAATATAAGCAGAGGCTATTATAGCATAGCATAAAGACTGGAAACGGGGTACCCAGCTAGCTTTGATCTGTGCTACTTCCCATTGTGAAAAAATAAACACAATCTGGGATTTCAAATCATATTTTCAACAGATCAAAAAAAACATAATACATCATGTTAGTGACTTTGAGATCTGCTGGGAGGGGGATTTTGTTACTTGTAGACAAAGCCAGATTTGCTGTTTCCTGTTCCCAAGCTAAACAAAACCAGATGCTGGCTTCGTTTTTTTAAAACACTTCATTCAGAACTGAATTGTGTACAAAAACATGGAAAACAAATAGAACCTTTGGCTTCCAAACAAAGAGGATTTGACTTTAACAAAAATAGATTGAGATTGTTAATGGATTTAATGGAATGTATCAGAATGTATATAAATCTATATACATCAGAGTGATATCCACCTTCTCCTTACTAGCAACACGTAGCACATGAACCAAGATGTCGGAGGATTTACTTTTCAAATAGTGGAAATAAGAAGAAACTTTAACATGTAGCTTCCCTTTATGTACGCTGGTTAAAATAATGTAATATAATGTAGTAATGTTATTGGTGCTATGGTAATAAATGTGTATTTACATTTGGTCTAAACAGATTATATACATATTCAAGTGACTTTAAAATGTCACCTGTATTGTGCCTGAAACAACTCCTGTACAAAAGAGCCAGGTGCTGGTAGTGGAGATCCTTCAGGGGGATTTTCTTCTTCCACTGGAGGCTATAAGAAAACAGTAAGTTGGCAAACATGAACAATGTATTGCATGTTAAATAACAGCAGCATTCACTATATTGTACGAGTATCAGTGGAAAACACATAAGGGGTAAAAATATAAAATATATATCCAGAAATCTTGATTTAATTTTTCTATTACTGAGCACAACATCAGCCTCACTGGCCTGTGTTGCTGTTTACCTTCCGAGGAGGTCTGATGTCAGGGTGCACGATATGATTGAGGTCTTCGTGAACTCTGTCCAGCAACCAGAGGAGGAATTCCTGGGCGTCGTGCTGGGAGTTACCTCTGAACTGAAGGGCACTCTTGGACACAACATTCTGCAGCACAAAAAAAAAACAAATCAAATTTCAGCAAATCGCTCCGAGCCACGGAGACGACTTCACATGGTGCAGCCGAGACTTTTTTCTCGACATTGCCTGATCATAAAATATTCAGTGCGTTTGACCGGGATGACGGTCAGCACAATACTAAAGGTCAGCGGAGGTGGTGGGGCTGTTTGAGAGGCAGGCGCGGAGAAGCTTTTTAAAACCAGGACGCAGGGCTGGAAATCGACAGATTAACCGCCTCACTGACAATTAGGGACCAGCGATGAAAACAGTGTGTGCTCGGCGGATATAAAGTCCCCCGGCTAACCGGATATCGAATGTCACACAAGGTCAAAGATCCAAGTTATGTACGTCTTCCCAGCTTCTCCCAGGGGTCGTTCTTTCTCCTCTCAAGGCCTCACAGAGGCAGCCTCAGCATTTCTGACAAAGTGTGACGCAAACACAGGGCGAGCCGTCCGTCTGAGGCTCGACCACAGACGCTGTCTTTCATGAGTCGGTGTTAAGGCGAAAAAAACAAAACACACAGATCAATAATGTTTTGTTTAAATTTGTCTGCATCTCTTTGAAACACCTCGATAAAAAGTAGCGTATCCTAAGAATCCGTTTCATGCAGTAAATTAACCTCTTAATGTTCCTGATGAATAAAAGATGTATAATAAATACAATCAGTGTAAGTGACAAAAAAAGATAACACACAAGATTCATGCAACGAATATTTATAGCGTTAATGAAGTTGGATGAAGTAATAAAATAGAGATTAATGTATTTCTATAGCAACTATGTTATTGCATATTCATGATATCAATATATTTTCTCTATTTCAGACTGTTGATTCAAATAGATTTTGCACTGTAGCATTTTTCCTAACAGTATAATAAACTAGAAATAAGAAGAGATTTGTGTTCTCTTATGTTATAATTGACAATTGAATGTGTTTCCATGGGATTATTGTGTCTAGGGAGAGATTACCAGGCAATTTACTGTAAATAAATAAGAAAATCGACACTGATTTGAAAATATGAAGATGGGAAATTATGTTAAGGGCGATTTAAAGACTGAGGGATTTTTAAAGATCACATGAAAGGGTTTGTCCATAATGCAAAACACAACAGGGTAGATATACTTAAAAGGGGGGAATTGTGAAGTTTTCTACTCAATCCAATTGTAAAAATCAATTCCTTTCAAATCTGTGATCAATAATGTATGTAATATATGGGTACACATTAACCCATTACTACTATATGAAATGAAGTATTGCAAATCATCTAGGAGAGTTTGTGAGGATTCTGCTCAGGAGCAGTTTGGATGCTGCACAACATCTAGATGAAATTTCTTGAGAAAGAAAAATGGATTCCGAGGCACAGTGATGTTGCTGTTATTATTTGACCGGATACGTCTTCCTAATGATCTTTGAGTGCTCTCAGTTTAGGCTCAGATTGTGGTAAGAGGCAAGAGGCAGAAAACGGTCAGATGCAAACGCTGGGAAGTGCACAAACCAGGAGAAGCTGCATTTTGATGTAGACGACAGAGAGATACATCTAATTTTTGAAAATTGAGCAAGGAATAATTTTCAATCTGTTAATAAAGAGAGCATCTGTAAATATTCAGCTGCACGCCCTCACAAACTATAAAAAAAAAAACATTAATTTGTCTATACTTAAAATTCCTCGTTTCTAAATTGAATAAATGTGCCTGATATAGACTGCAGCTGCACTTTGTTTCCCCACTCAGTTAAACATATTCAAGGCCTCTCACTGTGAACAGAACAATCTATATCCAATCAGACAGTTTGTTCTCTGGCTGGCAACCAAGGTAGGGAAAAAAAAATGGACGGAAATAGAAACACAACGGAGAACCAGAAATGCGGCCCTGTCCAATTTAGGTCCGCTCCATCGTGTATTTAGAGCTTCTGAAGGAGACAGAAAAAGACACAGGCACAAAAAAGATCTGTGTTGTGATCGTGACGAGCAGCGTTTTCAGGATGAGGAGGTGAAAGCGAGGCTGGAACAGAAGCTGACAGACATTTCAAACAGTAAATAACGAGAGGAGCTCAGCTTGAGGATTCAGCGCTCAGATGAGCTCAAAGGGAATTTTAAATAAACAAGTGTTTGGTCTAAAAACACAGACTTTGTCTTTCCCTCTTGGATTGATTCACCTAAAAAAAAGCCTGATCATAAGCACAAATATTACATAAGTTGAGCTGTGGCTCCATAGAAATTGATAGAAGAAAGAAACCTTCTTGTTTTTGTTTCATATTTAATGTAAAAAATATCAGTAAATAGACGCTTGTTGGCAAACCAGTCAGTCGGATTGGTACTTAATCATTTCATCCGACCCCATCCTGAATTTATTCTGACAGACAAAGAAAGAACAGGATGTTTAATAGACCCAAGTTCACATATTTATCTGCATTTGGTTTTGTCCGGGCTATCACAAACAAATACTTTTCTGAAAACAATTATTTGTGCAAAATAGCTCACTGTGATCGCCTCCCTTCACAACACACATCATGTTTTTATAGCAAAAGATTGAACCTGGGATTGAGGTGCTTCTGTATCCAATAGTGTTATTTGTAGCAGTCTTAACTACAGTGTCTTTACTTTACTGTTCAGACTTTCAACTAAAACGATGGATTAAATTAAATATACTGAATATCTGGATCCTGATTGTGACAAACATCAGGAAATGTCAGAAATCAAGACTCATCTAACTTTCTGTTTAGTTTTTTTAAATCTTCCTCTATTTACAATCAGACGTAAGCTGATCTGTAAACGTACTTAAAGAATAAAGCACTGAAATGTGTGATATTTGAGTCTGCATGCATCATTGATCCTTGTATCCCTTTACTGCACTTATTTGTCTATGTTGTCTATGTTTGGACAGGGGCAGATCCAGGGGTGGGGGCAGGGGGGCCCTACATGAAAACAAATTTCCCCCCGAGGTGCACCTATCCTGTCAGTATAATCTCTTTTTTTTCATAAACTAGTAATTCATTAAAGACAGGAACAATGAAGCTTTCTTAAAGTCTATAATGTGCTTAAACCAGGAACAATTTTCAACATATAGGAAAAGATGTGTGAAAGCTATAGAACTAACAGCAAACAAGCACAAGACTTAAACGTGAACTTAAACTCGTTTCAGACACGGACCAAACTTAAGATAATGTCCCGACATTCTCCAGACGGCAGGACATTTTCCGGAGGATTCATCGCGACCAAGTGTGCGTGTCGATTACCATTCTCACACACGACACAAACTTTTAACAAATGAAGGGCTGACCCATGTTTATTGTGTTAAATAAACAAAAACACATGAACTCCACCGCGGAATATATATATTACGTTACGTATATATTCCACTCCAGATATTTCTGCGTCTGAGTCTGAGCAGAACACGCTGCAGTGATCAAACTCCGGAGAAAGTCAGAAATCCACCCTTCAGACATTGCCTGGAGTTCGTGTCTAGAAAAGGCTTCTGGGCCATCCGACCATTATCTATACCTCCCTATATTGAAGGGTCACAAGGGGGAGCTGACATTAGGGTGAGGGGTGGGGGAACACCCTGTCTGAACCGGGATTCGAACCGGGAACCTTCATGCTGTATGGGAACTGTTCCACTTATAACTTGCCCCTCTGTCTAAAGCGTGGCCCCTGATTCAGAAACATCCAAGACCCGCCACTGGTTTGAAACCACTACACATGTCCTACCTTGAAGTCTCTGCTGTGCTGAGGTGTGTACTCAAAGGTCCAGAGAGCCCGCACCAGGCCGGACAGCTGCTCCGTCACCTCCCCGGACTCTTGCTGTTGCTGGGCGGCCCTCCTCAGCACCAGCACCCCGTTGGGCTTGGCCTTGTCGCCGCTGTTGCTGCTCGTCTCCGCACCTTTGAACTGCTCCAGCGCCAGGTACTCGGCGAACAGCTCCGTGTTGCTCAGGCACTGGAGGATCGCGTTCATGAAGCAGGTGTTGCCGTGGTTCTTGAGCCCGGCCACCCCGGGCACCTTGTCGCCGAAGGGGAACCCCCCGCAGTCGCTGTCGTCGGACGGCACCGAGCCCCCGGTGGTGCTCGGGAGGAGGCTCGAGTCGTCCTTCTCGTCCTCGGCGGCCTGCTCGTCGGTGCTGAAGTGGGACAGAGTGGACAGTGTCCGGAGGACTCTGTTCATGAAGCTGCCCACGGAGCGCACCGAGCTCCTCCGGAACAGCTTCTTGCTGAAGGATTTCTTCTCCTTGTTGCTGACAACTTTCGACATGGTGCCTGCGATGGTGTCTCCCCCTTCCGCTTATAACACCGCAAAAAACCCAGAGATCCCCCCCTCCGTGTCTCCGATTAGCGCATGGCCCGGAGCCTGCTGTGCGATGACAGCACCCTCACTCTGTGGTGACGAACACGAGGCCTGGGCATATTTCACAGAAACACTGGGGCCTGGCGCTGCTGGGGATCATTTCACATCATATGGAGCCGGCAGAGGAGGATCGGATCAGCCCACTGGCAGCACTGCGTCGGATTGCATAAACATGGAGAGTCTAGGCGCCGTGCGTAAATGCCTGCGGTGGTCCCGCGCCCGCCTGCAGCCATCCTCCCACAGCGGGTCCGGTGAAATATCACAACACAACAAGGAGGCTGGCGATCAGCGACACGAACATCCACCTCTCATAAGTGGGCAGAGGAGATGATCGGGATCCCTCATCATTTATTTAAACAACACCGCAGCTCCACCCTTTTAAAGGTATTCCTCCACCCGTCCCTGGTGGTCGTAACCACGGCGATGCTGGAAACGGATCGGCCGATGTTTACCCCGTTGATTGAGGATGGCTTCCGCCCTAAACCATCGCTCTGGCAAACCGATGAACCCCGCGACCGGAGCGGCACAGCCCACCGCTCCCCCGCGCCTCTCCGACCTGGAGTATCTGTTCGTGGGCCAGATGTTCGCGTGTCTCTGTCCCCATCAGAAACTCGTGGAAGCGGTCGTCTCGATTGTCTTCCTCCCCGAGTCTTCAGCTGCGCCTCAAGTAATCCAGCGCCTCCGCCGTCCGGACGGGATTCACGGCGAGGCCGCTTCCCCCTGCCTCCATCAGCATCATCTGTAGGCTCCGACACTGCAGGCAGGGCGGTGACGGCTGACGTCAGGGGCCCGACACTGGTCCATGTCGGAGGAGAGGAGCGCCGGTACAGCGGCGAGTGATGATGCTGCTGCTGGGAGATGCTCCGACTCTCCGGACGGCATGGACACTGATGAACTGATGAAATGATGATTATTATGTCAACTTGTAAGATAATTATTTACTGAAATAAAAAATATAAATTAATATGGCTCCGCATTGCAAGTCAGTGCAGGAAGGATTAACCTAATGAGTTCAAGTCTCAATATTACATAAACTTATAAAGGCTTTTTTTCAAAATAATAATAATAATAATAGATTGGCTGTAGCTCCCACCGTGACCCTCATAAGAAGGACATATGATGGAGGCATGTTAAGGTAGACAGACAGATGGAGGGATGAATGTATGAATAGAAGAACAGACAATAAGAATAATAAACTGTATCGATATAGCACCTGTCAAACGAATCCAACCCATTGGATCATGTTTTGTGTATTTTCTTGTTGTTTTGTGAATTATTTTAATGATTTATATTGTTTTAGTCTATAAATTAAACTGATTCCCTGAGGTGAAGACTGATAGCTGCGTCCACCGAGGTTTGTTTTTCAGCAACATAGAACAAAAATAAATAAACAGATTTCCGTGAAACCTGGTGGAAGGATGGGACATGGGTCAGATAAGAACCCATTACATATTGGGACAGATCCAGGATTTATTTTGCATTTTCTTGAACATTAAACATTTTTTGTGAATTTATAAAGAAATAAAAAAGATCCATGATGAAAGAAATTATATGCATTTAGGGGAGTGAAATCTGCGAGTATAATTTGGTGCACTTTGATTGAATTAAAGATGGTGGAGGTGTGCGCTCTAATGAGTGTCAGTCGAGATGTTTATCTTGAGAGACATACAGTCCAGACCCCAAAGATATTCAGTTTACAGTTAAATAAAACAGACATGTAGAGTTGATCGTTAAATGTGAGAAGGTGAGTTTGGCATTTAGTTTTAGTAAATAAATAAAATATACAAATTTACTTTTGTTTTTGCTATTTTCTCATACCCCAGGTGTACTTTATATGTATGAGGGAGTGTATGTGTGTGTAGGCTCAGGTTTTGGCTGTTGAATCACCTTGTGTGTGTGTGTGTGTTTTGTATGTTGTATGTTTGTATGTTTGTATGATCAAGGTTCCACCAGTCGATGAACCTACATCACCACTATCTCAAACATGAGATTTACCCCTTGTGAATCCCTCTCACTCTGGAGTCTCACCTGCGTGTTGCCATCTCGTATATTTGTGGCAGATGTGACGATTCTCATGGCGTCAAGAGTCAAAAAATACATTCAACTTAGAACAAACTCTGCATTTTACCATCCATGAAAAAGATTAAACATTTATTAAATGAGATCTGTTACATAATCAATTCATTCATATAATTTATCCAGCCCCGGCTATAACAAAAGAGAAAGATCCCCTCGACCTTTACTTTCTAGGTCTACTTCTGAATGTGAAGGTCATTTAACAGAAAACATTGCAGTTCATATCAAAATCATTACCTTAATATAATTTATCATAATCAAATGAATTATCTCAGTATAACAAGTAATTAAAAACTAACATATGGTTCATACAGATTTCAAATGCTCTCACACATTCCCTGATGAACATTGTGTTACTTACTCAGACGCCTCAGCAACAAATAAATGCAGAAACTAAAGATTTAGAATCAAGACACTTTCTCTTTGACTTGAGTTGAAGGCATTATCCCCAGTGAGAAGTCACTTAGTCACACTTAGTTGAAAATGAATCAGTATTGTGAAGAAAATAAGACGAAACCACCAGGATTTGAATCTCTTAACAGGACAAGACAAACCGTAACTGCCGCAGCCCCAAACAATCCAGGAACAGGTCAAACATCCACAAGTCCCCCAGCGCCACTCTGACACTGCACCTACACGCTGCCTCCAGGGTCCTTCCCCCTCTCCCTTACTGTTAGTAGTCGATGCCCCGCAGGGCGGCGATGGTGGAGGCCACTCGACGAGGCAGCAACTTGGCGGTTTGTCTGTAGATCTCTGGCTTGGCCCTCAGCAGGGTGACGATGTGCTGCAGGGAGCGGGAGGGCTGCAGGCCCAGAGCGTCCATCACGTTGCTCAGATAGTCTGTGGAGCAGGAAGAGGGGCTCATCAACCAAAATGATTTAACATACATGAACTTACCTAAGAGCCACAGTTTTAATGCAATATTCCCTGTGACGATTAATAGCAATGTGATTATATAGCATATAGCACGGTTTTGTTTAGTTATCAAAAAGCAGCTTTTGCTCCATGTGTCCATTCCGGCGTTATGGTAACTGTACCGATGTCTGTGGCCAGCTGTTTCGTGGAATGGCTGCCGAGTTGCGGGATGAGCAGGATGGCGTCACAGTAAGTCTGCATGGTTGCCCGGGCAATGGAGCCAAGCCAGTAGTCTGCTGTGTTGTCCAGCTCGGGAAGGTCGTCACCTGAATCAGATGGAAGGTGATGTTTCATGGGTTACTTGATGCCGAGACATTTTAGGGAATGTTCACAGAGGAAGTTATGTTTTCACCCCGTCTATTAGTTTGTTTGTTTATCGGCAGGATTGCGTAAAAACTTGATAAAAACCAAACTTAATGGAAGGACGGGACAAAGCTCAAATAAGAGCCCAATAACATCTTGGTGTAGATGTGGACAAAGGGTTGGATCCGGGATTTTTTCATCACTGTATTTTACATTGAGCATTTTGATATTTTCCCTTACTTAACGCATTTCAAAATGCAAAAGTTGATTCTTTGAATAACCTTGTTCAGGAGGGAACGGCAGCTTCCCAGCGTGTAAAGCCATTTCTAATGCCGGGTCCTCCTGGGTCACAAATGGCTCCAAGTGCAGAGGCAGAGACATCAGGTACTGTCCTATCTGGTGGGGGAGGAACATGATATTGTTTTATACAACTACTATTGATCTGTACGTATGATTTAAGATTGTATTTAGTTGAAACCTCACTGACGTTTGTTATGTATTCTTGCGGTGACAGGCTGTAAGTGGGCAGGTCCTCTGTGTAGCTCTCTCCTAAGCCAGCTTCTTTGTTCTGATCACAAACAAGAAGCACAAATCAAGATGCTGCAGGTGAGACTAAAATAGATGCACTCACACAGACAATCCGAAAGCTCGTGCACTCGACTCGATTCTGTCAGCAGCTGAAATCAAATAATCTTGAAATTTGACACTTAATCACCTCCATCTTGGAGACGAGGCAGAGCTGGTGTTTGATCTGCAGGAAGACGGAGTCGAACGCCAGCTGATTGGCCTGCTGGTTGAGTCTGGTCAGAGCTGCTCTCGGCTTGGCTAACAGGCTGGAGTTACCTGTGCCCTTCTCCTGTTGGACCAGGGGAAGATATGCATTTAGAAGCAGCGACCCGGAGACCTGATGAGAAGACATCAACAGACTGCATACCTTTAATGAGAAGAGGACTTCCATCAGGCTGTTATATTCAGCCAGATTGCCCCTCTGAAGGTAGTTGTACTCCTGCCAGGGGTTCTTGGTGGCGCTCCTCCTCTCTGTGGAGCTGACCTCCTGGAGGCCTGCCAGACTGCGGGGGCTGTACGACTCCGACAAGTACTTACCTGCCGAACCCAGGATCCTATAAAAAAAAAACAACCATAAAAAGGGACTCAAAATTGAATGTTTTGCTTCAATTACAGCGTGCACACAAGAGTTTTATAAAGGTCTCCATTACTTGTTTGACAACTGCTGCTCAAAGGCTCCACACTGTCGAAGTAACTCCCCACAAGTGGAAATAATCCTGCAAAATACAACAGGCTGAAGCATCAGCAACATCTCTCACTAACAAAAGGGCAGTTTTGGGAAAAAAAGGTCTTTGGGTAAAATCAGGTATAAGTCTTAATAGAAATTCAAATGAGTAGCTATTGAGATCTCCAACATAAAAAGGGAGCTCTAACCTGACTGAGTTCTGGAAGGCTGTCCAATCCTCCTGGAAAACAGATGAACTCGGCGTGTCCTCCAGTTTGCACTTCTTCCTGATCGACTGCAGCGTTGTGGAGAAGTCAGACACATACCTGCAAAAAAAGCACAATGTTAAAACTGCCAACAAACATGCAAATCAATCAAAGTATCACACGTGCTACAAATGAAAGTATTTGTAACAGTTAAGAATCCTTACTTGGTAAAAAGGGCTTGGAGAGCTTTGAGGAGGCCACACACGGCCAGGCCGTCTGTCAGTTTGACACAGCGGTCCACAGCAGCACTGGCCAGGCCGAACAACTTGCCGACAGAGTGGCTCAACTCTTCTACACAATCAATGACCTCCCCGTGTTCCTGAAGAGAGGAAAGAATGCGCAGTGTGACAAGATTGGAATCAGACAAAAATGACAACTCTATTAACTCGTATGTGTGAGTATTTGTGGGGGTGTGTTACCAAAGGTACAGCACTGATCTGGATGAGGAGGTGCGCCTCCTCCAGATCTCCATACTGCAGTTGATAGGATTTGTATGGGTCATACAGCGCACAGACAAGCTCATTCACCTTCAGCAGGTTATTCTCACCTGGAGACAAAATACAAACACAACATTAGGATCAGACTCACCACATAAATGATTCAATCAGTTTCTGAGTTGCGGCTTCATCTTTTTTGCAGGTGCACACACCCAGGTGTGGAAGCATGGCGGCCTCCAGGCTGTGCCCAAACGTGGACGTAGTTTGATGGAGTTCCAGCAGGGTGTTGAGACACTGCTCTTGGGCTTCCCGCTCCATGACTGAGCTCAGGCAAACTGAGATGGATGGCACCATGGCCCCCAGAGTCTGGATCAGCAGCACCGTCACCACCTCATATGGGTTCTTGAACACCTGTTGAAAGTCAAAGGGAATGTACTGGTAACTGCTTTCTCTAGCTGATGACTGTCCAGCAGTTCACAGACTGTGTTAGTGTTTCTGACCTGGCTGCTCCACTGGAGCTGAGTGTGCCACGTGGAGAGCAAGGTGTCGTAGAACTCAGACAGCTGCTGGTTCAGGCCGAGCTCGCTCTGTGAGAGATCCTGCCAAATACTCACCAACTGACCCTGGAGGGGCCCAAACAAGCATTCATTCACAAATACGTGCATGCCTCCATGTGAATTTGTAATCGCTTACTTAAAATGTTTATTCACGTGAGGGAGAGGCCTACCTTATGACACTTGTAATAGTAGGCAAGAAGCTGTGGCATTCTGTCGATCTCTCTGAAGACTTTAACAAACAGCTTGGCCTGGTCTGCAGAGAGAAAGCAGGAGAATGTTTTGTGTACACAGATAGAGACCTTCAGGGAACAGAGATACAGGTTAAGAACAAACAGACAAAAGCTCTTCTCACAGGTTTTTACCTATAGACATGGAGTTAAAAGTCGCTACTATTTGTGGGCTGGCCAGAGCCTCCAGCCTGTTCTTCAGCGCCTCCAGGTGGACGCACTTTTCAGAGAAGTCTGGCGTGTCCACCAGCATGGCCAGGCTGTTCTGCATGCTGGTCAGTTTGGAGGAGATCACTGCAAAGTCCTGGGAGAATAAAACAACTGTTAATTTCCACAATATAAACTGTTAATGTTTTACTATCAATTATTTTTCATAACAATGTATTATAAAAGTATGTAGATGACTCTTTCTGAGCAATAGAATTACATCACATGAACTGCCTGAGATAAGGCTTGAATCCAAGAGGGGGCCATTTACAGGATTGAGTTGTGTTTACACTTTCTCAGTGATGTGGATTATTACATGTGCACAGTTTTAAGAATATAAAAAGGAATTCAACCAATGATTTCTATAAACAAGAACCAGGGTAGGCAGCTACAAATACCAAAAGGTACAATAACCTCCACACAAACATAACAAGCAAAGTCCTGTGAAAGTTTTTTCCATTAATACCTGTGTTTTGAAGGTCTCCTCGATGTCAGCACTCAGTGTGCTCCATTTGTCTGCCTCCTGCAGAGCCTCAGCCGCCAGCTGCATGCGGCTCTTCACCTGATCTATCTCCACCAGAACCTGATGAATAGGATCCACAAAAATACAGGTCAGTCTAAAAATACTACATCACACTGCGCATTATAAACCGCTGTCAGGTTTCGAACATTACGCTGCTTATGATCACAGAAATTCACAGAAGGTCACAGAAACTTCATGACTTTAATAATCTGACAGTTAACGTACTTATGGATCTTGACTTCACTTGCAAAATTTTACTTGTGAGCTGTGACTAATCTTCAAGAATGCAAATGCTAAATATATTAGTAAAGGAAAGGCTCAAACACCTGCATGGACTGCACAGTGTCCTGCTCAAACTTCTTGATGTCCTCTTTGACCAGGACCATTTGCTCCTTGAGGAAAGAAGCCTCCTGTTTCACAGCCTCCACATCCCGCAGCACTCGGGGCATATTCTGGAGGGCCTGATGACTGCTCTCTGCAAACAGACATGCAAACGACGTGGAGTTATTGAGGGACATGAAAAGAAAAGTTTAAGACTGATGTGAATAATCGGGTGTGTTTTAATTTACTATACAAAACATAAGAGAGTTGTCAACCTTAAATACTATTCAAATATTTAACACTTATTTGCCATTTTATTAGGTACATCCAATACACACCAATGCAGTCTAATACAACAGCTATGAATTAAATTTAACATTTAATTCAACCCCTTAATACTAATACAGTGTTTTCATTCAATAATCCAGACTGTGGCTGCTGTACCTTCTACAGACTTAGGTGGTTTCTCTGTTGCTTACAATGATGGTGAAAAGACATAAGAATGGGAGAAATCATGGTACATCAGCAGCCCTGTGGAACACCCAAAATCCACAAAGTAAACTTTACAAGAGTAAGACTTGGAACTTAGGATCATATAATTTTAGGTTGTTAAGGCTGAACTAATTTTACCTTTAAGTGTATCGTATATAAACTGGATTCATATAAAAACAAATGTTTCCCTTAGACGAGCCCTGCTTCCATTTTAACTTCCAGCTGAGAATTCTGAATGTCTCTCTGTTCGTCTTGTCCATGTAGAGTTACCAGTTTTCTAATTCTACACAGTGTTCTGTTAGCAGAAACTTGGACTATGGGCAGAGAAGGTCTCTGGTTCGTCTCTGGTTCGACTCCACGGAGAGACAACAAAAGACGAACCTGGATTGATCTGTCCAAAAATCCAAGCGTCTCCCTACCCTGTCTAGTGCCCCTGAGCAAGGCACCTTACTCCCCCAACATCTGCTCCCCGGGCGCTGTACATGGTCGCTCACTGCTCTGTGTGTCCTGCACCAGATGGGTTAAATGCAGAGGATAAATTTACCTACCATTGCATGAGTGTGTTGTGCATGTCTGTGCATGTGTTTGGTATAAATAAACGTATCTTAAACTTAATCTTACTCTTAATCTATGTGTGGTACCTCATTGTTGTAAACACAAATGTCCCTTAGGGGACAAAAAAAGTTGGGAGTTAAGTCGATTGTTCAGATATTTAACCCTGGAGATAGACTGTAGTTCACTGCTGCTGTGTAGACTCTAAGAAGCAATGGTGAAATGCACAATTCAAAACCAACAATGACACACCCTCAGATTGTGGTGCTGTTGTGTTGTATTAGTAGATCAAGTGTTTAGTCATCCTGCATATAGACTGAACGAAATAAGCGCCAGGTATTGTCTAAGCAGAGAGGCAGACATCAAGAGGCAGTAGGGATAATGGAGGACTGACCCTCGATGGCGTTGTTGACCTCCTGGATAAACAGTTGCAGCTTCATGACCAGTGTGGCTGCGTGTGTGTCCGCTTTCCCCGGCGCGTCCTTCTGCACCACCGTGAAGGCTCCGTTCACCCAGTCCTTCACATCGAAGTCCTCGTCCAGGAACTTGGAGAAATCCATCACGGCCCCTGCAGCCCTGCACCCGGGCAGAGAGACACCGTCTTCAATCAGTCAACTCTTCTTCTCCTGCTGCTGCTGCTGCTGCTGCAGTGTGTGTGTGTGTGTCATCGACCCATGGCTAACGTTAGCCGCTAGCTAGTTCTTCCCAAACAACGGCTTCGACACGAATATAAAGTAAATGGCCCAAGAAAAAGAAATGATCATCACAACCAGATACAGTTCCAGCAATGCGACGGCCTCCTCCAGAGTTATTCTGAAGTGTCCACGGGTTTTACTGGGATAAAACCACAGACATCTTTCTGAGTTGGAGAATATTTGCGCTACTGACACTTGACAACAACTTCCTGTTTGTGCGCTCTATTTACCATCCGCAGAAACAAGGACCAGCCGCAACAAAGTGACCTGCCAAATTAAATATTAAATACATATATAATTCAGAGCTTTTCGAACACAACATTATACAATGTGTGTGTGTTTCAATGCTGCTCTGATAGAGGGAGACACACAAATACACAAACGTGTCTTTTTGTACACATATCGCATGATTTGAAGTTGTGTCACACATAAATGTATCCGTTTGGAATCGTGTATCTTGTTTCTTCCTGCAATTTGCGTCGCATTTATTCCTTAATTCCTTAATAGCGGGAGAATAAATCATATTATACAAGGGAAATACACAAAGAATAACAAAAAACAAACACTGCAAGGGTTTAAAGAAAACATTAGGGTTTTATAGCCTTTTTGTTAATAGATTTAGACATCAGATTGAAAGACAATAACTAAATTAGGCTTTGTGTTACTGCACTCTCACTAAATTAGATTTCCTTCAGTAAACATTTGCCCTTCAAATAATTTAACTTACTAAGACTATGTTAGATTATTTAATATATAGGAGTGTTTACACCAACCTCAGGATAAGGTAATACTAATACAAATATAATATAATATAATAGTAAAGTTGTGAACTCTTTTTGTGTATTGTGTGACTAATAGCCAGGTCGATTACCTGTCTCTAACTATGTCCCTATGTAAATAACTGATGCAACCAGTACAATATAACACTTCAGTTATGTCATATCGGGTGCAGCAGATATTTATCTCTACACACAGTCTCTTTCACGACTATTATGCAAACCAGAAAGGCAATAAATCGACTGTAATAACGTGGAAGGAAAGTGGGAGGCAGTGAAACAAGTGGAAACTCTCTTCAAACACCTTCATCCAGTTTCTTGCAGCCACCCAGGACACCACAAGCATATTTCAGCTCGCCCAGAGAGATGGGGATAATTGATGATATCAAGGAAACAACGTCCAAAGCGGTGTTTTCTCCTGGTACTTTGCTCTCTGGACGCGGCGGGCTGCACATGGCTCAGATCATCCTGTCTCTGGTCACCTTTGTCCTGGCTGCCTTCAGAGGAGGGAGCAGCCATACTTACTGGATCTACGCCATGTTCACCTGGGCCTTCTGCCCCATCATGACCCTCATCATCACCATCATCGAAATGTTCAAACTCGATATCATACTCAACATGTTTTGCATGGACTGGTCCGACTTCGCCACGGGCATGGCCATGTCCTCCACGCTCATGACCGTCTCCGTCGCCATCACCTACGCCAACTTCTACACCTGCTGGACATGCCTGTATGGATGGATAGTGAGTGGGTTTGCTTTTTTGTGCGGCTTTGTTTACGCCCTTGAAGTGTTGAAGGACAAAATCCTGGACAGAAAGAAGGGGACCTACCTCGCTGCTCTGCCTGGATTCTTCAAAGTCCTGGAGGCCTTTGTGAGCTGCGTCATATTCATATCACTGACGGGCTACAGAGACAAGCCGGCTCTGATCTTCTGCGTTATAGCGTACATCATTCCCTTCCCCATCCTCCCACTCATCATAGCCACCAACATCCTGAAGAAGCTGAAGAAGTGTTTGCCTTTTAACTTGGACAGGTTTGTGTTTATATTCCTGGTGATCTCAGTTGTGCTGTACATCTTCGCTGCGATACTGTGGCCTGTTTTTATGTTCAGGAACAACCCTCGTCCCAGCGAGTGTCCGCCCAGCTTCTGCATCTGGGCCATTCAGTTCATGGTTGCAATCATGACCTATGTGAATCTCACACTCTTCACAGTGGACCTCATTTTTACCTTGCTTGGAATCTGTGGCTTCAAACGCACATAAATATTGTCCTGGCAATAAGGTTTTAAATTGCTGTCTTTTAAACAGAATCTTCAATATAAATGATTGATAGTCTGTATCAAATGTGATTTAAGGCTTGTTTTTTCAGTTAATGTACAGTTTGATGTTTAATGAAACGTAAAATTACACATGTGATTTTCCATTTTTTACTCCATTATGCATTGGCGCAACAGAGACTTCATATTCAAATCTCACCAGTCTGACAGTTGAACGTCAGGAAACCGAGATAGTGAGTGTGTGCACTCTGCAGCGTTCAGACTCAAGGTCTCCTCTGGTTCCTCAAACTCCACAGGCCTTGGAAACATAAGTAGTGGGAGTTGCAATTGATACAAGACTTGTTGGGACTCGAACCCATAACCTCTGGTGCTTTACCTGGTCGACCTGGTTTTATCCTTCCAACCTGGCTAGATGTGCTCAGGCTACTTAGCTGTGTATAGTGTGTTGTGTATCAATTGATGCAACGTTATAATTTATTAATAGCCAAAATCTGAGTGAAACCGTTGCTTTATTTTATTTTGTTTATTTAATAACATAAATTCTTGCAATGTTTTCAAGTCGGGAGTGGACAATATTTTATAATATGTCTTATTGTTGATTGAAACTACATCATATATTTTCTTCTAAGGAAACATGAATAAAATGTCCCTTTTTAAAGTAAAGAAGGGAAAAGCAATGGCTTAACGAGAATGAACTATAGAGCCCTTTCTGCACAAACTAGTTAGGAAACCTCTTTGTAGATATCATAATAAATTTAGCTATTTCAACAATATTGTATCGACAATAGTGCACATAGGCCATATTCAACTCTCACCACTTTGGCCGTTGTATGACATTAAACTGAGATAGTGAATGTAAATGTCAGAGCCAACTTAAAATGTACACATTTGTTAACACTAATAAAAAAAGTGCTTTATTACACTATTTCTAAATCGAGATTAGAATATAATAACATACAGGCAAAAAGACATTACTTCAGTTTCCACATGTGAAAAGCATCAGTGTGTCGGTGCACACTGCAGCACGCAGCTCCTTCAGGCCTCCTCCGGCTCCTCTAACTCGGCCGTCTCCAGCAGACCCTGGAAACAGAAGTAGTGGGAGTTGCAGTAGACGGGGGGCATGCCTGGACTCGAGCCCACCGCCTCTGGTTTCAGCGAGGAGAACGGGTTGGCGCCGCTCCCCCTCATGTCCATCTCCAGCTCCAGCAGGATCTGCAGCGAGTAGGTCATCTCCGTCTCGCTGCGGACGGAGGACAGGAAGAAGGGGTACGGTTTGTAATGGATTTGTTCACTTTTCATTATAATAGATTGATAGAGACTAAGTCTGGATTACAGGGGCAGTACTCATCAGATATGGATTGTAATATGTATCAATGTCTTTATTCATGGTTAAATCAATTCAAGGATCTGCAGCTTGGAAAGGAAAGGTTATTAAATCATCCCTGATTGATGTTTAAGAGCATATTTATTTACAGTTGTATGATGGGAGCATTTGAGCTACTTCAGATTACTTTAACACCTAAAAGTACCACCTTGTGGTTGTATGCTTCCTCCAATCAGGGCAGTTTCAATCTACACACACTTTATTCAAGACTCATGTGAGGTCACTGTGACCTTTCACCATCTTTCAGTCCAGATGACAACTGCTCAAAATTTGGAGAATGTCCTTAAAGGCCTAAAGGCAGACTTGATTAATCATGTTTAATAGGCAAAATCATGATTTGTGAGGCCAAAGTATCCTTGACCTTTGACATTTGAATTCCTAAAACTAAAATACATAATTGAATATATTCTCTCATGGCATTCATATGATAAGAAAAGTGCAGGCTCTACGACCTTTGACCATCAAAATTGAACAAATTCCCAAAAAGCATTCTTGAGGTATCATTAGAATGGTACGGACACACACCAAATATCATAATATTCTGTAATAGTCAGTACTGTACCACATATGTAACATGTCATCGACTACATGTTTTCTGTTTTTATGTCTTTCTAATTGAGTTACAAGGAGATAAAGTGTGTGTGACCAGTTGGACTAGTAGAGTGTGACACTCACGTGAGAGCAGTGAAAACAGAAGGAATCTCATAATCCCTGAGGAGCAGAAGAGTTGGAAGCCAACCCTGGTCCAGACCCTGACTGGCATCAAACCCTATAAACACCCAACATTTGAATCTATTAGTACAGATATGAATATTGTCAATTAACAGCCATTTTCTTCTCAGTGAATCAGGTTGGCATCTTTGTTTTTAATGGTAAATCACTGATATGATATTTTGGGGGGAAATGGAAAGATGTCCTCACCAGGATGAAATCCAACCACCAGGTCCGGCTTTGCTGCTTCCGCTTTCTCCACCAGCTCCTCCCAGAACTCGTGGTACAGCCCCTTATAGGCGCTGATGAAGACCGCCTTCTTGGGGCCGAACCCCCTGAGAGGAGGCCTCATGATGGGGCCGTCCACCACCTCTGGTCCCACCATGACGATCTCGATCCCCTGGTGCCCGGGGAACATGTTGTTTAGCTCATCATAGTCCGTCAGTCTGGCAGCCAGGGTCTCACTGTGGCCTGCGCCCACCAGGTGAATGGTGAGAGGTTTGGAAAAAGGCTTCAGGCCAAAGAGCCTCATCCCCCAGGCGATGGTCAGCGGCCGGGAGAAGAACTCGCTGCAGACCCGCCACAGCGACTGCTCGAGGTCTGGGACTTCAGGCCGAGGTCTGCCCGTGTTGATCCACAGCTCTGACATGACGGCTCCGTTTAAAATGGGTTCGAGGCGAGAGGTGAGATCTCCCTGCATCGCCAGCCAGTCGTCCCAACCCTTAACCTCTGACAGCGGCTTCGACCACTGCTCTGTGGAGAATGGAAGCTCTCCTGGTGAAGGGAAATGAAGAAATTAAATTAGTTTCGTAAAGATGGATCATGACTTCAACTATTTTTGCGGATTCACCCGACTTCGCTCACTGCCTTTTAGGTGTGTGAAGATGTTTTTACCTTTGAACACGAGCCACTCCACCACTCTGTCGATGGCAGCGAGACGCAGCAGCGCGCACAGCTTCTTGTGTTTGTGCCAGTCCTCCTTCTGACAGTCTCTGCAGCAGTAGTACACATTCAGACATCTGTGCAGAGAGAGAGGACAAAATATAAAAAACTTCTTTTCTCTGCCATTTCCAACCTGGAGTTAGGATCCATGATTTTATTAAGATCGAGCAGCTGCTGCTCTTCTTCCTGTGGACGTGACATCATTCAGAACACGACGGGTCAGGACAAGAAAAACAAGTATGAAATAAAACCAGAAAATGATTACTCATGTGTCTTCACTACACTGTACTACACTACACTATACAATACTATATTATACTCTACTATACACTACTATATTACACTTTATGATACCACACTACACTGTATTGCACTGTAGTATACTATGCTTTTCTGTGCTAGACTAAACTACTCTACACTATACTATATTATACCATATTCTACACTATACAAATTAATACAGATATAGAAAAATAATGCATAAATAACAACTTTCCTGCAAATTCGACTTAAAAAAATATACTCTTATCTGTCATATTTAGAAATGTTTTCAAATACCACGCCCTATGGCTATACTCTCATTCATTAACATTCTATATGTTGCTATCTTTCATATAACTATATTTACATTTACCATCACCTATGTACACACATTAAGTATATATATAAATATTTATAGGCATACACACAAATTCGGGATAACGAAATAACTTGGAGGCATTGTTTCACTGGACGGAATCTCCTCTTATCTCTTTTTACCTCACACAGCGCTTCAGGTTCTGTGCGTTTGACAGTTGATTTGGCCTCTTCTCACAATGTGCACACACTTTAAAGGATTCCTCCATCTTCTCAAACATCTCCTTCTGAGAGTGGAAGGCCATGGGTTCACCCCCAGTGTCCGGAGCGACTCTGAGGACAGACATTTCTTCTATTATTAGACCGGGACATGCAGCATGTGGAGCATAGAGGGTTTGCATAGATTCTCATGTGAACAATGTTGCAGGAGAGAAGCAGCGAGGATCAGCTGGAAGCAAAAGTAATGAAACAGGTTGTGGTGGCGGGCCAGTGTCACAAAATGACATTCAAATGTCACGTGGTCTCTGCTCTGTTCACACTGTGCCTTGCTTCACACAACCATGATATGAATGGGGTCCTGAGGTGTTGAAGGCAATTTAGACGTGCTCTCTATAATTAAAGTGACAGGTAAAGGATGTGGCAGTGATGAAGATTAAAAGCTACTTACCCCTGAGTTTCTGTCATTTTGTGGGACTCACAGTGGCTCCTGTGTTTCCTCCTCCGCTGCTCCTCGGGTTTGTTATCTGAGCAGCCTGTTTGGGGGGGGGGGGACTGCTACTGCTGTTATTGCTGCTGCCAGATTTAACACCTGCTCTTTCCCTTCCAGAAAGATCTGACAACTCCAGACCATTCCTGACTTTCCAAGAAGTGACCACTAATGATCCTTTACATAAAACACATTCATATCTACACACACACAGGTTTTTATGGAAGGAGAACAACATAAACCCATTACTGTATTATTATATTAATGCAGGGAAAACAAAATGTATCAAATCACCAGGACATAGTCTGTTTCCACTACTTCTCCTGAGCCTCACTAGTACAACACAACCTACATTACACTGTCAGTGTTATTATCGTTTTCCTCCACTAGAGGTCCCTGTTCCAAAAGAGATCTGCAGGACTATTCCTCTTTTTATGAATCAAAACAAGAAACACATACCATCATTTTTATCAATGGTTATGTTTTACACAGTGTGGTATGGATCTCATAATTGAGCATTATTGTAATAATATTTGCACTTGACTACAATGAGATTTCTCAGAAGAATTTGCTTTATAATTCAACTATTAGTAAATTAGAGGACAATTAAATCAATCACCAACTGAATCAACACACAAAGGTTGGGTGTAAATTACTTTGACATATTTGCAGAGTGTTCTTTCCAAGATTATTATGTAATGCATTTTCACAGCTGCTTAACTGCTGCTTGAGCTTTTGTCCTTTTTTATTGAAAGTGTAATCGTCTCCATTCCACTCAGCAAACACAGAAACATTACATTGTCTATTTAAAAAAAAAAAAAGTGTTCAGGACAGAGTTGGGAATGAACCCAGGTTTGGATAAAGGTCGACAACAGAAAATCACAAAGAATCACAAAGACGAAGGAAGAGAATAACGATGATTTATTTCACTGTGATTTTACATCATGTTGCACCTGCCATGCATTTAACGTTAGGAATAAATTCAGCTGCAAATCACATTACAGACAACCCATCAAATAAGGACTGAACCCATTTTTGTCTCATTATGCTTGTACACCCATGATGCACCTGAGGGGCCCCAATGAGGTACAAACTCAGATGGCATCATCCCACACAATTAACTTTATTTCCTCCACTTGAGTGGACGGATTCTTGTAAATGCAGTGTGCGTCAGGAAAGAAGTCATTACATTTTGGTGCCGATCCGCATTTCATTTATTTCCCAGGGAAGGATTCATGCATCATGATGAAAAAAAACCAGTGTGCAATTTGGTGCAGCTAGACTGAATTTACTGTGGGCCTTGGTGGAGGTCGACCCAATACTGAGCTCCAGAATACAAGGGACAAAACGTAGATATGTAACGAGAATGTAAGCTGCATTTTCTGTATCTGCCAAGAAGCTGCACAGATGAGTAATGTAAGGTAAATCTGCAGGAATTTACCTTACCTCACAGTCCACGACGTTCCCAAAGTGCACATCCTTATAGGGAGCTGTGAGAACCCAAACAAACTCTGATCTTCTTAGTTGTCTGGACCTAATTCCTTAAAGTCCTCACTTGGCAGCAGTCCCTGGAAGCAGATGTAGTGCGAGTTGCAGTGGACCGGCGTTTTGTTGGGACAGGCCTGGACCTGCTCCGGCTTCTGCGAGGCGAACGGATTGGAGCCGCTGTCCCTGATGTGCATCTCCAGCTCGAGCAGGATCTGCATCGAGTACTTGAGCTCCATCTCGCTGTGGGGGGACAAAGAGACAGAGGAGGAATCAATCAATCAAGTAAGTTTGGTTTCATGTTCCTCACGAGAGACAGGTGAGAAATTACAGCCGGGGGGGGGGGGTTGGGTGTTTTGAGCGCCTGCAGCAGAGGAAGCAAACAGGAGACGAGCATTGGCCACCAGAGGGTTAGTGGGGGTGAGGTATGGGAGCAGTGGTGTGATGTGGGCAACAACAACTGAGGTCTGTGGTGATGAGGTCAGGAAGGTGAGGAGCAGGGAGACCAGACATGATACGTGGCTGAACCAATAAGACTCTGCCACAGAGGAGGTGCAGCGTCTGAACGGAGTCGACATTAATCAGTTATGACGTTTCTTTCTGCGAGAGATTAGGGGAGCAGATGGTATAACGCTGCGAGTTAATGAGGCCCCTCTGGAACAAAGACATTCATATATTTCGCTACTGTTCAGGGCTATTATTCCTAAAAGATGCTTTGTTTGGGTTTTTTTCGAAACAGTTCTGTGACCAACCTGTACATGGTGAAGAAGGATGGGATGTTGGAGTCTCGGAGTAGCAGGAGCGTGGGCAGCCAGCCTTCCACCAGACCCTGGTTGGCATGGAACCCTAAAAACATTAAAAACACAATGACTGCACAAACGTGATTCGACTTTCATGTAAGTCTTGTTAAATCTGATTGGTGCATGGAAGTAAAACCATGCTACTATGAAAATATGATTTATCTTGGTGGGGTTTCAGAGTTGTCATGTAGGTGCATATTTACCACAGTGTATTTGAGCCATTATACTTATATTAAACTAGATAAGCACTGAGTAGAGCGGATTCCTCCATCGAGGCCCTTCAATTCAATCAAGCTGCTCGAAAATGTAATAGAATCATAGATATCAGTTCCCTAAACAGCTTTATTTTTTGTAGATCTGGATCTATATCCATGATTTATTCTCAAGGAAAACAGTAAAACACTTTTATCTCACAGTGTTAGAGAAAGCAAAAAAAAATATTCCTTTGGGCTATATCACCTTCCTCCAGCAAGTTTCTGGAAATCTAATCAGTTGTATATGTGAAATCCTTCTAACAAACAAACCAACCGACAGAAAATCACAAAAATTCCCTGAAAACTACACAGAGACAACCCAGTGCAGCAGTTTTGCCCCATTTAAGCTGGTTGGCTTCATAATCTCTGCAGCATATTAACTGACAGATGTCCCTCTCCCCTGACTCTGGTTTCCATCAGGGGTATTCGGCCTGACGACTGAGGTTCAAGCCGCTGTGGCAGCAAATGCTTTAAATCAATCAAGAGGAAAAAAGTCCTTGAATCTGACAAAACCAAGGGGAGCAGATCATTTAAATCTCAGATTATTAGTCCTCTGTGTGTGTGTGTGTGTGTGTGTGTGTGTGTGTGTGTGTGTGTGTGTGTGTGTGTGTGAGAGAGTTTTTGTGAGTGTGTATTCCAGGTATTGCTGCTTTTGTGAGGACCTTGAGTAAGGGGAAAGTGACATTATGAGGACTTGTCTTCAACATGAGGAAAAAGAGCAGGTCCCTATATCAAATGTGTCATTATAATTTAATGTGAAGATGTGTTTTACGGTTGGGCGTTACTTTCAGGTTAAGGTCTATATAAGGTTAAGTTAAAGGTTAGCATTAAGCAAGGAGTAGTTAGGGTTATAATTAGCTAAATGTATGTTAGGTTGGATTAAGGTTCAGGTTTATGTTAAGGTTAGGTTAGGTTCAAAACTAAACTGAAAAACAAATGAACAATTCTTAAATGAAGCAATATGCATGAGATAATTGTAATGTTTAATATTTGTCAACATCATATAATATACATATTCATTATGTATGTTATATCAATTAAAAACATTTGATAGCATTTCAAATTCCACCTCTCAGACCTGATTTCATGCAGGAGAAACACAGGTGAACAAGTGTGAGGTGTGAATCAGTTGTGAGGTTGCTTCTTCCTCTTCCTCAGTCCCAGATGCTGTCTGATTTTTTTCCAGATTGAAGACTTCTTCTTTTTGGGCGTCTCCTCAGACAACTCAGTCTCCACAGGTTCTGAAACAGGGAGGGCATCAGAGAGGGACTCCAGGTAGGCAGGTTTGTCCACAGGCTCTCCTCCTCCTGCTTCCTTCCCCCATTTCTCCTCCTCTTTCTCCTGCTGCTCTTCCCCCCATTTCACCTCCTTCTTCTCTTCATCCCTATCCTCCTGCCACTCCTGATGCTTGATATCCTCTCTCTCCTTCCTCAGTGAGAGTTGAGAAGTCAGTTCCTCCTCTTCTCTCTGCAGAAGCATTTTATCCTCAGCAGTGCTTTTACAGAGATATCTCATCTCCGCCATTAACTGCAGATGGAGGAGGTTCAGCTCAGCCTGGAAGGACTGCATCTGAGATGTGACTTTCTCAAGCTCAGCCTTCAGGTGGCTGGCCTGCTGCCCGGCTCTGAGGTTGTCTGCTTCAGCCCTTTGAATGACCTCATTCTTTGAAGCTCTCAATTCCTCCACTTGTCTCTGCAGAAGCATTTTCTCCTCAGCAGCACTTTTGCTGAGACATCTCATCTCCTCCGTTATCTGCAGACGGAGGAAGTTCAGCTCAGCCTGGAAGGACTGCATCTGAGACGTGACTTTCTCAAGCTCAGTCGTCAGGTGGCTGGCCTGCTGCCCGGCTCTGAGGTTGTCTGCTTCAGCCCTTTGAATTACCTCATTCTTTGAAGCTCTCAATTCCTCCACTTGTCTCTGCAGAAGCATTTTCTCCTCAGCAGCACTTTTGCTGAGACCTCTCATCTCCTCCGTTATCTGCAGACGGAGGAAGTTCTGCTCAGCCTGGAAGGACCACATCTGAGACGTGACATTCTCAAGCTCAGTCGTCAGGTGGCTGGCCTGCTGCCCGGCTCTGAGGTTGTCTGCTTCAGCCCTTTGAATGACTTCATTGTTTGAAGCTCTTAGTGTATCCAGTTCATCTAGGAGAGCCTTGACTGTGCTTCTCTCAAACTGCAGCTCCGAAGCAAGCATCTTCTGCTTGATTATAGAAGCCTCCTGCAGCTCCCCCCATTTCTTCTCCTGCTTCTCCTCATCCCTTTCCTCCTGCCAATCCTGATGCTTGACATCCTCTCTCTCCTTCTTCAGTGAGAGTTGATAAGTCAGTTCCTCCACTTGTCTCTGCAGAAGCATTTTCTCCTCAGCAGCACTATTGCGGAGACAGCTCATCTCCTCCATTATCTGCAGACGGAGGAAGTTCTGCTCAGCCTGGAAGGAGTGCATCTGAGCCTCGTCTTGCTCAAGCTTAGCCATCAGGTGGTTGGCCTGCTGCCCGGCTCTGAGGTTTTCTGCTTCGTACCTTTGACTGAGCTCGTTGTTTGAAACTTGAAGTTTCTCCAGCTCATCTTGGAGAACCTTGTTTGTGCTCCTCTCAAAATGCAGCTCCGAAGCAAACAGTTGCTGCTCGATTACATAAGCCTCCTGCAGCTCCATGTAATATCGGTAGAGGTCTGTCTCAGTGAGGATCTTTCTAGTGCTGAGGGTTTCACTGTCATCTTCGGAATCCTCAAACTGCTGTGTTTCTTCATCCGAGTCGTCCTCCTCCTCCCCATCCTCAGACTGCTCTGTTTCTTCATCCCAGTCACCCTCCTCCTCCCCATCCTCAGACTGCTGTGTTTCTTCATCAGAGTCGTCCTCCTCCTCCCCATCCTCAGACTGCTGTGTTTCTTCATCCGAGTCGTCCTCCTCCTCCCCATCCTCAGACTGCTCTGTTTCTTCATCCCAGTCACCCTCCTCCTCCCCATCCTCAGACTGCTGTGTTTCTTCATCAGAGTCGTCCTCCTCCTCCCCATCCTCAGACTGCTGTGTTTCTTCATCCGAGTCGTCCTCCTCCTCCCCATCCTCAGACTGCTCTGTTTCTTCATCCGAGTCGTCCTCCTCCTCCCCATCCTCAGACTGCTCTGTTTCTTCATCCGAGTCATCCTCCTCTTCCCCATCCTCAGGCTGCTGTGTTTCTTCATCCGTGTCGCAGTAGCTTTCTTCCAGGGGTTGCCTTTTGGCCAACTTTTCTTGGGGCTCGTCCTCTGTCAACTCTCGGTTTTGGCGAACACGGGCTCTCTGCATGCCCAACCGATGTTCAAGATCAATGGCATCTCGTTGAAATGCCTGGCAATCAGCTTTGAGTTGTTCAGCAGTGCTTCCAATGTTTTCCATGGTGATCAGTTTGAATCAGAAGTGTCTTATTATTCAGCTGTAGTTGCTGGTTGACCTGATAATCGTAAGACACAGGGTAATAAGTAGGAAATGGTGTGAGTAAGGTGCTGCCGTCACATATATATGTGTAGAATGTTCTATAATGTTCAAAATCAGAGCCATTCCAAGGATGTGTTTTCCTTTGATGTGTGTATGTGTGATTCCATGTATAGCTGATGTAAAGGGGACCTAAATATGTTTTCTTTAATCCTTTGATACAGAAGCTATGCAAACCCCTTCTAAGGCACAACATGGGTTAAAAATGACCCTTATTGACCTACAATATTATGTCATACAGGGCTGTAGTGTGTTTCTTTGTTATATTTTTGGAAATCAATTTATTTCATAATTTAATATTCAAATATCTTGTGTTTAATTTCCACGAATAATTATTTTTATTTTACCGTTCTCAATTTATGAACTAAATTATTTTTCAAGTTTCAAGTTTACACACAGGGGTCAAAAATGATCCGATGGAGTCTTAATTGTAAATATCTTTGCAATAAATGTATCTCATCATTCAGAATTCCAGGAATTCCTCAATTAACTTATTTATAATCATCACAAATTCTTATTTTCCTTTGTCCTTTTTTACTTTTTTAATAAAAATGTATGTATCCATTCCCTTCAAAGGCAAAACATGGGTAAAAAATGACCCATATTTATTTCACATATTATTTAAAGCATTGCTGTGCGTTTTTGCTATATCTTTTAAAATCTATTTATTCATAAAAATATATTGTTTTTGATTATCACAAATCATTATTTTCGTTTTCTCTGTCTTAATTTTTGAGCTAAAATAGTTTTTGTATTACTACTTCAAGTTTACACACATGGGTCAAAAATGACCCATGTGTGTAAGTGTGAATTTGATACGAACCTTTGTTTCGTAAATGTTTGTAGTTAGGAACATGTTTGTTGTAGACAACTTTTCACATGCCACACTTGTCAGAACTACTTGTCAGAACTAAACAGGCTACTTTTGCACATCTGATTCAAGTGAGTCTTATTTTACAATTTTCCTTTTGGTACAAGGGAAATCCTCACATTAATGTCGAAGCGCCTGACTTTTTGTATGTAAATATAAAAGTCATTTCAATCCTCCAATTTTGAAATGCACTTATAAATAGTTATTACTTACATTATTATATTATTTGAACAATTCAGTCCTTAATTTGTTATTTTTCATCCTCTGAGTAACTGATGGTTAAATGTTCCCTCTGTAAAAACTGAAGACATCATTTCTCAGGACATGTCATTCTGCTTTGCACAGGAAACTCAAGTCCCCTCTGTTATAAACAAAGTTTGTGTTCAAAAAATTACAGAGTGTGAGTGGAGTCAGGTTTTCTCTGCACAGCCGAACTCCTCCGCTTCACCTCCACCTCCTGACCTTTTCCACAGGGGTCAAGGAACAGTGGATAGGAAACAGAGAGAGGCGGTGGTCTAGTGGCAGAAACTTGGACTATGGGCAGAGAAGGTCTCTGGTTCGACTCCACGGAGAAACAACAAAAAGACGAACCTGGCTTGATCTGTCCAAAAATCCAAGAGGATTCTCCTTACCCTGTCTAGTGCCCCTGAGCAAGGCGCCTTACTCCCCCAACATTTGCTCCCCGGGCGCCGTACATGGCTGCTCACTGCTCTGTGTGTCCTGCACCAGATGGGTCAAAAGCAGAGGTTAAATTCCCCTACCTGCATGAGTGTGCCTGTGCATGTCTGTGCATGTGTTTGGGACAAATAAATGCATCTTAATCTGAAAGGAGCTTATTTTGACTTTTTTCGTCCGCAGCCACAGTTCTATATTCATGAGGAGGACTTGACTTGGCCACATCCGTCTCCTTATTGAGAGACAACAGCCAACATCATCCTCCCTCTGCTGTTCTACAAGGTCAAGCCTCCTCTGTTTATCAGTTCCTCACAGCTTTCTTGTCGCTTCCCACTCCTTCTCATTCAGTCTCTTTCTGACTTTCACACACACACACACACACTGGTCTTTCTCTTCCTCGTGTCACGCCGCCTGCTCCCCTACCACATAAACAGCGTTATGATGCAGCGCCCTGCCAGCTTTGCAGTATAAAATGCAGCCAGCCACTCAGGCACTTTGCTCACAGGACGACTGATTCACCGTATATGTAGCTCCATGTGGGAGCCTGCAGTGACTGCTGAGCCGAAGGGGGGGGGGGGGGGGGTGCAGAGGGGTCTGGGCTTTACTGGCGATTTGCAGGTTAAAGGGTCCAAAGGGGCAGAGGCAGTGCCAGAGCTTAAGGAGGTGTCGGGTTGTTCTGGGCAACTGTAATGGGTTGGTTCTCAATGAGGGAGGGGGGGGGGGGTAAGTTTGAGCCTGACGTGAAATATGTGAAGTCGCTTTTGCCCATTTCTCAGGCTGCTTGTTTGGAATGGGCTGTTCTCTTGTCCTGCGTTAATGTTTCAGAGCTATTTCAGAGTTATTCCTTGTCATTAGTGAGTCCTCCTCGAACAGTTCTGCTTCATACTGTCACTTTTTATTGTTTGTTTGCTGAATGTTGTCTGCAGACTTGTTATTATTAACAGTCTATGGTTAGAAACCTTTGTGTCAAAAGATTTGATAAAGTCAATGTTTCTAATAAAATGAGACTGAATTTGCTTTATTACTGTTCTTCTGTGTGGTTTGCAGATACGTGTGAATGATCCGTTAGGTCTTTTAAGCATAAGCACAATCTGCAGACCCAAGTTCTCAACTTTTCAAAATAAAAGCTTTGTAAGACTGCTCGATTTAGAGCACTGCAGAAACAAAACAAATGTTGTGCTTTAACTTTGAAGACATCTTTCTTTCTAAAAGGGAAGTCATTCTGTGAATGTTGCTGCTGTGATGGAGATCAGCATCTGTGTTGTGTGTCTCTGTCAGTCCCATGGTTGAATGAAAATAATCAAATCATACAAATGATCCTGAAGCGATTTTGACGCAGTTTTCCGTATGAGCTGTTCATAAGACATAAGACATCCACTGACTGCTAGAGAGCACTGTAGTCACATTTGTATTAAATTAGAACATATCAAATGTCCAAATCGCACCAATATCCAGATATGCATTCCGCAAACAGATCAAATCTGTCCATAATTCACCAAATTGTGTATGTGTGTGTGTGTGTGTGTGTGTGTGTGTGTGTGTGTGTTTGTGTGTTCCAAGTATTGCTGCTTTTGTGAGGACCTTGAGTAAGGGGAAAGTGACATTATGAGGACTTGTCTTCAACATGAGGAAAAAGAGCAGGTCCCTATAACACATGTGTCATTATATTTTAATGTGAAGATGTGTTTTACGGTTGGGCGTTACTTTCAGGTTAAGGGCTATATGAGGTTAAGTTAAAGGTTAGCATTAAGCAAGGAGAAGTTAGGGTTATAATTAGCTAAATGTATGTTAGGTTGGATTAAGGTTCAGGTTTATGTTAAGGTTAGGTTAGGTTCAAAACTAAACTGAAAAACAAATGAACAATTCTTAAATGAAGCAATATGCATGAGATAATTGTAATGTTTAATATTTGTCAACATCATATAATATACATATTCATTATGTATGTTATATCAATTAAAAACATTTGATAGCATTTCAAATTCCACCTCTCAGACATGATTTCATGCAGGAGAAACACAGGTGAACAAGTGTGGTGAGGTGTGAATCAGTTGTGAGGTTGCTTCTTCCTCTTCCTCAGTCCCAGATGCTGTCTGATTTTTTTCCAGATTGAAGACTTCTTCTTTTTGGGCGTCTCCTCAGACAACTCAGTCTCCACAGGTTCTGAAACAGGGAGGGCATCAGAGAGGGACTCCAGGTAGGCAGGTTTGTCCACAGGCTCTCCTCCTCCTGCTTCCTCCCCCAATTTCTCCTCCTCTTTCTCCTGCTGCTCTTCCCCCCATTTCACCTCCTGCTTCTCTTCATCCCTATCCTCCTGCCACTCCTGATGCTTGATATCCTCTCTCTCCTTTCTCAGTGAGAGTTGAGAAGTCAGTTCCTCCTCTTCTCTCTGCAGAAGCATTTTATCCTCAGCAGTGCTTTTACAGAGATATCTCATCTCCGCCATTAACTGCAGATGGAGGAGGTTCAGCTCAGCCTGGAAGGACTGCATCTGAGATGTGACTTTCTCAAGCTCAGCCTTCAGGTGGCTGTCCTGCTGCCCGGCTCTGAGGTTGTCTGCTTCAGCCCTTTGAATGACCTCATTCTTTGAAGCTCTCAATTCCTCCACTTGTCTCTGCAGAAGCATTTTCTCCTCAGCAGCACTTTTGCTGAGACATCTCATCTCCTCCGTTATCTGCAGACGGAGGAAGTTCAGCTCAGCCTGGAAGGACTGCATCTGAGACGTGACTTTCTCAAGCTCAGTCGTCAGGTGGCTGGCCTGCTGCCCGGCTCTGAGGTTGTCTGCTTCAGCCCTTTGAATTACCTCATTCTTTGAAGCTCTCAATTCCTCCACTTGTCTCTGCAGAAGCATTTTCTCCTCAGCAGCACTTTTGCTGAGACCTCTCATCTCCTCCGTTATCTGCAGACGGAGGAAGTTCTGCTCAGCCTGGAAGGACCACATCTGAGACGTGACATTCTCAAGCTCAGTCGTCAGGTGGCTGGCCTGCTGCCCGGCTCTGAGGTTGTCTGCTTCAGCCCTTTGAATGACCTCATTGTTTGAAGCTCTTAGTGTATCCAGTTCATCTAGGAGAGCCTTGCCTGTGCTTCTCTCAAACTGCAGCTCCGAAGCAAGCATCTGCTGCTTGATTATAGAAGCCTCCTGCAGCTCCCCCCATTTCTTCTCCTGCTTCTCCTCATCCCTTTCCTCCTGCCAATCCTGATGCTTGACATCCTCTCTCTCCTTCTTCAGTGAGAGTTGATAAGTCAGTTCCTCCACTTGTCTCTGCAGAAGCATTTTCTCCTCAGCAGCACTATTGCGGAGACAGCTCATCTCCTCCATTATCTGCAGACGGAGGAAGTTCTGCTCAGCCTGGAAGGAGTGCATCTGAGCCTCGTCTTGCTCAAGCTTAGCCATCAGGTGGTTGGCCTGCTGCCCGGCTCTGAGGTTTTCTGCTTCGTACCTTTGACTGAGCTCGTTGTTTGAAACTTGAAGTTTCTCCAGCTCATCTTGGAGAACCTTGTTTGTGCTCCTCTCAAAATGCAGCTCCGAAGCAAACAGTTGCTGCTCGATTACATAAGCCTCCTGCAGCTCCATGTAATATCGGTAGAGGTCTGTCTCAGTGAGGATCTTTCTAGTGCTGAGGGTTTCACTGTCATCTTCGGAATCCTCAAACTGCTGTGTTTCTTCATCCGAGTCATCCTCCTCCTCCCCATCCTCAGACTGCTGTGTTTCTTCATCCGAGTCATCCTCCTCCTCCCCATCCTCAGACTGCTCTGTTTCTTCATCCCAGTCACCCTCCTCCTCCCCATCCTCAGACTGCTGTGTTTCTTCATCAGAGTCGTCCTCCTCCTCCCCATCCTCAGACTGCTGTGTTTCTTCATCCGAGTCGTCCTCCTCCTCCCCATCCTCAGACTGCTCTGTTTCTTCATCCGAGTCGTCCTCCTCCTCCCCATCCTCAGACTGCTCTGTTTCTTCATCCGAGTCATCCTCCTCTTCCCCATCCTCAGGCTGCTGTGTTTCTTCATCCGTGTCGCAGTAGCTTTCTTCCAGGGGTTGCCTTTTGGCCAACTTTTCTTGGGGCTCGTCCTCTGTCAACTCTCGGTTTTGGCGAACACGGGCTCTCTGCATGCCCAACCGATGTTCAAGATCAATGGCATCTCGTTGAAATGCCTGGCTATCAGCTTTGAGTTGTTCAGCAGTGCTTCCAATGTTATCCATGGTGATCAGTTTGAATCAGAAGTGTCTTATTATTCAGCTGTAGTTGCTGGTTGACCTGATAATCGTAAGACACAGGGTAATAAGTAGGAAATGGTGTGAGTAAGGTGCTGCCGTCACATATATATGTGTAGAATGTTCTATAATGTTCAAAATCAGAGCCATTCCAAGGATGTGTTTTCCTTTGATGTGTGTGTGTGTGTGTCCATGTATAGCTGATGTAAAGGGGACCTAAATATGTCTTCTTTAATCCTTTGATACAGAAGCTATGCAAACTCCTTCTAAGGCACAACATGGGTTAAAAATGACCCTTATTGACCTACAATATTATGTCATACAGGGCTGTAGTGTGTTTCTTTGTTATATTTTTGGAAATCAATTCATTTCATAATTTAATATTCAAAGTATTCATTAAATATCTTGTGTTTAATTACCACGAATAATTATTTTTATTTTACCGTTCTCAATTTATGAACTAAATTATTTTTCAAGTTTAAAGTTTACACACAGGGGTCAAAAATTATCCGATGGAGTCTTAATTGTAAATATCTTTGCAATAAATGTATCTCATCATTCAGAATTCCAGGAATTCCTCAATTAACTTGTTTATAATCATCACAAATTCTTATTTTCCTTTGTCCTTTTTTACTTTTTTAATAAAAATGTATGTATCCATACCCTTCAAAGGCACAACATGGGTAAAAAATGACCCGTATTCATTTCACATATTATTTAAAGCATGGCTGTGCGTTTTTGCTATATCTTTTAAAATCTATTTATTCATCAAAATATCTTGTTTTTGATTATCACAAATCATTATTTTCGTTTTCTCTGTCTTAATTTTTTTGAGCTAAAATAGTTTTTGTATTACTACATCAAGTTTACACACATGGGTCAAAAATGACCCATGTGTGTAAGTGTGAATTTGATAGGAACCTTTGTTTCGTAAATGTTTGTAGTTAGGAACATGTTTGTTTTGGACAACTTTTCACATGCCACACTTGTCAGAACTACTTGTCAGAACTAAACAGGCTACTTTTGCACATCTGATTCAAGTGAGTCTTATTTTACAGTTGTCCTATTGGTACAAGGGAAATCCTCACATTAATGTCGAAGCGCCTGACTTCTTGTATGTAAATATAAAAGTCATTTCAATCCTCCAATTTTCAAATGCACTTATAAATAGTTATTACTTACATTATTATATTATTTGAACATTTCAGTCCTTAATTTGTTATTTTTCATCCTCTGAGTAACTGATGGTTAAATGTTCCCTCTGTAAAAACTGAAGACATCATTTCTCAGGACATGTCATTCTGCTTTGCACAGGAAACTCAAGTCCCCTCTGTTATAAACAAAGTTTGTGTTCAAAAAATTACAGAGTGTGAGTGGAGTCAGGTTTTCTCTGCATAGCCGAACTCATCCGCTTCACCTCCACCTCCTGACCTTTTCCACAGGGGTCAAGGAACAGTGGATAGGAAACAGAGAGAGGCGGTGGTCTAGTGGCAGAAACTTGGACTATGGGCAGAGAAGGTCTCTGGTTCGTCTCTGGCTCGACTCCACGGAGAAACAACAAAAAGACGAACCTGGCTTGATCTGTCCAAAAATCCAAGAGGATTCTCCTTACCCTGTCTAGTGCCCCTGAGCAAGGCACCTTACTCCCCCAACATTTGCTCCCCGGGCGCCGTACATGGCTGCTCACTGCTCTGTGTGTCCTGCACCAGATGGGTCAAAAGCAGAGGTTAAATTCCCCTACCTGCATGAGTGTGCCTGTGCATGTCTGTGCATGTGTTTGGGACAAATAAATGCATCTTAATCTGAAAGGAGCTTATTTTGACTTTTTTCGTCCGCAGCCACAGTTCTATATTCATGAGGAGGACTTGACTTGGCCACATCCGTCTCCTTATTGAGAGACAACAGCCAACATCATCCTCCCTCTGCTGTTCTACAAGGTCAAGCCTCCTCTGTTTATCAGTTCCTCACAGCTTTCTTGTCGCTTCCCACTCCTTCTCATTCAGTCTCTTTCTGACTTTCACACACACACACACACACCGGTCTTTCTCTTCCTCGTGTCACACCGCCTGCTCCCCTACCACATAAACAGCGTTATGATGCAGCGCCCTGCCAGCTTTGCAGTATAAAATGCAGCCAGCCACTCAGGCACTTTGCTCACAGGACGACTGATTCACCGTATATGTAGCTCCATGTGGGAGCCTGCAGTGACTGCTGAGCCGAAGGGAGGGGGGGGGGGGGGGGTAAGTTTGAGCCTGACGTGAAATATGTGAAGTCGCTTTTGCCCATTTCTCAGGTTGCTTGTTTGTAATGGGCTGTTCTCTTGTCCTGCGTTAATGTTTCAGAGCTATTTCAGAGTTATTCCTTGTCATTCGTGAGTCCTCCTCAAACAGTTCTACTTCATACTGTCACTTTTTATTGTTTGTTTGCTGAATGTTGTCTGCAGACTTGTTATTATTAACAGTCTATGGTTAGAAACTTTGTGTCAAAAGATTTGATAAAGTCAATGTTTCTAATAAAATGAGACTGAATTTGCTTTATTACTGTTCTTCTGTGTGGTTTGCAGATACGTGTGAATGATCCGTTAGGTCTTTTAAGCATAAGCACAATCTGCAGACCCAAGTTCTCAACTTTTCAAAATAAAAGTTAGTAAGACTGCTCGATTTAGAGCACTGCAGAAACAAAACAATTGTTGTGCTTTAACTTTGAAGACATCTTTCTTTCTAAAGGGAAGTCATTCTGTGAATGTTGCTGCCGTGATGGAGATCAGCATCTGTGTTGTGTGTCTCTGTCAGTCCCATGGTTGAATGAAAATAATCAAATTATACAAATGATCTGGAAGCGATTTTGACGCAGTTTTCCGTATGAGCTGTTCATAAGACATCCACTGACTGCTAGAGAGCACTGTAGTCACATTTGTATTAAATTAGAACATATCAAATGTCCAAATCGCACCAATATCCAGATATGCATTCCGCAAACAGATCAAATCTGTCCATAATTCACCAAATTGTGTATGTGTGTGTGTGTGTGTGTGTGTGTGTGTGTGTGTGTGTGTGTGTTTGTGTGTTCCAGGTATTGCTGCTTTTGTGAGGACCTTGAGTAAGGGGAAAGTGACATTATGAGGACTTGTCTTCAACATGAGGAAAAAGAGCAGGTCCCTATATCACATGTGTCATTATATTTTAATGTGAAGATGTGTTTTACGGTTGGGCGTTACTTTCAGGTTAAGGTCTATATAAGGTTAAGTTAAAGGTTAGCATTAAGCAAGGAGAAGTTAGGGTTATAATTAGCTAAATGTATGTTAGGTTGGATTAAGGTTCAGGTTTATGTTAAGGTTAGGTTAGGTTCAAAACTAAACTGAAAAACAAATGAACAATTCTTAAATGAAGCAATATGCATGAGATAATTGTAATGTTTAATATTTGTCAACATCATATAATATACATATTCATTATGTATGTTATATCACTTAAAAACATTTGATAGCATTTCAAATTCCACCTCTCAGACCTGATTTCATGCAGGAGAAACACAGGTGAACAAGTGTGAGGTGTGAATCAGTTGTGAGGTTGCTTCTTCTTCCTCCTCAGTCCCAGATGCTGTCTGATTTTTTTCCAGATTGAAGACTTCTTCTTTTTGGGCGTCTCCTCAGACAACTCAGTCTCCACAGGTTCTGAAACAGGGAGGGCATCAGAGAGAGACTCCGGGTAGGCAGGTTTGTCCACAGGCTCTCCTCCTCCTGCTTCCTTCCCCCATTTCTCCTCCTCTTTCTCCTGCTGCTCTTCCCCCCATTTCACCTCCTGCTTCTCTTCATCCCTATCCTCCTGCCACTCCTGATGCTTGATATCCTCTCCCTCCTTCCTCAGTGAGAGTTGAGAAGTCAGTTCCTCCTCTTCTCTCTGCAGAAGCATTTTCTCCTCAGCAGCGCTTTTACAGAGATATCTCATCTCCTCCATTAACTGCAGATGGAGGAGGTTCAGCTCAGCCTGGAAGGACTGCATCTGAGATGTGACTTTCTCAAGCTCAGCCTTCAGGTGGCTGGCCTGCTGCCCGGCTCTGAGGTTGTCTGCTTCAGCCCTTTGAATGACCTCATTCTTTGAAGCTCTCAATTCCTCCACTTGTCTCTGCAGAAGCATTTTCTCCTCAGCAGCACTTTTGCTGAGACATCTCATCTCCTCCGTTATCTGCAGACGGAGGAAGTTCTGCTCAGCCTGGAAGGACCACATCTGAGACGTGACTTTCTCAAGCTCAGTCGTCAGGTGGATGGCCTGCTGCCCGGCTCTGAGGTTGTCTGCTTCAGCCCTCTGAATAACCTCATTCTTTGAAGCTCTCAATTCCTCCACTTGTCTCTGCAGAAGCATTTTCTCCTCAGCAGCACTTTTGCTGAGACCTCTCATCTCCTCCGTTATCTGCAGACGGAGGAAGTTTTGCTCAGCCTGGAAGGACCACATCTGAGACGTGACATTCTCAAGCTCAGTCGTCAGGTGGCTGGCCTGCTGCCCGGCTCTGAGGTTGTCTGCTTCAGCCCTTTGAATGACCTCATTGTTTGAAGCTCTTAGTGTATCCAGTTCATCTAGGAGAGCCTTGACTGTGCTTCTCTCAAACTGCAGCTCCGAAGCAAGCATCTGCTGCTTGATTATAGAAGCCTCCTGCAGCTCCCCCCATTTCTTCTCCTGCTTCTCCTCATCCCTTTCCTCCTGCCAATCCTGATGCTTGACATCCTCTCTCTCCTTCTTCAGTGAGAGTTGATAAGTCAGTTCCTCCACTTGTCTCTGCAGAAGCATTTTCTCCTCAGCAGCACTATTGCGGAGACAGCTCATCTCCTCCATTATCTGCAGACGGAGGAAGTTCTGCTCAGCCTGGAAGGAGTGCATCTGAGCCTCGTCTTGCTCAAGCTTAGCCATCAGGTGGTTGGCCTGCTGCCCGGCTCTGAGGTTTTCTGCTTCGTACCTTTGACTGAGCTCGTTGTTTGAAACTTGAAGTTTCTCCAGCTCATCTTGGAGAACCTTGTTTGTGCTCCTCTCAAAATGCAGCTCCGAAGCAAACAGTTGCTGCTCGATTACATAAGCCTCCTGCAGCTCCATGTAATATCGGTAGAGGTCTGTCTCAGTGAGGATCTTTCTAGTGCTGAGGGTTTCACTGTCATCTTCGGAATCCTCAAACTGCTGTGTTTCTTCATCCGAGTCGTCCTCCTCCTCCCCATCCTCAGACTGCTCTGTTTCTTCATCCCAGTCACCCTCCTCCTCCCCATCCTCAGACTGCTGTGTTTCTTCATCAGAGTCGTCCTCCTCCTCCCCATCCTCAGACTGCTGTGTTTCTTCATCCGAGTCGTCCTCCTCCTCCCCATCCTCAGACTGCTCTGTTTCTTCATCCCAGTCACCCTCCTCCTCCCCATCCTCAGACTGCTGTGTTTCTTCATCAGAGTCGTCCTCCTCCTCCCCATCCTCAGACTGCTGTGTTTCTTCATCCGAGTCGTCCGCCTCCTCCCCATCCTCAGACTGCTCTGTTTCTTCATTCGAGTTGTCCTCCTCCTCCCCATCCTCAGACTGCTCTGTTTCTTCATCCGAGTCATCCTCCTCTTCCCCATCCTCAGGCTGCTGTGTTTCTTCATCCGTGTCGCAGTAGCTTTCTTCCAGGGGTTGCCTTTTGGCCAACTTTTCTTGGGGCTCGTCCTCTGTCAACTCTCGATTTTGGCGAACACGGGCTCTCTGCATGCCCAACCGATGTTCAAGATCAATGGCATCTCGTTGAAATGCCTGGCAATCAGCTTTGAGTTGTTCAGCAGTGCTTCCAATGTTTCCCATGGTGATCAGTTTGAATCAGAAGTGTCTTATTATTCAGCTGTAGTTGCTGGTTGACCTGATAATCGTAAGACACAGGGTAATAAGTAGGAAATGGTGTGAGTAAGGTGCTGCCGTCACATATATATGTGTAGAATGTTCTATAATGTTCAAAATCAGAGCCATTCCAAGGATGTGTTTTCCTTTGATGTGTGTATGTGTGATTCCATGTATAGCTGATGTAAAGGGGACCTAAATATGTTTTCTTTAATCCTTTGATACAGAAGCTATGCAAACCCCTTCTAAGGCACAACATGGGTTAAAAATGACCCTTATTGACCTACAATATTATGTCATACAGGGCTGTAGTGTGTTTCTTTGTTATATTTTTGGAAATCAATTTATTTCATAATTTAATATTCAAATATCTTGTGTTTAATTTCCACGAATAATTATTTTTATTTTACCGTTCTCAATTTATGAACTAAATTATTTTTCAAGTTTCAAGTTTACACACAGGGGTCAAAAATGATCCGATGGAGTCTTAATTGTAAATATCTTTGCAATAAATGTATCTCATCATTCAGAATTCCAGGAATTCCTCAATTAACTTATTTATAATCATCACAAATTCTTATTTTCCTTTGTCCTTTTTTACTTTTTTAATAAAAATGTATGTATCCATTCCCTTCAAAGGCAAAACATGGGTAAAAAATGACCCATATTTATTTCACATATTATTTAAAGCATTGCTGTGCGTTTTTGCTATATCTTTTAAAATCTATTTATTCATAAAAATATCTTGTTTTCGATTATCACAAATCATTATTTTCGTTTTCTCTGTCTTAATTTTTGAGCTAAAATAGTTTTTGTATTACTACTTCAAGTTTACACACATGGGTCAAAAATGACCCATGTGTGTAAGTGTGAATTTGATACGAACCTTTGTTTCGTAAATGTTTGTAGTTAGGAACATGTTTGTTGTGGACAACTTTTCACATGCCACACTTGTCAGAACTACTTGTCAGAACTAAACAGGCTACTTTTGCACATCTGATTCAAGTGAGTCTTATTTTACAATTTTCCTTTTGGTACAAGGGAAATCCTCACATTAATGTCGAAGCGCCTGACTTTTTGTATGTAAATATAAAAGTCATTTCAATCCTCCAATTTTGAAATGCACTTATAAATAGTTATTACTTACATTATTATATTATTTGAACATTTCAGTCCTTAATTTGTTATTTTTCATCCTCTGAGTAACTGATGGTTAAATGTTCCCTCTGTAAAAACTGAAGACATCATTTCTCAGGACATGTCATTCTGCTTTGCACAGGAAACTCAAGTCCCCTCTGTTATAAACAAAGTTTGTGTTCAAAAAATTACAGAGTGTGAGTGGAGTCAGGTTTTCTCTGCACAGCCGAACTCCTCCGCTTCACCTCCACCTCCTGACCTTTTCCACAGGGGTCAAGGAACAGTGGATAGGAAACAGAGAGAGGCGGTGGTCTAGTGGCAGAAACTTGGACTATGGGCAGAGAAGGTCTCTGGTTCGACTCCACGGAGAAACAACAAAAAGACGAACCTGGCTTGATCTGTCCAAAAATCCAAGAGGATTCTCCTTACCCTGTCTAGTGCCCCTGAGCAAGGCGCCTTACTCCCCCAACATTTGCTCCCCGGGCGCCGTACATGGCTGCTCACTGCTCTGTGTGTCCTGCACCAGATGGGTCAAAAGCAGAGGTTAAATTCCCCTACCTGCATGAGTGTGCCTGTGCATGTCTGTGCATGTGTTTGGGACAAATAAATGCATCTTAATCTGAAAGGAGCTTATTTTGACTTTTTTCGTCCGCAGCCACAGTTCTATATTCATGAGGAGGACTTGACTTGGCCACATCCGTCTCCTTATTGAGAGACAACAGCCAACATCATCCTCCCTCTGCTGTTCTACAAGGTCAAGCCTCCTCTGTTTATCAGTTCCTCACAGCTTTCTTGTCGCTTCCCACTCCTTCTCATTCAGTCTCTTTCTGACTTTCACACACACACACACACACACTGGTCTTTCTCTTCCTCGTGTCACGCCGCCTGCTCCCCTACCACATAAACAGCGTTATGATGCAGCGCCCTGCCAGCTTTGCAGTATAAAATGCAGCCAGCCACTCAGGCACTTTGCTCACAGGACGACTGATTCACCGTATATGTAGCTCCATGTGGGAGCCTGCAGTGACTGCTGAGCCGAAGGGGGGGGGGGGGGGGGGTGCAGAGCGGTCTGGGCTTTACTGGCGATTTGCAGGTTAAAGGGTCCAAAGGGGCAGAGGCAGTGCATGAGCTTAAGGAGGTGTCGGGTTGTTCTGGGCAACTGTAATGGGTTGGTTCTCAATGAGGGAGGGGGGGGGGGGGGTAAGTTTGAGCCTGACGTGAAATATGTGAAGTCGCTTTTGCCCATTTCTCAGGCTGCTTGTTTGGAATGGGCTGTTCTCTTGTCCTGCGTTAATGTTTCAGAGCTATTTCAGAGTTATTCCTTTTCATTAGTGAGTCCTCCTCGAACAGTTCTGCTTCATACTGTCACTTTTTTTTTTTTGTTTGCTGAATGTTGTCTGCAGACTTGTTATTATTAACAGTCTATGGTTAGAAACCTTTGTGTCAAAAGATTTGATAAAGTCAATGTTTCTAATAAAATGAGACTGAATTTGCTTTATTACTGTTCTTCTGTGTGATTTGCAGATACGTGTGAATGATCCGTTAGGTCTTTTAAGCATAAGCACAATCTGCAGACCCAAGTTCTCAACTTTTCAAAATAAAAGCTTTGTATGAAGGTGCTCGATTTAGAGCACTGCAGAAACAAAACAAATGTTGTGCTTTAACTTTGAAGACATCTTTCTTTCTAAAAGGGAAGTCATTCTGTGAATGTTGCTGCTGTGATGGAGATCAGCATCTGTGTTGTGTGTCTCTGTCAGTCCCATGGTTGAATGAAAATAATCAAATTATACAAATGATCCTGAAGCGATTTTGACGCAGTTTTCCGTATGAGCTGTTCATAAGACATAAGACATCCACTGACTGCTAGAGAGCACTGTAGTCACATTTGTATTAAATTAGAACATATCAAATGTCCAAATCGCACCAATATCCAGATATGCATTCCGCAAACAGATCAAATCTGTCAATATTTCACCAAATTGTGTATGTGTGTGTGTGTGTGTGTGTGTGTGTGTGTGTGTGTTTGTGTGTTCCAAGTATTGCTGCTTTTGTGAGGACCTTGAGTAAGGGGAAAGTGACATTATGAGGACTTGTCTTCAACATGAGGAAAAAGAGCAGGTCCCTATATCACATGTGTCATTATATTTTAATGTGAAGATGTGTTTTACGGTTGGGCGTTACTTTCAGGTTAAGGGCTATATGAGGTTAAGTTAAAGGTTAGCATTAAGCAAGGAGAAGTTAGGGTTATAATTAGCTAAATGTATGTTAGGTTGGATTAAGGTTCAGGTTTATGTTAAGGTTAGGTTAGGTTCAAAACTAAACTGAAAAACAAATGAACAATTCTTAAATGAAGCAATATGCATGAGATAATTGTAATGTTTAATATTTGTCAACATCATATAATATACATATTCATTATGTATGTTATATCACTTAAAAACATTTGATAGCATTTCAAATTCCACCTCTCAGACCTGATTTCATGCAGGAGAAACACAGGTGAACAAGTGTGAGGTGTGAATCAGTTGTGAGGTTGCTTCTTCCTCTTCCTCAGTCCCAGATGCTGTCTGATTTTTTTCCAGATTGAAGACTTCTTCTTTTTGGGCGTCTCCTCAGACAACTCAGTCTCCAGAGGTTCTGAAACAGGGAGGGCATCAGAGAGGGACTCCAGGTAGGCAGGTTTGTCCACAGGCTCTCCTCCTCCTGCTTCCTTCCCCCATTTCTCCTCCTCTTTCTCCTGCTGCTCTTCCCCCCATTTCACCTCCTGCTTCTCTTCATCCCTATCCTCCTGCCACTCCTGATGCTTGATATCCTCTCTCTCCTTCCTCAGTGAGAGTTGAGAAGTCAGTTCCTCCTCTTCTCTCTGCAGAAGCATTTTCTCCTCACCAGCGCTTTTACAGAGATATCTCATCTCCTCCATTAACTGCAGATGGAGGAGGTTCAGCTCAGCCTGGAAGGACTGCATCTGAGATGTGACTTTCTCAAGCTCAGCCTTCAGGTGGCTGGCCTGCTGCCCGGCTCTGAGGTTGTCTGCTTCAGCCCTTTGAATGACCTCATTCTTTGAAGCTCTCAATTCCTCCACTTGTCTCTGCAGAAGCATTTTCTCCTCAGCAGCACTTTTGCTGAGACATCTCATCTCCTCCGTTATCTGCAGACGGAGGAAGTTCTGCTCAGCCTGGAAGGACCACATCTGAGACGTGACTTTCTCAAGCTCAGTCGTCAGGTGGCTGGCCTGCTGCCCGGCTCTGAGGTTGTCTGCTTCAGCCCTTTGAATGACCTCATTCTTTGAAGCTCTCAATTCCTCCACTTGTCTCTGCAGAAGCATTTTCTCCTCAGCAGCACTTTTGCTGAGACCTCTCATCTCCTCCGTTATCTGCAGACGGAGGAAGTTTTGCTCAGCCTGGAAGGACCACATCTGAGACGTGACATTCTCAAGCTCAGTCGTCAGGTGGCTTGCCTGCTGCCCGGCTCTGAGGTTGTCTGCTTCAGCCCTTTGAATGACCTCATTGTTTGAAGCTCTTAGTGTATCCAGTTCATCTAGAAGAGCCTTAACTGTGCTTCTCTCAAACTGCAGCTCCGAAGCAAGCATCTGCTGCTTGATTATAGAAGCCTCCTGCAGCTCCCCCCATTTCTTCTCCTGCTTCTCCTCATCCCTTTCCTCCTGCCAATCCTGATGCTTGACATCCTCTCTCTCCTTCTTCAGTGAGAGTTGATAAGTCAGTTCCTCCACTTGTCTCTGCAGAAGCATTTTCTCCTCAGCAGCACTATTGCGGAGACAGCTCATCTCCTCCATTATCTGCAGACGGAGGAAGTTCTGCTCAGCCTGGAAGGAGTGCATCTGAGCCTCGTCTTGCTCAAGCATAGCCATCAGGTGGTTGGCCTGCTGCCCGGCTCTGAGGTTTTCTGCTTCGTACCTTTGACTGAGCTCGTTGCTTGAAACTTGAAGTTTCTCCAGCTCATCTTGGAGAACCTTGTTTGTGCTCCTCTCAAAATGCAGCTCCGAAGCAAACAGTTGCTGCTCGATTACATAAGCCTCCTGCAGCTCCATGTAATATCGGTAGAGGTCTGTCTCAGTGAGGATCTTTCTAGTGCTGAGGGTTTCACTGTCATCTTCAGAATCCTCAGACTGCTGTGTTTCTTCATCCGAGTCATCCTCCTCCTCCCCATCCTCAGACTGCTCTGTTTCTTCATCCCAGTCACCCTCCTCCTCCCCATCCTCAGACTGCTGTGTTTCTTCATCCGAGTCGTCCTCCTCCTCCCCATCCTCAGACTGCTGGGTTTCTTCATCCGAGTCATCCTCCTCTTCCCCATCCTCAGACTGGTATGTTTCTTCATCCGAGTCATCCTCCTCCTCCCCATCCTCAGACTGCTCTGTTTCTTCATCCCAGTCACCCTCCTCCTCCCCATCCTCACACTGCTGTGTTTCTTCATCAGAGTCATCCTCCTCCTCCCCATCCTCAGACTGCTCTGTTTCTTCATCCGAGTCATCCTCCTCTTCCCCATCCTCAGACTGGTATGTTTCTTCATCCGAGTCATCCTCCTCCCCCCCATCCTCAGACTGCTCTGTTTCTTCATCCCAGTCACCCTCCTCCTCCCCATCCTCAGACTGCTGTGTTTCTTCATCAGAGTCATCCTCCTCCTCCCCATCCTCAGACTGCTGTGTTTCTTCATCCGAGTTGTCCTCCTCCTCCCCATCCTCAGACTGCTCTGTTTCTTCATCCGAGTCATCCTCCTCTTCCCCATCCTCAGACTGCTCTGTTTCTTCATCCGAGTCATCCTCCTCTTCCCCATCCTCAGGCTGCTGTGTTTCTTCATCCGTGTCGCAGTAGCTTTCTTCCAGGGGTTGCCTTTTGGCCAACTTTTCTTGGGGCTCGTCCTCTGTCAACTCTCGGTTTTGGCGAACACGGGCTCTCTGCATGCCCAACCGATGTTCAAGATCAATGGCATCTCGTTGAAATGGCTGGCAATCAGCTTTGAGTTGTTCAGCAGTGCTTCCAATGTTATCCATGGTGATCAGTTTGAATTAGAAGTGTCTTATTATTCAGCTGTAGTTGCTGGTTGACCTGATAATCGTAAGACACAGGGTAATAAGTAGGAAATGGTGTGAGTAAGGTGCTGCCGTCGCATATATATGTGTAGAATGTTCTATAATGTTCAAAATCAGAGCCATTCCTTTGATGTGTTTTACTTTGATGTGTGTGTGTGTGATTCCATGTATAGCTGATGTAAAGGGGACCTAAAATGTCTTCTTTAATCCTTTGATACAGAAGCTATGCAAACCCCTTCTAAGGCACAACATGGGTTAAAAATGACCCTTATTGACCTACAATATTATGTCATACAGGGCTGTAGTGTGTTTCTTTGTTATATTTTTGGAAATCAATTTATTTCATAATTTAATATTCAAAGTATTCATTAAATATCTTGTGTTTAATTACCACGAATAATTATTTTTATTTTACCGTTCTCAATTTATGAACTAAATTATTTTTCAAGTTTCAAGTTTACACACAGGGGTCAAAAATGATCCGATGGAGTCTTAATTGTAAATATCTTTGCAATAAATGTATCTCATCATTCAGAATTCCAGGAATTCCTCAATTAATTTGTTTATAATCATCACAAATTCTTATTTTCCTTTGTCCTTTTTTACTTTTTTAATAAAAATGTATGTATCCATACCCTTCAAAGGCACAACATGGGTAAAAATGACCCATATTCATTTTACATATTATTTAAAGCATGGCTGTGCGTTTTTGCTATATCTTTTAAAATCTATTTATTCATCAAAATATCTTGTTTTTGATTATCACAAATCATTATTTTCGTTTTCTCTGTCTTAATTTTTGAGCTAAAATAGTTTTTGTATTACTACATCAAGTTTACACACATGGGTCAAAAATGACCCATGTGTTTAAGTGTGAATTTGATACGAACCTTTGTTTCGTAAATGTTTGTAGTTAGGAACATGTTTGTTGTAGACAACTTTTCACATGCCACACTTGTCAGAACTACTTGTCAGAACTAAACAGGCTACTTTTGCACATCTGATTCAAGTGAGTCTTATTTTACAATTTTCCTTTTGGTACAAGGGAAATCCTCACATTAATGTCGAAGCGCCTGACTTTTTGTATGTTAATATAAAAGTCATTTCAATCCTCCAATTTTGAAATGCACTTATAAATAGTTATTACTTACATTATTATATTATTTGAACATTTCAGTCCTTAATTTGTTATTTTTCATCCTCTGAGTAACTGATGGTTAAATGTTCCCTCTGTAAAAACTGAAGACATCATTTCTCAGGACATGTCATTCTGCTTTGCACAGGAAACTCAAGTCCCCTCTGTTATAAACAAAGTTTGTGTTCAAAAAATTACAGAGTGTGAGTGGAGTCAGGTTTTCTCTGCATAGCCGAACTCTTCTGCTTCACCTCCACCTCCTGACCTTTTCCACAGGGGTCAAGGAACAGTGGATAGGAAACAGAGAGAGGCGGTGGTCTAGTGGCAGAAACTTGGACTATGGGCAGAGAAGGTCTCTGGTTCGTGTCTGGCTCGACTCCACGGAGAAACAACAAAAAGACGAACCTGGCTTGATCTGTCCAAAAATCCAAGAGGATTCTCCTTACCCTGTCTAGTGCCCCTGAGCAAGGCACCTTACTCCCCCAACATTTGCTCCCCGGGCGCCGTACATGGCTGCTCACTGCTCTGTGTGTCCTGCACCAGATGGGTCAAAAGCAGAGGTTAAATTCCCCTACCTGCATGAGTGTGCCTGTGCATGTCTGTGCATGTGTTTGGGACAAAGAAATGCATCTTAATCTGAAAGGAGCTTATTTTGACTTTTTTCGTCCGCAGCCACAGTTCTATATTCATGAGGAGGACTTGACTTGGCCACATCCGTCTCCTTATTGAGAGACATCAGCCAACATCATCCTCCCTCTGCTGTTCTACAAGGTCAAGCCTCCTCTGTTTATCAGTTCCTCACAGCTTTCTTGTCGCTTCCCACTCCTTCTCATTCAGTCTCTTTCTGACTTTCACACACACACACACACACACTGGTCTTTCTCTTCCTCGTGTCACGCCGCCTGCTCCCCTACCACATAAACAGCGTTATGATGCAGCGCCCTGCCAGCTTTGCAGTATAAAATGCAGCCAGCCACTCAGGCACTTTGCTCACAGGACGACTGATTCACCGTATATGTAGCTCCATGTGGGAGCCTGCAGTGACTGCTGAGCCGAGGGGGGGGGGGTGCAGAGGGGTCTGGGCTTTACTGGCGATTTGCAGGTTAAAGGGTCCGAAGGGGCAGAGGCAGTGCCAGAGCTTAAGGAGGTGTCGGGTTGTTCTGGGCAACTGTAATGGGTTGGTTCTCAATGAGGGAGGGGGGGGGGGGGGGGGGGGGTAAGTTTGAGCCTGACGTGAAATATGTGAAGTCGCTTTTGCCCATTTCTCAGGCTGCTTGTTTGGAATGGACTGTTCTCTTGTCCTGCGTTAATGTTTCAGAGCTATTTCAGAGTTATTCCTTGTCATTAGTGAGTCCTCCTCGAACAGTTCTACTTCATACTGTCACTTTTTATTGTTTGTTTGCTGAATGTTGTCTGCAGACTTGTTATTATTAACAGTCTATGGTTAGAAACTTTGTGTCAAAAGATTTGATAAAGTCAATGTTTCTAATAAAATGAGACTGAATTTGCTTTATTACTGTTCTTCTGTGTGATTTGCAGATACGTGTGATGATCCGTTAGGTCTTTTAAGCATAAGCACAATCTGCAGACCCAAGTTCTCAACTTTTCAAAATAAAAGCTTTGTAAGACTGCTCGATTTAGAGCACTGCAGAAACAAAACAAATGTTGTGCTTTAACTTTGAAGACATCTTTCTTTCTAAAAGGGAAGTCATTCTGTGAATGTTGCTGCTGTGATGGAGATCAGCATCTGTGTTGTGTGTCTCTGTCAGTCCCATGTTTGAATGAAAATAATCAAATTATACAAATGATCCTGAAGCGATTTTGACGCAGTTTTCCGTATGAGCTGTTCATAAGACATAAGACATCCACTGACTGCTAGAGAGCACTGTAGTCACATTTGTATTAAATTAGAACATATCAAATGTCCAAATCGCACCAATATCCAGATATGCATTCCGCAAACAGATCAAATCTGTCCATAATTCACCAAATTGTGTATGTGTGTGTGTGTGTGTGTGTGTGTGTGTGTGTGTGTTTGTGTGTGTGTGTGTTTGTGTGTTCCAGGTATTGCTGCTTTTGTGAGGACCTTGAGTAAGGGGAAAGTGACATTATGAGGACTTGTCTTCAACATGAGGAAAAGGAGCAAGTCCCTATATCACATGTGTCATTATATTTTAATGTGAAGAAGATGTGTTTTACGGTTGGGCGTTACATTCATGTTAAGGGCTATATAAGGTTAAGTTAAAGGTTAGCATTAAGCAAGGAGTAGTTAGGGTTATAATTAGCTAAATGTATGTTAGGTTGGATTAAGGTTCAGGTTTATGTTAAGGTTAGGTTAGGTTCAAAACTAAACTGAAAAACAAATGAACAATTCTTAAATGAAGCAATATGCATGAGATAATTGTAATGTTTAATATTTGTCAACATCATATAATATACATATTCATTATGTATGTTATATCAATTAAAAACATTTGATAGCATTTCAAATTCCACCTCTCAGACCTGATTTCATGCAGGAGAAACACAGGTGAACAAGTGTGAGGTGTGAATCAGTTGTGAGGTTGCTTCTTCCTCTTCCTCAGTCCCAGATGCTGTCTGATTTTTTTCCAGATTGAAGACTTCTTCTGTTTGGGCGTCTCCTCAGACAACTCAGTCTCCAGAGGTTCTGAAACAGGGAGGGCATCAGAGAGGGACTCCAGGTAGGCAGGTTTGTCCACAGGCTCTCCTCCTCCTGCTTCCTTCCCCCATTTCTCCTCCTCTTTCTCCTGCTGCTCTTCCCCCCATTTCACCTCCTGCTTCTCTTCATCCCTATCCTCCTGCCACTCCTGATGCTTGATATCCTCTCTCTCCTTCCTCAGTGAGAGTTGAGAAGTCAGTTCCTCCTCTTCTCTCTGCAGAAGCATTTTCTCCTCACCAGCGCTTTTACAGAGATATCTCATCTCCTCCATTAACTGCAGATGGAGGAGGTTCAGCTCAGCCTGGAAGGACTGCATCTGAGATGTGACTTTCTCAAGCTCAGCCTTCAGGTGGCTGGCCTGCTGCCCGGCTCTGAGGTTGTCTGCTTCAGCCCTTTGAATGACCTCATTCTTTGAAGCTCTCAATTCCTCCACTTGTCTCTGCAGAAGCATTTTCTCCTCAGCAGCACTTTTGCTGAGACATCTCATCTCCTCCGTTATCTGCAGACGGAGGAAGTTCTGCTCAGCCTGGAAGGACCACATCTGAGACGTGACTTTCTCAAGCTCAGTCGTCAGGTGGCTGGCCTGCTGCCCGGCTCTGAGGTTGTCTGCTTCAGCCCTTTGAATGACCTCATTCTTTGAAGCTCTCAATTCCTCCACTTGTCTCTGCAGAAGCATTTTCTCCTCAGCAGCACTTTTGCTGAGACCTCTCATCTCCTCCGTTATCTGCAGACGGAGGAAGTTTTGCTCAGCCTGGAAGGACCACATCTGAGACGTGACATTCTCAAGCTCAGTCGTCAGGTGGCTTGCCTGCTGCCCGGCTCTGAGGTTGTCTGCTTCAGCCCTTTGAATGACCTCATTGTTTGAAGCTCTTAGTGTATCCAGTTCATCTAGAAGAGCCTTAACTGTGCTTCTCTCAAACTGCAGCTCCGAAGCAAGCATCTGCTGCTTGATTATAGAAGCCTCCTGCAGCTCCCCCCATTTCTTCTCCTGCTTCTCCTCATCCCTTTCCTCCTGCCAATCCTGATGCTTGACATCCTCTCTCTCCTTCTTCAGTGAGAGTTGATAAGTCAGTTCCTCCACTTGTCTCTGCAGAAGCATTTTCTCCTCAGCAGCACTATTGCGGAGACAGCTCATCTCCTCCATTATCTGCAGACGGAGGAAGTTCTGCTCAGCCTGGAAGGAGTGCATCTGAGCCTCGTCTTGCTCAAGCATAGCCATCAGGTGGTTGGCCTGCTGCCCGGCTCTGAGGTTTTCTGCTTCGTACCTTTGACTGAGCTCGTTGTTTGAAACTTGAAGTTTCTCCAGCTCATCTTGGAGAACCTTGTTTGTGCTCCTCTCAAAATGCAGCTCCGAAGCAAACAGTTGCTGCTCGATTACATAAGCCTCCTGCAGCTCCATGTAATATCGGTAGAGGTCTGTCTCAGTGAGGATCTTTCTAGTGCTGAGGGTTTCACTGTCATCTTCAGAATCCTCAGACTGCTGTGTTTCTTCATCCGAGTCATCCTCCTCCTCCCCATCCTCAGACTGCTCTGTTTCTTCATCCCAGTCACCCTCCTCCTCCCCATCCTCAGACTGCTGTGTTTCTTCATCCGAGTCGTCCTCCTCCTCCCCATCCTCAGACTGCTGGGTTTCTTCATCCGAGTCATCCTCCTCTTCCCCATCCTCAGACTGGTATGTTTCTTCATCCGAGTCATCCTCCTCCTCCCCATCCTCAGACTGCTCTGTTTCTTCATCCCAGTCACCCTCCTCCTCCCCATCCTCACACTGCTGTGTTTCTTCATCAGAGTCATCCTCCTCCTCCCCATCCTCAGACTGCTCTGTTTCTTCATCCGAGTCATCCTCCTCTTCCCCATCCTCAGACTGGTATGTTTCTTCATCCGAGTCATCCTCCTCCCCCCCATCCTCAGACTGCTCTGTTTCTTCATCCCAGTCACCCTCCTCCTCCCCATCCTCAGACTGCTGTGTTTCTTCATCAGAGTCATCCTCCTCCTCCCCATCCTCAGACTGCTGTGTTTCTTCATCCGAGTTGTCCTCCTCCTCCCCATCCTCAGACTGCTCTGTTTCTTCATCCGAGTCATCCTCCTCTTCCCCATCCTCAGACTGCTCTGTTTCTTCATCCGAGTCATCCTCCTCTTCCCCATCCTCAGGCTGCTGTGTTTCTTCATCCGTTTCGCAGTAGCTTTCTTCCAGGGGTTGCCTTTTGGCCAACTTTTCTTGGGGCTCGTCCTCTGTCAACTCTCGGTTTTGGCGAACACGGGCTCTCTGCATGCCCAACCGATGTTCAAGATCAATGGCATCTCGTTGAAATGGCTGGCAATCAGCTTTGAGTTGTTCAGCAGTGCTTCCAATGTTATCCATGGTGATCAGTTTGAATTAGAAGTGTCTTATTATTCAGCTGTAGTTGCTGGTTGACCTGATAATCGTAAGACACAGGGTAATAAGTAGGAAATGGTGTGAGTAAGGTGCTGCCGTCGCATATATATGTGTAGAATGTTCTATAATGTTCAAAATCAGAGCCATTCCTTTGATGTGTTTTACTTTGATGTGTGTGTGTGTGATTCCATGTATAGCTGATGTAAAGGGGACCTAAAATGTCTTCTTTAATCCTTTGATACAGAAGCTATGCAAACCCCTTCTAAGGCACAACATGGGTTAAAAATGACCCTTATTGACCTACAATATTATGTCATACAGGGCTGTAGTGTGTTTCTTTGTTATATTTTTGGAAATCAATTTATTTCATAATTTAATATTCAAAGTATTCATTAAATATCTTGTGTTTAATTACCACGAATAATTATTTTTATTTTACCGTTCTCAATTTATGAACTAAATTATTTTTCAAGTTTCAAGTTTACACACAGGGGTCAAAAATGATCCGATGGAGTCTTAATTGTAAATATCTTTGCAATAAATGTATCTCATCATTCAGAATTCCAGGAATTCCTCAATTAATTTGTTTATAATCATCACAAATTCTTATTTTCCTTTGTCCTTTTTTACTTTTTTAATAAAAATGTATGTATCCATACCCTTCAAAGGCACAACATGGGTAAAAATGACCCATATTCATTTTACATATTATTTAAAGCATGGCTGTGCGTTTTTGCTATATCTTTTAAAATCTATTTATTCATCAAAATATCTTGTTTTTGATTATCACAAATCATTATTTTCGTTTTCTCTGTCTTAATTTTTGAGCTAAAATAGTTTTTGTATTACTACATCAAGTTTACACACATGGGTCAAAAATGACCCATGTGTTTAAGTGTGAATTTGATACGAACCTTTGTTTCGTAAATGTTTGTAGTTAGGAACATGTTTGTTGTAGACAACTTTTCACATGCCACACTTGTCAGAACTACTTGTCAGAACTAAACAGGCTACTTTTGCACATCTGATTCAAGTGAGTCTTATTTTACAATTTTCCTTTTGGTACAAGGGAAATCCTCACATTAATGTCGAAGCGCCTGACTTTTTGTATGTAAATATAAAAGTAATTTCAATCCTCCAATTTTGAAATGCACTTATAAATAGTTATTACTTACATTATTATATTATTTGAACATTTCAGTCCTTAATTTGTTATTTTTCATCCTCTGAGTAACTGATGGTTAAATGTTCCCTCTGTAAAAACTGAAGACATCATTTCTCAGGACATGTCATTCTGCTTTGCACAGGAAACTCAAGTCCCCTCTGTTATAAACAAAGTTTGTGTTCAAAAAATTACAGAGTGTGAGTGGAGTCAGGTTTTCTCTGCACAGCCGAACTCCTCCGCTTCACCTTCACCTCCTGACCTTTTCCACAGGGGTCAAGGAACAGTGGATAGGAAACAGAGAGAGGCGGTGGTCTAGTGGCAGAAACTTGGACTATGGGCAGAGAAGGTCTCTGGTTCGACTCCACGGAGAAACAACAAAAAGACGAACCTGGCTTGATCTGTCCAAAAATCCAAGAGGATTCTCCTTACCCTGTCTAGTGCCCCTGAGCAAGGCGCCTTACTCCCCCAACATTTGCTCCCCGGGCGCCGTACATGGCTGCTCACTGCTCTGTGTGTCCTGCACCAGATGGGTCAAAAGCAGAGGTTAAATTCCCCTACCTGCATGAGTGTGCCTGTGCATGTCTGTGCATGTGTTTGGGACAAATAAATGCATCTTAATCTGAAAGGAGCTTATTTTGACTTTTTTCGTCCGCAGCCACAGTTCTATATTCATGAGGAGGACTTGACTTGGCCACATCCGTCTCCTTATTGAGAGACAACAGCCAACATCATCCTCCCTCTGCTGTTCTACAAGGTCAAGCCTCCTCTGTTTATCAGTTCCTCACAGCTTTCTTGTCGCTTCCCACTCCTTCTCATTCAGTCTCTTTCTGACTTTCACACACACACACACACACACTGGTCTTTCTCTTCCTCGTGTCACGCCGCCTGCTCCCCTACCACATAAACAGCGTTATGATGCAGCGCCCTGCCAGCTTTGCAGTATAAAATGCAGCCAGCCACTCAGGCACTTTGCTCACAGGACGACTGATTCACCGTATATGTAGCTCCATGTGGGAGCCTGCAGTGACTGCTGAGCCGAAGGGGGGGGGGGGGGGGGGGTGCAGAGCGGTCTGGGCTTTACTGGCGATTTGCAGGTTAAAGGGTCCAAAGGGGCAGAGGCAGTGCATGAGCTTAAGGAGGTGTCGGGTTGTTCTGGGCAACTGTAATGGGTTGGTTCTCAATGAGGGAGGGGGGGGGGGGGGGGGGTAAGTTTGAGCCTGACGTGAAATATGTGAAGTCGCTTTTGCCCATTTCTCAGGCTGCTTGTTTGGAATGGGCTGTTCTCTTGTCCTGCGTTAATGTTTCAGAGCTATTTCAGAGTTATTCCTTTTCATTAGTGAGTCCTCCTCGAACAGTTCTGCTTCATACTGTCACTTTTTTTTTTTTGTTTGCTGAATGTTGTCTGCAGACTTGTTATTATTAACAGTCTATGGTTAGAAACCTTTGTGTCAAAAGATTTGATAAAGTCAATGTTTCTAATAAAATGAGACTGAATTTGCTTTATTACTGTTCTTCTGTGTGATTTGCAGATACGTGTGAATGATCCGTTAGGTCTTTTAAGCATAAGCACAATCTGCAGACCCAAGTTCTCAACTTTTCAAAATAAAAGCTTTGTATGAAGGTGCTCGATTTAGAGCACTGCAGAAACAAAACAAATGTTGTGCTTTAACTTTGAAGACATCTTTCTTTCTAAAAGGGAAGTCATTCTGTGAATGTTGCTGCTGTGATGGAGATCAGCATCTGTGTTGTGTGTCTCTGTCAGTCCCATGGTTGAATGAAAATAATCAAATTATACAAATGATCCTGAAGCGATTTTGACGCAGTTTTCCGTATGAGCTGTTCATAAGACATAAGACATCCACTGACTGCTAGAGAGCACTGTAGTCACATTTGTATTAAATTAGAACATATCAAATGTCCAAATCGCACCAATATCCAGATATGCATTCCGCAAACAGATCAAATCTGTCAATATTTCACCAAATTGTGTATGTGTGTGTGTGTGTGTGTGTGTGTGTGTGTGTGTGTTTGTGTGTTCCAAGTATTGCTGCTTTTGTGAGGACCTTGAGTAAGGGGAAAGTGACATTATGAGGACTTGTCTTCAACATGAGGAAAAAGAGCAGGTCCCTATATCACATGTGTCATTATATTTTAATGTGAAGATGTGTTTTACGGTTGGGCGTTACTTTCAGGTTAAGGGCTATATGAGGTTAAGTTAAAGGTTAGCATTAAGCAAGGAGAAGTTAGGGTTATAATTAGCTAAATGTATGTTAGGTTGGATTAAGGTTCAGGTTTATGTTAAGGTTAGGTTAGGTTCAAAACTAAACTGAAAAACAAATGAACAATTCTTAAATGAAGCAATATGCATGAGATAATTGTAATGTTTAATATTTGTCAACATCATATAATATACATATTCATTATGTATGTTATATCACTTAAAAACATTTGATAGCATTTCAAATTCCACCTCTCAGACCTGATTTCATGCAGGAGAAACACAGGTGAACAAGTGTGAGGTGTGAATCAGTTGTGAGGTTGCTTCTTCCTCTTCCTCAGTCCCAGATGCTGTCTGATTTTTTTCCAGATTGAAGACTTCTTCTTTTTGGGCGTCTCCTCAGACAACTCAGTCTCCACAGGTTCTGAAACAGGGAGGGCATCAGAGAGGGACTCCAGGTAGGCAGGTTTGTCCACAGGCTCTCCTCCTCCTGCTTCCTCCCCCAATTTCTCCTCCTCTTTCTCCTGCTGCTCTTCCCCCCATTTCACCTCCTGCTTCTCTTCATCCCTATCCTCCTGCCACTCCTGATGCTTGATATCCTCTCTCTCCTTTCTCAGTGAGAGTTGAGAAGTCAGTTCCTCCTCTTCTCTCTGCAGAAGCATTTTATCCTCAGCAGTGCTTTTACAGAGATATCTCATCTCCGCCATTAACTGCAGATGGAGGAGGTTCAGCTCAGCCTGGAAGGACTGCATCTGAGATGTGACTTTCTCAAGCTCAGCCTTCAGGTGGCTGGCCTGCTGCCCGGCTCTGAGGTTGTCTGCTTCAGCCCTTTGAATGACCTCATTCTTTGAAGCTCTCAATTCCTCCACTTGTCTCTGCAGAAGCATTTTCTCCTCAGCAGCACTTTTGCTGAGACCTCTCATCTCCTCCGTTATCTGCAGACGGAGGAAGTTCAGCTCAGCCTGGAAGGACTGCATCTGAGACGTGACTTTCTCAAGCTCAGTCGTCAGGTGGCTGGCCTGCTGCCCGGCTCTGAGGTTGTCTGCTTCAGCCCTTTGAATTATCTCATTCTTTGAAGCTCTCAATTCCTCCACTTGTCTCTGCAGAAGCATTTTCTCCTCAGCAGCACTTTTGCTGAGACCTCTCATCTCCTCCGTTATCTGCAGACGGAGGAAGTTCTGCTCAGCCTGGAAGGACCACATCTGAGACGTGACATTCTCAAGCTCAGTCGTCAGGTGGCTGGCCTGCTGCCCGGCTCTGAGGTTGTCTGCTTCAGCCCTTTGAATGACTTCATTGTTTGAAGCTCTTAGTGTATCCAGTTCATCTAGGAGAGCCTTGACTGTGCTTCTCTCAAACTGCAGCTCCGAAGCAAGCATCTGCTGCTTGATTATAGAAGCCTCCTGCAGCTCCCCCCATTTCTTCTCCTGCTTCTCCTCATCCCTTTCCTCCTGCCAATCCTGATGCTTGACATCCTCTCTCTCCTTCTTCAGTGAGAGTTGATAAGTCAGTTCCTCCACTTGTCTCTGCAGAAGCATTTTCTCCTCAGCAGCACTATTGCGGAGACAGCTCATCTCCTCCATTATCTGCAGACGGAGGAAGTTCTGCTCAGCCTGGAAGGAGTGCATCTGAGCCTCGTCTTGCTCAAGCTTAGCCATCAGGTGGTTGGCCTGCTGCCCGGCTCTGAGGTTTTCTGCTTCGTACCTTTGACTGAGCTCGTTGTTTGAAACTTGAAGTTTCTCCAGCTCATCTTGGAGAACCTTGTTTGTGCTCCTCTCAAAATGCAGCTCCGAAGCAAACAGTTGCTGCTCGATTACATAAGCCTCCTGCAGCTCCATGTAATATCGGTAGAGGTCTGTCTCAGTGAGGATCTTTCTAGTGCTGAGGGTTTCACTGTCATCTTCGGAATCCTCAGACTGCTGTGTTTCTTCATCCGAGTCATCCTCCTCCTCCCCATCCTCAGACTGCTGTGTTTCTTCATCCGAGTCATCCTCCTCCTCCCCATCCTCAGACTGCTCTGTTTCTTCATCCCAGTCACCCTCCTCCTCCCCATCCTCAGACTGCTGTGTTTCTTCATCAGAGTTGTCCTCCTCCTCCCCATCCTCAGACTGCTGTGTTTCTTCATCCGAGTCGTCCTCCTCCTCCCCATCCTCAGACTGCTCTGTTTCTTCATCCGAGTCGTCCTCCTCCTCCCCATCCTCAGACTGCTCTGTTTCTTCATCCGAGTCATCCTCCTCTTCCCCATCCTCAGGCTGCTGTGTTTCTTCATCCGTGTCGCAGTAGCTTTCTTCCAGGGGTTGCCTTTTGGCCAACTTTTCTTGGGGCTCGTCCTCTGTCAACTCTCGGTTTTGGCGAACACGGGCTCTCTGCATGCCCAACCGATGTTCAAGATCAATGGCATCTCGTTGAAATGCCTGGCAATCAGCTTTGAGTTGTTCAGCAGTGCTTCCAATGTTTTCCATGGTGATCAGTTTGAATCAGAAGTGTCTTATTATTCAGCTGTAGTTGCTGGTTGACCTGATAATCGTAAGACACAGGGTAATAAGTAGGAAATGGTGTGAGTAAGGTGCTGCCGTCACATATATATGTGTAGAATGTTCTATAATGTTCAAAATCAGAGCCATTCCAAGGATGTGTTTTCCTTTGATGTGTGTATGTGTGATTCCATGTATAGCTGATGTAAAGGGGACCTAAATATGTTTTCTTTAATCCTTTGATACAGAAGCTATGCAAACCCCTTCTAAGGCACAACATGGGTTAAAAATGACCCTTATTGACCTACAATATTATGTCATACAGGGCTGTAGTGTGTTTCTTTGTTATATTTTTGGAAATCAATTTATTTCATAATTTAATATTCAAATATCTTGTGTTTAATTTCCACGAATAATTATTTTTATTTTACCGTTCTCAATTTATGAACTAAATTATTTTTCAAGTTTCAAGTTTACACACAGGGGTCAAAAATGATCCGATGGAGTCTTAATTGTAAATATCTTTGCAATAAATGTATCTCATCATTCAGAATTCCAGGAATTCCTCAATTAACTTATTTATAATCATCACAAATTCTTATTTTCCTTTGTCCTTTTTTACTTTTTTAATAAAAATGTATGTATCCATTCCCTTCAAAGGCAAAACATGGGTAAAAAATGACCCATATTTATTTCACATATTATTTAAAGCATTGCTGTGCGTTTTTGCTATATCTTTTAAAATTTATTTATTCATAAAAATATCTTGTTTTTGATTATCACAAATCATTATTTTCGTTTTCTCTGTCTTAATTTTTGAGCTAAAATAGTTTTTGTATTACTACTTCAAGTTTACACACATGGGTCAAAAATGACCCATGTGTGTAAGTGTGAATTTGATACGAACCTTTGTTTCGTAAATGTTTGTAGTTAGGAACATGTTTGTTGTAGACAACTTTTCACATGCCACACTTGTCAGAACTACTTGTCAGAACTAAACAGGCTACTTTTGCACATCTGATTCAAGTGAGTCTTATTTTACAATTTTCCTTTTGGTACAAGGGAAATCCTCACATTAATGTCGAAGCGCCTGACTTTTTGTATGTAAATATAAAAGTCATTTCAATCCTCCAATTTTGAAATGCACTTATAAATAGTTATTACTTACATTATTATATTATTTGAACATTTCAGTCCTTAATTTGTTATTTTTCATCCTCTGAGTAACTGATGGTTAAATGTTCCCTCTGTAAAAACTGAAGACATCATTTCTCAGGACATGTCATTCTGCTTTGCACAGGAAACTCAAGTCCCCTCTGTTATAAACAAAGTTTGTGTTCAAAAAATTACAGAGTGTGAGTGGAGTCAGGTTTTCTCTGCACAGCCGAACTCCTCCGCTTCACCTCCACCTCCTGACCTTTTCCACAGGGGTCAAGGAACAGTGGATAGGAAACAGAGAGAGGCGGTGGTCTAGTGGCAGAAACTTGGACTATGGGCAGAGAAGGTCTCTGGTTCGACTCCACGGAGAAACAACAAAAAGACGAACCTGGCTTGATCTGTCCAAAAATCCAAGAGGATTCTCCTTACCCTGTCTAGTGCCCCTGAGCAAGGCGCCTTACTCCCCCAACATTTGCTCCCCGGGCGCCGTACATGGCTGCTCACTGCTCTGTGTGTCCTGCACCAGATGGGTCAAAAGCAGAGGTTAAATTCCCCTACCTGCATGAGTGTGCCTGTGCATGTCTGTGCATGTGTTTGGGACAAATAAATGCATCTTAATCTGAAAGGAGCTTATTTTGACTTTTTTCGTCCGCAGCCACAGTTCTATATTCATGAGGAGGACTTGACTTGGCCACATCCGTCTCCTTATTGAGAGACAACAGCCAACATCATCCTCCCTCTGCTGTTCTACAAGGTCAAGCCTCCTCTGTTTATCAGTTCCTCACAGCTTTCTTGTCGCTTCCCACTCCTTCTCATTCAGTCTCTTTCTGACTTTCACACACACACACACACACACTGGTCTTTCTCTTCCTCGTGTCACGCCGCCTGCTCCCCTACCACATAAACAGCGTTATGATGCAGCGCCCTGCCAGCTTTGCAGTATAAAATGCAGCCAGCCACTCAGGCACTTTGCTCACAGGACGACTGATTCACCGTATATGTAGCTCCATGTGGGAGCCTGCAGTGACTGCTGAGCCGAGGGGGGGGGGGGTGCAGAGGGGTCTGGGCTTTACTGGCGATTTGCAGGTTAAAGGGTCCGAAGGGGCAGAGGCAGTGCCAGAGCTTAAGGAGGTGTCGGGTTGTTCTGGGCAACTGTAATGGGTTGGTTCTCAATGAGGGAGGGGGGGGGGGGGGGGGGGGGGTAAGTTTGAGCCTGACGTGAAATATGTGAAGTCGCTTTTGCCCATTTCTCAGGCTGCTTGTTTGGAATGGACTGTTCTCTTGTCCTGCGTTAATGTTTCAGAGCTATTTCAGAGTTATTCCTTGTCATTAGTGAGTCCTCCTCGAACAGTTCTACTTCATACTGTCACTTTTTATTGTTTGTTTGCTGAATGTTGTCTGCAGACTTGTTATTATTAACAGTCTATGGTTAGAAACTTTGTGTCAAAAGATTTGATAAAGTCAATGTTTCTAATAAAATGAGACTGAATTTGCTTTATTACTGTTCTTCTGTGTGATTTGCAGATACGTGTGATGATCCGTTAGGTCTTTTAAGCATAAGCACAATCTGCAGACCCAAGTTCTCAACTTTTCAAAATAAAAGCTTTGTAAGACTGCTCGATTTAGAGCACTGCAGAAACAAAACAAATGTTGTGCTTTAACTTTGAAGACATCTTTCTTTCTAAAAGGGAAGTCATTCTGTGAATGTTGCTGCTGTGATGGAGATCAGCATCTGTGTTGTGTGTCTCTGTCAGTCCCATGTTTGAATGAAAATAATCAAATTATACAAATGATCCTGAAGCGATTTTGACGCAGTTTTCCGTATGAGCTGTTCATAAGACATAAGACATCCACTGACTGCTAGAGAGCACTGTAGTCACATTTGTATTAAATTAGAACATATCAAATGTCCAAATCGCACCAATATCCAGATATGCATTCCGCAAACAGATCAAATCTGTCCATAATTCACCAAATTGTGTATGTGTGTGTGTGTGTGTGTGTGTGTGTGTGTGTGTGTGTGTGTGTGTGTGTGTGTGTGTGTTTGTGTGTTCCAGGTATTGCTGCTTTTGTGAGGACCTTGAGTAAGGGGAAAGTGACATTATGAGGACTTGTCTTCAACATGAGGAAAAGGAGCAAGTCCCTATATCACATGTGTCATTATATTTTAATGTGAAGAAGATGTGTTTTACGGTTGGGCGTTACATTCATGTTAAGGGCTATATAAGGTTAAGTTAAAGGTTAGCATTAAGCAAGGAGTAGTTAGGGTTATAATTAGCTAAATGTATGTTAGGTTGGATTAAGGTTCAGGTTTATGTTAAGGTTAGGTTAGGTTCAAAACTAAACTGAAAAACAAATGAACAATTCTTAAATGAAGCAATATGCATGAGATAATTGTAATGTTTAATATTTGTCAACATCATATAATATACATATTCATTATGTATGTTATATCAATTAAAAACATTTGATAGCATTTCAAATTCCACCTCTCAGACCTGATTTCATGCAGGAGAAACACAGGTGAACAAGTGTGAGGTGTGAATCAGTTGTGAGGTTGCTTCTTCCTCTTCCTCAGTCCCAGATGCTGTCTGATTTTTTTCCAGATTGAAGACTTCTTCTGTTTGGGCGTCTCCTCAGACAACTCAGTCTCCAGAGGTTCTGAAACAGGGAGGGCATCAGAGAGGGACTCCAGGTAGGCAGGTTTGTCCACAGGCTCTCCTCCTCCTGCTTCCTTCCCCCATTTCTCCTCCTCTTTCTCCTGCTGCTCTTCCCCCCATTTCACCTCCTGCTTCTCTTCATCCCTATCCTCCTGCCACTCCTGATGCTTGATATCCTCTCTCTCCTTCCTCAGTGAGAGTTGAGAAGTCAGTTCCTCCTCTTCTCTCTGCAGAAGCATTTTCTCCTCACCAGCGCTTTTACAGAGATATCTCATCTCCTCCATTAACTGCAGATGGAGGAGGTTCAGCTCAGCCTGGAAGGACTGCATCTGAGATGTGACTTTCTCAAGCTCAGCCTTCAGGTGGCTGGCCTGCTGCCCGGCTCTGAGGTTGTCTGCTTCAGCCCTTTGAATGACCTCATTCTTTGAAGCTCTCAATTCCTCCACTTGTCTCTGCAGAAGCATTTTCTCCTCAGCAGCACTTTTGCTGAGACATCTCATCTCCTCCGTTATCTGCAGACGGAGGAAGTTCTGCTCAGCCTGGAAGGACCACATCTGAGACGTGACTTTCTCAAGCTCAGTCGTCAGGTGGCTGGCCTGCTGCCCGGCTCTGAGGTTGTCTGCTTCAGCCCTTTGAATGACCTCATTCTTTGAAGCTCTCAATTCCTCCACTTGTCTCTGCAGAAGCATTTTCTCCTCAGCAGCACTTTTGCTGAGACCTCTCATCTCCTCCGTTATCTGCAGACGGAGGAAGTTTTGCTCAGCCTGGAAGGACCACATCTGAGACGTGACATTCTCAAGCTCAGTCGTCAGGTGGCTTGCCTGCTGCCCGGCTCTGAGGTTGTCTGCTTCAGCCCTTTGAATGACCTCATTGTTTGAAGCTCTTAGTGTATCCAGTTCATCTAGAAGAGCCTTAACTGTGCTTCTCTCAAACTGCAGCTCCGAAGCAAGCATCTGCTGCTTGATTATAGAAGCCTCCTGCAGCTCCCCCCATTTCTTCTCCTGCTTCTCCTCATCCCTTTCCTCCTGCCAATCCTGATGCTTGACATCCTCTCTCTCCTTCTTCAGTGAGAGTTGATAAGTCAGTTCCTCCACTTGTCTCTGCAGAAGCATTTTCTCCTCAGCAGCACTATTGCGGAGACAGCTCATCTCCTCCATTATCTGCAGACGGAGGAAGTTCTGCTCAGCCTGGAAGGAGTGCATCTGAGCCTCGTCTTGCTCAAGCATAGCCATCAGGTGGTTGGCCTGCTGCCCGGCTCTGAGGTTTTCTGCTTCGTACCTTTGACTGAGCTCGTTGTTTGAAACTTGAAGTTTCTCCAGCTCATCTTGGAGAACCTTGTTTGTGCTCCTCTCAAAATGCAGCTCCGAAGCAAACAGTTGCTGCTCGATTACATAAGCCTCCTGCAGCTCCATGTAATATCGGTAGAGGTCTGTCTCAGTGAGGATCTTTCTAGTGCTGAGGGTTTCACTGTCATCTTCAGAATCCTCAGACTGCTGTGTTTCTTCATCCGAGTCATCCTCCTCCTCCCCATCCTCAGACTGCTCTGTTTCTTCATCCCAGTCACCCTCCTCCTCCCCATCCTCAGACTGCTGTGTTTCTTCATCCGAGTCGTCCTCCTCCTCCCCATCCTCAGACTGCTGGGTTTCTTCATCCGAGTCATCCTCCTCTTCCCCATCCTCAGACTGGTATGTTTCTTCATCCGAGTCATCCTCCTCCTCCCCATCCTCAGACTGCTCTGTTTCTTCATCCCAGTCACCCTCCTCCTCCCCATCCTCAGACTGCTGTGTTTCTTCATCAGAGTCATCCTCCTCCTCCCCATCCTCAGACTGCTCTGTTTCTTCATCCGAGTCATCCTCCTCTTCCCCATCCTCAGACTGGTATGTTTCTTCATCCGAGTCATCCTCCTCCCCCCCATCCTCAGACTGCTCTGTTTCTTCATCCCAGTCACCCTCCTCCTCCCCATCCTCAGACTGCTGTGTTTCTTCATCAGAGTCATCCTCCTCCTCCCCATCCTCAGACTGCTGTGTTTCTTCATCCGAGTTGTCCTCCTCCTCCCCATCCTCAGACTGCTCTGTTTCTTCATCCGAGTCATCCTCCTCTTCCCCATCCTCAGACTGCTCTGTTTCTTCATCCGAGTCATCCTCCTCTTCCCCATCCTCAGGCTGCTGTGTTTCTTCATCCGTGTCGCAGTAGCTTTCTTCCAGGGGTTGCCTTTTGGCCAACTTTTCTTGGGGCTCGTCCTCTGTCAACTCTCGGTTTTGGCGAACACGGGCTCTCTGCATGCCCAACCGATGTTCAAGATCAATGGCATCTCGTTGAAATGGCTGGCAATCAGCTTTGAGTTGTTCAGCAGTGCTTCCAATGTTATCCATGGTGATCAGTTTGAATTAGAAGTGTCTTATTATTCAGCTGTAGTTGCTGGTTGACCTGATAATCGTAAGACACAGGGTAATAAGTAGGAAATGGTGTGAGTAAGGTGCTGCCGTCGCATATATATGTGTAGAATGTTCTATAATGTTCAAAATCAGAGCCATTCCTTTGATGTGTTTTACTTTGATGTGTGTGTGTGTGATTCCATGTATAGCTGATGTAAAGGGGACCTAAAATGTCTTCTTTAATCCTTTGATACAGAAGCTATGCAAACCCCTTCTAAGGCACAACATGGGTTAAAAATGACCCTTATTGACCTACAATATTATGTCATACAGGGCTGTAGTGTGTTTCTTTGTTATATTTTTGGAAATCAATTTATTTCATAATTTAATATTCAAAGTATTCATTAAATATCTTGTGTTTAATTACCACGAATAATTATTTTTATTTTACCGTTCTCAATTTATGAACTAAATTATTTTTCAAGTTTCAAGTTTACACACAGGGGTCAAAAATGATCCGATGGAGTCTTAATTGTAAATATCTTTGCAATAAATGTATCTCATCATTCAGAATTCCAGGAATTCCTCAATTAATTTGTTTATAATCATCACAAATTCTTATTTTCCTTTGTCCTTTTTTACTTTTTTAATAAAAATGTATGTATCCATACCCTTCAAAGGCACAACATGGGTAAAAATGACCCATATTCATTTTACATATTATTTAAAGCATGGCTGTGCGTTTTTGCTATATCTTTTAAAATCTATTTATTCATCAAAATATCTTGTTTTTGATTATCACAAATCATTATTTTCGTTTTCTCTGTCTTAATTTTTGAGCTAAAATAGTTTTTGTATTACTACATCAAGTTTACACACATGGGTCAAAAATGACCCATGTGTTTAAGTGTGAATTTGATACGAACCTTTGTTTCGTAAATGTTTGTAGTTAGGAACATGTTTGTTGTAGACAACTTTTCACATGCCACACTTGTCAGAACTACTTGTCAGAACTAAACAGGCTACTTTTGCACATCTGATTCAAGTGAGTCTTATTTTACAATTTTCCTTTTGGTACAAGGGAAATCCTCACATTAATGTCGAAGCGCCTGACTTTTTGTATGTAAATATAAAAGTCATTTCAATCCTCCAATTTTGAAATGCACTTATAAATAGTTATTACTTACATTATTATATTATTTGAACATTTCAGTCCTTAATTTGTTATTTTTCATCCTCTGAGTAACTGATGGTTAAATGTTCCCTCTGTAAAAACTGAAGACATCATTTCTCAGGACATGTCATTCTGCTTTGCACAGGAAACTCAAGTCCCCTCTGTTATAAACAAAGTTTGTGTTCAAAAAATTACAGAGTGTGAGTGGAGTCAGGTTTTCTCTGCACAGCCGAACTCCTCCGCTTCACCTCCACCTCCTGACCTTTTCCACAGGGGTCAAGGAACAGTGGATAGGAAACAGAGAGAGGCGGTGGTCTAGTGGCAGAAACTTGGACTATGGGCAGAGAAGGTCTCTGGTTCGACTCCACGGAGAAACAACAAAAAGACGAACCTGGCTTGATCTGTCCAAAAATCCAAGAGGATTCTCCTTACCCTGTCTAGTGCCCCTGAGCAAGGCGCCTTACTCCCCCAACATTTGCTCCCCGGGCGCCGTACATGGCTGCTCACTGCTCTGTGTGTCCTGCACCAGATGGGTCAAAAGCAGAGGTTAAATTCCCCTACCTGCATGAGTGTGCCTGTGCATGTCTGTGCATGTGTTTGGGACAAATAAATGCATCTTAATCTGAAAGGAGCTTATTTTGACTTTTTTCGTCCGCAGCCACAGTTCTATATTCATGAGGAGGACTTGACTTGGCCACATCCGTCTCCTTATTGAGAGACAACAGCCAACATCATCCTCCCTCTGCTGTTCTACAAGGTCAAGCCTCCTCTGTTTATCAGTTCCTCACAGCTTTCTTGTCGCTTCCCACTCCTTCTCATTCAGTCTCTTTCTGACTTTCACACACACACACACACACACTGGTCTTTCTCTTCCTCGTGTCACGCCGCCTGCTCCCCTACCACATAAACAGCGTTATGATGCAGCGCCCTGCCAGCTTTGCAGTATAAAATGCAGCCAGCCACTCAGGCACTTTGCTCACAGGACGACTGATTCACCGTATATGTAGCTCCATGTGGGAGCCTGCAGTGACTGCTGAGCCGAAGGGGGGGGGGGGGGGGGGGGGGTGCAGAGCGGTCTGGGCTTTACTGGCGATTTGCAGGTTAAAGGGTCCAAAGGGGCAGAGGCAGTGCATGAGCTTAAGGAGGTGTCGGGTTGTTCTGGGCAACTGTAATGGGTTGGTTCTCAATGAGGGAGGGGGGGGGGGGGGTAAGTTTGAGCCTGACGTGAAATATGTGAAGTCGCTTTTGCCCATTTCTCAGGCTGCTTGTTTGGAATGGGCTGTTCTCTTGTCCTGCGTTAATGTTTCAGAGCTATTTCAGAGTTATTCCTTTTCATTAGTGAGTCCTCCTCGAACAGTTCTGCTTCATACTGTCACTTTTTTTTTTTTGTTTGCTGAATGTTGTCTGCAGACTTGTTATTATTAACAGTCTATGGTTAGAAACCTTTGTGTCAAAAGATTTGATAAAGTCAATGTTTCTAATAAAATGAGACTGAATTTGCTTTATTACTGTTCTTCTGTGTGATTTGCAGATACGTGTGAATGATCCGTTAGGTCTTTTAAGCATAAGCACAATCTGCAGACCCAAGTTCTCAACTTTTCAAAATAAAAGCTTTGTATGAAGGTGCTCGATTTAGAGCACTGCAGAAACAAAACAAATGTTGTGCTTTAACTTTGAAGACATCTTTCTTTCTAAAAGGGAAGTCATTCTGTGAATGTTGCTGCTGTGATGGAGATCAGCATCTGTGTTGTGTGTCTCTGTCAGTCCCATGGTTGAATGAAAATAATCAAATTATACAAATGATCCTGAAGCGATTTTGACGCAGTTTTCCGTATGAGCTGTTCATAAGACATAAGACATCCACTGACTGCTAGAGAGCACTGTAGTCACATTTGTATTAAATTAGAACATATCAAATGTCCAAATCGCACCAATATCCAGATATGCATTCCGCAAACAGATCAAATCTGTCAATATTTCACCAAATTGTGTATGTGTGTGTGTGTGTGTGTGTGTGTGTGTGTGTGTGTGTGTGTGTTTGTGTGTTCCAAGTATTGCTGCTTTTGTGAGGACCTTGAGTAAGGGGAAAGTGACATTATGAGGACTTGTCTTCAACATGAGGAAAAAGAGCAGGTCCCTATATCACATGTGTCATTATATTTTAATGTGAAGATGTGTTTTACGGTTGGGCGTTACTTTCAGGTTAAGGGCTATATGAGGTTAAGTTAAAGGTTAGCATTAAGCAAGGAGAAGTTAGGGTTATAATTAGCTAAATGTATGTTAGGTTGGATTAAGGTTCAGGTTTATGTTAAGGTTAGGTTAGGTTCAAAACTAAACTGAAAAACAAATGAACAATTCTTAAATGAAGCAATATGCATGAGATAATTGTAATGTTTAATATTTGTCAACATCATATAATATACATATTCATTATGTATGTTATATCACTTAAAAACATTTGATAGCATTTCAAATTCCACCTCTCAGACCTGATTTCATGCAGGAGAAACACAGGTGAACAAGTGTGAGGTGTGAATCAGTTGTGAGGTTGCTTCTTCCTCTTCCTCAGTCCCAGATGCTGTCTGATTTTTTTCCAGATTGAAGACTTCTTCTTTTTGGGCGTCTCCTCAGACAACTCAGTCTCCACAGGTTCTGAAACAGGGAGGGCATCAGAGAGGGACTCCAGGTAGGCAGGTTTGTCCACAGGCTCTCCTCCTCCTGCTTCCTCCCCCAATTTCTCCTCCTCTTTCTCCTGCTGCTCTTCCCCCCATTTCACCTCCTGCTTCTCTTCATCCCTATCCTCCTGCCACTCCTGATGCTTGATATCCTCTCTCTCCTTTCTCAGTGAGAGTTGAGAAGTCAGTTCCTCCTCTTCTCTCTGCAGAAGCATTTTATCCTCAGCAGTGCTTTTACAGAGATATCTCATCTCCGCCATTAACTGCAGATGGAGGAGGTTCAGCTCAGCCTGGAAGGACTGCATCTGAGATGTGACTTTCTCAAGCTCAGCCTTCAGGTGGCTGGCCTGCTGCCCGGCTCTGAGGTTGTCTGCTTCAGCCCTTTGAATGACCTCATTCTTTGAAGCTCTCAATTCCTCCACTTGTCTCTGCAGAAGCATTTTCTCCTCAGCAGCACTTTTGCTGAGACCTCTCATCTCCTCCGTTATCTGCAGACGGAGGAAGTTCAGCTCAGCCTGGAAGGACTGCATCTGAGACGTGACTTTCTCAAGCTCAGTCGTCAGGTGGCTGGCCTGCTGCCCGGCTCTGAGGTTGTCTGCTTCAGCCCTTTGAATTATCTCATTCTTTGAAGCTCTCAATTCCTCCACTTGTCTCTGCAGAAGCATTTTCTCCTCAGCAGCACTTTTGCTGAGACCTCTCATCTCCTCCGTTATCTGCAGACGGAGGAAGTTCTGCTCAGCCTGGAAGGACCACATCTGAGACGTGACATTCTCAAGCTCAGTCGTCAGGTGGCTGGCCTGCTGCCCGGCTCTGAGGTTGTCTGCTTCAGCCCTTTGAATGACTTCATTGTTTGAAGCTCTTAGTGTATCCAGTTCATCTAGGAGAGCCTTGACTGTGCTTCTCTCAAACTGCAGCTCCGAAGCAAGCATCTGCTGCTTGATTATAGAAGCCTCCTGCAGCTCCCCCCATTTCTTCTCCTGCTTCTCCTCATCCCTTTCCTCCTGCCAATCCTGATGCTTGACATCCTCTCTCTCCTTCTTCAGTGAGAGTTGATAAGTCAGTTCCTCCACTTGTCTCTGCAGAAGCATTTTCTCCTCAGCAGCACTATTGCGGAGACAGCTCATCTCCTCCATTATCTGCAGACGGAGGAAGTTCTGCTCAGCCTGGAAGGAGTGCATCTGAGCCTCGTCTTGCTCAAGCTTAGCCATCAGGTGGTTGGCCTGCTGCCCGGCTCTGAGGTTTTCTGCTTCGTACCTTTGACTGAGCTCGTTGTTTGAAACTTGAAGTTTCTCCAGCTCATCTTGGAGAACCTTGTTTGTGCTCCTCTCAAAATGCAGCTCCGAAGCAAACAGTTGCTGCTCGATTACATAAGCCTCCTGCAGCTCCATGTAATATCGGTAGAGGTCTGTCTCAGTGAGGATCTTTCTAGTGCTGAGGGTTTCACTGTCATCTTCGGAATCCTCAGACTGCTGTGTTTCTTCATCCGAGTCATCCTCCTCCTCCCCATCCTCAGACTGCTGTGTTTCTTCATCCGAGTCATCCTCCTCCTCCCCATCCTCAGACTGCTCTGTTTCTTCATCCCAGTCACCCTCCTCCTCCCCATCCTCAGACTGCTGTGTTTCTTCATCAGAGTTGTCCTCCTCCTCCCCATCCTCAGACTGCTGTGTTTCTTCATCCGAGTCGTCCTCCTCCTCCCCATCCTCAGACTGCTCTGTTTCTTCATCCGAGTCGTCCTCCTCCTCCCCATCCTCAGACTGCTCTGTTTCTTCATCCGAGTCATCCTCCTCTTCCCCATCCTCAGGCTGCTGTGTTTCTTCATCCGTGTCGCAGTAGCTTTCTTCCAGGGGTTGCCTTTTGGCCAACTTTTCTTGGGGCTCGTCCTCTGTCAACTCTCGGTTTTGGCGAACACGGGCTCTCTGCATGCCCAACCGATGTTCAAGATCAATGGCATCTCGTTGAAATGCCTGGCAATCAGCTTTGAGTTGTTCAGCAGTGCTTCCAATGTTTTCCATGGTGATCAGTTTGAATCAGAAGTGTCTTATTATTCAGCTGTAGTTGCTGGTTGACCTGATAATCGTAAGACACAGGGTAATAAGTAGGAAATGGTGTGAGTAAGGTGCTGCCGTCACATATATATGTGTAGAATGTTCTATAATGTTCAAAATCAGAGCCATTCCAAGGATGTGTTTTCCTTTGATGTGTGTATGTGTGATTCCATGTATAGCTGATGTAAAGGGGACCTAAATATGTTTTCTTTAATCCTTTGATACAGAAGCTATGCAAACCCCTTCTAAGGCACAACATGGGTTAAAAATGACCCTTATTGACCTACAATATTATGTCATACAGGGCTGTAGTGTGTTTCTTTGTTATATTTTTGGAAATCAATTTATTTCATAATTTAATATTCAAATATCTTGTGTTTAATTTCCACGAATAATTATTTTTATTTTACCGTTCTCAATTTATGAACTAAATTATTTTTCAAGTTTCAAGTTTACACACAGGGGTCAAAAATGATCCGATGGAGTCTTAATTGTAAATATCTTTGCAATAAATGTATCTCATCATTCAGAATTCCAGGAATTCCTCAATTAACTTATTTATAATCATCACAAATTCTTATTTTCCTTTGTCCTTTTTTACTTTTTTAATAAAAATGTATGTATCCATTCCCTTCAAAGGCAAAACATGGGTAAAAAATGACCCATATTTATTTCACATATTATTTAAAGCATTGCTGTGCGTTTTTGCTATATCTTTTAAAATTTATTTATTCATAAAAATATCTTGTTTTTGATTATCACAAATCATTATTTTCGTTTTCTCTGTCTTAATTTTTGAGCTAAAATAGTTTTTGTATTACTACTTCAAGTTTACACACATGGGTCAAAAATGACCCATGTGTGTAAGTGTGAATTTGATACGAACCTTTGTTTCGTAAATGTTTGTAGTTAGGAACATGTTTGTTGTAGACAACTTTTCACATGCCACACTTGTCAGAACTACTTGTCAGAACTAAACAGGCTACTTTTGCACATCTGATTCAAGTGAGTCTTATTTTACAATTTTCCTTTTGGTACAAGGGAAATCCTCACATTAATGTCGAAGCGCCTGACTTTTTGTATGTAAATATAAAAGTCATTTCAATCCTCCAATTTTGAAATGCACTTATAAATAGTTATTACTTACATTATTATATTATTTGAACATTTCAGTCCTTAATTTGTTATTTTTCATCCTCTGAGTAACTGATGGTTAAATGTTCCCTCTGTAAAAACTGAAGACATCATTTCTCAGGACATGTCATTCTGCTTTGCACAGGAAACTCAAGTCCCCTCTGTTATAAACAAAGTTTGTGTTCAAAAAATTACAGAGTGTGAGTGGAGTCAGGTTTTCTCTGCACAGCCGAACTCCTCCGCTTCACCTCCACCTCCTGACCTTTTCCACAGGGGTCAAGGAACAGTGGATAGGAAACAGAGAGAGGCGGTGGTCTAGTGGCAGAAACTTGGACTATGGGCAGAGAAGGTCTCTGGTTCGACTCCACGGAGAAACAACAAAAAGACGAACCTGGCTTGATCTGTCCAAAAATCCAAGAGGATTCTCCTTACCCTGTCTAGTGCCCCTGAGCAAGGCGCCTTACTCCCCCAACATTTGCTCCCCGGGCGCCGTACATGGCTGCTCACTGCTCTGTGTGTCCTGCACCAGATGGGTCAAAAGCAGAGGTTAAATTCCCCTACCTGCATGAGTGTGCCTGTGCATGTCTGTGCATGTGTTTGGGACAAATAAATGCATCTTAATCTGAAAGGAGCTTATTTTGACTTTTTTCGTCCGCAGCCACAGTTCTATATTCATGAGGAGGACTTGACTTGGCCACATCCGTCTCCTTATTGAGAGACAACAGCCAACATCATCCTCCCTCTGCTGTTCTACAAGGTCAAGCCTCCTCTGTTTATCAGTTCCTCACAGCTTTCTTGTCGCTTCCCACTCCTTCTCATTCAGTCTCTTTCTGACTTTCACACACACACACACACACACTGGTCTTTCTCTTCCTCGTGTCACGCCGCCTGCTCCCCTACCACATAAACAGCGTTATGATGCAGCGCCCTGCCAGCTTTGCAGTATAAAATGCAGCCAGCCACTCAGGCACTTTGCTCACAGGACGACTGATTCACCGTATATGTAGCTCCATGTGGGAGCCTGCAGTGACTGCTGAGCCGAGGGGGGGGGGGGTGCAGAGGGGTCTGGGCTTTACTGGCGATTTGCAGGTTAAAGGGTCCGAAGGGGCAGAGGCAGTGCCAGAGCTTAAGGAGGTGTCGGGTTGTTCTGGGCAACTGTAATGGGTTGGTTCTCAATGAGGGAGGGGGGGGGGGGGGGGGGGGGGTAAGTTTGAGCCTGACGTGAAATATGTGAAGTCGCTTTTGCCCATTTCTCAGGCTGCTTGTTTGGAATGGACTGTTCTCTTGTCCTGCGTTAATGTTTCAGAGCTATTTCAGAGTTATTCCTTGTCATTAGTGAGTCCTCCTCGAACAGTTCTACTTCATACTGTCACTTTTTATTGTTTGTTTGCTGAATGTTGTCTGCAGACTTGTTATTATTAACAGTCTATGGTTAGAAACTTTGTGTCAAAAGATTTGATAAAGTCAATGTTTCTAATAAAATGAGACTGAATTTGCTTTATTACTGTTCTTCTGTGTGATTTGCAGATACGTGTGATGATCCGTTAGGTCTTTTAAGCATAAGCACAATCTGCAGACCCAAGTTCTCAACTTTTCAAAATAAAAGCTTTGTAAGACTGCTCGATTTAGAGCACTGCAGAAACAAAACAAATGTTGTGCTTTAACTTTGAAGACATCTTTCTTTCTAAAAGGGAAGTCATTCTGTGAATGTTGCTGCTGTGATGGAGATCAGCATCTGTGTTGTGTGTCTCTGTCAGTCCCATGTTTGAATGAAAATAATCAAATTATACAAATGATCCTGAAGCGATTTTGACGCAGTTTTCCGTATGAGCTGTTCATAAGACATAAGACATCCACTGACTGCTAGAGAGCACTGTAGTCACATTTGTATTAAATTAGAACATATCAAATGTCCAAATCGCACCAATATCCAGATATGCATTCCGCAAACAGATCAAATCTGTCCATAATTCACCAAATTGTGTATGTGTGTGTGTGTGTGTGTGTGTGTGTGTGTGTGTGTGTGTGTGTGTGTGTGTGTGTGTGTGTTTGTGTGTTCCAGGTATTGCTGCTTTTGTGAGGACCTTGAGTAAGGGGAAAGTGACATTATGAGGACTTGTCTTCAACATGAGGAAAAGGAGCAAGTCCCTATATCACATGTGTCATTATATTTTAATGTGAAGAAGATGTGTTTTACGGTTGGGCGTTACATTCATGTTAAGGGCTATATAAGGTTAAGTTAAAGGTTAGCATTAAGCAAGGAGTAGTTAGGGTTATAATTAGCTAAATGTATGTTAGGTTGGATTAAGGTTCAGGTTTATGTTAAGGTTAGGTTAGGTTCAAAACTAAACTGAAAAACAAATGAACAATTCTTAAATGAAGCAATATGCATGAGATAATTGTAATGTTTAATATTTGTCAACATCATATAATATACATATTCATTATGTATGTTATATCAATTAAAAACATTTGATAGCATTTCAAATTCCACCTCTCAGACCTGATTTCATGCAGGAGAAACACAGGTGAACAAGTGTGAGGTGTGAATCAGTTGTGAGGTTGCTTCTTCCTCTTCCTCAGTCCCAGATGCTGTCTGATTTTTTTCCAGATTGAAGACTTCTTCTGTTTGGGCGTCTCCTCAGACAACTCAGTCTCCAGAGGTTCTGAAACAGGGAGGGCATCAGAGAGGGACTCCAGGTAGGCAGGTTTGTCCACAGGCTCTCCTCCTCCTGCTTCCTTCCCCCATTTCTCCTCCTCTTTCTCCTGCTGCTCTTCCCCCCATTTCACCTCCTGCTTCTCTTCATCCCTATCCTCCTGCCACTCCTGATGCTTGATATCCTCTCTCTCCTTCCTCAGTGAGAGTTGAGAAGTCAGTTCCTCCTCTTCTCTCTGCAGAAGCATTTTCTCCTCACCAGCGCTTTTACAGAGATATCTCATCTCCTCCATTAACTGCAGATGGAGGAGGTTCAGCTCAGCCTGGAAGGACTGCATCTGAGATGTGACTTTCTCAAGCTCAGCCTTCAGGTGGCTGGCCTGCTGCCCGGCTCTGAGGTTGTCTGCTTCAGCCCTTTGAATGACCTCATTCTTTGAAGCTCTCAATTCCTCCACTTGTCTCTGCAGAAGCATTTTCTCCTCAGCAGCACTTTTGCTGAGACATCTCATCTCCTCCGTTATCTGCAGACGGAGGAAGTTCTGCTCAGCCTGGAAGGACCACATCTGAGACGTGACTTTCTCAAGCTCAGTCGTCAGGTGGCTGGCCTGCTGCCCGGCTCTGAGGTTGTCTGCTTCAGCCCTTTGAATGACCTCATTCTTTGAAGCTCTCAATTCCTCCACTTGTCTCTGCAGAAGCATTTTCTCCTCAGCAGCACTTTTGCTGAGACCTCTCATCTCCTCCGTTATCTGCAGACGGAGGAAGTTTTGCTCAGCCTGGAAGGACCACATCTGAGACGTGACATTCTCAAGCTCAGTCGTCAGGTGGCTTGCCTGCTGCCCGGCTCTGAGGTTGTCTGCTTCAGCCCTTTGAATGACCTCATTGTTTGAAGCTCTTAGTGTATCCAGTTCATCTAGAAGAGCCTTAACTGTGCTTCTCTCAAACTGCAGCTCCGAAGCAAGCATCTGCTGCTTGATTATAGAAGCCTCCTGCAGCTCCCCCCATTTCTTCTCCTGCTTCTCCTCATCCCTTTCCTCCTGCCAATCCTGATGCTTGACATCCTCTCTCTCCTTCTTCAGTGAGAGTTGATAAGTCAGTTCCTCCACTTGTCTCTGCAGAAGCATTTTCTCCTCAGCAGCACTATTGCGGAGACAGCTCATCTCCTCCATTATCTGCAGACGGAGGAAGTTCTGCTCAGCCTGGAAGGAGTGCATCTGAGCCTCGTCTTGCTCAAGCATAGCCATCAGGTGGTTGGCCTGCTGCCCGGCTCTGAGGTTTTCTGCTTCGTACCTTTGACTGAGCTCGTTGTTTGAAACTTGAAGTTTCTCCAGCTCATCTTGGAGAACCTTGTTTGTGCTCCTCTCAAAATGCAGCTCCGAAGCAAACAGTTGCTGCTCGATTACATAAGCCTCCTGCAGCTCCATGTAATATCGGTAGAGGTCTGTCTCAGTGAGGATCTTTCTAGTGCTGAGGGTTTCACTGTCATCTTCAGAATCCTCAGACTGCTGTGTTTCTTCATCCGAGTCATCCTCCTCCTCCCCATCCTCAGACTGCTCTGTTTCTTCATCCCAGTCACCCTCCTCCTCCCCATCCTCAGACTGCTGTGTTTCTTCATCCGAGTCGTCCTCCTCCTCCCCATCCTCAGACTGCTGGGTTTCTTCATCCGAGTCATCCTCCTCTTCCCCATCCTCAGACTGGTATGTTTCTTCATCCGAGTCATCCTCCTCCTCCCCATCCTCAGACTGCTCTGTTTCTTCATCCCAGTCACCCTCCTCCTCCCCATCCTCAGACTGCTGTGTTTCTTCATCAGAGTCATCCTCCTCCTCCCCATCCTCAGACTGCTCTGTTTCTTCATCCGAGTCATCCTCCTCTTCCCCATCCTCAGACTGGTATGTTTCTTCATCCGAGTCATCCTCCTCCCCCCCATCCTCAGACTGCTCTGTTTCTTCATCCCAGTCACCCTCCTCCTCCCCATCCTCAGACTGCTGTGTTTCTTCATCAGAGTCATCCTCCTCCTCCCCATCCTCAGACTGCTGTGTTTCTTCATCCGAGTTGTCCTCCTCCTCCCCATCCTCAGACTGCTCTGTTTCTTCATCCGAGTCATCCTCCTCTTCCCCATCCTCAGACTGCTCTGTTTCTTCATCCGAGTCATCCTCCTCTTCCCCATCCTCAGGCTGCTGTGTTTCTTCATCCGTGTCGCAGTAGCTTTCTTCCAGGGGTTGCCTTTTGGCCAACTTTTCTTGGGGCTCGTCCTCTGTCAACTCTCGGTTTTGGCGAACACGGGCTCTCTGCATGCCCAACCGATGTTCAAGATCAATGGCATCTCGTTGAAATGGCTGGCAATCAGCTTTGAGTTGTTCAGCAGTGCTTCCAATGTTATCCATGGTGATCAGTTTGAATTAGAAGTGTCTTATTATTCAGCTGTAGTTGCTGGTTGACCTGATAATCGTAAGACACAGGGTAATAAGTAGGAAATGGTGTGAGTAAGGTGCTGCCGTCGCATATATATGTGTAGAATGTTCTATAATGTTCAAAATCAGAGCCATTCCTTTGATGTGTTTTACTTTGATGTGTGTGTGTGTGATTCCATGTATAGCTGATGTAAAGGGGACCTAAAATGTCTTCTTTAATCCTTTGATACAGAAGCTATGCAAACCCCTTCTAAGGCACAACATGGGTTAAAAATGACCCTTATTGACCTACAATATTATGTCATACAGGGCTGTAGTGTGTTTCTTTGTTATATTTTTGGAAATCAATTTATTTCATAATTTAATATTCAAAGTATTCATTAAATATCTTGTGTTTAATTACCACGAATAATTATTTTTATTTTACCGTTCTCAATTTATGAACTAAATTATTTTTCAAGTTTCAAGTTTACACACAGGGGTCAAAAATGATCCGATGGAGTCTTAATTGTAAATATCTTTGCAATAAATGTATCTCATCATTCAGAATTCCAGGAATTCCTCAATTAATTTGTTTATAATCATCACAAATTCTTATTTTCCTTTGTCCTTTTTTACTTTTTTAATAAAAATGTATGTATCCATACCCTTCAAAGGCACAACATGGGTAAAAATGACCCATATTCATTTTACATATTATTTAAAGCATGGCTGTGCGTTTTTGCTATATCTTTTAAAATCTATTTATTCATCAAAATATCTTGTTTTTGATTATCACAAATCATTATTTTCGTTTTCTCTGTCTTAATTTTTGAGCTAAAATAGTTTTTGTATTACTACATCAAGTTTACACACATGGGTCAAAAATGACCCATGTGTTTAAGTGTGAATTTGATACGAACCTTTGTTTCGTAAATGTTTGTAGTTAGGAACATGTTTGTTGTAGACAACTTTTCACATGCCACACTTGTCAGAACTACTTGTCAGAACTAAACAGGCTACTTTTGCACATCTGATTCAAGTGAGTCTTATTTTACAATTTTCCTTTTGGTACAAGGGAAATCCTCACATTAATGTCGAAGCGCCTGACTTTTTGTATGTTAATATAAAAGTCATTTCAATCCTCCAATTTTGAAATGCACTTATAAATAGTTATTACTTACATTATTATATTATTTGAACATTTCAGTCCTTAATTTGTTATTTTTCATCCTCTGAGTAACTGATGGTTAAATGTTCCCTCTGTAAAAACTGAAGACATCATTTCTCAGGACATGTCATTCTGCTTTGCACAGGAAACTCAAGTCCCCTCTGTTATAAACAAAGTTTGTGTTCAAAAAATTACAGAGTGTGAGTGGAGTCAGGTTTTCTCTGCATAGCCGAACTCTTCTGCTTCACCTCCACCTCCTGACCTTTTCCACAGGGGTCAAGGAACAGTGGATAGGAAACAGAGAGAGGCGGTGGTCTAGTGGCAGAAACTTGGACTATGGGCAGAGAAGGTCTCTGGTTCGTCTCTGGCTCGACTCCACGGAGAAACAACAAAAAGACGAACCTGGCTTGATCTGTCCAAAAATCCAAGAGGATTCTCCTTACCCTGTCTAGTGCCCCTGAGCAAGGCACCTTACTCCCCCAACATTTGCTCCCCGGGCGCCGTACATGGCTGCTCACTGCTCTGTGTGTCCTGCACCAGATGGGTCAAAAGCAGAGGTTAAATTCCCCTACCTGCATGAGTGTGCCTGTGCATGTCTGTGCATGTGTTTGGGACAAAGAAATGCATCTTAATCTGAAAGGAGCTTATTTTGACTTTTTTCGTCCGCAGCCACAGTTCTATATTCATGAGGAGGACTTGACTTGGCCACATCCGTCTCCTTATTGAGAGACATCAGCCAACATCATCCTCCCTCTGCTGTTCTACAAGGTCAAGCCTCCTCTGTTTATCAGTTCCTCACAGCTTTCTTGTCGCTTCCCACTCCTTCTCATTCAGTCTCTTTCTGACTTTCACACACACACACACACACACTGGTCTTTCTCTTCCTCGTGTCACGCCGCCTGCTCCCCTACCACATAAACAGCGTTATGATGCAGCGCCCTGCCAGCTTTGCAGTATAAAATGCAGCCAGCCACTCAGGCACTTTGCTCACAGGACGACTGATTCACCGTATATGTAGCTCCATGTGGGAGCCTGCAGTGACTGCTGAGCCGAGGGGGGGGGGGTGCAGAGGGGTCTGGGCTTTACTGGCGATTTGCAGGTTAAAGGGTCCGAAGGGGCAGAGGCAGTGCCAGAGCTTAAGGAGGTGTCGGGTTGTTCTGGGCAACTGTAATGGGTTGGTTCTCAATGAGGGAGGGGGGGGGGGGGGGGGGGGGGGGGGTAAGTTTGAGCCTGACGTGAAATATGTGAAGTCGCTTTTGCCCATTTCTCAGGCTGCTTGTTTGGAATGGACTGTTCTCTTGTCCTGCGTTAATGTTTCAGAGCTATTTCAGAGTTATTCCTTGTCATTAGTGAGTCCTCCTCGAACAGTTCTACTTCATACTGTCACTTTTTATTGTTTGTTTGCTGAATGTTGTCTGCAGACTTGTTATTATTAACAGTCTATGGTTAGAAACTTTGTGTCAAAAGATTTGATAAAGTCAATGTTTCTAATAAAATGAGACTGAATTTGCTTTATTACTGTTCTTCTGTGTGATTTGCAGATACGTGTGATGATCCGTTAGGTCTTTTAAGCATAAGCACAATCTGCAGACCCAAGTTCTCAACTTTTCAAAATAAAAGCTTTGTAAGACTGCTCGATTTAGAGCACTGCAGAAACAAAACAAATGTTGTGCTTTAACTTTGAAGACATCTTTCTTTCTAAAAGGGAAGTCATTCTGTGAATGTTGCTGCTGTGATGGAGATCAGCATCTGTGTTGTGTGTCTCTGTCAGTCCCATGTTTGAATGAAAATAATCAAATTATACAAATGATCCTGAAGCGATTTTGACGCAGTTTTCCGTATGAGCTGTTCATAAGACATAAGACATCCACTGACTGCTAGAGAGCACTGTAGTCACATTTGTATTAAATTAGAACATATCAAATGTCCAAATCGCACCAATATCCAGATATGCATTCCGCAAACAGATCAAATCTGTCCATAATTCACCAAATTGTGTATGTGTGTGTGTGTGTGTGTGTGTGTGTGTGTGTGTTTGTGTGTGTGTGTGTTTGTGTGTTCCAGGTATTGCTGCTTTTGTGAGGACCTTGAGTAAGGGGAAAGTGACATTATGAGGACTTGTCTTCAACATGAGGAAAAGGAGCAAGTCCCTATATCACATGTGTCATTATATTTTAATGTGAAGAAGATGTGTTTTACGGTTGGGCGTTACATTCATGTTAAGGGCTATATAAGGTTAAGTTAAAGGTTAGCATTAAGCAAGGAGTAGTTAGGGTTATAATTAGCTAAATGTATGTTAGGTTGGATTAAGGTTCAGGTTTATGTTAAGGTTAGGTTAGGTTCAAAACTAAACTGAAAAACAAATGAACAATTCTTAAATGAAGCAATATGCATGAGATAATTGTAATGTTTAATATTTGTCAACATCATATAATATACATATTCATTATGTATGTTATATCAATTAAAAACATTTGATAGCATTTCAAATTCCACCTCTCAGACCTGATTTCATGCAGGAGAAACACAGGTGAACAAGTGTGAGGTGTGAATCAGTTGTGAGGTTGCTTCTTCCTCTTCCTCAGTCCCAGATGCTGTCTGATTTTTTTCCAGATTGAAGACTTCTTCTGTTTGGGCGTCTCCTCAGACAACTCAGTCTCCAGAGGTTCTGAAACAGGGAGGGCATCAGAGAGGGACTCCAGGTAGGCAGGTTTGTCCACAGGCTCTCCTCCTCCTGCTTCCTTCCCCCATTTCTCCTCCTCTTTCTCCTGCTGCTCTTCCCCCCATTTCACCTCCTGCTTCTCTTCATCCCTATCCTCCTGCCACTCCTGATGCTTGATATCCTCTCTCTCCTTCCTCAGTGAGAGTTGAGAAGTCAGTTCCTCCTCTTCTCTCTGCAGAAGCATTTTCTCCTCACCAGCGCTTTTACAGAGATATCTCATCTCCTCCATTAACTGCAGATGGAGGAGGTTCAGCTCAGCCTGGAAGGACTGCATCTGAGATGTGACTTTCTCAAGCTCAGCCTTCAGGTGGCTGGCCTGCTGCCCGGCTCTGAGGTTGTCTGCTTCAGCCCTTTGAATGACCTCATTCTTTGAAGCTCTCAATTCCTCCACTTGTCTCTGCAGAAGCATTTTCTCCTCAGCAGCACTTTTGCTGAGACATCTCATCTCCTCCGTTATCTGCAGACGGAGGAAGTTCTGCTCAGCCTGGAAGGACCACATCTGAGACGTGACTTTCTCAAGCTCAGTCGTCAGGTGGCTGGCCTGCTGCCCGGCTCTGAGGTTGTCTGCTTCAGCCCTTTGAATGACCTCATTCTTTGAAGCTCTCAATTCCTCCACTTGTCTCTGCAGAAGCATTTTCTCCTCAGCAGCACTTTTGCTGAGACCTCTCATCTCCTCCGTTATCTGCAGACGGAGGAAGTTTTGCTCAGCCTGGAAGGACCACATCTGAGACGTGACATTCTCAAGCTCAGTCGTCAGGTGGCTTGCCTGCTGCCCGGCTCTGAGGTTGTCTGCTTCAGCCCTTTGAATGACCTCATTGTTTGAAGCTCTTAGTGTATCCAGTTCATCTAGAAGAGCCTTAACTGTGCTTCTCTCAAACTGCAGCTCCGAAGCAAGCATCTGCTGCTTGATTATAGAAGCCTCCTGCAGCTCCCCCCATTTCTTCTCCTGCTTCTCCTCATCCCTTTCCTCCTGCCAATCCTGATGCTTGACATCCTCTCTCTCCTTCTTCAGTGAGAGTTGATAAGTCAGTTCCTCCACTTGTCTCTGCAGAAGCATTTTCTCCTCAGCAGCACTATTGCGGAGACAGCTCATCTCCTCCATTATCTGCAGACGGAGGAAGTTCTGCTCAGCCTGGAAGGAGTGCATCTGAGCCTCGTCTTGCTCAAGCATAGCCATCAGGTGGTTGGCCTGCTGCCCGGCTCTGAGGTTTTCTGCTTCGTACCTTTGACTGAGCTCGTTGTTTGAAACTTGAAGTTTCTCCAGCTCATCTTGGAGAACCTTGTTTGTGCTCCTCTCAAAATGCAGCTCCGAAGCAAACAGTTGCTGCTCGATTACATAAGCCTCCTGCAGCTCCATGTAATATCGGTAGAGGTCTGTCTCAGTGAGGATCTTTCTAGTGCTGAGGGTTTCACTGTCATCTTCAGAATCCTCAGACTGCTGTGTTTCTTCATCCGAGTCATCCTCCTCCTCCCCATCCTCAGACTGCTCTGTTTCTTCATCCCAGTCACCCTCCTCCTCCCCATCCTCAGACTGCTGTGTTTCTTCATCCGAGTCGTCCTCCTCCTCCCCATCCTCAGACTGCTGGGTTTCTTCATCCGAGTCATCCTCCTCTTCCCCATCCTCAGACTGGTATGTTTCTTCATCCGAGTCATCCTCCTCCTCCCCATCCTCAGACTGCTCTGTTTCTTCATCCCAGTCACCCTCCTCCTCCCCATCCTCACACTGCTGTGTTTCTTCATCAGAGTCATCCTCCTCCTCCCCATCCTCAGACTGCTCTGTTTCTTCATCCGAGTCATCCTCCTCTTCCCCATCCTCAGACTGGTATGTTTCTTCATCCGAGTCATCCTCCTCCCCCCCATCCTCAGACTGCTCTGTTTCTTCATCCCAGTCACCCTCCTCCTCCCCATCCTCAGACTGCTGTGTTTCTTCATCAGAGTCATCCTCCTCCTCCCCATCCTCAGACTGCTGTGTTTCTTCATCCGAGTTGTCCTCCTCCTCCCCATCCTCAGACTGCTCTGTTTCTTCATCCGAGTCATCCTCCTCTTCCCCATCCTCAGACTGCTCTGTTTCTTCATCCGAGTCATCCTCCTCTTCCCCATCCTCAGGCTGCTGTGTTTCTTCATCCGTGTCGCAGTAGCTTTCTTCCAGGGGTTGCCTTTTGGCCAACTTTTCTTGGGGCTCGTCCTCTGTCAACTCTCGGTTTTGGCGAACACGGGCTCTCTGCATGCCCAACCGATGTTCAAGATCAATGGCATCTCGTTGAAATGGCTGGCAATCAGCTTTGAGTTGTTCAGCAGTGCTTCCAATGTTATCCATGGTGATCAGTTTGAATCAGAAGTGTCTTATTATTCAGCTGTAGTTGCTGGTTGACCTGATAATCGTAAGACACAGGGTAATAAGTAGGAAATGGTGTGAGTAAGGTGCTGCCGTCGCATATATATGTGTAGAATGTTCTATAATGTTCAAAATCAGAGCCATTCCTTTGATGTGTTTTACTTTGATGTGTGTGTGTGTGATTCCATGTATAGCTGATGTAAAGGGGACCTAAAATGTCTTCTTTAATCCTTTGATACAGAAGCTATGCAAACCCCTTCTAAGGCACAACATGGGTTAAAAATGACCCTTATTGACCTACAATATTATGTCATACAGGGCTGTAGTGTGTTTCTTTGTTATATTTTTGGAAATCAATTTATTTCATAATTTAATATTCAAAGTATTCATTAAATATCTTGTGTTTAATTACCACGAATAATTATTTTTATTTTACCGTTCTCAATTTATGAACTAAATTATTTTTCAAGTTTCAAGTTTACACACAGGGGTCAAAAATGATCCGATGGAGTCTTAATTGTAAATATCTTTGCAATAAATGTATCTCATCATTCAGAATTCCAGGAATTCCTCAATTAATTTGTTTATAATCATCACAAATTCTTATTTTCCTTTGTCCTTTTTTACTTTTTTAATAAAAATGTATGTATCCATACCCTTCAAAGGCACAACATGGGTAAAAATGACCCATATTCATTTTACATATTATTTAAAGCATGGCTGTGCGTTTTTGCTATATCTTTTAAAATCTATTTATTCATCAAAATATCTTGTTTTTGATTATCACAAATCATTATTTTCGTTTTCTCTGTCTTAATTTTTGAGCTAAAATAGTTTTTGTATTACTACATCAAGTTTACACACATGGGTCAAAAATGACCCATGTGTTTAAGTGTGAATTTGATACGAACCTTTGTTTCGTAAATGTTTGTAGTTAGGAACATGTTTGTTGTAGACAACTTTTCACATGCCACACTTGTCAGAACTACTTGTCAGAACTAAACAGGCTACTTTTGCACATCTGATTCAAGTGAGTCTTATTTTACAATTTTCCTTTTGGTACAAGGGAAATCCTCACATTAATGTCGAAGCGCCTGACTTTTTGTATGTTAATATAAAAGTCATTTCAATCCTCCAATTTTGAAATGCACTTATAAATAGTTATTACTTACATTATTATATTATTTGAACATTTCAGTCCTTAATTTGTTATTTTTCATCCTCTGAGTAACTGATGGTTAAATGTTCCCTCTGTAAAAACTGAAGACATTTTTCTCAGGACATGTCATTCTGCTTTGCACAGGAAACTCAAGTCCCCTCTGTTATAAACAAAGTTTGTGTTCAAAAAATTACAGAGTGTGAGTGGAGTCAGGTTTTCTCTGCATAGCCGAACTCTTCTGCTTCACCTCCACCTCCTGACCTTTTCCACAGGGGTCAAGGAACAGTGGATAGGAAACAGAGAGAGGCGGTGGTCTAGTGGCAGAAACTTGGACTATGGGCAGAGAAGGTCTCTGGTTCGTCTCTGGCTCGACTCCACGGAGAAACAACAAAAAGACGAACCTGGCTTGATCTGTCCAAAAATCCAAGAGGATTCTCCTTACCCTGTCTAGTGCCCCTGAGCAAGGCACCTTACTCCCCCAACATTTGCTCCCCGGGCGCCGTACATGGCTGCTCACTGCTCTGTGTGTCCTGCACCAGATGGGTCAAAAGCAGAGGTTAAATTCCCCTACCTGCATGAGTGTGCCTGTGCATGTCTGTGCATGTGTTTGGGACAAAGAAATGCATCTTAATCTGAAAGGAGCTTATTTTGACTTTTTTCGTCCGCAGCCACAGTTCTATATTCATGAGGAGGACTTGACTTGGCCACATCCGTCTCCTTATTGAGAGACATCAGCCAACATCATCCTCCCTCTGCTGTTCTACAAGGTCAAGCCTCCTCTGTTTATCAGTTCCTCACAGCTTTCTTGTCGCTTCCCACTCCTTCTCATTCAGTCTCTTTCTGACTTTCACACACACACACACACACACTGGTCTTTCTCTTCCTCGTGTCACGCCGCCTGCTCCCCTACCACATAAACAGCGTTATGATGCAGCGCCCTGCCAGCTTTGCAGTATAAAATGCAGCCAGCCACTCAGGCACTTTGCTCACAGGACGACTGATTCACCGTATATGTAGCTCCATGTGGGAGCCTGCAGTGACTGCTGAGCCGAGGGGGGGGGGGTGCAGAGGGGTCTGGGCTTTACTGGCGATTTGCAGGTTAAAGGGTCCGAAGGGGCAGAGGCAGTGCCAGAGCTTAAGGAGGTGTCGGGTTGTTCTGGGCAACTGTAATGGGTTGGTTCTCAATGAGGGAGGGGGGGGGGGGGGGGGGGGGGGTAAGTTTGAGCCTGACGTGAAATATGTGAAGTCGCTTTTGCCCATTTCTCAGGCTGCTTGTTTGGAATGGACTGTTCTCTTGTCCTGCGTTAATGTTTCAGAGCTATTTCAGAGTTATTCCTTGTCATTAGTGAGTCCTCCTCGAACAGTTCTACTTCATACTGTCACTTTTTATTGTTTGTTTGCTGAATGTTGTCTGCAGACTTGTTATTATTAACAGTCTATGGTTAGAAACTTTGTGTCAAAAGATTTGATAAAGTCAATGTTTCTAATAAAATGAGACTGAATTTGCTTTATTACTGTTCTTCTGTGTGATTTGCAGATACGTGTGATGATCCGTTAGGTCTTTTAAGCATAAGCACAATCTGCAGACCCAAGTTCTCAACTTTTCAAAATAAAAGCTTTGTAAGACTGCTCGATTTAGAGCACTGCAGAAACAAAACAAATGTTGTGCTTTAACTTTGAAGACATCTTTCTTTCTAAAAGGGAAGTCATTCTGTGAATGTTGCTGCTGTGATGGAGATCAGCATCTGTGTTGTGTGTCTCTGTCAGTCCCATGTTTGAATGAAAATAATCAAATTATACAAATGATCCTGAAGCGATTTTGACGCAGTTTTCCGTATGAGCTGTTCATAAGACATAAGACATCCACTGACTGCTAGAGAGCACTGTAGTCACATTTGTATTAAATTAGAACATATCAAATGTCCAAATCGCACCAATATCCAGATATGCATTCCGCAAACAGATCAAATCTGTCCATAATTCACCAAATTGTGTATGTGTGTGTGTGTGTGTGTGTGTGTGTGTGTTTGTGTGTTCCAGGTATTGCTGCTTTTGTGAGGACCTTGAGTAAGGGGAAAGTGACATTATGAGGACTTGTCTTCAACATGAGGAAAAGGAGCAAGTCCCTATATCACATGTGTCATTATATTTTAATGTGAAGAAGATGTGTTTTACGGTTGGGCGTTACATTCATGTTAAGGGCTATATAAGGTTAAGTTAAAGGTTAGCATTAAGCAAGGAGTAGTTAGGGTTATAATTAGCTAAATGTATGTTAGGTTGGATTAAGGTTCAGGTTTATGTTAAGGTTAGGTTAGGTTCAAAACTAAACTGAAAAACAAATGAACAATTCTTAAATGAAGCAATATGCATGAGATAATTGTAATGTTTAATATTTGTCAACATCATATAATATACATATTCATTATGTATGTTATATCAATTAAAAACATTTGATAGCATTTCAAATTCCACCTCTCAGACCTGATTTCATGCAGGAGAAACACAGGTGAACAAGTGTGAGGTGTGAATCAGTTGTGAGGTTGCTTCTTCCTCTTCCTCAGTCCCAGATGCTGTCTGATTTTTTTCCAGATTGAAGACTTCTTCTGTTTGGGCGTCTCCTCAGACAACTCAGTCTCCAGAGGTTCTGAAACAGGGAGGGCATCAGAGAGGGACTCCAGGTAGGCAGGTTTGTCCACAGGCTCTCCTCCTCCTGCTTCCTTCCCCCATTTCTCCTCCTCTTTCTCCTGCTGCTCTTCCCCCCATTTCACCTCCTGCTTCTCTTCATCCCTATCCTCCTGCCACTCCTGATGCTTGATATCCTCTCTCTCCTTCCTCAGTGAGAGTTGAGAAGTCAGTTCCTCCTCTTCTCTCTGCAGAAGCATTTTCTCCTCAGCAGCGCTTTTACAGAGATATCTCATCTCCTCCATTAACTGCAGATGGAGGAGGTTCAGCTCAGCCTGGAAGGACTGCATCTGAGATGTGACTTTCTCAAGCTCAGCCTTCAGGTGGCTGGCCTGCTGCCCGGCTCTGAGGTTGTCTGCTTCAGCCCTTTGAATGACCTCATTCTTTGAAGCTCTCAATTCCTCCACTTGTCTCTGCAGAAGCATTTTCTCCTCAGCAGCACTTTTGCTGAGACATCTCATCTCCTCCGTTATCTGCAGACGGAGGAAGCTCTGCTCAGCCTGGAAGGACCACATCTGAGACGTGACTTTCTCAAGCTCAGTCGTCAGGTGGCTGGCCTGCTGCCCGGCTCTGAGGTTGTCTGCTTCAGCCCTTTGAATGACCTCATTCTTTGAAGCTCTCAATTCCTCCACTTGTCTCTGCAGAAGCATTTTCTCCTCAGCAGCACTTTTGCTGAGACCTCTCATCTCCTCCGTTATCTGCAGACGGAGGAAGTTTTGCTCAGCCTGGAAGGACCACATCTGAGACGTGACATTCTCAAGCTCAGTCGTCAGGTGGCTTGCCTGCTGCCCGGCTCTGAGGTTGTCTGCTTCAGCCCTTTGAATGACCTCATTGTTTGAAGCTCTTAGTGTATCCAGTTCATCTAGAAGAGCCTTGACTGTGCTTCTCTCAAACTGCAGCTCCGAAGCAAGCATCTGCTGCTTGATTATAGAAGCCTCCTGCAGCTCCCCCCATTTCTTCTCCTGCTTCTCCTCATCCCTTTCCTCCTGCCAATCCTGATGCTTGACATCCTCTCTCTCCTTCTTCAGTGAGAGTTGATAAGTCAGTTCCTCCACTTGTCTCTGCAGAAGCATTTTCTCCTCAGCAGCACTATTGCGGAGACAGCTCATCTCCTCCATTATCTGCAGACGGAGGAAGTTCTGCTCAGCCTGGAAGGAGTGCATCTGAGCCTCGTCTTGCTCAAGCATAGCCATCAGGTGGTTGGCCTGCTGCCCGGCTCTGAGGTTTTCTGCTTCGTACCTTTGACTGAGCTCGTTGTTTGAAACTTGAAGTTTCTCCAGCTCATCTTGGAGAACCTTGTTTGTGCTCCTCTCAAAATGCAGCTCCGAAGCAAACAGTTGCTGCTCGATTACATAAGCCTCCTGCAGCTCCATGTAATATCGGTAGAGGTCTGTCTCAGTGAGGATCTTTCTAGTGCTGAGGGTTTCACTGTCATCTTCAGAATCCTCAGACTGCTGTGTTTCTTCATCCGAGTCATCCTCCTCCTCCCCATCCTCAGACTGCTCTGTTTCTTCATCCCAGTCACCCTCCTCCTCCCCATCCTCAGACTGCTGTGTTTCTTCATCCGAGTCGTCCTCCTCCTCCCCATCCTCAGACTGCTGGGTTTCTTCATCCGAGTCATCCTCCTCTTCCCAATCCTCAGACTGGTATGTTTCTTCATCCGAGTCATCCTCCTCCTCCCCATCCTCAGACTGCTCTGTTTCTTCATCCCAGTCACCCTCCTCCTCCCCATCCTCAGACTGCTGTGTTTCTTCATCAGAGTCATCCTCCTCCTCCCCATCCTCAGACTGCTCTGTTTCTTCATCCGAGTCATCCTCCTCTTCCCCATCCTCAGACTGGTATGTTTCTTCATCCGAGTCATCCTCCTCCCCCCCATCCTCAGACTGCTCTGTTTCTTCATCCCAGTCACCCTCCTCCTCCCCATCCTCAGACTGCTGTGTTTCTTCATCAGAGTCATCCTCCTCCTCCCCATCCTCAGACTGCTGTGTTTCTTCATCCGAGTTGTCCTCCTCCTCCCCATCCTCAGACTGCTCTGTTTCTTCATCCGAGTCATCCTCCTCTTCCCCATCCTCAGACTGCTCTGTTTCTTCATCCGAGTCATCCTCCTCTTCCCCATCCTCAGGCTGCTGTGTTTCTTCATCCGTGTCGCAGTAGCTTTCTTCCAGGGGTTGCCTTTTGGCCAACTTTTCTTGGGGCTCGTCCTCTGTCAACTCTCGGTTTTGGCGAACACGGGCTCTCTGCATGCCCAACCGATGTTCAAGATCAATGGCATCTCGTTGAAATGGCTGGCAATCAGCTTTGAGTTGTTCAGCAGTGCTTCCAATGTTATCCATGGTGATCAGTTTGAATTAGAAGTGTCTTATTATTCAGCTGTAGTTGCTGGTTGACCTGATAATCGTAAGACACAGGGTAATAAGTAGGAAATGGTGTGAGTAAGGTGCTGCCGTCGCATATATATGTGTAGAATGTTCTATAATGTTCAAAATCAGAGCCATTCCTTTGATGTGTTTTACTTTGATGTGTGTGTGTGTGATTCCATGTATAGCTGATGTAAAGGGGACCTAAAATGTCTTCTTTAATCCTTTGATACAGAAGCTATGCAAACCCCTTCTAAGGCACAACATGGGTTAAAAATGACCCTTATTGACCTACAATATTATGTCATACAGGGCTGTAGTGTGTTTCTTTGTTATATTTTTGGAAATCAATTTATTTCATAATTTAATATTCAAAGTATTCATTAAATATCTTGTGTTTAATTACCACGAATAATTATTTTTATTTTACCGTTCTCAATTTATGAACTAAATTATTTTTCAAGTTTCAAGTTTACACACAGGGGTCAAAAATGATCCGATGGAGTCTTAATTGTAAATATCTTTGCAATAAATGTATCTCATCATTCAGAATTCCAGGAATTCCTCAATTAATTTGTTTATAATCATCACAAATTCTTATTTTCCTTTGTCCTTTTTTACTTTTTTAATAAAAATGTATGTATCCATACCCTTCAAAGGCACAACATGGGTAAAAATGACCCATATTCATTTTACATATTATTTAAAGCATGGCTGTGCGTTTTTGCTATATCTTTTAAAATCTATTTATTCATCAAAATATCTTGTTTTTGATTATCACAAATCATTATTTTCGTTTTCTCTGTCTTAATTTTTGAGCTAAAATAGTTTTTGTATGACTACATCAAGTTTACACACATGGGTCAAAAATGACCCATGTGTTTAAGTGTGAATTTGATACGAACCTTTGTTTCGTAAATGTTTGTAGTTAGGAACATGTTTGTTGTAGACAACTTTTCACATGCCACACTTGTCAGAACTACTTGTCAGAACTAAACAGGCTACTTTTGCACATCTGATTCAAGTGAGTCTTATTTTACAATTTTCCTTTTGGTACAAGGGAAATCCTCACATTAATGTCGAAGCGCCTGACTTTTTGTATGTTAATATAAAAGTCATTTCAATCCTCCAATTTTGAAATGCACTTATAAATAGTTATTACTTACATTATTATATTATTTGAACATTTCAGTCCTTAATTTGTTATTTTTCATCCTCTGAGTAACTGATGGTTAAATGTTCCCTCTGTAAAAACTGAAGACATCATTTCTCAGGACATGTCATTCTGCTTTGCACAGGAAACTCAAGTCCCCTCTGTTATAAACAAAGTTTGTGTTCAAAAAATTACAGAGTGTGAGTGGAGTCAGGTTTTCTCTGCATAGCCGAACTCTTCTGCTTCACCTCCACCTCCTGACCTTTTCCACAGGGGTCAAGGAACAGTGGATAGGAAACAGAGAGAGGCGGTGGTCTAGTGGCAGAAACTTGGACTATGGGCAGAGAAGGTCTCTGGTTCGTCTCTGGCTCGACTCCACGGAGAAACAACAAAAAGACGAACCTGGCTTGATCTGTCCAAAAATCCAAGAGGATTCTCCTTACCCTGTCTAGTGCCCCTGAGCAAGGCACCTTACTCCCCCAACATTTGCTCCCCGGGCGCCGTACATGGCTGCTCACTGCTCTGTGTGTCCTGCACCAGATGGGTCAAAAGCAGAGGTTAAATTCCCCTACCTGCATGAGTGTGCCTGTGCATGTCTGTGCATGTGTTTGGGACAAAGAAATGCATCTTAATCTGAAAGGAGCTTATTTTGACTTTTTTCGTCCGCAGCCACAGTTCTATATTCATGAGGAGGACTTGACTTGGCCACATCCGTCTCCTTATTGAGAGACATCAGCCAACATCATCCTCCCTCTGCTGTTCTACAAGGTCAAGCCTCCTCTGTTTATCAGTTCCTCACAGCTTTCTTGTCGCTTCCCACTCCTTCTCATTCAGTCTCTTTCTGACTTTAACACACACACACACACACACCGGTCTTTCTCTTCCTCGTGTCACGCCGCCTGCTCCCCTACCACATAAACAGCGTTATGATGCAGCGCCCTGCCAGCTTTGCAGTATAAAATGCAGCCAGCCACTCAGGCACTTTGCTCACAGGACGACTGATTCACTGTATATGTAGCTCCATGTGGGAGCCTGCAGTGACTGCTGAGCTGAAGGGGGGGGGGGGGGGGGGGGGGTGCAGAGGGGTCTGGGCTTTACTGGCGATTTGCAGGTTAAAGGGTCCGAAGGGGCAGAGGCAGTGCCAGAGCTTAAGGAGGTGTCGGGTTGTTCTGGGCAACTGTAATGGGTTGGTTCTCAATGAGGGAGGGGGGGGGGGGGGTAAGTTTGAGCCTGACGTGAAATATGTGAAGTCGCTTTTGCCCATTTCTCAGGCTGCTTGTTTGGAATGGGCTGTTCTCTTGTCCTGCGTTAATGTTTCAGAGCTATTTCAGAGTTATTCCTTGTCATTAGTGAGTCCTCCTCGAACAGTTCTGCTTCATACTGTCACTTTTTATTGTTTGTTTGCTGAATGTTGTCTGCAGACTTGTTATTATTAACAGTCTATGGTTAGAAACTTTGTGTCAAAAGATTTGATAAAGTCAATGTTTCTAATAAAATGAGACTGAATTTGCTTTATTACTGTTCTTCTGTGTGGTTTGCAGATACGTGTGAATGATCTGTTAGGTCTGTTAAGCATAAGCACAATCTGCAGACCCAAGTTCTCAACTTTTCAAAATAAAAGCTTTGTAAGACTGCTCGATTTAGAGCACTGCAGAAACAAAACAATTGTTGTGCTTTAACTTTGAAGACATCTTTCTTTCTAAAGGGAAGTCATTCTGTGAATGTTGCTGCCGTGATGGAGATCAGCATCTGTGTTGTGTGTCTCTGTCAGTCCCATGGTTGAATGAAAATAATCAAATTATACAAATGATCTGGAAGTGATTTTGACGCAGTTTTCCGTATGAGCTGTTCATAAGACATAAGACATCCACTGACTGCTAGAGAGCACTGTAGTCACATTTGTATTAAATTAGAACATATCAAATGTCCAAATCGCACCAATATCCAGATATGCATTCCGCAAACGGATCAAATCTGTCCATAATTCACCAAATTGTGTATGTGTGTGCGTGTGTGTGTGTGTGTTTGTGTGTTCCAGGTATTGCTGCTTTTGTGAGGACCTTGAGTAAGGGGAAAGTGACATTATGAGGACTTGTCTTCAACATGAGGAAAAGGAGCAGGTCCCTATATCACATGTGTCATTATATTTTAATGTGAAGATGTGTTTTACGGTTGGGCGTTACATTCATGTTAAGGGCTATATAAGGTTAAGTTAAAGGTTAGCATTAAGCAAGGAGTAGTTAGGGTTATAATTAGCTAAATGTATGTTAGGTTGGATTAAGGTTCAGGTTTATGTTAAGGTTAGGTTAGGTTCAAAACTAAACTGAAAAACAAATGAACAATTCTTAAATGAAGCAATATGCATGAGATAATTGTAATGTTTAATATTTGTCAACATCATATAATATACATATTCATTATGTATGTTATATCACTTAAAAACATTTGATAGCATTTCAAATTCCACCTCTCAGACCTGATTTCATGCAGGAGAAACACAGGTGAACAAGTGTGAGGTGTGAATCAGTTGTGAGGTTGCTTCTTCCTCTTCCTCAGTCCCAGATGCTGTCTGATTTTTTTCCAGATTGAAGACTTCTTCTTTTTGGGCGTCTCCTCAGACAACTCAGTCTCCACAGGTTCTGAAACAGGGAGGGCATCAGAGAGGGACTCCAGGTAGGCAGGTTTGTCCACAGGCTCTCCTCCTCCTGCTTCCTTCCCCCATTTCTCCTCCTCTTTCTCCTGCTGCTCTTCCCCCCATTTCACCTCCTGCTTCTCTTCATCCCTATCCTCCTGCCACTCCTGATGCTTGATATCCTCTCTCTCCTTCCTCAGTGAGAGTTGAGAAGTCAGTTCCTCCTCTTCTCTCTGCAGAAGCATTTTCTCCTCAGCAGCGCTTTTACAGAGATATCTCATCTCCTCCATTAACTGCAGATGGAGGAGGTTCAGCTCAGCCTGGAAGGACCTCATCTGAGATGTGACTTTCTCAAGCTCAGCCTTCAGGTGGCTGGCCTGCTGCCCGGCTCTGAGGTTGTCTGCTTCAGCCCTTTGAATAACCTCATTCTTTGAAGCTCTCAATTCCTCCACTTGTCTCTGCAGAAGCATTTTCTCCTCAGCAGCACTTTTGCTGAGACATCTCATCTCCTCCGTTATCTGCAGACGGAGGAAGTTCAGCTCAGCCTGGAAGGACCACATCTGAGACGTGACTTTCTCAAGCTCAGTCGTCAGGTGGCTGGCCTGCTGCCCGGCTCTGAGGTTGTCTGCTTCAGCCCTTTGAATGACCTCATTCTTTGAAGCTCTCAATTCCTCCACTTGTCTCTGCAGAAGCATTTTCTCCTCAGCAGCACTTATGCTGAGACCTCTCATCTCCTCCGTTATCTGCAGACGGAGGAAGTTTTGCTCAGCCTGGAAGGACCACATCTGAGACGTGACATTCTCAAGCTCAGTCGTCAGGTGGCTGGCCTGCTGCCCGGCTCTGAGGTTGTCTGCTTCAGCCCTTTGAATGACCTCATTGTTTGAAGCTCTTAGTGTATCCAGTTCATCTAGGAGAGCCTTGACTGTGCTTCTCTCGAACTGCAGCTCCGAAGCAAGCATCTGCTGCTTGATTATAGAAGCCTCCTGCAGCTCCCCCCATTTCTTCTCCTGCTTCTCCTCATCCCTTTCCTCCTGCCAATCCTGATGCTTGACATCCTCTCTCTCCTTCTTCAGTGAGAGTTGATAAGTCAGTTCCTCCACTTGTCTCTGCAGAAGCATTTTCTCCTCAGCAGCACTATTGCGGAGACAGCTCATCTCCTCCATTATCTGCAGACGGAGGAAGTTCTGCTCAGCCTGGAAGGAGTGCATCTGAGCCTCGTCTTGCTCAAGCATAGCCATCAGGTGGTTGGCCTGCTGCCCGGCTCTGAGGTTTTCTGCTTCGTACCTTTGACTGAGCTCGTTGTTTGAAACTTGAAGTTTCTCCAGCTCATCTTGGAGAACCTTGTTTGTGCTCCTCTCAAAATGCAGCTCCGAAGCAAACAGTTGCTGCTCGATTACATAAGCCTCCTGCAGCTCCATGTAATATCGGTAGAGGTCTGTCTCAGTGAGGATCTTTCTAGTGCTGAGGGTTTCACTGTCATCTTCGGAATCCTCAGACTGCTGTGTTTCTTCATCCGAGTCATCCTCCTCCTCCCCATCCTCAGACTGCTCTGTTTCCTCATCCCAGTCACCCTCCTCCTCCCCATCCTCAGACTGCTGTGTTTCTTCATCAGAGTCGTCCTCCTCCTCCCCATCCTCAGACTGGTGTGTTTCTTCATCCGAGTCATCCTCCTCCTCCCCACCCTCAGACTGCTGTGTTTCTTCATCCGAGTCGTCCTCCTCCTCCCCATCCTCAGACTGCTGGGTTTCTTCATTCGAGTCATCCTCCTCCTCCCCATCCTCAGACTGCTGTGTTTCTTCATCCGAGTCGTCCTCCTCCTCCCCATCCTCAGACTGCTCTGTTTCTTCATCAGAGTCGTCCTCCTCCTCCCCATCCTCAGACTGCTGTGTTTCTTCATCCGAGTCGTCCTCCTCCTCCCCATCCTCAGACTGCTGGGTTTCTTCATTCGAGTTGTCCTCCTCCTCCCCATCCTCAGACTGCTCTGTTTCTTCATCCGAGTCATCCTCCTCTTCCCCATCCTCAGGCTGCTGTGTTTCTTCATCCGTGTCGCAGTAGCTTTCTTCCAGGGGTTGCCTTTTGGCCAACTTTTCTTGGGGCTCGTCCTCTTTCAACTCTCGGTTTTGTCGAACACGGGCTCTCTGCATGCCCAACCGATGTTCAAGATCAATGGCATCTCGTTGAAATGCCTGGCTATCAGCTTTGAGTTGTTCAGCAGTGCTTCCAATGTTATCCATGGTGATCAGTTTGAATCAGAAGTGTCTTATTATTCAGCTGTAGTTGCTGGTTGACCTGATAATCGTAAGACACAGGGTAATAAGTAGGAAATGGTGTGAGTAAGGTTCTGTCGTCACATATATATGTGTAGAATGTTCTATAATGTTCAAAATCAGAGCCATTCCAAGGATGTGTTTTCCTTTGATGTGTGTGTGTGTGTGTCCATGTATAGCTGATGTAAAGGGGACCTAAATATGTCTTCTTTAATCCTTTGATACAGAAGCTATGCAAACCCCTTCTAAGGCACAACATGGGTTAAAAATTTCCCTTATTGACCTACAATATTATGTCATACAGGGCTGTAGTGTGTTTCTTTGTTATATTTTTGGAAATCAATTTATTTCATAATTTAATATTCAAAGTATTCATTAAATATCTTGTGTTTAATTACCACGATTAATTATTTTTATTTTACCGTTCTCAATTTATGAACTAAATTATTTTTCAAGTTTCAAGTTTCCACACAGGGGTCAAAAATGATCCGATGGAGTCTTAATTGTAAATATCTTTGCAATAAATGTATCTCATCATTCAGAATTCCAGGAATTCCTCAATTAACTTGTTTATAATCATCACAAATTCTTATTTTCCTTTGTCCTTTTTTACTTTTTTAGTAAAAATGTATGTATCCATACCCTTCAAAGGCACAACATGGGTAAAAAATGACCCGTATTCATTTCACATATTATTTAAAACATGGCTGTGCCTTTTTGCTATATCTTTTAAAATCTATTTATTCATCAAAATATCTTGTTTTTGATTATCACAAATCATTATTTTCGTTTTCTCTGTCTTAATTTTTTTGAGCTAAAATAGTTTTTGTATTACTACATCAAGTTTACACACATGGGTCAAAAATGACCCATGTGTGTAAGTGTGAATTTGATAGGAACCTTTGTTTCGTAAATGTTTGTAGTTAGGCACATGTTTGTTGTGGACAACTTTTCACATGCCACACTTGTCAGAACTACTTGTCAGAACTAAACAGGCTACTTTTGCACATCTGATTCAAGTGAGTCTTATTTTACAATTGTCCTATTGGTACAAGGGAAATCCTCACATTAATGTCGAAGCGCCTGACTTCTTGTATGTAAATATAAAAGTAATTTCAATCCTCCAATTTTGAAATGCACTTATAAATAGTTATTACTTACATTATTATATTATTTGAACATTTCAGTCCTTCATTTGTTATTTTTCATCCTCTGAGTAACTGATGGTTAAATGTTCCCTCTGTAAAAACTGAAGACATCATTTCTCAGGACATGTCACTCTGCTTTGCACAGGAAACTCAAGTCCCCTCTGTTATAAACAAAGTTTGTGTTAAAAAAATTACAGAGTGTGAGTGGAGTCAGGTTTTCTCTGCACAGCCGAACTCCTCCGCTTCACCTCCACCTCCTGACCATTTCCACAGGGGTCAAGGAACAGTGGATAGGAAACAGAGAGAGGCGGTGGTCTAGTGGCAGAAACTTGGACTATGGGCAGAGAAGGTCTCTGGTTCGTCTCTGGCTCGACTCCACGGAGAAACAACAAAAAGACGAACCTGGCTTGATCTGTCCAAAAATCCAAGAGGATTCTCCTTACCCTGTCTAGTGCCCCTGAGCAAGGCACCTTACTCCCCCAACATTTGCTCCCCGGGCGCCGTACATGGCTGCTCACTGCTCTGTGTGTCCTGCACCAGATGGGTCAAAAGCAGAGGTTAAATTCCCCTACCTGCATGAGTGTGCCTGTGCATGTCTGTGCATGTGTTTGGGACAAAGAAATGCATCTTAATCTGAAAGAAGCTTATTTTGACTTTTTTCGTCCGCAGCCACAGTTCTATATTCATGAGGAGGACTTGACTTGGCCACATCCGTCTCCTTATTGAGAGACAACAGCCAACATCATCCTCCCTCTGCTGTTCTACAAGGTCAAGCCTCCTCTGTTTATCAGTTCCTCACAGCTTTCTTCGTCGCTTCCCACTCCTTCTCATTCAGTCTCTTTCTGACTTTCACACACACACACACACACACCGGTCTTTCTCTTCCTCGTGTCACGCCGCCTGCTCCCCTACCACATAAACAGCGTTATGATGCAGCGCCCTGCCAGCTTTGCAGTATAAAATGCAGCCAGCCACTCAGGCACTTTGCTCACAGGACGACTGATTCACCGTATATGTAGCTCCATGTGGGAGCCTGCAGTGACTGCTGAGCCGAAGGGGGGGGGGGGGGGGTTCAGAGGGGTCTGGGCTTTACTGGCGATTTGCAGGTTAAAGGGTCCAAAGGGGCAGAGGCAGTGCCAGAGCTAAAGGAGGTGTCGGGTTGTTCTGGTTAACTGTAATGGGTTGGTTCTCAATGAGGGGGGGGGGGGGTAAGTTTGAGCCTGACGTGAAATATGTGAAGTCGCTTTTGCCCATTTCTCAGGCTGCTTGTTTGGAATGGGCTGTTCTCTTGTCCTGCGTTAATGTTTCAGAGCTATTTCAGAGTTATTCCTTGTCATTAGTGAGTCCTCCTCGAACAGTTCTACTTCATACTGTCACTTTTTATTGTTTGTTTGCTGAATGTTGTCTGCAGACTTGTTATTATTAACAGTCTATGGTTAGAAACTTTGTGTCAAAAGATTTAATAAAGTCAATGTTTCTAATAAAATGAGACTGAATTTGCATTATTACTGTTCTTCTGTGTGGTTTGCAGATACGTGTGAATGATCCGTTAGGTCTTTTAAGCATAAGCACAATCTGCAGACCCAAGTTCTCAACTTTTCAAAATAAAAGCTTTGTAAGACTGCTCGATTTAGAGCACTGCAGAAACAAAACAAATGTTGTGCTTTAACTTTGAAGACATCTTTCTTTCTAAAGGGAAGTCATTCTGTGAATGTTGCTGCCGTGATGGAGATCAGCATCTGTGTTGTGTGTCTCTGTCAGTCCCATGGTTGAATGAAAATAATCAAATTATACAAATGATCTGGCAGTGATTTTGACGCAGTTTTCCGTATGAGCTGTTCATAAGACATAAGACATCCACTGACTGCTAGAGAGCACTGTAGTCACATTTGTATTAAATTAGAACATATCAAATGTCCAAATCGCACCAATATCCAGATATGCATTCCGCAAACAGATCAAATCTGTCCATAATTCACCAAATTGTGTATGTGTGTGTGTGTGTGTGTGTGTGTGTGTGTGTGTGTGTGTGTTTGTGTGTTCCAGGTATTGCTGCTTTTGTGAGGACCTTGAGTAAGGGGAAAGTGACATTATGAGGACTTGTCTTCAACATGAGGAAAAAGAGCAGGTCCCTATATCACATGTGTCATTACATTTTAATGTGAAGATGTGTTTTATGGTTGGGCGTTACTTTCAGGTTAAGGTATATATAAGGTTAAGTTAAAGGTTAGCATTAAGCAAGGAGTAGTTAGGGTTATAATTAGCTAAATGTATGTTAGGTTGGATTAAGGTTCAGGTTTATTATTAACAGTCTATGGTTAGAAACTTTGTGTCAAAAGATTTGATAAAGTCAATGTTTCTAATAAAATGAGACTGAATTTGCTTTATTACTGTTCTTCTGTGTGGTTTGCAGATACGTGTGAATGATCCGTTAGGTCTTTTAAGCATAAGCACAATCTGCAGACCCAAGTTCTCAACTTTTCAAAATAAAAGCTTTGTAAGACTGCTCGATTTAGAGCACTGCAGAAACAAAACAATTGTTGTGCTTTAACTTTGAAGACATCTTTCTTTCTAAAGGGAAGTCATTCTGTGAATGTTGCTGCCGTGATGGAGATCAGCATCTGTGTTGTGTGTCTCTGTCAGTCCCATGGTTGAATGAAAATAATCAAATTATACAAATGATCTGGCAGTGATTTTGATGCAGTTTCTGAATCAGCTGTTGTTTATCCAAAGACCTAGAAGACATCCACTGACTGCTACAGAGCGCTGGCACCCTGTTTAGTTATAAATGTCTAAATCGCAGCTATCTCCAGATATGCATTCCACAAATAGATTAAATATGTACATAATTCACCATTTTTTTAAAATTATTTTTATATTGTATGTTCTTGAAATGAAGACAGGACAGGGATGCAGAGGTTGTTTTGAGTCAGTGATTCGGTCTGTGACACCGAATGTCCGCCTGAGTGAATCCTCAGAGATAGTGGACCGAGACCCCTTCAAAAGAGCAGCTTATCGACACTGCGCTGAGTCCAGCAATCTGAAGCCAAAATCTTTCCCAGCTGCTCCTATTAATTACCCAAATCCCCAATAAAAGCCTGTCTGTAATGAATAGGCTAGATCTAGCATGTTATGCGTTTCCTACCCGCTCTGCTTACCGAGGGAAGTTATTGTCCGACATAGATGAAGGGAGAGAGGTTGTGAGTTCTCTAAACACTTCGATGAAGCTTGTTCTATGTGATTATTTCAATCCTTGCTCATTTAAAGGCAATTTAAGGGTGATCTCAAGATTCTAGGGTTTGTACGATCACATGGCACATTTTTGTGTTTACATACCAGGATGAAATCCGACCACCAGGTCTGGCTTAGCTGCTTCCTGTTCCTCCACGAGCTCCTCCCAGAATTGGTGGTACAGCCCCTTATAGGCGCTGATGAAGACCTTCTGCCTGGGTCCAAACCCCCTGAGAGGGGGCCTCATGATGGGCCCGTCCACCACTTCCGGCCCCACCATGACGATCTCTATGCCCTGGTGTCCGGGAAACATGTGGTTGAGTTCGTCATAGTCGTTCAGACTTGCTCTCATGGTCTCATTGTGGGACGCCCCTGCCACGTGAATGGTGAGGGGTTTGGCGTGCGGGTCCAAGCCAAAGTGTTGAACTGCCATCCCAACTGTGAGAACTCGAGAGAGGAACTCGCTCTGAAGGCGCCACAAAGACTGACGCAGGTCAGCATCATCGGGCCGCGTCCGGCTGGCGTTGTCCCAAAGGGTCGCCATGTTGGCACCGGACAAAATGGCATCCAGACGTGGCGTGAGGTCGCCCTGCATGGGTAGCCAATCATTCCAGTTCTTCACCTCAGGGGCTGACTTTGACCAATCGTCAGTGGGGAAAGGGAGGTCTCCTGTGTGGGGTACAACATTTATGAGGAGGACAACAACACATGTTGACTCGACCTGTCAAGTTTACAGAAAAGCTCAACAAATTAATGTGAGAAATTCACAGGAACTAATTAAAATTCCAAAACCACACAAGCATTCCACTGCGACTGGATCAGTTTCAGCTCAGCTTTAAAATACAGTCGACCACCTCATTAATGCAACATTGCGTTTTAAGGCCTTTTCAATCCAAGTAGCACGTTCTTTTCTATACTCACCAGTGAACATCAGCCACTCCACTAGTCTGTCAATGGCCACCAGACGCAGTGTTTTGCAGACTCTTTTATGCTGAGGCCAGTCTTTTCTCTGACAGTCCTTGTTGCAATAGTACACGTTCAAGCACCTGTGAGAGAAATAATGGGAATTAATCAAAAAGAAGCACTTTTACTAACAAAGTCGTACAAACTACTATAGAGCTGCACTTGAATTTGTTTTTGCGGTTTTCCCAAGATTGCATGAGTTAGTTATGGAAGAAGAAACGTTGAAAGCTGCATCGTAAGAAACTGTCTTTGTTTCGTTAAGATAATTAACTTTAGATATTTCATTCAGTCCCACAAATTTGCTGTATCGCAGCAGGAAGGAAGCATCAGCTAGAAAAATAATACATTAAAATATATGCAACATAAACATTACGCAATACAAAAATAGGGCTGATGTAAACAGTCATATTTACAATCCTACAAACAGGATAAATTCTGTGAAGTAGCATTGCGCGTATAGGAAGATGAACCTCAGGTGGAAATCAAACTTCATGGCCCTGCCCATGGATACGCCCCTGCATGGCAAACATTATACCTGCTAACTGCCCACATATTAGCAATGTACTGTGAGGGTGTTAATTTCTTCCTGTTAGTATTATTCAGCTTTGCACTGCTATGCATAAGTCATTGAGATTTATTACCAGAACGTCATGTGCCAGGATGTTAATAGAATCCTGCATTCCCTTAGAACTATCTACATTTGACCTTCTTCTACCGTTGTATACTCGTAACTCTCACAGTGGATTCTGTCCCTTTTTAGACGACCGTTACACGCACGCCAGTCAGATGCTGCAATTCAAATCATGATCACGTGGCCTCGGGGTGTGTGTGTGTGTGTGTGTGTGTGTGTGTGTGTATGTGTGTGTGTGTGTGTGTGTGTGTGTGTGTGTGCTTGTGTGTGTGTTATCGCACAGTTAAGGTGGTGAGGTAGCGTGTTGGATTAGGAATGTGACGGCCAGTTGGCGCTTTGAGGGAGATATTACTTTACCTTGCAATCATTTGCTGCCTCGGAGGCGCCTGCATTTACATAAAACAATTTATCAGCCACTGTGTAGTGACACGGTGCACACGGGGCACACTAATCCTCCAAGAGGAGGCTTACAGGTGGACAAAGGAGGCAAAACAATGTGAGGAAACAGAGGTGGCTGTGAAAAAGGAAAACATATATATTTATATATAGCAGAGGCTCTGTTGGACTGTTCGTGGTAATTCTCAAATGTCAACGGACCGGAGGGTTTTCACTCGTCAGCAGGTCTGGTTTTCTGCTGCTGCACCCAGTAGCTTTTTTCATGAGAGACAGCAGCAGCTGGGAATTTCACCCACATGCATGATGGTGTATGTGTGTGTGTGTGTGTGTGTGTGAGAGAGAGAGAGAGAGAGAGAGAGAGAGAGAGTTTCTGAATCTGCTGGAGAGAGAAAAGAGAGCAACAGACAGGCAAAGGTGAGATAACTAAAAGACAACGAGGCCCTTGTGAATAAGCAGCACAATATCCCCGGACTCTCCCTGTCAATACGCTCCTTGAAATATCTGCATTGCTGTGACAGTACAAAACACATTAAGCTGCTCGTAATAAGCTGCAGGGCTGTGGAGCAATGAATCACAGTCATGGGACTTAGTTATATCTGCCACTGGCCATCATCCACCTTTGTGGAGGCGTCCCCACCTTGACGATCCCTCATCATATGGCAATGCCTCACTCGTGACAGCTTTTGGGCAAAGATGTCAGAACAATGTCCCGCCAGGTGCTGATGGAGCCGAGCAGAGAACACTGTGGCTTTCAGTGGCCCCTAAAAAACTCTGATGGTCAACGATGATTAATGTTAATCAGTGCCAATGCCAGGGTATTGCAGCCCGCAGCGGAGCACCTCCTGAAAAGATGGACACTGGAGAGATCTTTTGTCGCCCCTCACTTTGGACTTCACACTCACTTCACACAACGCTTCAGGGTCTGGTTCTCGCCGAGATGCTCCGGCAGCTTGTTGCAGCCGGTGCAGAACTCAAAGGTCTCCTCCATCTTCTGGAACATCTCCTTATAGTTGCGGAACGAGATTCCTTTAGCTTTTCCCACAACGGCAGCCCTGGTTTGCATGGAACAAATGAAGCAATGAGGAGAATAAATTCATCATTTAAACCATGTGTGTCCATATTGACGAATCAGAGTCTGTTGGCACCTGTACTCTCCGTAGTCCTTCATGTTGAGCTTGTTGAGAATCACCTTGGAGAGCCCGGGAACGTTGGAGTCCAGAGAATAAAAACCAGACTGGTCCGAGAAGACGCTGTCGGTCCCAGGAGCGTAGGACTGAGGGAGAGCTGGGATCTGAGAGGCCATGTTGGGGCCTTTAAAAAACACACACATTAACATTAGATTCACTGTGTTACACTGAGACTGGAGAGATCAGCTCCTGAGGTTAAGGCCTTGACCCAGCGGTTCCTATATGTTTCTCATATTTTGTCCTAAAATTCACTGAAAGGAAAACATGAAAAAATACTTATTGCAAGTCATATTTGAGACTTCAGGGAGATAGCTTCATGACTGGTCCCTGTTTTTAGCCCTTCGAGAAAAAAATCCATCCATCCTCCTTTTATCTATACTGCTTTTCTAGCTTTCCTACTCTGCATATTGTATGTATTATTGTATTAGACATTATTATGACATAGTGTTTCACCCTAAATCTCTGCAAAGCAGATCACTGTTGCAACAAATCCCATCTGTGACTTCAACTTGTAGCGAAGAAAAAATTAAATGAACACATTCAATTTAATTCAAATTTTACTGAAACTAAATGAACATTTTGAACCTGTCTTGTCCTTTGAGGGACAGTAACTCAATGTCATCCAGCAGGACGCTGCACGGTCCAGTCAAACCTCTAAATGACTTTGTGTGCCATGTTATTTTGTGTTTTTTTTTTGCAGTTCACCCTGTGATCATGGCAACAAAAAATAAAATAACCATGGCGGTGATAACTCTCCATCATCGCTCAACCCTGTCACAGAGTATTATCAAATGTTATCCAACGGTTTGGTGTCTGTAGTGGCTCAGTCAATCAAACTGGGCCTGGTACCAGGAACAACACCCCCCCCCCCTCCTCAACAACAGCAGCGCCCTCTGAAATATGGCGTCCATTGGATTTCAAGGCTTTGTGTGACAGATAGGCAGCAGAGTGGGGGGCTTGTGTGGACGGACAGACTGACGGATGAGAAGAAGCAGAGCGGCCAGGACTCACAGATGTATTCTTGGTGTGCACCCTCACAAGCAAGTTATCACAATGCAACCAGCAGAAACACTTCCTCTGCTTTTATAGATGATGACTCCAGACAACTTGCGAAATGCTTCTCTTGATAATACATCACTGTCGCCAGGAGCCCCACAAAAAGCTATTTCAGAACCAAGGATAACTTTTTTTTTAAGGAATACACATAAGGTTCTCCAGGATATGAGATTGTTTTTTTTTTCGGTCCCCCAGTGAAAGAGCCGCACATAAACATGGGCTGTGTTCCTTCCTATTATACATTGTGTTAATCTTAAGGCAGTGGTTGGAGTCTTTCTTCTCTGAATAGCTACAGAGGTGTAAAGCAGGGCAGGCTTGCCCTTGTGCATACACCCACACACACACAAACAGACACACAAACACTCTCCAGCCTGATGCCTACAGAGACTCACGACCAGAGGATCACTTCAAACCTCAGACAAGCGGAGGTTGCCCGGGGAATGTTCTTTGCGTTGCGTCAGCGTGCCTCATGCCCTTGACACAAAAAAGAATCTATCCTCTATACCCACAACCCTGACACCCTCACCTCACACCCCCGCCTCCCCCCTGTTCATATGTCACATGATCTATTTGCTTGTCTTGACATACGGGGAAATAAGAGGGAGGGGGGAGAAATGTGATCATCACAGACACACACGCACACCTAACCCTAACCCTACACACACATGTTTGCACTTATATCTTAGTGAGGTCACGCATTGACATGATGCACTCCCTAGCCCCTTACATTCACCTTAACCATCCGAACTAAATGCCGGACCCTAACCCAAAAGCCAAGTTTTAAGCCTCAAACAGCCCTTTAAAAAAGTAACCACCGTTCCAAATGTCCTCTTTTTCCAAAAATGATTTCCATTCTGATTGGTCTGTGCTTAAAATGGTCCTCACAAAGATATCAGTACAGGTTCACACATACACACACACACATCTCTGTAACTCACAAGTCTCCTTCAGTCTGTCTTTAGTTTTGCTGGATGTTTTTTAGAATCATGTCTGCAACTTCTTTCACATTAAATTTGTAGTTAATAACCCCCCCCCATTTAATATGATAATGTGATGTGAACTGCATTTACCTCCAGGCATCTCACAGCCATAAAATCTTCTACTTGGCTTGAGAACAGCACAATAAATACTTTATCACACTTAGGCACTGTGTTGCCGTCTAAACGCTCCTCGTTAAAAACACAACAACTGTGTTTCATCCACTTTTCAGGAAAACTGCATCTTTTTGATTTTCACATCGAGCATCGCGGGGGAACGATTTTTGCCTCATCACGTCTTCAGGCGAAAATTGAAAGGCCTTTTATCAAATTAGCTCCCTGGCATCTGCAAAGTGTCTGGGGAATGCATGCAAGGACTGAACAGATTTCCCACCGGAGGGTAGATCTTTCTGTCCTCACTCATCTGACCCTGACAGATAAAAGGCCCACCACTGGTGATCTGGCCAAAGCATGATCATTCAGACTGCCGCCATGTCACCACACACACACACCCCGAGACACATAGTGTTAGTTTGTACCTGTGATTCCAGACGAGCAGCGTGGATCCTAGCGGATTCTGTGAGTTTTCTCAGCTGAGTACAGAGGAAGCAAAGTGACTGACAGCTCCTTATGCTGGATGTGAGCAAGTCATGGAGCCCTCACCTCCTCTGCTGGAGTCTTAAAAAACCCACCCCCGACAGAGCCAAAGTTGGGGAGGGTGCAGAGTGCTCCTGGCATCTGAGGTTAGAGGGTGGGGGAGAGGGAGCTGGACGGGTTAGAGGAGGTGTGTTTGGCCTAAGAGGAAGGTGGGGGCCGCTGAGGAGAGGAGTGGGGAGCAGGACAGATGCACATTCTGAGAAAAAGCTGGGTGGGGTGGGGTGAAGGGAGAAGAGGTGGAGACCCGAACGAGACACACACACACACAGACACACACACACACACACACACACACACACACACACACACACACACACACACACACACACACACAGGAACAAATATATTCCCCAGATGTCACACACAATCAGTGACCGGAAGTAAACAAGTGTGCGAGTGAATGAAAAACTATTTTGATGTGTTACAGTTTTTTTCCATCGCTAACGAGCGCTTACCTATACTTAAAATACTGTTTCTAAACTCTTAACAGACTTACACCTACAAAACACAATTGGCCAAATAGATCATTTTCTTCTCAAAAGCACATTTTGTTAACTATATACTAACTCTTCATTTCAAAATAGAAGACATCTTTCTCTGCACACACTAACTTTACCAAAACACTGGACATCTGACTCAAAATGAAATTATTCTTTCAAAGAATAACTCTTGTTTTCACTTCACAAGGAACATAGAGCCAATCAAAGTACACCAGGTTTCAAAATACTGGCTATTGTGGACATTACAAAAGGTATTTGCATGCAAAACATGCAATCCACTGTTTTTTACGCCAATTTTTTTGGTTGGGAACTGTACTGTATATCCACATGTAATGTTCACATTCAAAAGCATTCCAGTAAAAAGCAAATCAGTTTTTTTTTCTTTACTGTTTACTACAGGAGGTATAGTAGAAATACAGTATGATACAACAGAAAACGTTTTACAGTATTGTTTAAAGTTAACAAAATATCCATGAACAAAAAAGCAACACCAAAAAGCCCAGTAAAAAGGGAGAACTAAAAAAAAGCACAAAATTCCTTTATCTAATCCCTGCGATCTTCAGGGTTAGGCCACAAGTTTTCATCCACATCGCATCTGATGTTATCCAAGGCGATACACCTTGGATAAAACCGCTTGGAATGCCTGATCCACCCTTGACAATCATGAAATGTGATGTCCCTGCAGCCAGCATCCATGGCTTCAAGGAGGGACAACTGGTCATGTGGCAGATGGTCATAGACTTTCCACCTCCATGTAGAAAAGAACTCCTCTATGGGGTTGAGGAAAGGTGAATAGGGTGGAAGAAATAGACAAATCAGTCTTGGGTGGGCCTCAAACCATGCTGTGACTGCTTGTGAGTGATGGAAGGCCACGTTGTCCCAGGTGATAACGAAGGTCCTCCTGTTTTCACCCTCCTGATCCTGCATTTGAAATTTCCACACATATAGTGATATTTGCCCCTCTCTGTACAGGAACATCAACTGTGGCCCTTTTTCCAATGACATTTCTTCCACGTCGACGCCTTTTGGCCAGATTAAATGCTGCCTCATCCACGTATACGAATTCATGAGGGGTCTGGTTGGCCTCCAATTCCATAACTCTCTGAAACAAAGTTTATGTAAATCATGCCATTATAGTACTATAAACCATACAGTACTGTAACCTATTACTGGGTAGGTTACCTACTTGAAAAGTGCAAAGCTTATAGAACTGTACATTGAATTGAATATACACACTATACCTGGACATATTGTTGCGTAGCACCTTGACTCGCTCACTGTTCCTCTCAAAGGGAACAGTGTAGAGCTGTTTCATCCGCACTCTGTGTTTGGACAATGTCCGCATAATGGTTGCGAGGCTGATGCTATTGATATTGTGAAATATCTCTTGGTCCTCCAAAATTCTGCTTTGAATCTCATGCAGTTTAATTGCGTTATTTGCAACAACCATATCTACTATGGCAAGCTCTTGTTGATGATTAAGGAGCTTACCTCTTCCCCCAGAGGGGGGAAGACGTTGCATTCTTTTGAGGGACAAAAAAAATCAACATATGCATTACTGTATGGCCTCATTGACATGTCAAGTGAGAATAGAAACAATCCATGTAAAATGCAAACTTACCTGTTGGTTTGTTGAAAGATGCGTATAATTGACGCAACCGTTGACCGCCCCAAATTGGGCTGTGCTCTTTCACCAGCCTCCCTTAGTGAAAGACCATGGTTTATCACATGGTCAATGATAGTGGCACGAATTCCATCACTCACCCCTGCCCTTGTAGCCCTTAGAATGCCACCACCACGCATTCTTATACCTCTACCTTGCCCTCTCCTTAGGCCTGCTCTTCTCCCTGGACCTGCTCCTCTCACTTCTCCTGCTCCTCTCACTACTCCTGCTCCTCTCACTTCTCCTGCTCCTCTCACTTCTCCTGCTACTCTCACTACTCCTGCTCCTCTCACTTCTCCTGCTCCTCTCACTACTCCTGCTCCTCTCACTTCTCCTGCACCTCTCACTACTCCTGCTCCTCTCACTACTCCTGCTCCTCTCACTTCTCCTGCTCCTCTCACTACTCCTGCTCCTCTCACTTCTCCTGCTCCTCTCACTTCTCCTGCATATTGTGTGAAAACAACATGAAATGTGTGAATGGTATGGCCACAAAGGACCGATGTTGTGCTAATCGTGTTTAGAGTTTTGAAAATGTGACTACTGTTTAGAAAAACGCTTGTTAGCGACTGAAAAAAACTGTAATATATTCTCTTTAAGTCTCTGCAGTGTGACGGCTTTGACATCCCCCTCATTATTCTTCAAGTGCAACAGCCAGGACGTGTAAAGTATCAAAACCAATTTCAGTTTTTGAAAGATCTGCAGTTCGTCGGGTCATTTCTGTGAATCACACGCAAACACAAGCCTCTCTGTTAGTGTGTGATACATTTGATTGAGGAAAACACAAATCTTCAACACCAGCATCGAAATGAGAAGAAGACACAGTATGATATATTCACCATCTTGTTCAATGTTGTACAATTGCAATAATGATAAATGTTGACTTTTAATTTAAAAAAATTTATTTGGTCCATCGGAACCTGAGATTGAAAATTAAACATACATAAGTTTTGTACACATATACACATATCCATCCCACAGAAAAGATCGTTAAAATATATCTCACATTCATCAGAGATCCAATTTTTCAGCATTAGGTTGTATTGTTTTCTATTATACTTTTGTCTTTTATTTTACAAGTTTAAAAGGGTCAGTTGATCTTTTTCAAATATTTTTTTTTTGTGGCTTAGATTTGCAGTCTGTACAATTTACAAGAGGGAAACCAGACATGGGAGAAGAGAGTGAGAGAGAGAAAAGGCGTCGTGTCGGCCTCTAGAACCTTTTTCCCAGCTGGCCGCAGCCTCTTCAGCAGCAGGGGGCGCCGCTGAAGCACAGAAGAGTGCCCACCACAATTTCAACCCGGAGGGGAATGAGTTCAAAAGACACAAGCAAGAGCAACAGTGACATTAATGACAAAAAAAAACAAAAAAAGTATAAAACAAAAATCAATCTCAATGTCAATGTAAAGTGATTCAGCAGCGGCACTGAATTATGAGGTGCCTCGTCTTTGCAGGTGTTTCAGTGCACGTTCTCCTCGAGCTCGCCCCCCTTGGCTCAATCTAAAGCCTTAAATTATCACATTCCTTTATCTGTCATTCATCGACGCAGTGATCATCAACAGCATTCGTTAGACGACAGGCCTGCAAATCACTTATACGAATAAATTAGACGCTCCACAGCTGCTGGGGACATCTGGAAGTGGTCATTACACGTCCTGTATCTTTGGAAAAACTTATTTACAGTTGCTTCCGCTTCAGGTTTCTTTTAAGAGAGGTTACGCTGCTGTGGTAGTTCTCGTACAAATGAAGGTGTCGTGAAGGGAAGTCTACCGGCGAGGACAAGACGAGGCCGTGCGGAAGCAACAGCAGCTACAGGAACGAGCGTTTGCTCAATTCTGAGGTTGCAAAGTCGCGAGCCGAAATCATCTCACGGAGGAACTCTTCAGACTCACAACTTCATCCACATATAAAATGTATTTCTTCTCTGTTGACAAAACAATCATCGTCCTATCATAGTCCTCCAGGACTTATCAAGGTTTTTTTCTTGTCATTCCACGATGATAATAGTGAGACATCAACTTGGTTCTTGTCATAGTACCTGCATTTGGCCTCCCTCTACATCTACGTTGCCATGGTGACGAGTGAAAGATCCTCAGCGATAATGACTAACGGCTCTGACAGCGGATAAATAGGAACGAACAACTGGGTGGAGCGGGCGTGAAACAGCTGCGGGGGGGAACACATCCAGAGAAACGACGCTGACGAAAAACTCAGAGAGAACTAAACCGTTTTCTGTGTCACAACACGTCTCAGGGGTCCTCTCGTCTCTCTTATTGCATGTGCATGCAGTCTGCCAAAAAAATGGAGATTTGTTATTACACGAGGACTCCGTGCTCCCGCTAATGTGCTGTCAGTGTATTCTTGCGGGAGGACGGCCCAGATGCTGGCGCTGCACCCGAGCAAACAAAGAAGTGGTCCCTGACCTCCCAGAGTAAACTGTTAAAAGCTCCCCTGTGGCGGACTGACTGTTCAAACAGCAACTTGCTTCTCCAGTACTCGCAAAGTAGTAACAGGATGCTCGCTGACCTATTGTACCGGAGAGAAGCAGACAAAAGAGGTGTGAGGTGTCACAATGCAGAAGTGCAGGATTCAGCATGAAGTCACTCTGTAGGATGTGTGTTCAAATACGGATCAACTGACTCGCGTCCAGCATTTAGACCTCAAACTGAGGTTGAGAGAAAATTACTTTAAGAGGGTAAAAACTAGTTTTTTCTTCTCTGGAGAGATAAAAAGCCAAAATTGTATTTTCGTTTACCAAAGAACAAAGGTTGGGATTTCATTATAGCTGTTCACTGAACTGCACATATGATTTAGTTGCCGCAAACATTCTACCAAGTTTTTCCCCTGTCAACCTCCCAGTAAAAATTCTCTGGATAATGTCTGAGTGAACCCATGTGACCATAGTGCAGGAGATTCTCCGGAGGATTCAGTGGGCACGAGAAATTTCTGAAAAGGGACAGGTGCAAAACAGAAGACATAAAAGAGGAGCCATACACAAAGAGGACAACTTAGAAAGACAACATGATATGAAAACTTTTGGTGAAGCCGGTGCCTTAAACGGAAACTCTCTCTGCAGCCGAATTTATACTTCTCCTATGTCTTCTACATGCTGCACCTGCCCCCCCCACCATAACGCAGCTGATTTTTCTGTTATTTTTCCCCGGAGAATCTCCTAATGCATTCTTCATACGTGAAATGTCAAACTCTGGAGAAAGCCCTGGACCTCACTGTGCGGAAAATGTCTGGGATCCATGTCTGAAAATGGCTTGTGGGTCAGTTCTCCTCAAGACAAAACCTCCTAAAGCACAACACCGCCGTCTACACCGCATCCTTCCCAGTCAGCGTTTCCTTTTACGGACAAACAGAGATAAAGAGATTCCAGCTACCACACACACCTGTCACTGAATCAGCCTGAGGTTTCTGCTGCACTCCAGCCAGCTGTAAAGGTTGTGAGTTTGGTCCTGAGCTACAGAGCGCTTTGACAGCACTGCGGTGATGGAGAGTGTGGACTCACAGTACTGATATGAATGATGGCTTGTTCTATGATCTCGAAAAACACAAATATGGACAAAACGGCAACAAAGGTCATGTATTAAAGAAGACAGACTGATACTGACTGAGTGTATTGTTTAAAAACAAAAACAAAAAAAAGTGTAACCAAGAGTAACACTCGAAGTTGGGTTTGGCTCATTAAGTACCGCATCGAGGTCAGGGGGAGAGAAATCCCACTGAAGTATCCCACTTTGTTAACTGTCTCTGTGCATGACGTGGGGGTGTTGGGGGGGGGGGGGGGGGGGGGGGGGGTCCGATCGTTGCAGGCATACGGCTCAGTAGTTACAGCGCCCCACCCCGGGCTTTTGTGAACCTGGGTCGTCTCCGAGTGTACAAACCCTGGGGCTGACATCCGTGCCACATACAGCGCTTGTACAAAATACCTCCAGAATTCAAAGTGGATCCTCTCCAATGACCTGGTCAAATAATCGTCCTGCGACTGCGTCCCTGTCACTCCACGTGGCCCGCTTCCCTAATTTATTCCTGACATGGCACATCCACTCGGCAAGGGACAGAGTGCGTGAGGGCCGGATGAAGATTTCAGCATTTACGGAGCATTGGGAGGGGGGGAGAGCACATAAATGCTGCCCGTTCATGCTATACATTCATGTGTGTGTCCATCCCAAAAATTGGACACACAAATACACATCTGTCTCTGTGGTTCAGGGCTGCACACGCCACTCGCCCGCCCCAGTCTGGTTTTCCAGTGGTCTTGACAGTTCATTGATGTGGAGTCTGCGTATGTACAGGGGGAAAGTGGGCGGTGGTCATAGCGGCCTGGGCCGGTGCAGGCCGTCAATGTCTGGCGTGAGCTGCGGGCTGTGGGTGGCCTTCGTGGGGGTCCAGTCCCCCAGAGAGGCCTGGGCTGCCTTGCGGTGAGCGAGGCGGTGTGTGATGGAGAAGCCAGCGTTCCCTTCCAGCTGCGACAGCACCACCAGCACCTGCCTGCAGAGGGAGACATTGCAACAAGGACGTCAAGATGCTGAGAGGCACATCAAGGCTAATCCGGCACATCAATGCCAAGCAGGCACACGCTGAGCATTCCGAGCACAAATATGATGATGATTATGTGAATAATAATAATAAGGTGGTGTATTCAATTTATTGGTGTGAGGAAGGTGGTCTGAATTTTATATTTGCTTCCCCAGCTGGATTCATATTTTCTTTGGATCCTCCGACTACACTCCCGTGACATATTTCATCCTGAACATAATTGCCCTGCAGCCTAATGCTTTCATCTTCTCTATACACTCTTCACTATCGAGTGAGTAAAAACAGAGTGATATTGCAACGTGGAGTGTTTTTATCAAGTGAGCTGACATAATCTTCTTGTTAGAACGAGAGGAAACGACATTAAAAGACATGGTCCTCATGCATGGGGACTCTTTACAGTTTCCCATTACGCGGGACATAACTACCAGATGATAAGGTCGTAAATTTGCGCTAGCGTGCGCAGCAATGCGTCCGTACGTCTGCTCATTCATGCAGTGGATGTCCAAAGACGCTAAACTCAGAGAAACCTAATGACGTGTGAACATCGACACCGTGCTCAATTCTGCAGGTGTAGTATTTCCCCTGTCTCTAAAGGGCACACGGCAGATTGACAGGCAGAACAAAAGCAGTTAAGGGAAGAATATTAAGAAACAAATAGCACTAATCATCTAGGATCATCTAGTGTACAAATATAATCCTATATGGTGGGGGGATGTTTGCTGCACCTGAAGCAAATGTTCCCAGAGCGTCTAATCTCCTCACTTATCTATTCAGGTTAATCACAACAAACTATAGTGTGATATATATATAGAAAAAAAGCCCCATCAGAGTTGTGTGTATGTGAGGAAGAGAGAGAGAACAGGGTACCTGTGCAGGGGTGGGACGCTGTCGATGGTCTTGAGGCTGCCGCGCGTGGACACCACGTTGAAGCTGTCAGTGCAGTCACAGGAGACGTGGAGGTAGTATTTGGGGTGGCGGTTCTCCACCACCACGATGAGCCCCGCCCAGCCATGGGTCAGGTAGTAGCACGTCATGCCTTCACGTCCCTGAGGAGAAGAGACAGATGAAGATGTACGTACGGCAGAGATTCATGTGACATTTACAAGACATACAGGCCGCGTCCGATCCACTAAAGAAGGGAGAGTTCAGTGAGGACATTTTAAATCATCTTCTTAGAGTCTAACAGAGGCAATATTTCACTCAGTCTAAAAGCTAATAGACACAAAGAGTAAGGGAGGTGAGATATAGTAGCTGAAAGCAGTGGTGGAGTAGCAGCAGGGATGTGGTGGAGGTGAGGTGAGAGAGGTAAGAGAATCTCTACGGATCTAATAAGAACTATATTCTTAAATTATCCATATTTCTGTCAGTATGACCTTGGTCTTTAATGGACCAAGACCCGTTACAGACAACGGCAGTTTTCAAAGTGCAGTCTGCTATGAAATAGGTAGTTTTACTTTTTTTATTCGAACACTTTTAAGATTAGCACTGCCATCTTACAACATGAAAGTTCCTGGTTCTGTTTTAGTTTGCATGTTCTTCTGACGTGCAGATTTGGGTGAGGTCAATTGTAGACACCACCCCTTTTTGAACCCTTAATGGATAATGATTGTTGAATTCACATTACAACTCTCTGATGGAGAGATGACTTTCTCCTCTCAGGTGTCTGCTGAGTTCTCTTCTGGGGCCTGTCATTGTAATGAAGTTAAAACAAATGCAGCAGAACATCTTTAGCTGCTGTCAATTTCACCTCAGTTTGACCCTGAATCCATCTCTAACTATCACATAACTGACAGCAGTTCATGTTTGTAGCTCAGAATCCAGAACTTTTCTTTTCATGACCCAGAATTGGTCAATAATGAATCAATAATATTCCAAAACATCAGTGATTTAACCATATTATTAACACAAGATGTAGAGCGGCTGCCGTTCACTGCAGAGTGGTTGGCCCACCCACTTCGTGTGGTGAATTCCTAGAGAGCAGAGGAGCTGAATGATTTAACAAAGATGATCTCAAGTGTTTAAAAAGCCCTGTCATATTCTTAAACACCAAGCAATGTGACAGCACTCTCAGGAAAGTCAGAATAATTTGTTTCCTTCAGTGTGAGCGGGTGTGTGTGGGTTAGATATTGTGCACACATGTGCATGTGTAAAGGCAAGACTCTGCTGAGGAAATCTGAAGTGTTATCACAAAGTGGCTTATTGAGTTTCATGCAATCTCCTGCTTCACAAGCGTATATGTATTCAGAGAGGTGTGTGTGTGTGTGTGTGTGTGTGTGTGTGTGTGTGTCTGTGTGTGTGTGATGGGAGGACAGGGAAAGTAGAAGCTGTGGACGTTCTTTTTTCTGTTCTCTTGCTCTCACCTCGTGTCTTTCCCCTTTGTTTTCCGTGAGGAGGATGATGGCGTCGGCCACCGTGGTGGCGTTGGCCTCCACCTGCTCCACCATCACCTGTCTGGAGCTGTAAATGGCGAGGATGTAGCCGGGGAAGTCCTGGCTGGGCCGCCGTGCTGCTCCGCTGGTTGGGCTGGAGACTTTGGGAAAGAGATAATGATGTGAATCAGACCAAAAAAAAAAAAAAAAAACTGTGTGTTCAATGTCAACTGAGTTTCTGCTCATGTTGAGTAAACAACATGTTTACACCTACTGGGTGTGGCTGGACCCCCCGTCCCGCTGACATTCATCTGCCAGTGGTTGAAGGCACAGCAGACGACAGCGTACTCCCCCGGCTCCAGCATCACATCACAGCCGACAAACTTCTTCACGGCTCGCTTGCTGTGGGCCAAAAGGCGGCCCAGGGTCAGCTTGTTGCCGCTGCCGAAGGAGGCGCGAAACACCATGATGCACAGGTCCAGCAGGTGGCTGTCGGCTGTGTCTGAACGCCTGGGGAGGGAGAGGGGATGAAGAGGTTAGAGGACAGACAGGAGAGGAGGGAACAGTGGCAGGAAAGGAGGTGCGGGGGAAGGACAACAAATGAGTCTGAGTGTACCTGCTTCCCTCCTGGAAGAGAGCGAACTCCAGCGCCGTCCTTTCCAGTACAGTGAGGGCTGTGACAGTCACCGGGCCACTGGCCTTGCTGGGGAAGCATCCCTGTAGCCTCACCTCCTGCCAGTCCGAGTGGATCTTACAGATGTCCACAGAGTCAAAGTACCTGTGGGAGGAGAGGGCAGAGAGGTTACGCCCAGGCCACACCAGGATGCGCGATTGTCAGGGATCGTCTTGCTTTTCATTTCAGGGGCCCATGTTAACAGGTTAGACCCACGCTGCTCTTCTCGAGATTTGAGGTCTCTGGAAAGCATATTTCAACATCTGTCGATTATATGACAAACATACATATTTGGAACACTTGTTTTCAAAGCAAAAGAGCATTTAGGTTTGTCCTAATTATTGTTGCAGGACGTGAACATTCCCTGCTTCATATCGTAGACTCCTGGCATTGAGTCGAGTATGTAGCTCTTCGAGGACACAATTGTCAACAGCTCTGCAGCAGGCACGAAGCAGTCATGCCCCCTGTGTGAACAACAGATGAATGCAAGAGACAGCAGATCAGCCCGGCAGCCATCACGTGCTGCACAGAAAACCCAGTGTGGTTAGAGTGCTTGAGCCTTCTCTGGTCTATACACTTGAGTGTGGACACCTGACCTGAGGCCATCGGGACCCGTCGAGTCGGGGTGGATTCAGACAAGAATTTTGAATGATAATAAGGTCGGGTTCCGTTGGTTGGGCTTTGTACGTGATTCGTTTTTAATCAAGGAAACATTTTTTGACTCTTGCTCAGACGCTTTCTTTATGTTTTGTTCTTTACTGTGTTTAGGGTAATAGTTTTTTTTGAAACCGTATTAATAATCAGCATCAGCTGTACTTGTCCACTTGATGCAGAAGAGTCAATTCATACCTTATTCTTTTTCTTCACTGACACAGGTCTGGGACGTCAGCAGGCTAAGGTTTGTCATTTAGTGCGGATCTGAGAGATAATTTTACTGTCACAGAAACCAATAAAGAGCCAGAAGACGGATGAAATTTTTCGTTGGGGCCGAACAGATTTCTCAGGTTGGATTTTCTCACCGAGGACAGCCACCTGACTCTCTGAACTTATTGCTGAATCATTGCTCTTATTTTGTTAGACAGGCATGAGTAACACACCAACAAACACATAATTCATCTTCATGTGAACCCGCTAACCTTCAGGACTTTGTGCCGACATGCACTGATCAGATGATTGGCTGACAGGGGGAGAAAACAACTTTTACTAGGCAAGAGCGGTCCTGTCTGTTGGATCACTTTTTGGCAGTGTGAAATCAGGTTTGTCACACAAACAAAACACTTAAGGAAATGTTTATGCAACTGTTAAACTGATTCTTTTCAAAATTAGAGTTTTTTCGGGATGATTTCAGGGCAGTAATTCGTTCTATTTACATTTTTTTGGTCACATTACGGGTTTTGCTTGTGTTGAGCTTAAAAACAATCCTGGGAAGAAACTCCCAAACTTCTTCATTTCACATTAATTTCAGCTTTGTTGTCAATTATACTCAGGAAACAGATTTTAATGAATTCTACCTGCCCAACCATAGTTTGTACTGTATATAAAGACGGACGACATGCCGGCTCTCTAAAAGTGAAGCCAAATATGCTTGATCGCCCCTGGTGGTTGACTGTAGTATAGGTCACAAATCCTGACTCATCCATGTTAGTGGACGGCACATGGACTATACTGAAAAATCAAACTAGGTGTTGAATAGTTTTTTCTCAAAGAGTATTCACTTTTCTGTTATGTTTGGATATAAAAACAGGGTTAAAAGTCATGATTGACAAATGAGATTGACTCGTGATTGGTCGAGGGCTTGTATCGAAGGTTCTTCGCTACTGCAGCTCCATCCCATCATTGCTACTTTGCAGACTGACTCCAAATGTGTAAAATGACGGCGCTGGTTTATTCAAGCTTAATTTCTATGTGTTGTCCATCCAAATTTACAGTCTACTGGCTCAAGGCATGGCCAACTTATGTAAAAGAAAGACATATAGAAATATTAACGCTTGTCAATACTTGATGCTGCATGTGACTGAATCAGAGGATTAATCTAATATGACATAACCCTGAGCCATGACAAGTCTAAGCCTTTGACTGCCAACTCCCTAGCAACCAAAGCAACAACAAGAAGAAAACAAAATTACAAAAAATTCCATACGAACAGCAGGGTTTGGGAAACAGTGTGTGATGCGCTTGTCAACAAACAAAATGTACTGAAAACAACAACGCAGTCACTCAGTTTGGTGTCAATACCAGATGGTCAGTAAAACCCACTGGGCCAAGAGATTACTAAACCATCCATCGCACTTTCTGTACTTCCATCGTGACACAATTGAAGGACATTTGGAGAGTTGTCTCACCTGCACTCACTTAATAAAAGCTTTAACATTCGCTGCTCTGAACAGATGGCGCTGAGCACATCTTTCCTGGGATAAACCCTCACAGGAAGTCATGCATTTTACATTTCTGACAGTTGTGTGTCTATGGAGTAAACAAAGGGATGCGGGGAAGTGTAGCGTTAGTGGGCCGCAGCCACCAAGGCTCAAAGTCATAGTCCTTCATACATGTGGAATCAGATATCAACAGAATAGTCATATCAGAGCAATGATGACTTAGGTTGACAAAATATACTCTGTGTCAGTTTCAGCTCCTGCAACAGAGCAGAAAGGCAAATCCAGAAGGAGTGATTCTGGTCACAACACAAGATGTGATTCACTAAATATCAACAAATTATCAAGATATAATGTTCATAAATAGCAACAAAAGAGTTTGAAACCACAACCTTTGCAAAAATGTGTCTTATAACTTAAAATAAATATTTGATTAATATGCACATTTTTATATTGTAAATCTCAGCCAGTCCTTATTCTAATACCAATTTAGTATCACTGTTCTTGGTGAACATAGGTTAGTGTAGATCATTCTGTATAATGCTATAGACGAAAAACAGAAATCACTGGACCATACTTTTTTGTGTAAATGTGACTCTTACTTAATGAAGTCGGAGTACTCCATCCAGAAGACCCCCTCACTGCTGCCATGGGCCATCAGCTCGTGACGCAGATGCTGTGGCCAGTCCGTCCACTCGTCCGACCAGCTGCCGTTCCACGAGAAGCGGCCCCACGGGTTCCGCAGCCGCAGCAGCCTAAAACAGAGAGTGTCAGCCAGGGGGAGCCAAATACAAGATCCAATTTAAGCAACGGCAGCTTCGGTCAACACAGCGTCCTCACCCCTGCAGCTCTTCTCATGGATGGTTGCCCACTTTTTAACAACCCATTTCATTTTACCGCCTCCTCCCTGCAGTGCAAAGGTGTTATGGGAAACCATTTTGGAGAGCCACAACTTTCCCCCAAAAAAGTTCAGGTGAATCACTGTATCCAAGCTGCTTTTCATCTTCTCAGATCCTAGCACAAGGTCTCCAATTCATTTTAGATCAGCCGCTTCCGCTTGGATTGCTTTATGGCAGCAAATTAAAGTGGCTGTGTGTGCGTCTGTGGCTCTTGAGCAAATTGCTTCTTGGATTTACGGCTACTCTCAACTTCCTCCTGCAGTCGGGACAAAAGAAGCCTCCATTATGGGAACTCACAATGCTGCCCTGATCAAAGTGATCAACTGTTCTCTATTGGCATCAAATCTCAGTCCCCGTTTACCTGTCATTCAAGAATTAGGATAAAAAAAAAAACGATCTGTTCAATAAATTGTAAACATAAGGTAACTTTTCAATAATATCCATAATATATAATCCGTAATGAGATTATGCGTATGAGTATTTTCACCATGTGTTCCTCATTGAGTTCTATTTCCTTAAACAACATCCACAATATTACCTGAAACCCACAACTCTCCAAGATAACGTTCAGTTATTTGCAAACTTATGTTACGGCCATCAGTTTTCACAATCTTAATGTTGTCTCAGAGAAATCATATGACTCTGAAATGATATAACAAATCGCTGTTGCTACAAAGAAACAGCCAGAGGCACGAATCAGAGCTGGAGCGAATTCAAAACATTTCATTACCATCATAAATGCTGATTTCAGAGTAGTAAAGTGAGCTGATTTAAATACAATAGTGTTTCCCAGAGAATTCTATCTGTGGCAGTAGCTGAGGCAGGGCCCCCCTGTTGGTGTCAGGCTAATTATGTGAACATTCCTGCAGTACCCTGTGATGCACAACCAGGTACACTGCGAGGGCAGGTGTTATGCTGAGGTTTGCCTGCATGCTGAGGACAGTAAAAACTTAATGGATGTTTTTGAATGTTCAACGACTCAGCAGGATTTCTCCCCGTGCAGCTGATGGCAACTCTGACTCTGTTTGTATGAGGAGAGAGAGCTCCACACACAGCTCTACGATGAAGCAACTGCACAAAGTACGAGACCTTATATATTTTTATGGGAAGGTTTTTTTGGATCATTAGGAAAATGTAGTGGGACAAATGGCACTATGGCATGCTGCCAAAGTCCTGGTAATGAACATGGAAACAGGATTATTACTGAATAGCTCCTCCTCTGTACTAAAAGCTGACCACAGTGTTCTGTTTAAGTGAATGAGCTGTATACGTCAAGGTCATACGTATACTAGTTTGACTGTCTCAATATAGACTGTGGATATATGCCAACATTCTCCTCTCCTCCCCTTCAATATATATATAAAACAAAAACTCCACCAAGGTTTTTCCGCATGTGTGCAGCCAGACAATGTTATTTCTTTGAATTTTAAGTTTCCCTTTAACATCTTCAATATTGAATAAAATTACAGGTAAGGTGGGAAATAAAGCAATCCGGATCTCAGAGAGTCCAACCAGCCAGTCCATACCTGTAACCCTGGACATCTCGGACGTCCAAGATGGAATAGGCATGTCGCGGCCGCAGACCCAGAGACTCGTAGACAACATCGTCTACCTTCATGTTGCCTCCTCCACATGATGCACCCATCAGAAATCTACAAGACAAGGACAAATTTTGTAAGATATAGGCTTCTATCCAATGTCATTAGCAAACGTAAAGTAAAAACCAAGGAATAGAGGTAAAAAAATGTCTGTAAAAAGTATTTGAAATGCCAGAGCAAATTATTGTTTTTCTGTGTTGTAAAGTCAATTATGTTTCAAATGTATTCCCTTATTAAATCTATATCCTTTTTTTGTTGTGGCCAAGTTGGACAACAATACACTAATTCAGAGATAACCAATAATAGCTGGGAACAAATATCATTAATATGCCTATGTCTAATAATTGTAATTTGTAAATGTATTTCAGACTGTTCTCCATTGGTACATAAAATACTGCTGGTTTTCTGACAGATGGTTGTTTGGCTACAGATGATTTGGTCTCTTTTCAGCTCTTGTGTCGCGTTGCTTTGAAAGCTCACATATCAAAGTCCTGATTAACAGACCCCATTCATTACTGGCATATGCTGCAAATAAGCTTTGTAGTACCTCACCGGTCATAGTTGTGAATATGAGAACTGATCCAGAGTCTTTTCAAGTTGATTGCTTATTATTTCAACTGTTAGCTAGGCAGAACATGAATATACTTACTGCTTATGTACTTTATTTAAGTATTCTGTTGTTAAAATAGGTTGAAAAAGGAAGGTGATTATGTGAAAAGCAACAACAGCAAAGAACACGTTCCCCTTTCTTACCCGGCCTCTTTTGAGCTGAGCATCTTGGCCCAGATGAGGTCTGTGTCGATTGGTTCCTCCCTGGGGTTGGTGGAGCTGACCTGGAGCATGAGCGAGTCGCACGGAGCTCCGGTCAGCGTGGCTAAGCCCTCGATGGCGCGCCCTGCCTGCAGGGCAAAGTAGGAGCCGTGGAGCTTGGCCAGGGCCTTCTCGATCAGCGCCACCCATAGCTGCTTCCTTTGGGCCTGCGAGGATGGGAAATAAGAAACATTTAATCATTCGCAAGCCAAAATGTGGTTCACTGAGAGAGATGTACTTATCACAGGAAGCTGTGTTTGCTGTGAGGCTCGTTTTAAGGTTTCTGAACATGATATCCCAGTCGTAACCTCTCATACTCTGCCTTCTTTCTTATCTTATCAGCTCCATCAACTTCACAGTTGTTTGACATCTTTGAAGAAACATTTTGCACATGTTCAGTCATCGTGGTGGAGGAACTTACTCTTATCAGTCCGATTAAACTTTTTTTTTTCTCAACAAGATAAGTCGATAAGGCATCATGTTAAGCTCTCTCCAGCATCTATCTGTGGTTAGTTATTTTTACCTTGTGCTTCGTTTGTTGCGTAATGCAGTACTTTTGTTTATCCTGTAAGTGACTGTTGATTGATTCATCTGAGACATACTTGTGAAAGGCACATAATGATTAGCTAGAAAATGAAATATTAGGAAATATTTTTTTTTTTTTAATGCGGCAATAATGGAGGAAGTGAGGGTGGCTTTATTGTGTCCTGTTTGCAGAAGGAGTAAATCGTTTATAATCGATCAAACATCCACTTCCTGTTTGTTACCTTGAAGGGTCACAATAGTGCAAAAGTGAATGAAACATTTACCGGGCATGTCTGTATGCATCAGTATGATTCTCTGGTCCTGTGTTCTACTCTCGAAGACAAAAATAAACATGAACTGTTTTTCCCCTCTATTCCTAGCGTCCGTGCAGCCACTCTGACACTAATAGCGTTTGCCTCCCTACAAGTTTCATCAGAGCCCTCTTTGATTCTGACCTGGGAGAAGAGGAGGTAGCCATAATCGTCGCAGGGCAGCATGTCGTCCACCAGCACCGTCGTCCACGTCCCGTCTTTACATAGCCGAACCTGGTAGGCCCCCTCTGGGCAGATGGTCCTGGTGATCATTACCCTCTCCACCAGCTCTGGGCGCTCAGCCAGCACCGCCAGCGCACTCAGGAACCTGGAGAGAGAAAAATACTCAATGAATTGGAAAATGAAAAGTTGGAAGAGGACGGACAGATGGGTCAATGAGAGGATGTGCGATTGAGAGAAAGATGATGTTAATAAAGCACTGAGACGGTTGGAGAAGAAAAGACATCAAAGATTAGCTGATCGTGGCGGACAGGTGATTGGACGCTCTGTTTTGTAAAAAAAGACAGGCAGGGGTAAGGCTAATTTAGAATAGCTGCTTCTGAATGCGGTATTAAAACAAACTTCTCCTTAAGTTGCCTTGAGCTGTTGTGAATTTGTTTTTAACATAATTTTCCCTCATTGAAAATCCATTTCATTTGATGAGTCAAGCTTCGGTGGCTTCTGGTTACCTTCCCCATTACTGTTAATTCACCCTGCAGCAAAGACAAACCGCCTTGCCTAATGAGCTTGCATGAGAAATTAGTTAATCATAAATACAGCTACATCAAAAAATGCTAATTCCTTCGCCAAAAAAGAAGACACACAGCTGGGGACACAATGATCCCACTTAAAAGGAATACATTTTGAAAGTGAAAATTAGTTTACCTTTCAAACGTGAAAGATATCATAGAGCACTGATGAAAACAGTGGAGGGTTGGGGACAATGAACTCAAGGATATTTTTGCTTGCTGCTAATTTGGACTGCTTTATTAACAACACAGATACACTTTAGATGAGCTCCATCTGCCACTGTTAAGACTGTCACTGTATTCAAAACAGAAAACAATATCTTTTTCCATCCACTTATCATTTTGTGTTAGTACAGCAGCCATTTAAAGGCTGTAACTCTTTTGTGCGAGGCTGGAAATGCGTATTATTAAAGCTATATTCTATCTCTTTAAGTGGTGGCCTGTTCCGCCGCAGATGAAAACCCCAATTGTCGCCGCTGAATCAAATAAAAATCCAATTATCTGTGTCATAATGTGACTCTTAATATCGGCTTGTATTGAAGCCACAGACAAGGACATGGGTGACTGCCACTATTTCTCTTTCTGCTGTCATTGACTGGCTGGCTGGCTGGTGGGAGCCGGGATGTCGGCTGGTTTATTAGGACAAGTGTGTCGGTGTGTGTATGCGAGAGAGTAAGAGTGAGGGAGACGCAGCCTGAGAGGAAGAATTTGGGTTACATCCTGTCGCGAGTGAGAGGATTCGGTTCTCGGGAGGGTTATTTTTGATAAGCTGTGTGTGCTGGTGATGAAGCGAGAAGCTGTATTGGGACAACTTTGTGATTGACTGCTCTTTGTTGTGTGGGCAGAGGAAGATGGTAACACATATTCACACACATTCACAAACACACCCCGAAGGACACACAGAACAAGGGCAGAGAGATAAAGCATGAGTCTGGACCCACACTCCTGTGAATAATCTCCCTGTCAGGTGTATCTGTACATCTGTCCGGCTCCAACCTGCTTCCTCTGCCATTTAATCTGTGCCCCCTTTTATTTTTCTCTGCTCCAAATTTTTCATTTTCTTTTCTCTCTCTCGACTTATTGTTTCACTGCCTCTTTGTCACTGTCTCCATCTCACTCCCTCTGCTGGCTTCAGGCTGCAGTATTCATCGAAAACAGACAAAGACAAAACCCACACAGACTTGAAGTGGTATCTATCTGTCTGTTTTATATTCCTCTGACCTTTCGCAGAGACTGAAGGGGAATGAGAAATCGCCTTTTACTTTGGGGATTTTCGGCTATTCTTGTTTGTCCTGGGTCAAAGCATTAATCAGGACAAATTTCCTTGGTCCGTCTCTAGATCATTCTAGTTATCTAGGTTCATTCGTGTCAGTCTATGACAGCTCACCAGCAGTTTCCAAGCAAGCCTTGCAGGATGTCAGAGGGTCGCGGCGTGCGGAAGACGGACCATTTGACGCTCCGGTCTTTGAAGTTGCTGCAGTTGATCTCGTGAGGGCGCAGCCACTTTTTGATTCGCTGCTGGACGCTGTCGCCTTCAGGGAAGCCCACGGAGCGAGGTCCCGGGGGAAAACTGTCATCCACAAAGTTCACAGTGTTCTGAAAAAAAGGGGACAATGGGGAGACGGGGTGGAGGGGAGAGGGGGTAAGTAAAAAAAAAGTGATTTTAGATTGTTAGAAGAAGAGCTTATACCACCAAAAGAAAAATGATCCCCAAAGGTGAGAGCATATGAAAAAAACCTCAATCTCAAACCTTCTCATATGAAGTCTGCAGGTGGATGAGGATTAATGCAGGGCTCTACATGACACATGAGCCCTGGCTTCTGGGCTGAACAAGGACAAACTCCAAAATATATTCATGTGACAGGAGGTTTCACTTCCACTGTAAGCGTGGCATCCCACATGTGCACAGCAGCACACCAGCTGTGGAGCAGTGTGCCTGCCAGGATACAGGGCACATGTGCACATCACTTCCAAACCTTCAAAGCACCACACTTTCTGAACAGCTCCAAGAGTTTAACAAGACAGACTTTATTTGCAACTGTACACAGGACCCGGACTACATTAATACATAAACAGATCACGACACCTTATCCGCCACACTATCTGCTCATCTTAAACCCTCCTGTTAAAACCTGAGAGGGCAAACCGCCACACACACAACCCTTATCCGGTTTCCCGTTTGCAGCGTGAGAAGCGGGCTCTGCCAGTCGCTCTGCGAGGCAGGCAGGGGATGTAATGTGGGCACCTCACTGGTGGCTCACAGTGCGGCGAATTGATTAGTCCCCATCCCACACAATCCAATTCCGCAGCCCTGGATGCAGCATTAGCTACCAGGCAGAATCACTTCAACGCAGCCCCGCCACCCTGATCCTCCAAGGTCTCTGTGTAGCTTACAAAGTCTGTAGTTCACTGGCTTAAGTTTGACCCCTTGTGCCTGCTTTTATTGTGTGGTCTCAGGGATTTTCCACAGAGGAGAGAGAAGCATGGCTATCAAAGGTGGGCACAAAAAGAGAATACACTTCAATCTGATGTCACTTATAAGCAGCTTTCTAACTGAAGTCTTGTCCGTTTCCTGATATTTTTTTTTATACAATCAATAAGGAAGATTAAATGTAAAAAACATACAATTAAGTATGTAATATAGATATAAAAGCCTTTAATTAACATATACAAGCTAATATGTTATCAGCTTTTTGTTTGTGTAAGGAGTTTTAATGAAATACGAACACAAAAACAATTCTGTTATTGAGGTTGCAATGTGATGTCTCCTAGTGTAAATCAAGCTGACCGAGAACCTGGTGCTGCCAACGCTGAGTCGTTCGCTGGGCACATGCCAGCACGCAAACCCGAGACAGCAATCAGCCAATTCGCTGCTGAGCTCAGAAAACATGCTGCCTCCATGCCATCTCCCAGAATACACACAACTGGCAGCCAGACAATGCTTTTTTGAGGAGGGTAAGCTTGTAGCTAGACATCTACATCTCGCAGACAACATATTGATCTTAACAAAAAAAAACATGATGACAAGGAACCATAGAGCTGGATTTCACAGTGCTACACTTAATAAACTCAAAACAAAGGCATCCCAGAACAGCCTGGCACGTACAAGGCTGTCACAGTCTGTGAAAACCTGTCACTGCAGGCAGTCACAACTTACAATCCAAACATGTAAACCAAAAACCCCAGACACAATCCAACGTGTGGCACAAAATCAAATGACAAAAGTGGTTACAGAGAGCGGCGTAGAGGAGATAAATAAAACAAATCAAAGTTAATCTGTTGCCATGTGGCGTCTCCTTGTTGCTCCCTCTGAGGGTGACATGGAGAGGGAACAGAGGCACGAGCTCCAGCCATGCAGGGTTTTACAGTTCACAAGCGGCGCTGATGGCTCTTAGTAGCATTTACTCGCTTGGCACCGGGAGTAAGCGGACACGCTCTGGGGCACTGGCATCAAGCGCAAACACCTCTGACTCTCAAAACCAATCAAGGAGAGTAGAAAAACAACGAGGCCCTCAGGTGAAGAGAGAATAACATTTCTCCAGTTTCTTCCACTACAACTCCAGCTTCATTTTTTTGCTCCTTATTGATTGTTGCAATCTGGACAAACTCTGCTGTAACTTCTACAGTCAGTTTCATCAGCGGCACCATTTGCTGTAATGCAACTAAACAAACTGAAACGCACGCCCGGACACGCTCACTGTGTTTGTGTGAACGGACTGCCTAACAGGGTGAACCGAAAGCTTTTGTCATAATTACATTTTCACCGCTGGTGTTTTCAGTGCTTGCCAAGTGTTAATGCTTTGACAGAGATGGATACGACCGACTAGAGCCTCTTACTTAACAATTTTAGCCCCCTTCAGATCTTTGACCCCTAAAACTGAGCTGCAGCGGTTGATGCTGTTAGAGATTTCATTCACTATAGGCAAGCGGATCGTTTCTGCTCCTCTCCTCTCTAGCTCTGCTGCTAAAAATAGAAGAGCCCTGTGTTCACCTTAGCACACACACACACACACAAACACACACATTATCTGCTACACTGGTGAATTGAGTGCAGTCGTGTGGAGAGGGTGGGGTGGGGGCGGACAGGGTACAGTGGGTGGCAAGGGGGAAAGCATATTTTGAGATATTAGCAGAGAGGAAGAGAAAAAACACAGGATGAGCTTGTGGGGATAGATGTGATGAAGGATATGGGATAAAAAGGAGATGAAAAGGGGAAAGTACTTTGAAGAGAGCAGAGGGGGCAGAGATGGAGAGAGGGTGGGCTAAAATATTTGGAGAAAAAAGGGAAAGATGATAAAAAGAGCGAGTAGTTTAAATTTCGGTCTCAAATTAGGGAAAAGGGAAAGGTGGGGATGAGACATCTCTCCGATATCTTTCCTTCCTACTAAGCCAACTTCCCTCCCACGCTAACAGCAGTGAGCCCTGCGACTTTCAAAAAATACATAAATTATGCAATCTAAAGCTCACTCCATGCTATTGTAAACATGGCATGATAGGTGCAATGGCGGTGTGGTGGATGGGAACGCATCACCCGATGCTGCTGGAAAAAAAATTACCTGAATCTAATAGTTCTTGGATTCTGCATTTTTCTGAGGTTTAACTCGTCCAATCAGATATGTCTCATTAGCATAGGTCTTAACAAATGAGTCCTTGTGACCGCTCTGAGTAGCATATCCATGACAACACACTAGAGGCTTATCAAAGGGCTGCAGAAACAAAGTGAGCATGAAGTGGTGTGATACAGAGGAGCAAAATAAAGGTTGTCCCATCTTAACTACAGTAGCTAGGCGAGATGTCTCCATGTCTCCAAACTGCAGTGACGGATGAACGCCACATTTGACCTTTCGTCCTTATTGGGCATTATTATCGTTCATTAGGGTCGTTATGACAACAGACTAGCCTAGAATTACAAAAGCATAACATCATTAGCTTTTTCAATACTGGAAAAAAAACACAGGTTGATCTAGTTTTATTATTCAACATAATGATAATGTTCCGTTTCAGGGTGTGCATTGATATTAAAAGAAGCTTTTAACAACAACCACAGTTCTGTTGTTTTAATAACTTCACAAATTGAAAGTGTGAAGTTCACATTAAAAATGGAAATTACATTCAGAATGATCAAATGTGGTTTTATGTCTAACAGGCAGGTCTGCTGGTACAAAGAAATGTATTTCATTAAGCAGTGTCTTCCTAAATAAGACCTCCAAGTTATGGTGGGAGTCAACTGAGGACAGGAAATAGAGCATCTGACTCAAACTATTCAGAACAAATAAAGCTGGACTCCAAAGACAGAAGTTAAAGTTCTGCAACAGAGTATTGCAGTATTTTGTTAAGGGACTTCTTTCTGAGTGAGGGCGGGCTATAGTCTGGCTATAGAAATGAGGCACTCAGTATCTGCAGCTCATGCAGGTGGCCAAGATTCACCCACTGGTCGTTTTAAACCCAGCTAACAAAGCAAGTGCAAACAGAGGCAATGACAAAGCCTATTAGCATTTCTCCGAAATTAGAGATATTGAGGGAGTGGGAACAAAGCCAGAGCCGTAACAAAAAAAGAGGAATTCAAAAGAAGGAGCTTTGCTGTGCATGGCAATGAGCACCCTGTAATGCATTACATATTGAAATAAGCAGGGTTATCAAAGACATCAAGGAAAACTCAACACATGAAAAGGTAATGCTGACATATCATAACTTACAAAAAAGACAACAAATTACGTGGTCGGACAAGGGTTTACTTGTTCACCCTTAGAAAACAAGTGCACTGCCACAAAAAGTCCTTCCGGCTTTAAGCATGATCTTATAAATCCAAGTAGTAAAACAGATCTCAACATAGATAGTCTGAAACCCTTATAATTAACATTTGTGTGTCACTGTTCAGCCATTTGACATTAGTATTTTAGTTTCTCTTACCTCTCTGCAGAAGCTGACAATGTTCTCCAAAAGCTCCTTGGCCTCGCCTTCGTCATTTCGTCGACGGGCCTCGACATGCATGCTCTCCCTCCTCTTCAGAGGCTTCATTACTTTACGCAGGGTGAGGTACTGCTGGGGTGTGTGGCACGCTGCACAGTTCTTGACCTTGATGTCGTTGAGCAGCGTACATGCCGGGCAGCTCCACTGTCCTATTTTCTCTTGAAGGCTCGATAAGGTGGAGGAGGAAGTGGAATTGGAAGGAGCAATAGCAGGGGAGGAGGAAGGGTAGCCTCGGGCCAGTTTCCGTGTCTTATGACCTGAAGAGGATGAAGGTGTGCAAGAACAAGATGCCGTACCAGACCCCGATTGGAGGCCACAGTGTGCACAGCAGCGGGTCATAGGCACCTGCTGTTCCTGAAAGCCATGCAGCTTGGAAGAACCACAGGCTGAGCACTTAGGTGCCCCTGTAGGATTGCGCAGGGTGCACTTGGAACAGGCCCAGGTGCTGAAGTCTGGGCTGGAGGGGCTAGCTGGGGTAAATCGTACTGTTTCGCAGCCAACAAGGTCAATGAGGTCAGCGCCTGCCCGTGATGATCGGCAGGCCTCACACTTAGACGAGTTCCCTGGATTGGGCAAAGAACAACTAGGGCACTTCCAGGTGGGGGCAGCTGTGGATGCAACAGGGAGGTGTGGAGTCAGTGGGTGGTGCTGAGCATCTTCTTCATCCAAGATACTGAGGCGCTTGTTGGGGTATGAGGGTTCCTGGGGTTGGGCATGTTTGGGCTTGGCTGGCCGCTGTGGGCCTGGCTGGGGTGGCGCAGTGGCCGTTAACGGGGAAGTGGGACTGGGGGTGTTGGTGCCTGCATTCGGTGGGCGCCCTGGAGGGGGCACCTCTCTCCTGCTTCGGGGAACTGGGTTATTCTGGAGGGAAGTGAAAGAAGTAAAGGGGGAGGAGATGGACTGTGAGGACACAGGCTCTTGAGGATCACAGGGAGGGGGTGGGGGAGAATCATCTGTTAGATCTATGAGTAGTGGGGAAGTCCCTGCTGTGTGAACTGGAAATCCCAGCACAGGTGTGCGCACCTCAGGAACCACTAGTGCCTCTGGCGGGATTTTAGGCAAAGACAGTTTCCTGGGGCCACCACAGGCTGAGCACGACAGAGCCACAGGAGTGTTGTGGAGTGTGCATCGAGGGCAAGCCCAGCCCGAGTGCTGCACCTCCAGGCTGACCACCTCTCCATTACTCTCGGACCGTCGTAGCACTTCCTCCTTAGCTGGTTGCTGCCCTTGGGGCTCAAGCAGGACTGTGGGGAGGATAATTGGTGTTGGAGGCTCGGTCGGAGCAGACGGCAGGCCATTTGTGGTAGCGGCTATGGTGGTGGTAGGGGGTGTGTTAGTGGCAGGGGATGGTCCAAAGCCACAAACGGAGCAGGCTCCAGATCCCTGGGGATTGTTAAGGGTACAGCGGGGGCAGGCCCAGCGTTGCTCCTCGGTGCTGCTCAGCCGCAGGATCTGGTTAAGGTCAGGCTTCTGGCGAGGGGCCTCACAAATGGAACAGCGAGGTGCTGCGCCGGCATTCAAGAACGTACAGCGTCCACACGACCACTCACTGCCTTGCACCGCTGCTGCCATGGAGCCAGGAGAATGAGAGTGGCTGGAAAAAAAGTAGAAAATGAGTCAAAACAAATTCATAATAGTTTTTACCTACTTTTGCACAGCAATAATACATGAATATCGAGTATTCTGTTTGAATAAAGTGTTGGTGGAGAAATGTAGGAGCAAAGTAAAAAAAAAAAGAAAGGAAGATGGCCACAGAAAGAGTGACAAATTAAAAATTATGAAGAACCCCCGAGGATGAAAACATGCTTCCAGTCAACTCATGGTGATAATCAGCAGACAAGACAGCAAAAAAATCTCTGGGACTGCGAGAGGAGGGGAGAAAGACAGAATTAGAAAAGAAAAATAGAGTGTGAGAGGGATAGATTAGCCAGTGCAGGGGAAAAATCAAATCTCCCTCCTGGGGGCAGTGAGGGCTGTAAATCCATACACAATGGCCACATGATTAGAGCTAGGAAGACAGCACATTGAGCGGAGAGGAGAGGTAGAGAGAGGCAGCGAGAGTTCATTGAGTACTCCTGACTGACACTTATTAGACTGAAAAAACACAGGATCTCCTCCACCTTACTTAAGCACCCATCTCCCATTTTCTGAGTGAATGTTAATGCAGGGTAGACGGGAGCTACGTAAGATCACGTCAACCCAATGCCCGAGTGAATTTATAAATTAAGGTTGAATGGATGGGTGAATTGAATAAGCAGAACTCTGCACTTAGAGGTTATTGAAATTACAAACCATTCATACTTGTATAATTAATCCAAAAACATCGACTGTTAACACCTTACAGGTCTAGGGGATTTCCACCCCTTGGACATAATAACCTCAAACAGTGTTGTTCTGAATTGACTTGCATGTAGTTCATTCCGTGTGGCTGCAGTTCAGTCAATCCAACTTATTGATAGTGGGTATATCTAAGCCTTTTGGGGGGGAAGCAGCACAGTTGGATACCTCCAAAGTACAAGGGGGGGGGGGGGGGGGGGTTGGAGAGGGATGGCCCAGAGGGACGGACGCGGTTGCTCTCTGGACAAACCCATAAAAAAATGTCACAGTCGCTCAAGCTGCTCATGTGTGAACACCAACACAGAGAAGGTACTGTGGGGATTGTGGGGTAACAGAGGGGAAGGTGCTTAGAGCTGGAATGCCAAGATGTTTCTTTTTATTGATCGCCGTGGCAAAGATGCTACCCACAGAGCGTGTGGATCTGGTCACATTTATCTGTCTGTATTATATGGTTAGAGAACTATGTCCACATGCAAAGGTGCTTTTGACAAAGGCTTTTAGGGGGGAAGCAGTGGTTTTTGGCTATTTGTAGAACGTGCTGTGAAAACAAGCCTGTTTTTCCTATGAGAAACATTTTCTGATTATTCCTGTGTTGCTTGTCACATTAGGACATAGATTTCTGCCACAGTATAGGAGAGACTTACTGGTTGTGTGGCCCAATTGCTCTTCTCCACTGCAGCGCCATGTGTCCAGACCAACTGATTTCCCTTAGTTCAACTCCATTAAACCTTTTTAAACCAGGCCAATCCCCAGAACCCAGGGGGACCTCTCACAGAAAAGCTCTTGCTCCCAGCTCCACTACACTCGTCAACTCTCCTCCCAAAGGTAAGGAGGAGAATGGCAGCAGGAAGGGACTCTAATGTGTCTCTAAGGGTGTCTTCGAGTCTGTAGGCTCTTACCACTAAGTGTGTGCAGGCATGTAGCTATGTTTATTTATTGACAGACAAGCATAGTTACTTGGTTATTGTCCAACTACATTTGTGCCACATTTAGTCCTCTAGCCTGAGGTAGCAAAAGTATGAAAGTAAAGTCCCAGTGCTTTATGTCAGGAGTCATTAGCACTGCAACCAGTCCGTGGGCTGAAGTCAGCACTCCAACATAAACTAGGGCCCTATCGAGTGAGGAGGAAACTAAGCCCTCTAATGATAATGATGAAAGTTAGGTAAACACAATTTTTATGAAGACACAAAAACTAAGAGATCAGTACTTAGCTCTTTGTTTGCTTTCATCCAGCAGCAATAGCTGTCATGTCCCCATGGTAGTGTGGAATTTGCAAGGGCCCTTAACCTTAAAAATGAACATAGAGGTGGTGTCGACGCAGCATCAGTTCCTCTGTGAGAATTCGAAGTGCATCAAAATTGTTTGCCAAAAACATAAAACAAAAATACTTCCATTACAGTGTTGCCTCAGACTAAAGCACAAACTCCACCCACTCAGTGGTTTAGTTAAATGTGTTTGACTTGAGTGACAGCCCTGGTGTTGATTGCACATGTTCACGCTGTGCTGGGTTCTTCAAAGGCCTGCAAACAGCAATGACAACAACAACAATAAGTGTCAACACCTCATGTTTGATGACAGGTACTTCCCTCTGGCCATTTTCATAACTGTCAGGCCTCTTTCATCTCCAGCGAGAGAGCAAAGTCATGGTGTCAGCCGCACAGAGACTTTGTCACAGCAATTGATTTGGTTCTCGCCGGAGCACCGGGGATTGTAAATTCATTATGTTTCTGTCTGCAGCAGCCGTTCTAAGAGCTTCTCAATGAAGTAATCGGCCTCTCCAGGAAATTCTAATACCGGGCTTAAATATGTCATAACAACACCATAGACAAGAAAGAGAAGCCAAAATATCTTGATCGCCTCCTGGTAGCTGGCTGCACTATAGTTAATAATTACTGCCTCCTCCACATTAATGAGCAGGGCATGGGCCCAACTGAAAAGTCAAAGTACATGTCAAATAAATGTTGTATGTTCAAGTAGTGAAGTCACTAAACTCAGGGTAAAACATTATGATCCCTACTGCAAAGAATCCAAAAGTGCAAGATGGTGGCATTTGTCTCAAAGATATTTTAGCTCAATTTCTGAATAGTGGGAGGAAGTGGAGACACGTTGTTCATCTTTATATAAAGACAGACACACACAAACACACACAAACCTTTGTATGTACAGTACATGCCTGCAGCAGAGGATGACCCACTATTGCCTGTGATCCCTGGACCCTACTTAAAAGGATGCTTTCCGTGTACATGCTCCACTCATAAGAGTGCATACATATACACACAAACATCCACATAGGTACTCATGGATCCACAAAAATACACACACACACTTTTTGTCCTTGGCCGTGTGTTCAATGGAGCTGTTCTAAAAGTGCCCACTTCAGCTCCTCTGTTCCTCAGTGTCGCAGACCTGGGAAGCAGGCCAACAGCTTACAGTGGAGCGAGAGAGGGACAGAGGGACAGAGAGAGACACAGAGTGACAGAGAGAGAGAGAGAGCGAGAGAAGAGACAGACAGAGACAGAAACAGAGACAGAGACAGAGAGACAGAGAGAGAGACCTTACCTCTTTTGCAATAAGGTCCTTGATGCATATTGCTGCCAATAAGGAACCTGCTCCTAGTTCAAAATTCATTTAAGCAAGTACATCGGTGACCCCTGGCTACTTTTCAATGCTTCACTGGGTGTAAGATAATCATGGAGCACTTCAGCAGACCATTACACGGAGTGTGATCTTTAAAACGCTCAGTGAAAACTAGCAAGTCAGCACCATCATAGTAAACAACCGAGATATTGCTGAGGAAGTCTTTAGTATTGCGAAAAAAAGGGTGCTGATAAAAAGTGGAGAGCATAAAGATGTGTGTAGATGAGCCATGACATAATATGGGTCAGTAAGACTGTAAGTAATGTAAAAGACTGAGCAAAATCTACAAAGGCACTGTTGGTGGTCTAGGTGCCACCTTCGGCTGGCTACTTGAATTCACTCCAAATACTGAACCTGATTGCGGGTTCAAGTGAGCTGAGTCTCCCTAGTTTCTCCCTGCCTCACTGTGAGACATTTGACCTTTGTGCGACAGCCATTAGCACTGCCTTTCCATGGTTGGCTCTGAGCCCAGGGCCCGAGGGGAAAGTGTGGTACCCGCCTTGGCCATCAGGGGCACAGAGTTTCTGTTTTACTCACTCAACACAAAAAACAAGTATCGACCAGATGGTATTGTTGACTAGGCTTTTCCTTAACCAGTACAATTAATTACCGAGTCCGTTGAAACTCTTTGTGTGTGTGTGTCTTGCTGTCAGTGTGTCTGAGAGAGTGACAGAAAGCCAGAGAGAGCGAGAGAAAGACAGAGACAGAGACAGCGAGAGAGAGAGAGAGAGAGAGAGAGAGAGAGAGAGAGAGAGAGAGAGAGAGAGAGAGAGAGAGAGAGAGAGAGAGAGAGAGAGCAGAGTGTGTGCAGCTAGGAAAGGTTTTACTCATTTAAGAAAATTGCTGGTCATTATGTGGTGATCAGTGTTGATACTGTGGCGTCATTTCAAACCAATCTAAGTTTAAACTGTATCAGAGACGTCAGCTGAGCTTGTGTCAATGTAAGAGAGAGAGAAAGAGACAAGCAGAGTCAGTGTGGTCCCTCAAGTTCTGGGACTATCATTTAGAAGCTACACAATTTGTTTATAGTAATCATAAGTAAAAAAAATGGTGTCACACAGGCTTTCCATGACAGCTTATCTTGTGTTTAGCTGTGCTGAGGAAATAAGACACAATGGTTCTCTGAGCCTAAACACAATAAAAGTAGGAATGATTTTTTTCCCCCGTTTTAAGTAGTTTGCCCTATGATCCAGCAGAGGGTGCTTGCTTTCAGTTTGACCTATGCCCTCTGACCTTTCAGTAAATTGAGCCAGTTACATTGCTTTGCTAGGAAAATGGAGGATCCTATCAAGTAAGGCATCCTTCCACAAAGGAGGCCTTGATAATCCCAACATACTTTTTATCATATAATCTTAACTATATCAGAAAAATAATTAATATCAATTATATTGCAAATCCATTTCTCATCAAGTGTATGCGTTTCAACTTCCTTCATATGACACCATAGCTGAGAGATACAAAACAGACCCACCTGTTACGAGGTGCTGGTACACACACATTTCAGCTTGAGTGTGTGTGTGTTATACTGAAAACCACAAAGAGTACGTGCCAAGACAAATCTGCTGCAAGCGAAACCCCAAAGTGACCACAGGGTGTGTGCTTGTATGATTAAAAGTATTTTCCCAGTTATTCAAACTTGAGCTTAATGGCTGAACAGACACAGAATGTAGTGAAGTGAACTTGTCCGCATGGCGGCTGCTCCTAATTAATAATGTAACCAAGCCATGCTGAGCTGGGTCGGGCTCGTCCGTACATTTCATATGACTTTTTCAAAGGGAATTGTACTGCACAACTTGCTGACAGCAGAGAAACACTGGAAGAAAAAAAGTTTCCTGATAAACTATGGCTAACAGCATAACAGATTTCTGCACTAAATGAGAATATAAAGATTACTGGATCTAGTGAAATCACCTAATTTGAAGAGAAAGCTTATATGTTTACAGCCTCAGAAAACTACATCATTATTCATTGAATATTTGGGGGGGTCTCAGACTCCAGGTGGGAATGATTTTAAAACACTCACATGGGGTCAATTAAGCCTGATGAATTATCAATGAATTAATCAGTAATGCAATTAGTCAGAGCCATATGATCTTGTCTTTATGCAAGAGCTGCAAAACACGTTTTCATTCAGTCGTGCTAATTTAACAATGCACTAAAAAGATAGACGATAGATAGATAATAGATTAATGTATGTATAAGAAATTTAAAAAACATATAATTGCTTTTATAATTTTAAATAATTTGGCTATCTTCTGCTTCTATTGCTTTCTCTTTCACTATCTCTTAATCAGCAATTCCCTTTAATGACGATAAACTAATTTCCCTGAGGAATACATAAATTCATAATTTAATAAATTAAACGAGATTAACCGAGACTCGATCTAACGATGATGCATTTGTAATTTGTTGCAATTTATTTGGGTCATTTGAATTCCCTGACAAAAAGCTTTTCTACATTCGTTATCTGGGATTACTGAGAGGCCGCATGGAGTTGGATAACTCTCGGTAGGCTGACTTTGTTGAACTCACTCCAGATTGAGCCGCTCCACACACAAACACGCTCAAATAAAGTGAGTCACTCTCGGGATAAATATTTACAGGCTCAGTTTTATTTGAACTCAGGGAGGGAACTAGAGGCGTAGACCTGGAGATTATTAAATGTTTATGTCAGAAAAATGCTGTGGCAAATGTGCACTGGACAATGATCCTGTTTAATAGCTACAGCTCTAGAAGTGACAGAGATGAAGGTAGTAATCTGCACCTGCGAGCGCATTATTCAGCTTCCCAAAGTGCCGGCCTTACTGCTGCTGCTTACTGTTGACTTTTACTTCTAACATTACAAATGGAGCCGGATTGATGCCAAGGCCCAATACAAGTAAAAGAAAATGAGGGTTTGATTAAAACATCTTAGGAATTATTGCCATTTTTTATCTGCCTATATAACAGTATTGGAAATAGGTGGACCTGTGATTCTGTTTGACAATGAGCTTGGTATTAAAAATGACAGCGCTCAAAAGCCAATGTGCTGTGTGAATCAGACAATAAAGATGGTTGAAGAATGTTGCTACATCTTTACCAGGAGCACACCAGTTATGGGTTCAGATCAGCTCTTTCACACATTATTTATCACATACAGAAAACCGACTTTATAGAATATATCTCAGCTCCTAAGTCAGTCTGCGTTTGATGGCAAAAGAAATTTGTTTATCACTTCATTATGGCCTTTTCCTTATGTGCGAGATCAGAGCAAGTCTTTCACTCTAAAGTGATTTTCCCTGAGCAAACATTCCTCTTCGTGTTTCATAAGGAGCTGATGAATCAGGGTCAGATTAACTGTAAAAACCTTTCTCCCTTCCAGCTAATACGCCATGGCATGCTAAGTACGACTCATTAATCAACGCTGACAGGTCTCCTGAATTAATTTATTACGACAAACACTATGGAGCCGAGCCACTGACTTATAAATTTATCTGAGACGAGTGTCTGGAGCTGAAACTTTAGCAGCAGATAAAGAGTTTCGACTCCGAGACCTAGTAAAACTGTACGGGGGATTGGTAACAGTCAAGTCTGAGTCACAAAAGGCAACACAACGTGATAATTTGGGAAGTTATGCTCAACTGACACTGAGCAGGACGTTTCTTTAATGGGAAGAGAGACTTTTTGGAGACAGAACATTAAGACTGAATTGGTTTATAAAATGTTATGATGCTGACGCAGACTAACATAGGAACTTAGACAAAGGCTCCTTTGAAAAAGGTTCCCTCAGGCTAAGACGATCCTTAATAAGCATTGCTGAGGCTTTAAAATAAAAGGAGATCTTAAAAGCTGAATAAATAGTCCTCTATCAAGAGAATGGAATGCTACAAGAAGGGTGTGATTCTTTAGAAACAAGGGAGGCGTTGTATAAATATTATGTGTCAGGTCAGCGCCATGAGCATGAGATTATCTGAAATGTTTATGCTTTTTATGTTTTTCAGTTCATGGCTGTTTTTTTATCTGAGCCTTACACACATGACCCCACACGAGGCCTCATATCCCAGAAATATTATCTACACAAGATTTGAACTAACAATCACGGTTTGTGAATAAGAGACTGAAGATGCTAAGAATACACTGGCTAGATGAGAAACAGAACCTACACCAGTAGCTTCTGACCTCTAGCTATGCCCTCGGTGAATATTTCACGACCGGAGCTCATTTTTGACGAGTGAATCTGTCATCGGTGGAGACAGCTTCAGACAGTTGCATCTTTTAACAGAGGAAACTCTCTGACTGGGTTTCAGCAGCGCATTCGACGGCGTGGTGCAAAGCAAGCGCTAACAGGAAGCTGCCAGGAAGCTCAGAAATCGGGGAGGAAGAAGGGGCAGAGATGGCAGGGGCATCAAGGGTATGCTGCTGCTGCTGTTAATCTCAAGTTCCTGCAGACACCCAAAGCTGGAGGGCAGGAATACTGCTGACACAGTGCTGCCTTCAGTCCGAGAGGGAACTTCAAAGACAGACAGCCCAAAGTAGAGATTTACTGTCACCAAGACACAAATTTAACCCTTTAAGGCAGAAAAAACACTTACCATAAGGTTTATCAAGCTAAATGTCTATATAACATCACTAAACAGTGCCATGAGTAATTAGCAGGTTATTGTAATCCTACACAGGTGCAATAAGCCAGCACATGCTTCTTTCTGTGTGTGACTGCCAGGCTACTATGTGTGGTTGTCTAGGGCCCAAGGAAATTAGGTTACTGAACATATGCAACACATTTCCATGGCAACAGGAGTGGGGGAATCTGGAGACATGTAAGCTTCAGTGTCAATAGGGTATTTTTTATTTTGCAGCGCCCATCCTCTGTTTTCTCCAAGAAAGCCATGCTGGGAAACAAAGCCTGCATGCCAAATCCATTCTGCATGCATGCGGACTGTCCTGACGCGGCCCTGTCTTTGCCAGACAGACGTTAGCAAGGGAGAACGCGCTGAAATCATTCAGACATAAACACGGCCAATGACCATGCTGGTTGAATCCAAGTGGACCCAGTTTAATCCAATTAAAGGGAGGAGAGCCAGTGGAATGGAGCTGGAATAAACAGCGTCATCCATCATGCTGGGACAGTAGAGACGCTGGGATTGACTCTGGGGAGAGCAGACTCTGACTTGAATGGCTTAGGACTCCCAAGGCCATGTGTAATGTAACAAACTGCAAGTGTGGGGCCGTGATGAAATGAAGCACAAACAATGATACCATTGGGATAAAGCAGTGCTGAGCTGCTATTAATTAAAAAAGAGAAAAGAGTGAGATTCCACAGTTATGAACTACACCAAATATCTGTCTGCTGAGGGTGTTATTTTTCATCATGAGGGAATCACAAAGAATCCCAAAGTCAATGGGTCACCGCTGTATGAAAACAAATTGAAAATACCCAGGGACAAGATTGTTCACTAGGTCAAAAGGAAAAGAAAAGTTATGCGGCACAATATGTTGTAGAATAAACTGCATAAAAATGACTGAAGTTAAGCTGGGCTCATCGTGTTCTGTTGTTTCTGTTTTTCATGCTCTGTCACAGCTCAGCAAAGCTTGCCCAACGTTGTTAGGCTCACACAGCAGTGTGTCTGCGTGCACACGACAGTGAGTGTGTGCTTGCGTGCGTGAGAGAGGGGGAGTGGAGGAGATAAGAGGGCATGTTCAGAGTGCTGCTACATCGTCTTTCTAAAACGTTTTTTTGTCAGAACACGTGTGTGTGTCCCTCTCTGCCTTGCAGTATAAGACAGAGATGGTGCGTGAGTTGTCTTTGTGCAGTTCTGCCTGTGTTTATGGGCTTAGCTGACCGAGGGCGTGGTGGGATTGGTGAGGGATGAAGGTGGAGGCGTGTCGCTACAGAGATGTACAAAAACAAAAGAGGAATCTGTTGAATAAAAGACAAGTTATGACTTATGAAAAGTATGTGCAACACTTGAGTTTCATTCATGCGTAGAGGTACAGTTGATGGAACCCTGTTAAAGCATGATCTTAAGCTAGCCCTGTCTATAGTTTAGAAGTCTTACAAGACATAGCAGACGAAACCATGTCCGCCTCAGCTGTTAAACATAGAGTAACTGCAAGGAAAGCATTGACAGCAGCAGGCAGGAATAAAGAAAGATGAAAGCCCAACTGGAGACCAATGCTGAATAAGTAATGGCATCCTTTGTGGGGAAATGTGATCGGAAAATCAATAACTAACAACCGGACTATGATGCCCTGAGTGACTCAGCAACAACTTCAATACACTAGAATTGTCGATATCAACTGCCTGTTCTTGTTCCGGGAGACATGACCCAAAAAGCAGAAGAAAAACCTGGAGACACTTCTAAACAAGTTTATGTGAGGGCGGCTGAGAAGATCATTTTTAAGTAGAAAAAGTCTGTTGAGCTTCTTGCGTACTGCTGATGGGCATTTCACTATGATGACAGTACGATGATGGGGGGGAAAAGAAGATTTTGCAGCTCAGTCATTCTAGATAGAGTAACTGAATATATCCCTTTCATTCTGTCAATACAGAGCTAAAGTATATACAAAAAGCACCTCTCTTCCACAAACAGTTTACTCTGCTGAACATAAATCTTGCTCAGTTACCCAGCTGCTGCTTCTCGAAAACACTTTGTTCTTGGAGAAACTCAGAAAAGATAATAAAGTCTGAAAACCCCCCCGCCAATTTCAGACAATCAAACTAAGCAGCCTCTAGTCGCTGGTAAGTTTTCTGTGGGTGGAAAATAGATGTGTGTTGACTGAATAAAAGAAAACCACAGTGCTTCATCACTTAAAAAAGACTCTTAAGAGAATGCATCCACTCTTGTTTATCATTTTGCAAAATTAACACAAGTGAATCAAAGCGCCTCTTGAAGTCTGATTAAAAGCATAACAGAGAAACTAATCTCCTAATTACCCTTGGGCTGCTTCTCACTGGGCTCACCGAGGTCGGGTCAATCTATCTGTCCAGGCAATCCACTCAGCGCTGCACAGCCCTAAAATATAGCACATACTGTGCAGCTGCGCTGGGAGGAACCAATAGGGTGGGATTTCGGTTTACAAATCCGGCTTAGCAAGTTTTTGGGTGCATCATAGAAAAAAACATCAAAATGAAGGCTCTGATTAGATAAGCTCTGATGAAACAGTGGACTGGAGCCGTAGCTGTGCGGTAACTGAATATTCAGTGAGCGTTTCTAAAAGACTGGGGAAGAGGATGTAGGAAGTTTCTCACATAAACCACAGTGATAAACAGTGTCCTGTAAAGCACATCACCTAAACACTGAAGCCAATGACAACATCAGCAAGTTTTTCCCTAACACTCACAGCAGTTCTGTGTAATACAACCCCACTGTTCATTCCCACTGTGACTCAACCAGTCACGCCAAGCCACTCCTGCTCAAGTTGCACCCAGCGGACAGAGCTGTGTTGGCTGGCACCCGGCTGCCAACAGGTGGGGCTCTTACCTGCGCTCCCGATGAGGCAGCGGGTGCTGCTGACGTGTGATGAAGGTAGTGCCCCACACCGGGCTGCTGTGGCTGTTCCTGAGCCAGCCCACAGGGGGTGATGACGGGTAGGGAGTGCTTCTGAAGCCATGGTCCGACTCAGTCTCCGCAGTGAGGGACGAGGCTGAACTCCCCATCGCCACAGCGATCGGAAATTAGTCAGATGAATAGATTTACTTGTTTCGTTTGCCCCTCGAGCAAAGGGTTCCACAGTCGTTTTCAGTGTGAGACAGATTGGGAAGATACTAAAGGGGTTGTTTGGACTACACCAGCGAGACTGATCATGTGTTTCTATTTGCCGCAAACTTCCTGTCGGCAATTTTCCTCATGAACTCTGAGGGTGTAAGAATAAAAACAAATAAAACCCATCGCAATGGGGAATCAAAGATGAGGGTACTCAAAGAAATTAGAGTTACTTGCAGGTGGCCAAGTGTGCAGAGCACTGTGTAGAGCACTGATTCCACTTCAGCGGTTGGTCTCAGAGAGGAGAAAATACAGTTTTGTCACAGCAAAGGCTCAGAATTCTATCTCTTGTCGACGTTAAGCCTGTAGCACTCTGCACCACATCTACCACGGTGCCACTCATAATTCCCCCCGCGTTGCCTCCGACACATGTCTCCCAATCTGTGTGCTCTCATATCTGGTTCCTTGGTCCTATGCAGATGCTCAGAAGCTCAAAAAAAGCAGGGGAAGGTGCACACATGAGAACTTTGTGTGTGTCCACAGTCTTTCAGCATCTCAGCAGCCAAACAGTTCACCTGGGGAAAACTCAAAGTTCAAGAAGCCAGGTGGTGAGGGGCATCCAGGAAATCCCCGTAAGATCCAGGTCCATAAAAACAGCTGATCCGGATCAATGGTGGCATGGAACTATAGCACTCACACAAAATATATTCACAGCGTTATTTACGATGTGGGCAAAGGAGAAAAATCAATGCAATGCATTTCCTAGGGAGGGTGTTGGCAAGCCTACAAGTATGCTAATGTCCAAGTCTCATCTTTCAGACATCCAGTCCGACGAACAGCTGCTGTGAAGTTTGACCAGTAAAACAGTCCAGCTGCATTTCTCCCACTGGATAGAAAAAAATTATCACGAGTGAAAAACCCTTGCGAGGAGGCCACTGCTGGTGTTTGCACAATTTTGGATTTTCAACTCACATGAACTTCCGAATTGAACCTGAAGAAACTCCAGAATCCGAGTTTTTTAAAAAGCAGCCACACTCTCTAAAGTTAGACCGTTGCCACAACATCAAAAACATTTTTACAGCTCATCTTCAAGGTCCGTGCAACATCCGACTGAATACCCGAGAGGAATGTCCCTTTTTCGTGGGCTGCTCTGCCAAAAGCAAGGACGAGGAGATGATCCCAGTTTCCGCTGTCTGAGAGACGCAGCTTAATTTCTGTCTGATCCCAAAGCGCAGTCAGTCGAGTTCATTGACTTGCGCTTGGATCAATGTGGACTCCCATGCCTGTCAGAGCAAGTCTGCACAGGCGAAAAAGAAACAAGTATCGTCCTGCGAGGGAGGAGAGGGGACATCTGCACGCACTTTGACGGATATCGATAGATTGTAAGAAACCCTGAGGCTGAGGTCCGCGCAGCAACATCCAGTGGTTTGTTTTACATTTAGTCTTAGCTGATTATCATGGCACCGACGCATGGATCACATGGGTTTCAAACTACACTTAAGGGTTTCCAGGCTCCTGCGAATATTGCATTGGTGCTTATCGCTGAGGAGACACGCGCATATGTGCTTTAAATTTCGCTTGTGAACAGCACGTATCTCGAATATCGCACGGATAAAAAAGCTGGCTTGTGTCCGTTTCCACACAGAGGCCAGGGGGAGCACCGTGCAAGAAGGCGACATGCAGGTTGAGGAAACGTGGAAATAGCCGAGGAGGTCTCGTCCAGGAAAGGCAGCACTCAGTCGCGGATTTCACCATCTTCCGCCGGCTTCATCTCATGTTCCCAGCGTGTAGGGCTGTGGATGTTGAGCCTTGTTGTCATACATGAGGAGACATCCTCGCCCCGGTCCCGTCGTTGCCTCTCGGATACGAGTCCGCTCTCCCGTGTCAGAACTGCTCCATCCCGGTGCGCGCACTGATCACTCGTTCCATCCCGGGCGCGTTATGCTCACGATATGTTCTCTAATTCTCCCATTTCCCCCCCGTGATATGTTCTCCCGGATGGGGGGGTGGGGGCTCTCATTCGTCCTCGCTGGTTGCCTGAGCGCAGTGGACGGGGGATGCAATCTCCTCCTAACAGCGGATTACTGGAGTGTCAGCAGAGCGCATGCGCACTGGCCCCGGCGAGCAGAGGCGAGCTGGGGTTTTGCCTCGCAGGAGTCCGAGAGGAGTGGTGGAGGTCTCCCTCATTAATGTGAATGGGATCCCGGGGTAATGAGTGGCAGTGCAAGTGAGAAACAGGTCGGACAGGATGAGGGGGATTCAGAGTTGGGAATCAAACCAGTGCTCATGTCCCACTCGTGTCTACTAGCCAACATGTCCTCTCGTTTATCTGCTGGCTCCCTGATAAGCGCCACTGCCAGAGGAGGTAGTGAAGGGTTAAGTAGAAGACAGTTGTGACTGCAACACTCATCATTGCTCAACTGTCCCTGCCCATTACTGAGATAAGCCCTCAAACTTTCCCCTTTCCGCTCTCTTCCACTTCATATCACTTTGCTGACCTCATTCCTGATCTCTTCTTCTCCCACTGACTTCGCAGGGTTCACCTTTAAAGCTATATGAGCCAAAAATTATAATTATAAATTATATCAAGATAAAGATTTTCATATCAGTCGTTATTTTCAGAACTGTACAGAGAACATTTGTTATATTGCTTTTGATGAAAATTATATTGCGATATATATTGCTATAGTTTCATTAAACAGTATAACAGAGCAAATATCACTCATATTCACATGTGAATCCTTTGTTGTTTCGAAATCACTGGGTTGTCTTTTCACCACTAACACATGCTGCTGCAGCTCAAGCAGGCTTGACAGTGTGCCCAGTCGTTTTGTCGGGAACTCTGCCTAACCAGGTGCACAGTGGCTGTAAGGGTGGTTTTCAATGTGCACACAGGGTTCAGAGCTAAACTGGTTTATCTAGGGGAACTTGACTTGCTCTGTGATTCAAGAGAAAAGCCTCCAGTGTGTGACATAGTAGCTGATGTGGACGTACTCTATAGGTCAAACCTCTGTACCAGGGAGGATGACTTGAGCTGTCAAGAATGTCTGTGTCATGCGGAAAGAGGAACACTCACTTGTGCGAGTTATAAACTCCTCAACAAGAGCAGATTGTGTAATGCAGGAAGCTTTCTTTGAATGAGAATCATATCAGATTTACCCAGAAATCGTACAACAAAAAAAAGCAATAAATGCAGATAAATCTGAAGTGCTACATACTGTAGCTGGGTGATAGGGGTAATGACAATAATGTGTGCACAAAGAAAGTAGAATAAAATGAAAAAACAAACACTAGATCAGCACTCAGGAGAGCATATATCTCAAATTCTTGGATCTACACAGATATTTAATGATCTCTTCCCATCCAATACAAACAGCTAAACATACAAAACAACCCTAAAAACAAGCAGACAGAGGGTGAAACTGAAAACATAACCTCCTCGGCAGAGGTAATAAACCGGGGCAAGAAGTCTGAGGACTGCAGGCCTTTGTTCGGGGTGCCACCTGTCCAAGTGCCACCTGTCCTGATGCAAGTCGGCACCCCTGGGAAACAGCAGCTGACACAGTCAGAGCCAGAGAGAAAGGGGGGGGGGGGGGGGGGGGACGCAGGGAGGGAGCGATATTGGATTTCATTTCTCGTCTCCAGGGACACACAGGAGGGGAAGAAGGGAAAGGGAGGATGTGAGCTGATTTCACGGTAAATTGTAAGTTGTCATTTCTGCACCACCCAAAATCTCCAGACTGTCACATGCTTCTTCTGGTGGTTTTTTTTATCTCTCTCTCTCTCTCTCTCTCTCTCTCTCTCTAGTGGACAGACTGGACAGCATTGGGATGAGACTATACCCTGAAGAACCTAACAACTTCAATGTAAACACACCAGCCTGGGTTTTAGTTTGATGCCAACACCTTTAACGTGTCAGGACACATAAACAGTATCATCCACCCTGCTGAAGTATTCATGTGCTCCTGTGGTATCATGACATGCAAACACACCTTCATGACCCCGGCTCCCCTACCAGCATCAGAGAGAAGCTCCGTGTTGTTATTGGCGTATTACCCCGTTCCTAAGTGACTGCCACCGCTAACCACTGTCACATAATCAATGTCTGGGTGGAAGAAGCCTGATACTAACATTAGCCAACACAGTGTAGCCACACTCAACAATCCCATTGAGACGGCACGCAGCGGGGGGAGAAAGACGCCGGAGCTCCGCGTAAACAAAGACGCTCTCGACAGCCGTGGCCCCGGTGTAAACCCCGCACTCCCAGCCCGGTTCCTCTTACCTCGAGTCGGCGGACGAGGGGGAGCGATTCGGTGGCTTTTCTTTTCCCCCAGTTCTTCGTCTTGCGCGTTAACTTTCCACAGCCATGGAGACGGTTAAGTTCTTCCCGGGGGTTGTGCTGTGGCTAACGTCACCTTCCCCCGGCGCTAGCCCCGCTCTGCCCTTGGCGGCTCCATGTCCCCAACATCGGTGCCAAACGCCCGGTACATGTAGTTTCACTCCGCCGGGTGTTAGCGACACTGATGCGACCGTGTAGGTTTACCTCAATCAGCCCAGGAAGGAAGAGGGGGAATCTCCAAGGAGCTAGCGCGGAGCGGCCGTGCGTCAAATACGCAGCGTGAGGCTCACCACAGTGTGTGTGCGCAAGGAAGCGAGCGTAAAAGCCTTTCCAGAATGCCAGCGTGGAGAACTACACTTCCCATGCTCAACGCGGACATTAGCAACCCGGATATCTGGGTTCGAGTGTCGTCACCACTGACGAGCTTAAATAACAAAAAAAAAACTGAATAGTTCCCTCACTAAAACAGTTTTATATCGCTTTGACTAAAACGTTTTTTGATGATACTTTTATGCCTTTTGTTCCTTTATTTTGCCATTATTATATTAATTGTATTATTTTATCATTTGCTGTATTTTATCATTTGCTGTCTGAAATGGCATAGTATGAGTTTGCTTCTTGTCTGTGATGTGTTTTAATCTTGTTTTTGAAGCCTTGTGTAACAATATTAATAACATTTTTAGGGGCCCGAGCACTGACAGGCATTGACAGACAGTGAGGACCTATTGAAATTGTAAGAATTATTATTATTATTTTCCATGCAAATTAATTGGCTTATTGAGGGCCATATTTTTTTTTTATATATATATATTTTTAAATTTACATAGTGTTAGATATTGTGCAATGACTAGGTGGTTGAAGTCCCCACAATTTAAGGGGTTTAATATCTCAGATGTGGAAGAGTGGGGATTGAACCGCCAACCTTCTTGTTGGAGAACAACCACTCTACTCCTGAGGCCACTCTGCCCCAGGTATATTAAGGATTGGGTTACCTCCTCATTCCCATGAGAAACTGAGCACAGGAAGAAGATGGTCAAATTATTGTGTGTGTGAGTGTGTGTGTGTGTGTGTGTGTGTGTGTCATTCCATGCTATGCTTTTGACACACATTTCAAAGAAAACCATTGTATTTTCTACTTTACTACATATATTTCACAGCCTTACTTAAAAGTTACTTTTATATTTTGGGATTTTAGATACTGGATGATTTAACCTGCTTTAAAAACCCATTTTTAGAGAATAACCCAGTAGTTTCCAACTTGGCTTCTGACGCCTTACAAGAATCACAGTGTGGGACACATTTAATTTAATATAATTCTGAAAATTCATGCAAAACCTTCTAGTTTATATTCTGAGATCAAATAAATGACATATTGTTCCCATTAACTAGCACAAGGAGTAAGGGTCATTCATTACTCATTAATCATTTATGATTATTATCATTAATATTGTATTGACATTTCATGTCATTAAATTTCCTTACTTTAGCATATAAAAGGTAATGCATAAACAACCATAATATAGATCACTTTAAATATTGAGTTTTAAATCGCCCTCTACTTGCAACACAGTGTTGGATAATGGAAATCTAGTGACATCTAGTGGCACAGAAATTGAACCATCGACTGATTGAGCCATTAGGTTCAGCAATGTTAGGGTCTGGGCACAAATGCAATATAACAGATCATTTCACATCTTGAAAATGTCCCTGTCCTTTACATGCCTCATTAAATATTTTTCTATAAAAGGCAGCTATCTGAGGCATCCAACTATGGGGATTTCCATGGAAGTTTTTTTTTTTTTATATCCAACAAACTCGGGTTTGCATCAGCCAAGAAAACAGAACTGAGAAATTAGAGTTACTATGGAAGTGAGTGCCTCCTGACTTTGGGCACATGGATGTGAAAATAGCAAATTCCTGACACCAAACGGAAGAGGTATATTAGGCTCCACAAATTAGTAATTTTGGCCACATATAAAATGCTTATGATCCAAGGACATCTGTTGCTGCTAGTACATTATTATATTGTGCCCTTCTTCAGAGAAAGCCCACTCAGGATCTCCCATATCGTATTGTATCATTTTATATCATATCATATTGTTTCATATCGTATTGTATCATTTTATATAATATTGTATTGTTTCATATTGTATTGTGTCGTGACATATCTCATATTTGCAAACTCGCCCTGCCAACCCTCTCTTTACATCTCTCCTCCAGGGAAAAGACTCAGGACCATTCAAACTAAGGATTCCCGTTTTCTCAACAGCACCTACTGTAGAACCATGAAATACAAATTGCTCCTCAATCCTGCATCAGTACTTTATAAAGACAAAGAAATAACTTTTAGGTTGTTTTTAAGCACCGGACATCTTCCTCTAATTGCACTAGTTATATTGTGTTTAATGTTATTCTGTATTTAATATCAACAGATGAATGTTGTGTTTTTATGGGGAGGGGGTTTGTTATGTGTTAACTGAGTTATGTATCTTGAATCTTGAATATAACACATTATGTCACACCACATGAAGTATACTACTGCTGCTGTTACTACCACCACATGTGTTAATAATGCTTTATATATTCATAAATAACAACATATAGTTGTAAATTACTATGGTCACTAAACCATAAATCAAATGTCTGCCATCAAAACAAACATCTGATGATTTACTGCTGCTCTGTCTGTACGTGTCTGTCTGTTCTTGCAGAAGGACAATAGTGGAACTTAAATGCCATCATAGTGAGCAACTATAATTGCATTCCTTACACGTCAATTCACATGTCACATTCAAAGTGTATTGAATGAATGGTTATTGCCTGACAACTGAAACTAAAGTAAAGCATGCCCCCAATATTCTTAGGGACCTTTGTTTTTGTACAAAACAGAGGTTTTGTTCTTAACACAAAGATCACAGGCAATAGCTGCAGTATTAAACCTGCTTCAATATTTATGTGTGTATTATATTTATTTAAATTTCAATATGATTAAAATGTGGTATAACATTGCTGTAAAGTAACAGTTTTCTTCAAGGAGACATTTCCATTTTCAATTAACTGCTTTGAACCAGATCTATAAACCATGACCAGGCTTGAATACAGTTCAACTTTCTATATTTTGGATTTCACACATAACTCACAATCTACAGAATAAAAAACTTTGGGAATCTAACCACCCTGTATTATTTTGCTGTCAACTTTTAAGTTATGTGCTGTGGACTTAAAGCCCACGAGTGAAAAAAGAAATAAGGAAAAGCATGTGAAACCCTGGGTGGGTCTGGATTATGGCTCATAATGCCGGTGTCAGCCAAGTTGTTTGAACCGGGGAAATTCAAAGGATCAGGGCAGATATCAACCGGGGTCGGTGAGCTTTAATAACGTGGGGGCAGCTGGACCAGGGCTGAAAAGCCATTAACGTCTCGTTAAGATAATTGAACCGTGTGCGATCAATCACCCGAATTGACCTGGACTGTGGAAAATACAATTAAAACTAGGACATTATCGCACTGAAACCTTATTTTGGGGAATTAAGGCAATCCTCAGGGGAGAGAAAACACAAATCAGCCCTGAGTTAAGAGACTATAAAAACCCTCTGTGGGATCCGAGTCAGTGGTGAGGCGGAGCAAAGCATCCGATGATAGGAGCAGAGGAGCAGGAGAAGGAGTCTGGGCGGAGAAAGTTGATCCACACACACACATGTTCCTGTTGAGCTCGTAGCGAGGAAAACATGCGCAGGGATAAGTTCGTACCGGTGTAACAAACTTTGTGGAGTGAAGCTGAGCGGGGACGGAAGCGAACCCACCGCCACACGACCTGGGAATAACTTTGGAAAAAGGAGTTTCTTCGCAAAGAAGGTACGAGAATGACCGCATCTTCAGATTTTCTTCTTCTCTCCATTAGACACTTGTGCACTTGCTTCATTCTTGAAGTGAGAGAGAGATAGAGCAAGAAGCTACATTCAACCGCTTTTCGTGTGTGTGTTCAGGTTGCATACCTTTAGCCTGCTAGCTTACTTGCGTCAACTTTTTCGCTGGATGTATTGTTTTTCAAAAAGCCCAGTGTGTCGCTGCGTACACACTGTTGTCATGACAATGCTAGGGAAACCCAGCGCGAGGCACGTTGGGAGCTATGGTGTGGAGGCACAAAAGACACCAGCTTCCAGCGTCCAGCCTCCCACGAGAGGGGACACAAGTTCCCCTCAAAGTGGGAGATAAACCCACGCAGAGATACACGCCTTTGTCTCTTAGCTCTTCTTCGTGGAATACATCAACGGAGGAGAGATAGTATCAAAATGGGTTCTAGTCGCTGGTGTCCTGTGCCTGTAGAAAGAGGAACCTTTTTGTGGATTTGGAGGAAGGAGGGGGGGGGGGGTGTTCAGTAGTGGGATATGAGAAAGACTGTGGAGATGTGGTGTGTCCTGTGTTTATATGATACAAATTGGGACCCTGCTGGCCAGGAAAGGGAAGCTTTCAGTCGTTTTTAATGGCCCAGCACACATGTGGAAGTGACCGGCTTCCACAATAGAGAGTGAGCAACACAATCGTCTTAGGGGGGAAAAGGAAAAAGATGTGCGTGTGGGCGAGCGGAGGGGGTTCGTGTCGACGGAGTGAGTGCCGTTGCACGGTTCATGGGGCGTGTGGACAGCAGGAAGGTGGGGGGGTCAGAGGTCACCACTCATGGTCGTTTTCCAAGGGGCACTGATGGGTTCAGATGTAGCCACACGCCATACAGTTTGTATTGCTCCGGGCAAATCAGTCAGCTGCAGGATACATCCTATCTGATGAGTCATGATTGCTGATAATTTTTGCTGCAAAGGAAGTTTTCTTAACAGGTGCTAAAAGATGGGGATCCAATGGACCAGTGCCATGAGCTGTGATATCCTCTTGTCAAACACTGGATGGCCAAAACACAACAGTGGAATTAATCTAAACTCAGGAAACTTTCTGTTGAGTTATTGTAAGCTATATTACAAATCTAACTAGAATGGAGCATAACAACGACAAGGCCCAACAGTTCCCCTAAATTCATTCGAGTTGCAGTAAATTACACACACAGTCAGATATCAGTCCCCTGAATATGCCCCATTTATTTTCCTCAAGATCCCTGGGAAATCAGTGAAAATGTAAAATAAACAACACAACCGCAACAAAAAACGGCTTATCTACCAATGATTAGGAAAGTGATAACATTTCCTGGATCTGCTCCCTTATCCGCTTCCGCAGCAATTATTTAATGGGTTCTTCATTCCACAAAGTTTTGTGGTTATACGTATTTAACATAATCTTATGTGCTCTCCATAATAACAATGGTATAAAAGTACATTATTAGTTATAAGTTATTATTAGTATGAAATTACACAGGATGTGTAATATCAGCTATGAAAGACTTATCTAAAAATGATCAATAAAACTCCAACTTAACTTAGTAAAATAATTATAACACGTACAGTTGTAAACAAGTTAAATGATGAATGTTCATGGTATCCCAGTCTGCACATGTATAGTATGTGTCCAATCTTAAGTGACAAAACAGTAAAATGCTGAGAGAGCGCAGAGTACTTTCAGTAACAATGTGATAAAAATATATTTGGGATAGTTATCTACAATAGTATATTACTGTAGAAGCAATCGATCCACAGTAAATATTTGTTTAATAACAGTTGTTATATTTGAGTCAAACACAATCTAATTATGTATTTATAGACACTTGTTTGACAACACATTGCTGCATTGATTATTTGTCCTGCCGAAGATCTATGCAAGTCCTCCCTCTCTTCGTGTGTGTCGGGGCATGCTGCCGCATCTCCCGCGTCTGGCTTGCACCCGCAGGGCCTGGGAGCACACTGACAAAGACACACACACACACACACACACACACACACACACTAGAGGCAACATGAACAAGCCGACTTCAAAGATACATCTGTTTCTTATGCATGTTTGATGGGACAGGCAGGCAGTGGCTGGCCACTGCTCCCAGTTACTGCACAGATTAGTATGCATGACTAGCTGGAAGCAAAGCAGTAAATGTGGATGGATATGGTGTGGGAGAGATTTGTACACTCCAGAGAGAGAAAGAGCTCCCACACGAGTAAGGTGTTTGATGACTCTTGTTTTTCAGAATTTGATATTTGACCCATTTGGCTTGAGAGCAGCACAAAAAGAAGGATTCCATGAATAGTGACCAAAACATAGGCTCCGCTAAGGCTAACTGAGGTAAGATCTGGATAGAACTGGGACTCTAATGACTTCATAACTCTTTCCTCTGCTGTGCAGTTGCCTTTTGTCCCTGCTGTTTGATGTACGCTTGGCCTTTTAGCTGTGAGCAGCTGGTATAAGTCCCTTTGTCTGGTTGTCAAGTCTGTTGCCCAAAATTTCCTGTCTGGGACACAGTTACAAAAAACGGAATCAGCTGGTTGCCCAGACAGGGACTAAGCCCAGTCCAAGGACATTTAGGAGACAGTGGATGTCTCCAGTTATATTTGTCAATATTTCATAGAGTTAAAGGAGCTTTCCAAAGCAAATCAGTCTGTGTATAGTTTAGTTGGTAAAATCTATATTTGCCATGTCCATCCCTCCTGTCTTCGAATTGAGTCAAATGAGCCCCAAACACATTTTTATATAAATAAAAATAACCCTCCTTAATTAATTCATGATTAAACCTTTAATTGTTTTTTTCTTGAAGACTTCTTATTTTCAACATTTTAAAGATATGAATATTGAAAATAAGCAATCTTCAATTGTCAGAGGTTTTGAATAAAAAACTATGAGACATATACATTTAGTGTGACTCTACATCGTCCCCTCTCAGTCAGTGGCATTGTGCAGGACGGAGTATATAAAAAAAAAGGTGGATGTAAGTGAGTTTACATTTTCTGCCGCAACAACACAATGCATCAATGTCAACATCCCACTCTCTGTGCTTTGCCAGGATTCTTTTTGTATCTAATCAATAAAAGATGGGATTGGCTGCTTATGAATTTTGACCGGAGCAGATCTTGGCGCAGGCGGATGTGCACGTCCCAGCTTCAACTGATGTTCACCTTCCGAGCACTTTGGATCAAGGGAGCATCCCCTCGGCTCAGCCTCGACAGTATGTTTCCCCTTTCGCCAGATGTTCCACCTAATCAACATACAGGCTTTGGGCGTTGAGCTGTCACCTCCCATACACAGTTTATCCAGATGCTGCGGCTCTGCATAACTACCTTGTATTAACATGAATCATATTAATTCGATTGATGGCATGTTATCAGCAGAGAGAAAAGGTTTATTGGCGGTGAATGAAGAATGATTTTTTATCATGAGTTGAAGCTGTTATTGACTCTTGCTCAAAAATAGAGCAGGAAAACACAGAACTCAGAAATGTAAAATTAGCAAGCAAAAAATAAAAATTACAGAAATATTTAATTGCATAAGAATAAGCTGAGTCACCTATGACCCCTGCAAAAATGGCTCATCATGAACACGTGAGCCTGATTAATTGCTGCACTTTTATCTTCCTTAATGCTTGGAAAACAACTTCTTTGTGGCATCATGAAGAAATGTTGCCTTATGTTATTTTGGTGTTGTTATTAAATTTTGTGATTAAAAACATTAGTCAGTGCCCATTCTAAACCAGCCTTTTGCGAAATGGGTGTTGGACGACGTTGCAGAGTTTTTTATAAACAGCCTTTGGTGCAGAGTCAAGTTTGCGTTCATCATACCTGGTTTATCTAAAATTAGGATTTTATGGCAATGTTGTCCATAGATGACGCTGAATTTGTTTTATTACTCTTCCCACATGTGACTTATATAAATAAATGTGAATGATTTACTGAACTGTTGTTATTTTTTCCTACCCAGCATGTTGGCTATTTCAGTCCTCTAAGCAATCAACACAATCTTGGGACTCACGTTCCCACGGCCCACCAGGCCTGTAACTGGTACAAGGGAAACTCTATGAGCGTCAACTTTCATGCATATTGAAATGTGTATATGTGAGAAGATAAAGATTATCTCTATATCTATATAATTTTTACATCCATAAAATACATCCATATTCATATATTTGTATATACACCGTGCAGTACACTTAAAAATGGGTATATCGAGACAGCAGATGTTCAAGTGTGCTCCAAATGTCAAAGATCAGACATAAACCAATGGTAGTTGAACTGGATCCTTTCTCAGTGTGCGTTGACAAAGATGGATAGAGCTCCATAATCCTGACCGTGTTTATCTGCCTCAGCGCTTCTTGAAATTCTTCAGATGTCTAAGCGGAGGGACAGGATACTGGATAGTGATTGTGGATCCACGGGTATACAGGGAAGTCTGAGAAGGCAGAGAAACCGAGGCGAGCTCTGTCTTCATCATAAATCACACAGTATGAGGACAACTTTGTAACTCAACACCTTGAGAGGCCTACAGAGGCCCTTAAAGAGACAGAGGGCGACAAACACAAAAGACCGACGAAAGACATGGTTGTGTTTCTATTTTCGTTCTCTGAAACACCAAGTGAAACCTGTTTTTCTAAAAACAAGTGACAATTTGGATGAATGAGTGACATAGAGCATAACTCCTCTGCCTAATTCTTTCCCTTCTCTTTGCGTAGTTTTACCCAGTTGACAAATATTTTGCTTTTGTTCCCAGGTAAAAGCCCGGAGTCACACTGTTAGAGGAGGAGGACCAAGCCCAAACCCGGGGAGCCACCGGGGCCCCAGGGTGCTGGTATGGAGCAGCTAATAGAGTAAGAGCCATTCAGTCTTTATGTGTCTCGCTTGACAGTTAGCTTTACACAAGTTATTGAACGTGTTTTATTGTGTTTACTAAATGAACTTCCTGTCTCTATTTCGGGGCTTCCTGGAACTGTTGTTGCCCACGCTTCAGCTGCAGGCAGGGCATTGGGACCGGAGACGCTTTTGAGCCACATAAAGAAGCAGATTGCAGATTACGTTGTCTCGGATTCTGTAAAATACGAGTTGTCACTTCTGCCTAGTAGTTTCAACTATGCTGTGTATCTTAACACGAAGATGATAGCTTTTAAAAAGCCATTTGGAAGACAAACACTCTGATTTAACAGCACCGGGCCTCGAGGATTAGATTTAAGTGTTTCCAAGTTGAAGACATTTAAAGGAGAGGATGACGCTACTTCTAAGTGGCTGTCTGCGTTAAATACAACATTTTGACAGCAGCTAAAAACAAGCTGAGCCGCACCGTTCTTTATGGACATCTCTCTTGGCAGCAGAGGACGACTGTGTACAGTCATTGGTCTAAACAGATGCTCTGTGTTCCTCCGACTTGTCTCTCGCTGTTTTACTGGGACATGTTGACGAGGTGCTCGGAGGTTTACAGGCCAACATGTCTGGGCATTTTGAGAGCCTATTTGAGAGCAAAGCGGGACTCATCCTCATCCAGTATGCAAAAGGTTAGAGCTTGATGTGGTTACTGGAGTTTCCTGGGTGAGGTGCACAGGCCCCCGTGAAGCAGGGAGAGCAGGGAAGATACACATATAATCATGAATGAACTTCGGCGGGAGTCGCACCCAATTATCTATGAACTCCAAAGCACGGAAACACAAACATCCTCATACCCTGCATCTCTTTTGGAAGCAGCGAGTCAGCAGAAAAGATCAGAGAAAAAGGGTGGAAATGATGCCACAGCGTAGCAATAACTTGGCTGTGAGAATGAAGGCACCCTATATAACCCCACTGCACAGACACTTCCCCTGCTCCTCCTTTGTGAATGAAGCTGTCTTCTCAGACACCAGACTGAAACCTTCCGACACTAGTCTACCTATCTGTGTTGTCCTCAACTTTTATCACTTGTTTTTGTTCGCCAACAAAAGCTGCTTTCACTTCATCATGGCTTCTTATTCAAATGTATCTCTTCCCTTCTTTGTCATTGCGGCTGTGGCTGGGCGCAGTGTGATAACAGCCGGGGGAGTTTTATCTCCTCGGCTGTATTGCACGTCTCCTTCCCCTTCTTCTCAACACGTTCTGCAGATAGCAGGGACAGGGTTGGCATTGTGTCTCTAGGGTATGAGCACATATAGTGAGTTCTGGTTGAATCACACACGCCTTGTCGTTTCATTAGAGCTATCTCTCACAAATAGAGGCAGCATGTTTAATTCATACCTGTGACGTGAGTAGGAAGGGATGCGTGCCTACACGCTTTCCGGGCTGCTTGCTACAACCCAGCCTGTCAAATGAAACCATTCATTTACAGTATGTCAGTGCTGGCTCCTTCCTCAGGCCTCATATTGATTGTGACACATCAGTAATTGTTGACTCACCATGGTCGTTATCCGACTCCCCTGTGCCTTCTAAACCGACGTGACTAGCCGCCTCTTCATTACGAGGTTGCACCATCAACACGCCGCCGCGCTGTACCAAACGGCGGCGTGACAGACAGGGGCTCCTTACTTGCGCAACTCTCCTCACTCTCCTCGCCGGCCTGTGACTCACTGGTGAGTCATTGCAACAGTGAATGGGGTTATAAGTGCACCCCCATGCAAGTGAACACAGTCTCACATGCAATTACACTAATGTTTACACCTCAGCACATCTATGTAGGGTACACATTGATGGAGTCACCGGGGCTGACGTGTGTGTGTGTGTGTATAGAAAGTTAAAAAAGTGGTGTGTGTGTGTCCACAGACGTCATATGCCTCCCCCTTCCTTTCTCTTTTTCTCCCTGAGTACACACACACACACACACACACACACAAAACAATTAGTATTTTTCTGATCCAAAAAGCTGAACTAATAATTATTTGACACTTGGTGGATTCAAATTACGGTGGTGTTGACTCAGCTCTGATAAAATAAGGCTAAGCATAATTATGAAGGCAGTTTGGATTTTTGTGGTAAATTAGGTTGAGGTAGCCACTAGAGGGCAACACAACCATTACTCTCCAAGTTATGTTAATAATATCAGTAGTTTCTTCATGTGAGCTGAATTCAACATCATGTTTCACTCTTAATACAAATATAATTTTTTTTTAAGGATTGACCCTTTTAATTTACACATAAATTTATATTTTAGAAAACAAAGTGGGTGCAACAGTATTCCTGTATTTAAAAGCATTCAGAAAAGAATAGTATCATATTTCCAAAACCCAGTCATTTTCAATCTACAATTCAGCAATTTACACTTTAAGTAATCTACATAACCCCCTGAGCCAAATCTCATTAAGCCTTTCTTCAGACATGAAGGTCAACATTCTTTCACACATTGTTAATGCACAATACAAGTACAAGTACACAGTACTAGTTTACATTGTATTATATTTTGAACACAAACAAATGTTGTTCAGGTTGAAATATTATCTAAATTCTGATCGATTCCTGTAGAATTGATTTTTGATTTATCCTTTTCATGTTGTTGAGGTATTGTGTATTCTCATTTTTTTGCAGACATGTATGTCAACTGTTAGCCTATGATTAATGCTCCTTAGGGGACAATAAGTTGAGCTCATCATCATTGCTGGATTTCATGTGAGAGATGGAGCTGGACTCATTCCACAATTGATACTCACGTCAGTTCAAATTAAAATAAAACCTCCATGAGTCTTATGTGCCGTTTGGAAACCAACACAAAGCCCAATATTACAGCCTAATCAAAGCTTTTAATCAGGCCTTGTTGGGCAACTAAGAAGGAAGATGTCCGTAGAGCTGCAGTGTTTCCAAGCTTTTAATAGCTCATTATTTCCCCTCTTTGTCTCTGCTCATCACTATCATTTGTCGGGAACAACTGTCCAGAGCAAAATTGACAAGTTCCACTTTCCAGGGATTGAATTACTTGTGCTGAGGTAAAGCCGGCCGCTATCTGCTCAGGGGCTCATTTGTTCACACGGCATGAGAAGAAATTAGTGCAGAGAAATGTAGGTCTGAGCTATTTAAAGGGGTAATGACCACAGTATATGAGGAGATTTCACAGTGCATTAGCATTTCAATGAAACGAGAGGCAGAAAGTCGGTAATACCTGCAGATTCTTCAAAACACAAAAGTAAAGTAAGTTAAAGATTGTAAAGGAGAGCTTAAAATATACATATTACATTAATAATCAGGTTCATAATTCAGAAGAAACATCGCTCTCCTCAAACTGTCAATTGCTGCATCTCCTCTTTTTAACCTCTGTCTTAAACGCTTGGATTTAGCTCTTGTCTCTTTGAGCCCCCCCCCGCCAGATAAAGCTGAGTGATCTGATCTGCTCTGATTGGCCAACAGGTCCACTTAATGTATGTGATTAATCAAACACTTGAAGCGCGTGTAGGAAATGTTGGCTTCGGCTCTCTCTTAACCTGGCTTTGTAAGGGGTCATGCCAGGCTAGCCTTTAGGTGGGCATTATGCAAATGTGGAGGTCACATGACTTGACGATCCCCTGGTAGTATCGACCAGGCTGATGAGGTGTTTCGGGGCTTCAGGTGCAGTCATTTCTGTGGGGGAGGGGAGTTCCCTTTACTGTGGACTTGAAGCTTTTTAACTCTACAGAACTTACATACACTCATTACATTAAAAAGCTCAATGTCTCCTTTAAACCTCACTGAGGCTTCTTGTTTGTCCAATGTGTGTGTCTAGAGGAACTGTGGGAGAACAAATGTATTATGATGCTTGTCACAATCTTCTCTAAGCTCTTGTATGCTTTGTGTTTCTGTGGCCTTCACACCGATTGTGCAAGTAAACCTTTAAGAAGTTTACAACTGGCGATGTAGAGGAGCGTTGTTTCCTTTCGTAATATTCCCTCCGACGAGCTGAGTAAATCTGGGGCAGTGAGCAGGTAAACACAGAAAGGCCTTGTAATTGGGCATTTGGTGCTGAGCTGTAACAGTGGAGGATGCAGGGGTTCACAAACAAGTCGGTGTTGATACTTGTAGCCTTTACACAGCTGTTATTAAAGTGGATCGATTTTGATTCATGGCTGCTCCAGCTCTCGTTGCCTCCTTCTGTAATTTAACCAACAACAACAACAACACAGCACATTTAGCTTTGTAAAAACATACCGTCTTACTGTTGACCTACAAACATTAAACGTCCTGCATGATAACCAGCTCATCATATACAATATCTGAGAAACACTTAGTACTTTGTTGTCAAGCCTCAGGTTCAGGATTTGTTTGTTCAGATGGTGGTGGTCAATGCGTCTTGATCACCACCTGGTGGCTTGCTGCAGTATAGGTCATAAATCTCACCTCCTCCGTGTTAGCGGATGGGACATGGGCCAAACTAAAAAGTCAATAAACATACCAAACTAATTTTTCTGGAAGATTATATTAGTAATTTTCTGGTAAGTTTTTTAATTAGTTATTTGAGGCTCTAAAGGTTGTGATCGACATCTGAACCTTTACACTCTATGGTTCTAATGCTGCGTGTCTGGCTGCTGCCTGACTTGTGGTTCAGTTGAGAGATAATAGCTACCTCACAGGGAATGGCTGTGTGTTTGTGTGCTCCTGCTTATTTGCAAGTGTCTGTGTATGATTGTGTCTGGCTCTTGGAGGATGTGTGAACAACATAGCTGGGGATGTCTACATGTGTCTGCAGGCAGCCGTGATTTCTGCACGCTGTCAACTCAATTTCAGCCAACACTCGAATGTGTGCATATCTACCAACACCTCTGATCCCTTTATTGTCCTTATACGTCCCAGTTATGTCTTTCTAGCTACGTGTATGTATCAATTTGAGTTTTGTTACAAAAAAAAGAAAAAGTCAGCCACACAAATCTAATCAGATTGTTGTGGTGCTGTGATCAGCACTGACGAGCACTCAGCGTCGTTCAAATGAAAGTGAACTGCCGCATAATGAATCAAGGATGAAGGTCGGCTGGACATCAGCCATTAGCAAAAACAGAAACAGTGGCTGGCCTCCATTAAACACAGGGGTGTGTGTGTGTGTGTGTGTGTGTGTGTGTGTGTGTGTGTGTGTGTGTAGTCAAATTATCCACTGAGGTGTTAATGTGAGAACAAAACAGAGACAGCAGTGAACATGTATAGAAGCTGTGTGATTGTGTGAGACTTGATTAAAAGGAAAAGAGAACTAAATAAGAACGAGACCGTTTATATTTTATGAAGGAAGGGCTGCCCTCTAGTGGTAGCCTACAGTTCCTGTGTCTCAGAATTGTTTTTTACATAATGAATTTATATGATATATAATAATTAATCTGTGACTTCTTGGGAGATAGAAAACACAAGAAGACACAACAGCATGCTTTAAATACATATAATGTAAATACATGAAAATAATAACAGTTCAAACGTAAAACCCTGATGCTGGAGTCCCTGTGCAGCTCTTGGAGCTCTTGCAGAGATTTTGGAGATTGAATGTGATGCTCAAGGACAGCCACACAGTGGCCAGAGCCTAGTTAAGGACAATCTTTTAACCTGCTGCCATCAAGCTTGCCTGAGCAACACTATAATTCCCTCAAAGCAAGGGCAGATGCCAGTGGCTTTCTCGCTCCTGCATGTTTATTTGATTTGATAAACACACTGTGTCAAAAAGATTAAGTTAATTATGATGTGATTTTTTTTCCCCATCAAGATCGATGCATCATTCGCTGGGAAATGGATGAAAAGGGACTAATACTGTACTAATACTGTACTACTAATTCTGAATTACTGTATACTGCATGCACTATATGCAATTGCAAAATGGGTAGCTGTGCAAGATTAGTAACTACAGTATATATAATCATAGGGCCATTACAAAAATCAAAGCGTGGGGGGGGGCAGAGAATCCAATCTGAGAGCTAAATGAAGGATTGTTGAAAAATTTGAAATCAAAGAAAAGAGAAAGGGAAGAGTTGATGATTTGGTGACAGGCAGATACGTCACAGCTTTAACACACACACAAACACACACACACACACACACACACACTCCACATTTACACATCTGCTCTCAGAGAGGGAGAGAGATAATCCTGAGGCCTCGTTGTAGCACCCTTTACTGATGACTCATATACGTTGCTACTGCTCATCCTCTCTATAGGAGTCTGGTGTGTGTGTGTGTGTGTGTGTGTGTGTGTGTGTGTGTGTGTGTGTGTGTGTGTGTGTGTGTGTGTGTGTGTGTGTGTGTGTGTGTGTGTGTGTGTGTGTGTGTGTGTGTGTGCGTGCGTGCGTGCGTGCGTGCGTGCGTGTTTGTGTGTGTGTGTTTCTTTCTAAAGAGGGCAATATTCCCATGAAGGTTTTTTAAACTATGGCGTTTGTTTGATTGTGATTAACTTACCAGGAGAAGCTTTTCTTTAAAAAAAATGCCTTTTACTTTTTGCATGGCTGCCTGATTTCTCTCCAGTTAAATGAGCTGTAGGGCGGAGTCATGTATCAAGGTGTCTGCAGGGCCGAGCACTGAACTGTCACTTCTCTGTGCCTCACAGGCCCATATTGATTTCATAGGTGTGACTACATTCATGCCTCACATTCACATCACATATTTTACGTTTGATAGTGATTATTGACAACTGTTATTGACAAAGTACACTCTGGTGGACCAGTTATGGAATGCATACACTGCATCTTAATATATTTATTTTGAGTACATCTGTAATAAGATAACATTAAGTTGAAACATAATGAACATGCACAGACACACAAATGAAAGTGATGATGTTTGGGCCGTGTAAAGGTAAAACCCTTGCCCACCACTGGAGGGACCCGTTTCAGTTCCTGACAGCTGTGTTTTGACAGTGCCTGCGCTCAATCCTGGTAAAGCACCATGTTCATGGTGACTGCACAAGCAGCTCCTGCTCTGTGAAAGCCAGGGCTCTCATAGGATAGATGGATACAGCAGGTGAGGTATCACATGACTGAAATATGCAAAAAATAAACTATATATTGTTATAGCTTATTATAAAATGTGTGGCTTGAATCCGGACATAAATAAGTAACTGACCCCAGACTCTATATAAAGATGGACAAGGCTTCTCCACTTCTTTCTACTTTCCAGAAACGAACCTGAAACACAAAGTACACGAATGATGCCATCTTGAGAATAGCCCTGAGAAAATAACGATATATGATTTATTCATCAGCCCAAAATATTTTACAGCCAAATGTAGACGAAGAGGCAAAAGGAGAAGCAGCCCGGGCTGTCAATAGTTTGCTGCACTAATAAATTCCCCCCTGTTCACTCCACTCTTGCCGTATTACAGACTTTTTCCTCTTTCTCTTTTTCTGTGTCTCCCTCGACCCTTTTAACTCCCGCTTTCTCTCTCTCTCTCTCTCCCTCTGTTTCTCCCCGGCTCTCCAGCTATTTAAAACAGACAACCTCATTTATCAACCAAAGTTTTTATTTTTCCCCTGAAAGGTTGTGAAATGCATTACTAGCAAGCATCACAGCAGTAATCAAGACTAGAATTACCACCTTGCGGCAAGTTGCTGGAAATATGGTCTCAATCTCCCCGACTGCTCCTGGTGCTGAATAATGGCCAGATGGGAAGAAAATGATGTTACAGTGAAGTTAAACCTTTCACCCTCATATCTTCATCATTTTATCCTATTAGACATTTGTTTTAGAGGTTATTCTTAATTAGGGTATGACTTCCGTAGCTGTGTCTCGATTCAGGGTCGTATCCTTCGGAGGCTGTCAGGAAGGATTGCGTCACAGCAGCACGACCAGACTGTCCCATTTCAAAGGCTCCTCCAAATGCGTCCTTTTTATCCCAGAGCAACAAGGCCCCAAAGGGTGGATCCTTCCTGATAGTAGAAGAAGAAGTATGAGGCTTTAACTCAACCTAGCAGCTAACTCTACACACCTTGAAATACCAAGGGGCCATTAAAAATGTGTTGTCGTGTCTATCTCCAGCTCTGTTGCCAGGCGACAGCAGTGAGGGTGGGACAAGCTGGTAACGCCGATCACGGAGATCCTCCGTAGACCGGTCGCAGTCCACGCAGCCCACAAAGACACAATGAATTGGGACCCAGCTTCTGCTTTGTGAGCTCATAGTGGCCTTTCGACATTTGACCTATGACCTCCAACTCTGTCTATGAATCCAAGTGAGCTTTGGAACCAAACGTTCCCTCTAAGTACTATTGAGATAACACGCTCTGTGTTGCTGTGTTTTGTGAAGTCACTGCAACCTTTGACCTTTGACCATTGAAATAGAATCACTTCATTGTTTTCATTGCCAGCAAATGTCTGGTCAAGGAGGTTCTGCATTAAAAATGATAAAAACGTAGTTTGTGAAAATGACCTTGGAGCTTGAATCAGGTCATTCTGTAGGTCAAGTAAATATTTTGACCAAATTTGAAGACGTTTCCCCTTGTCGTTCATGACATCGAATTCACAAGAGTGGGACAGACTCACGATGCTGGCAGGTGAGGCTGTCACTGGTGCAGACGCATAAAAACATTTCAAAATAAGTTTCTTAGCAATCTTCAAAGTTGAACTCAATATTATATGGCTATAAGCTGATTTTGTGTTTCTCATCGCTGCCTTTATGTCATTCATGCAGAGAAGAAGCATATAATTCAAAATTCATTCATTATGTCAAGAATCCAGTTTATGTTTCCAAAAACAGGAAAAGTGGGATGTTGTTCTACTGATACTCAACAATTAGTTTTGATAACATAGTGTGAACAAGCAGCAGCAGCTCAGGATGTAGAGTGCATATGAATGTGAACCTTCTAGTGTTACCCTGCAGATTAATTTAGAATAAATCATATTCTAGTGTCAGCTCCCAGCGAGGATGAGCAATGCAGCAGCTTAAAGAATTATTATCGTAATCTGTTCCCCTAATTTGTCCATGTCTGTTTCCTCCCTATACTCTGTCTTTCTCCTCCCTGCTATCTCTACTGGACTGTAGTACAGTAATTTGGATGCTGTATGGGAAATATAGTCAGACCTCGCTGCTCTGCAGATCAATGGACGGTCGGGGGGGAGGGGATGGTGCAAATCATGACGGCGAGGGAGGGGGATGAAGATAATTTTGATCGGGATTGAAGGAAGGAGACGCCAGAGGCCGATCAATCAGAGGACTCTTGAGCGCAGGAACCTGCAAAGCTCGCACAGCCCACACCTTTCACACGACGTTAACTGCAGCGTGGGAGCGGAACGCACACACACAGGCACACAAAGACACACACAAAGGCACATAGACACAGCACCTGAGAAAAGTCGAAATCTCAATCTCTGCCCCAGCGATACAGAGTCAGATTCCTTCTGTGCATTGCTTCAAATTCCATTGCATAATTATTGAAATGCAACTTAATACTAGGTCTTACTCTGAACTAGAATATAAACTACTTTAATTTATTTACTTTGCCATTTTTACTCGTTTTTAACCAATAGGGAAAATATCGAATAGACAAGGGCAAAAAGTGGGATGTTTAGAATAATTTTGATTCATGCCAACTCTGTATCTGATCATGAGTTTCCTGCAGTGTAGTTTAACAGGCCACTACCAGTAACTGTAACACAAGAGAAACCCGTTCTTTTTGGTTCCAACGAAGTGCACGTGTGTGTGTGTGCACTGAGCTGTCTTTCAGACTAAGTGCTCTTCTTTGCACACATGACCTCTATCTGTGAAAGAGGTAAATTGCAGCACCTGGAGGGAGATATTTTCCTATTGAGTATAATATAATATTTTACTACTTTTCTTCCTCTCCTGAAAGTGCAAGAGAAACCGTATCAAACTTAAGTGTTATCCCCATTCTGGGCCACGAGCATCCTTTGCGCTTTATCATGCATCCATCTATCACCATTTATTTTTTATTTAAGTTTATTTAAAGCATTATTTCAAATTTTCGTGATTTGCTTGTTTGTATTTTTGATTTATTTATATTTGTTTCATTAATCCACCCTCGGTTCCTCAGTTGGTTTATAAAAATTAATGCTTTTCCACAGATACTTGCATCCAGCAGCTCGATGGGAAAATCAATATCCTTTATAGCCACCACTAATTTACAGAATACAAATTATTTCATTACAATTTAGAAGGGTCCTCTGACAGTGTGTTCCTCCACCAAGGCAAACTGTTACATGTAGAGATGTCTACATGTAACAGTTTAAAAAAAAATCCTGGAATCATGGATCCACCTGTTAATCCACATTTCATGGTTTCCTCCTGGGGTCATGCCCCTCCCCCTCACAGAATTTGATCCTCATCGGTTGTGTAATTTTTTGTGTAATCCTACTTAGAGACAGACAGACAAACAGTGATGAAAACAAATGTTCCCTTGGAGGTAATTAATGGTGATTAGATCTGCTGCAGTTAGTTAAATAATTAATTAATCCGTTGACGCAGAATGAATCTTTAATTGTTTGGGTATTTGATTATTTATTGTACAGTCATGTTCTCTGCACTTCTGCCAAAGCGCTGATGGTTTTGACTTAAGTTGAGGTTTTGAGTTCCTTTTTCTTCAGAGTTTATACAAAATAATGCAAAGAATATACAATTTAGATATAGGATTCGAAAAAAATCTTATTTCATCATCACAGACTTAAAATGCAGTTCAGTGGGCTTGTACTTTTGATTTCAGTTATTATAGTGTGATTTAAATTATTACAAAATCCCTCACTCCCAAATATAACACGGTGAGCGTGATCATCATAACTGTATTTTATCATCAGTCCAAGTGCTATCACTATGGTGAAGACCATGCTGTGAGGTTACGTTATCTCAAGCTGCTGCAGAAAGCCTGTTGCCACTGTGAGTGCGTATACATTATATATAGAGAGAGAGAGATTTGAAGTGATGCCTTCTCAAATCAGTGTCTGTTTGAATGGAGGTGTAAAGAAGGAGAGGAGAGGGAGAACATGAGGTTTAGATGTAAAGGAAGGGGAGTGGAAGGAGATGGGGGGGAAGGGGGTAAGGAAGGAGAGGCAGACAGCTATAGAAAGGTTGGAGATACGATCCGGGGCTGCAGCTGAGGGGTTTGACAGGGAGAGGGGAGGACACGGCCATCTATTTTTAAATGGGTAAAACACGTTGGTAACGAGACGGTGCATATGCAGAGACATGCTTGTATATAGGGTGTCTGGATATGTGGGAGGCGCCCAGTCAGTAATGAGCCCTTCACAACGAGCCCTCCATCTATACCTTCTCTCCCTCCTTCCTCATGCACTTCCCTTCTGTCCTTCCTTCGTTTCCCTGTTGCCCCCATCCTCCATCCAATCTTCTTTTTTATTTTATTTTCTCAATTACAGGTCCTCTAAATAAATTCACGGGGCCGATCGCTGGTCGCTTTGCCCAAACCTCTCTGCTTGTTTTCCCATTATTGATGAAATCAGAATTCAAGAGAGAACACACACACACACACAAGCAGCAGAAAGTTACAATCAGCAGGTGCAGTTCAGGTTGAATCTGAGTCCAAGTGTCTGTGTTCAGTTGTGTTTGTGTGCCAGAGATAGAGACCGGAGGAAGGGAGGACATTGACATTGATTTGTACTCAAACCCCAGCCAACATCACCTCCTCTCCAGCGTCTATTGAATGTTGTGTGTGAGCTCACCAAGAGTCTGGTGGTGGAGTGAAAGAATCCATGCACCACAGAGGGAGAGAGAACGAGTGAGGAGCATAGAAAATATGCGCTAAAAAGATGGAGAGAGACATAGAGAGGGAGAGAAAGAGGGGGGTGGGCTGAGGTACAAGCATCATAGCAGCTCATTTTCTCCCACCAGCTCCGCTCTTCTCCACACATGAGAGGGCAGACCGACGCTGACTCTCTCTCTCTCTCTCTCTCTCTCTCTCTCTCTCTCTCTCTCTCTCTCTCTCTGTGTGTGTGCATCTCTCTCTCTCTCTCTTCTCTTTCTTGTATGCGCTTCACTGGGGGGTGGGGGGAAATGCTCCTGCTGTGTCGATTGGTAGGCAGTTACAAACGTTACTATTTTGAGAGAGTCGGTGTGTGCGCTCCGTAGCAAGCGATAGGAGGAGGGTTGGAGGGGTGAGTGAGGCAGAGAAAGGCAGAGCGGGGTTGGGCTCGCTCCTCTGCACATAAAGAGCCGTGCACATCCAGGATGAGGGAGCGCTGGGAGACTCTGACCTGCGGCCGACGTGACACTGAATCCAGGTAGAAGAGGAAGAAGGCAGTCAGTGGAAGTCAGGAGTTCTCCTGAGAAGCTGCTCTGCAGAACAGAACCAGGACCACCTTTTATTTTGTTGTCCGCCACGGATCAAAGGGACAGAGGGTGAAAGAGGACGGAGAGAGGTGGAGGTGAACGGAGAGAGGAAGGATGGCGAGTTTTGGGAAACTCACAGACTACTTTAACCGCCGCAAGTCTCGAGAGGAGCTGCGGGTGGGCAGGAGCTCGCAGCGCAGTGGCAGTTACTGCTGCACCGTGGCAGAGGCCAGGTAATCTGTGTGCACGTCTGTGTTTGTCTGTCTGTGCACAGGTATGTAGGGGTATGTGCGATTGTGCGTGCATGGCAGACGATCCCTGTGTGTGATGAACTGAACATGTTTACATGCTGTGTCTGCAGAGGATCATAGTGTCACTATGCTTCTCAATGATAATGTCATAAATTAAGGATTTAATCACATTTATTAATCAAATATCTTTGATGTGACTACTACACCTAAATAAGACAAAATGTATGAGTGGTACGGTAAATGAAAGCGCACAGTAGGGTGATCTGAATAAGAATACAGGTTAAGTTAAACTATTTTTTTTAAAGTGACTGTATTTGCACGCAAACATGGCTGTCAGGACTTACAGGTGTTTTTAACTATGTGTGTTTGTGTGTGCGCGCGCATGTGAGCATGTGTCAGATGCATGATCAAACGTTTGGGTTACATAATTATGGAGGAGCGCCGGATGTGCTGTCAGACATGGTGCTGGATACTATGGATCCTTCCCACTGATGCACGGTTCAATACAGGAGCTTTTCTATAGATAAGAGGATAGAGTCGATACGCCTCATATAGGGGAGAAGCAGAAGGAGCTACAGATCTTGCACACACTAATGTTCATGCTGCCTCACACCTTCACACTGGGAGCTTCCCTGAGACAACCAACCGTGCACCAGCAGGGAGTTTATTTTAGGGTCTGTTTTAAGGGTAAATTAACACCAAGGGTGTGAAAGTAGAGTCGGTTTAATTGCTTTTCCCCCAGACAATATAGGAGGTTGAAACTGAAGGATGTGTTTCTCCTCCTATCCTGGACCCCCATTTCCAAGTTTCCCTATAATGATTTGGACCTGGAGTTGTAGAACAAAGCCTAATTCTTGCTTTTAACAATTGAATTTTGATATTTTGCCTCCAGTGCAACACTGTCTGTGTCAGGTGTCACACAGCTCGCAGCCTGCAAAATGGAATTTGTGCGGCTTTGTTGTTTCTAACAGCCTCCAGCTTCGTGCCACCGCACCGCAATTAGCCTCCTTAAATTCGGAAAAGAGAGCGAGATCTGTTTTCCTCGCTGCTAAAGTTGGACCCCCTGAATAAAATAGAGAACAGCGAGCAGCGAGGCACCTTAAAAAATCCTAATCTTAATGAGAATCTGTTTAAATAGCTTGTTGAATCATCAACCGGGATAGTAGTAGAAATCAGATGTAAAAGAAACCAGCACCACTGTCGACTTTGAAATAACGTCCGTCAATGCTCGAATCATTCTCTCACAGCGCAAGTGTTAACGTGGGTGGACATGTGGTTTAAAAAAAGCTCTCAGATTCCCATCCATTACAAATCCAGCATCGCTCTCATCCCCACACTCTTTGCGTCTCTCCCACTTGCTGCCTCTGTCTCACAAGCCTCCCTGTTCTTACGCCCTTCCATCTTTCTCATCTTCTCTCAGGACTTGCAGCCTTTTCTTGCTTGGTCTCTTCTTTGGTCCTCATTTCTGTTGTTCATTTTTCTCTCTGCGCTCTGACATGAACCCAGGAGGTGCCGGAGGGGATCAGGGGTGTCGGGAGTTGCGACAGGTCTGTTTGCAGACGTTGGACCGGCACAGCTGAGCTCTCCTCTGTCGCTGAATGAGGAGCAGTGGGGAGAAACGTGTGATCTTGTGCAGAACTAGTCACCAGTTAAAGAATCCTTGGCCTTAGTCAGTGCATACATGCATCTCTGTGTTATAAACAGAATTCCAGTGCTGTGTATGTACTTTATCGTCTGCCACCTTCTCCTTAGACGTGGCTCTAAATTTAGATTTGCCAAGAGCACAAACTGTCATTTACCCTGAACCCACTGGCCTTAAAGCCATCAAACTTCCACTTTTACCAGATTTCACTCAGATATTTGTATCCTTTTAATACCTCCAACAATTTGATAAGCTGGTGAACAATTTGTCTCCTTTCTGTTTTTTTGCCGTAAAAGAAACATGAAATTTGGGCATTCAAATTCATTGTTTATACCATAGAATGTAATGAGATGTCACGCTGTTTTTATAGCATCAAATATATCAGTACTTCAGTGTGATAATAACTACCTAAAATGACAGAAACCATCTTTTAGAATAACATTTTTAATAAGCACTTACTAAATTAATTAGGCCGATGTCCCATCCATTAACATGATGACAAGATATATGACTGTACTGTTCCCACCAGATGGCAATCAAGGTAATTTGGCTTAATTTCCAGGGTGCAGTCATGTCGTGCATCTTTATACAGTTTATACAGATAACATGCAGTAAATGTGCTCTCTCTGGGACACAGCCCTAATCAGCTGTGAAAAGTCGGGGTCAGTCCATAACGATTGATGTGAAATCATTCATTATGACTATTGATTATAAAATGAGTTAATGTCCATCATTCTGCGTTGTAGAGATAAGACTGGCAGCTTCATTCAGTCTAGTGACTCCTCGAACAGGGTCTGCTAAATCACTGAAAGATAAAGTCCCAGGTTAATCTGGCCTTATCCTTCTCACAACCTCCTGGGTCCGCTCTCCTTAACACACAGAGATACAGGTTTCCAATGTCCAGGGATCTCTTAGTCAAGCAGGTAATGTTTTAAAAAGCGTGGAGCAGAAGATGATAAATGAGAAGTTTATTTGAAATGCAGCGAAGTGGCAAGAAGTAGAGCAATCTGGAGGAAAGAGAACAGAGATGAAGAGGAAGGAGGCTGATACAAAACTTCACCCCACGCACATTAATAGTGAATAAGACTTTTAATGAATGGCTCAGTACCAAGCAGTAAGTTTGGCTTATGAATGAGTAAGCATGATCTACTTATCAGGCTCCAGAAGAACTGAATTAAGGTCATTATGATTGTAAAAGGAACATTCATTAGACCTGATATAAACGCCATGTGAGGATTTTAAAAAAAGATCTATAGTAGTGATTAGTCTTAACTGTTTCAGTCTGTGTTGAGTCTGAAACGATTTAATCATCGGACTGCAATCATCTGTTCCTGTTACACAATAGTGTGAGTGTTAGAAGTAGTAGGAGTTTGTGTGTGTGAGTCTGTGTGCGCACGCATGTGTTAGAAGTTGATTCAGCACCATGGATAGTTCTCACTCTAGCAGCTACATTCACCAGCAGTGCCATTCACAATCATACAGCTTGAAAGTGATACTGCCCACTCAAGTGTTTTTTTTTCGAGCTGTACATTCAATTATAGAACTGTTCTCTAAAGGAACACATGAATGCTGGTTTTAAAATCACATTTATTACAAAAAAATAAAAATAAACTCATGGCTCAGAATGCCACCTACTGTTTCAAACCATTTGGCCTCGCAGGGCGGATGTTTACTAGCATCAGCTGTTTGGGACCTCATGACATTTATACATATTTGAAAAGGTTAACACACTCTGATCAAAGGTTGGCGGCCCCCTGCCACCACTCGCGAGTAGGAATCTGGAAAGTGCTGCATATTTTCAAAACGACTTGGAAACTAAACCGTTAAACATCGTCCACCGTTTTTTTACCTTTGGACCAAGGCGCTCCCTGCTTCGACCCAGGCTGTCTCAGCACTGGCTGCCTGTGCCGGCAAGACTAACAATGGTCATGACCTTTAAGGGAATTCTGAAGGTGAAAGACACCCAGGTTGGTTTTAGCCCCGCCTCCCAGCACTGCGTTCTCAAGGCATCTCTTGAATTTCCAGTGACAGTTTTCATGAGTTACTTAACTCTACTACTTATAAGAGGACTGCTGTGGCTCTGGAGGTCGAGCTTGTTGTCCACTAACCAGGAGGCATTCCGATCCCCCCGGCTCCTCCAGTCTGAATACAAAGTGTCCTTGGGGAAGATACTGAGCCCCAAATTGG